>NC_137088.1:7500-667500 GCF_951640355.1 Cnephaeus nilssonii | reverse complement strand
GTGGGTGGGTGGGTGGATGGGTGGATGGATGGATGGATGGGTAGGTGGGTGGGTGGATGGGTGGGTGGGTGGGTGGATGGATGGGTGGGTGGGTGGGTGGGTGCGTGGGTGGGTGGGTGGGTGGAGGACTGTAGTTCTTTGAGAACAGGCAGTTTCTCCATGGCCCTGGGCCTGGGAGAGGGCTGAGCCGTCTTTGCATGCACTTGGGGACCCTGTGGCGTGAACCCATATCTGGACCCCCAATGATACCCTGTTTGGGGCCCCAGGGGAAGCCTGTGCAGAGGTCCCAGGATGCCCTGTGTTTGGCTTTGCCCTCCTGTTGCCGGGCGCCCTGGCTCCCTCTGTGCCGGCCCCGCAGGAAGGAGCTGGCCTGCTGCCCCCTTGGCACCACATCGCTCATTGAGAGTCCCCGAGGCCAGGCCCTGTGGGCGCCCGAGCCGCCATCGTTAATCACAGCCGCTGCTGCCGGCCCACGCGGCGGCTTTGAGGCTGGGCCAGCGCTCGGTGGGAACGCGGCAGCTCTAATTGGGCCGCTCTGGCGGGAGGCGCGGGCCCCGCTGCTGCTTGTCTTGACTCTGGCTGCCGCTTCCCCCTCTCAAGGGAGACACGGGCTTCCTGCTCGGCCGGCTCTCTGGGCCACAAGTTCACCCTCGTTCTTCAGCCGGAGAAAGGGGAGCCCCGGGGGACTGGGTCCCTGCCCAAGGCCGAGCGAGGCTGCCAGGAGGGGCCGCCAGGAAGCCAAGCGACACAGCGCCATCCTGCTCTCTGCTGGCAGCGGAGCGGCGTTCCCACAGGAAAGAAGGCCCCCGGGTCTCCATGGCGGCCGGGCCCTGCCGAGCACCGGGCACAGGACCTGGCTCTGGCGTTCGCGTGTCCACGGGAGAACGGTCACCCTACCAACCCCACAGGAAACCAGAGGCGCGTGTGGCCCGCCGCAGTGGAGGGCAGGCTCCCTCCGGGGGAAGCTGGGGCACCGCGACTGCTTGGTGCCTCGGTTTACCCTTCCCGGAAAGTGGGCGGCGGGACCAGGAGAGGCCTTGTCGGGGAGGCAACGTGCCTTTAGTTGGTCAGACTCAGGAGACGCTCCGGTCGGGGAGAACTTGGTTCCTGGCTGGTCCTGGCCCTCTTGTGGCATCAATCGTCTCTAGCAAACCCCCAAGATCACGAGCCTCGTGCGGGGCACCCCCTTTAGCAAGCCCATCGCCCCCTTTTTCTTCTGCCACCTTACTCACCTTCTTGCTGATTTTTAAATTTTCTTTGAGGGAGAGAGAGGAGAGGGGAGAGAGAGAGATTTGTGGTTCCTCTGATCATCAGTTGATTGTTGCATGTGCCCTGACGGGATCGAACCCACAACCTTGGCGTATTGGACCGATGCGCTAACCGGCTGGGTACCCAGACAGGCCCCACCTTCCTGGTAAGTGGTCGCTTTTCTGTTGAGCCTCCCGGGGCCCACGCACCGTGCCAAGGGGCTGCTCCCCCTCAGGGCGAGCCAGGGCCGACCAGGGCCGGCACGTGCAGGTCCGCCGGGACCTCGACGGGGGTGGGGCCGGGAGCGTGACTGCCCTGGGCTCAGGAGGGAGTCAGGGAGGCAGCCGGCCTGGGCTCGGGTGTTTTCCTTTGGCGGTTGTGGGGCGCCCTCGCTGGGTCCATCCTGGCCTCCCTTCTCACCTGTGGGCTGCCCGGGTCGGGGGCACCTGGCACCCCAGGCTGGAGGGCCCCATGCATGCCTCTCCCGCTGCCCCGTAGCGTCCGCAGCTGATGGCTGATGGGCTTGGTTGGCCGTGATGTCTGTCCGAACGTCGCCTGCTCAGTCCTGTCGCCAGCAGTCACAAGCGTCTACACACACATCTCTGAAATCTCTTCATTTCCTCTTTAAAATGTGCATTGGAGCCCTGGCTGGTGTGGCTCAGTGGATAGGGTGTCGGCCTGCAGACTGAAGGGTCCCAGGTTCAATTCCGGTCAAGGGCATAAGTCTCCCCCCAGTAGGGGATGTACAGGAGGCAGCCGATCCATGATTCTCTCTCATCATTGATGTTTCTATCGCTCCCTCTCCCTTCCTCTCTGAAATCAATAAAAAATATATTTAAAAAAATAAAGTGTGCATTTGACTCATGGCTGGTATATATGTGTTTATTGATTTCAGAGAGGAAGGGAGAGGGAGAGAGAAACATCAATGAGGAGAGAGAATCATGCATCGGCTGCCTCCTGCACGCCCCCCACTGGGGATCGAGCCCACAACTCTGGCCTGTGCCCTGACTGGGAATTGAACCTGGGACCCTTCAGCCCGCAGGCCGAAGCTCTATCCACTGAGCCACACAGCCATGGCCGAAGGTTGTTTTAAATTCAAAGGGTTGCCTTGTACAGTGTTTACATGTTGAATTTTTAACTTCTCCCTCAATTAAATATTCAAGTAAAACGGATGCCCGTCCGTGCCCGGCTTCCTGAGCCCCGTCTCCCTGGGCACGTGCCCCCGTTCGGGTGCCCAGGCCCCCAGTGAGTTTCCGTGCTGCGGCGTCCTGTGCGGGGAGGCCAGGTCCTCAGAGAACTGTCCTCCTTCTGGGGGCACTGCCTCTTCCTCCTGAGAGCCCCTCCTCCTCCCAGCACCTGCCCCCCTCCCCCACTCCTCAAAGTCCGCGGGGTCTTGCTCAGGACTGGCCTGGCCCGAGGTGTCTGTCCCTCCCTCCTCGGACAGGGAGGCCCTGGCAGGCTCGGCTGAGCGCCGGGCTCCGTCCATGCTCTCTGGAGGGATGGCTGAGGCCGGAGAGATCCCGGGACCACCCAGTCGAGGCCCCTTATTGCTTGAGGGACTGTCTGGGCTCTGGGGAGGGAGGCAGACCCAGGGCCAGGCCGCCCGGGGCGACCTTGGGACTCTGACCCGGCCTATAGGCCCCGGGCGGGGGGAGCTCCTGCCTGGTCACTGCGCATCGCAGGCCTGAGCGGTGACACTCGGCGGTGCTGTGGGTTGGCCGGCCGCCGGCCCTTTGGGAGGGGCCTGGGCTGGCACCAGCTCGTGGGACCAGGGACGCTGGCAGGGAAATGGGAGAGCCTGTCCCCCCCCGGCCCCCCCCCCACCGCCCGGCCCGGCCGCTTCCGCTGCTGACACGTAAGAGGATTAGGGCTCAGAGCCCTGGACAAGGGGCTCTTATTCTCGGGGCTGCACTTTCATGGGCTCGCAAAGTCCCAAGACAGGAACAAAAGGGGAGGAGGGGCCTCCCGCCCCTGTCCCTGCAAGCCGGGCTTTGGGGGAGCACAGGGAACCCCTCCCTGCTTAGGGCTGGGGCCTGGCACCCAGCCATGAGGTCTGCCTGAGGCCGGAGCGCCAGGGCCTGGGGGTGGGGGTGGGGGTGGGGGCCTGCACCCCCTGCAGACTGGCACAGGAGATTCCCCCGGGCGGCTGTGGCTCCCAGGGGGATCCCAGAACCCTGAAAGTCAGGATGGAAGGAAGCGTGCAGCCCCAGAGTCCACCTCCACGGGCATTTTTCTAGAGGGAAACTGAGGCCCAGAGAGAGGCCATGACCTGACCAGGGCCACTCCGTGAAGGAGGCCGGAGCTGGAGCTGGAAGGAGGAATGGCCGCCCCGGGGGCTGCCCGCCCGGCCTGGGAGTCGGGCCTCGTCCTCCAAAAGGCGCTGAGGCCGACGTCGCTGCCAGGGGCCGGTTTTGCCTGCTCTGGGGTTTCTTTTTTTTCTCTTGTTAATCCTCACCAGAGGATGTTTTCCCATTGATTTTAGAGAGCGTGGAAGAGAGAGGGAAAGACAGAGAGAAACATCGATGGGAGAGAAACACATCGATGGGTTGCCTCCTGCAGGAGCCCTGACCAGGGCCCCCGGGCCGGGGAGGAGCCTGCAGCCGGGGTGCGTGCCCTTGGCCGGAATCGAACCCGGCCCTCCGGCCCGCCGGCCGGGCATCTAGGGTTTCTCCCGATGGAATCACCGGTTGGTCGGAGCGCTTTGGGCTGAGGCTCTTTCCTCGGGGACAATGGCCGGTGTGACTGTCGGGGTTTGTTCCTCTGATGGGTGATAGCCCAGCTTGTCTGTCTTGCTGCCACCTGTGCCGTCACAAAGGCGCTGCTGTGGGCCCTGGACAAGCGCGTCGCTGAGCCGCCTGCTACTGGACGGGGAGGTGCAGACCCGAGGACCGATTCTCAGCTGTGGTGGGATGGGGGGGGGGGGGCGTTCTTAGCACAGGGGTGACGTCGGTGACTTCGTTTAAAGGGGTCGCCGGGGCCGAAACTGGTTTGGCTCCGTGGATAGAGCATCGGCCACATCCCCAGTAGGAGGTGTGCAGGAGGCAGCTGATCGATGTTTCTAACTCTCTATCCCTCTCTCTTCCTCTCTGTAAAAATTCAATAAAATATATTTAAAAAAATAAATAAATAAAGGGGTCGCCGGGGCCCTGGCCGGTTTGGCTCAGTAAAGAGAGCCTTGGCCTGCGGACCAGAGGGTCCCGGGTTCGATTCTGGTTAAGGGCACGAATCCCGGTTGCAGGCTCCTCCCTGGCCCGGGCACCCAATCCGTGTTTCTCTCCGAAAATCAATGGGAAGAGAAAAGAAGAGCAGCAACAAGGCGCCCAGCAGGAGGGGGGGCAGGTCTGAGGCCAGGGGAGGACCCCAGGCTTCACTCTGAGCAGGAGGGGCCGTGGGCGAGAAGGGGGGCCGGAGTGGGGGACCTTCCTGAGGGGAGCAGGCTCTGGAGCGGAGCCCCCCCCCCCCCCCAGCTGGGCCAGAGGGGCCGCCACGGCTCCAGCGCGGCTTCTCCTGGTCCCGGCGCCGGCTGCCCTCTGCTGGGTGCGCCCGGCCCTGCGCCCCTGCCACCGGCCTGGGGTTCCGTGGGTCCCCCCAACGCCGGCTCTGGTCCCAGGAGGCGGGGGCGTCAGGCAGCTTGGAGGCGACAGTCAGCGCGGAGGCAAAGGGGAGCCACAGGCAGATGCCGCCGCCTGGGAGCGGCCACCGATGTTGGCGACACAGATGGGCACCGGGGCGGGGCGGGGGGCGCAGGGGGAGCGGGGGGCGCAGGGGGAGCGGGGGTTCAGGGGGAGCGGGGGGCGCAGGGGGGCGGGGGGCGGGGGCGCAGGGGGGGCGGGGGCGCAGGGGGGTCTCGCACTCCCAGGTGAGAGGTGAGGGCACAGCCCTGGGGGACCTCCCCCGCCGCCATGTGCTTCCCTCCCCCGCACCAGCCAGCGGGGAGCAGCCCCCGGGCGGGCGGGCGGGGAGGCCCCGTCGCTGTGACCCGGAGAAGCAGCCTCGCCCTGCGCAGCTTCAGGAGCGGACGGTCCCCATCGCCGGGTCTCCGGTTCCACAGGAAACGGGGGGAGGGGGGGGGTCCCCTTCCCGCCCAGGCCGGCTCCTCCGTCAGCCCTGCCCGCGGGGAGCCCGTCAGCACCGCCTCGGGGGCTCCTGGCTGAGCGCCCCCAGAACCAGGTCCCACCATCCATGGATCCGGGCGCGGGCTCCATCCCCAGTGCGGGGTGTGCGGAGGCCGCTGATGGGTGATTCTCTCTCCTCCTTGATGTTCTCTCTCCCTCTCCCTGCCTCTCTGAAATCAATAAAAAATATATATAAATGTTAAAAGTTAAAAAAAAAAACCACCGAAAAAACCCCCGCTATTGCCTTATATAAATTTCACCTGAACTCCACCCTTCCCCAAATCTTTTTTTTATTATATATTTTATTGATTTTTTTACAGAGAGGAAGAGAGAGGGATAGAGAGTTAGAAACATCGATGAGACACATCGATCAGCTGTCTCCTGCACACCCCCTACCGGGGATGTGCCCGCAACCAAGGTACATGCCCTTGACCGGAATCGAACCTGGGACCCCTGAGTCCGAAGGCCAACGCTCTATCCACTGAGCCAAACCGGTTTCGGCACCAAATCTTTTTTTTATACATATTTTTATTGATTTCAGAGAGGAAGGGAGAGGGAAAGAGAAACATCAATGAGAGAGAATCATTGATCGGCTGCCTCCCGCTCGCCCCCTCCCGGGGATTGGGCCCACAACCCGGGCATGTGCCCCTGACGGGAATCGAACCCGGGACCTTTCGGCCCACAAACTGACGCTCTACCCACTGAGCCACACCAGCCGGGGCCGCCCTTCCCCAAATCTTAAAAACAGCCCTTCTAACTCGGCGACAGGCCCCAGGCCTGCCCTGTGTGCTGTCTCCCTGGTTGCCAGGAGGCAGGCAACCTGACTTGGTTGAGTTACAGGTTCTGTCCCTGGTGAGCTGAGGCTGGTTGGGCCGGAACCAAAGTCTGTGCAGTGTGCCCAGCGTGAGTGCCCTGGAGACCTGACCGCAGGGCAGGAGTGAGAAGTGTGGGGGAGGGGGAGTCCGCGATGTCAGTGTCAGTGAAGTGACATCTGAGCGAAGACGGGAGGAAGTGGGGAGTTTTTCCACGTGAGAGATGCTCGCCTGCCCGCGTTAACATGACGGACTCGGGGACAGAAGTGTGGCCACAATGAGACCTGCCATGCCTTCTGAGAGCGGGTGTGGGTCAGGGCGTGCGGGACGCGTGGGGGACGCGGGGGGCGGGTCACAGCCTATTGATCCCCACGGTGCTCGGCTCCCTCCGGCTCCTCCCTGGCTGAGGACCAGGGGCTCAGTCCACTCTGCCCCAAGCAGCTTCGTTTCCAGCTGGTTTGTACAGTGGCCTCAGGGGAGGCGTTGTTTGCAGTCTTCAGTGTGAAAACCCTGCTCACGGTCAGCCCTCAGGCCCTTGCAGGTTCGCCCAGTCCGGGACCCCCAAGAACGGAGGCCTTTCCCCTCACACACCGGCTCCTTGTGAAGCCAAGTGCCCTGGTGTCATGACCTCGCACCCTAACGGGCAGCAGACGCAGGCCTGCCGGTGTGGAGAGGGCCCCTGAGCCCGGTCCAAATGGGAGGAGGCAGAAGGTGCTGGGCCCAGGCTCAGGGGGAGGCGGCAGAAGGGAGTGGGCTTTGCCCCGTGCCCAGCCCCGTGCCAGGTCCTCACGGTCCAGATCCGCTTCAATCCTGAGAGGCGTTTCTCTGCTCCCCTCCCTCCCTCCCTCCCTCCCTTTGAGATTTTCTGAGCACCTGTCTGTGCCGGGGGCTGGGGCACAAAGGCAGAGCTCACACCCCAAGACCTCACCGCCCAGTGAGAGCGTCATCCAGAAAACGGCTGTGACTGGGGGCGGGGGTGCAGGGGGAGCCCCAGGTGACTCGGGGAAGGTTCCCAGGGGAGTTACAGCCGAGCTGGGACCTGAAGGACGAGGAAGGGCCTTCCAGGTGGAGGGAACTGCATGTGCGAAGGCGGGGAGGCAGGAAAGAGCCCGCTGGTCTGGGAGCTGTGGGAGGGCGATGGGCCCAGGCCCAGGAGATCTGCTGGGTGAGGTTGGGGCCCCAGAACCCACCACCCGGACCCTCTGCCTCCTTGACCTCCTTTGCTCCCGGCTGCCTGGCAGGAAGAGGCCCCGCCCGCCTGCCCAAAGGAGGCTTTGGTGCTGGAGAGGGATGGGGAGGAGGGCCCGCTGGTGTGTATTTTGGGATTGCGTCTCAGAAATCTCCTCCTCCTCCTCCTCCACCATGGCAACCAGGCGGCAGCTGGGGGAGCCCTGTGAGCTGGGCGGAGTTGAGGGGGAGGTGGGCTGGGGGAGGGCCCTCTGCTCCCCTCTGTGAGCCTCAGTTTTGGCGTCTAGAAAATGGGCACCACCCAGTTGGGCTGGCTCCTGTCACCCCAGGTGCTCCAGGACGCGGAGGCCCAGGCTGGACTCCTGAGGGGAAGGCCTGGGGGTGAGGGCGGGGCTGGGGGGCCCTGCGCCATCCTGCAGCTGGGGGCTCGGCCAGGCGGCGGGAGTCCCTGAGGCACGTGGCCTGCGCTTCCCACCGAGCAGCCCGCCTGGCGCACCCCCTGCCCTGTCACCGCCCAGGAGCCCGGGGAGCGGGAGGCAGGGCCGAGGCACAGACACAGGGATGGGTCTCCCCGGGAGCCGCGCAGTGGGAGGCAGGGGATCCCCCTGCCCCAGAACCCGGTCAAAACCCCAAAGGAGGGCCAAGGGGGGGCCTATGTCCTGAGGCTGCTGCTCCGATCACCAGACCGGCCTCAGCCAACAGCAACACGTGCCCTCCCCTTTCCCGGCCGGAATCTGAAATCAGGGTGTCGGGGCTGTGCTCCCTCCGAGGGCGCCAGGGGGGGTCCTTCTGGCTGTCCACGTGGCCCCGCCCCCTGTTCACGTGCGCACTTCCGGCTGTCCACGTGGCCCCGCCCCCTGTTCACTTGCACACTTCCGGCTGTCCACGTGGCCCTGTCCCCTGTTCACGTGCGCACTTCCGGCTGCCCACGTGGCCCCGCCCCCTGTTCACGTGCACACTTCCGGCTGTCCACGTGGCCCTGTCCCCTGTTCACGTGCGCACTTCCAGCCGATCACGATCACGTGGTCCCGCCTAAACGCTGTGAGCTCCGAGTCTGCGCTGCCTTCCAGCTCCCGGAGGGCTCGGCCTGCGCAGGCGGCCACCAGAGACCCGTCTGCAGAACCGCAGGCGGCACAGGCCTCCAGGCAGCTGGGCGCCACCTGGCCTCGCTCAGCGCCCCCTGACCCTGCTGAAGGGGAACAGGTGTGGTTCCCCCCAGCCCAGCTGCCTGCCTTGGGAGGCGGCAGATGCGGTCGCCATCTGCTGGCCGGTTCCTGTTACTGCAGAAGGTAGAGGCCTCCCTGCAGCCCAGCCGGTGCCCACGGGGCCCAGCCCAGCCAGTGCCCACGGGGCCAGCCCAGCCCAGCCGGTGCCCACGGGGCCAGCCCAGCCCAGCCGGTGCCCACGGGGCCAGCCCAGCCCAGCCAGTGCCCACGGGGGCCAGCCCAGCCCAGCCGGTGCCCACGGGGCCAGCCCAGCCCAGCCGGTGCCCACGGGGCCAGCCCAGCCCAGCCGGTGCCCACGGGGCCAGCCCAGCCCAGCCGGTGCCCACGGGGCCCAGCCCAGCCCAGCCGGTGCCCACGGGGGCCAGCCCAGCCCAGCACACCCTTCCCATTTCACAGCCAGAGCCAGGCCTGGCCCTCCCCTCGGCCGGCCACTCTGAAAGCGCTGCTGTGAACACAGGTGTGCAGGAAACTGAGGTTCTGCTTTTGGTCTTTTAAAAAAACACACGATTTTATTGATTTCTACAGAGAAGAAGGGAGGGATAGAGTGAGAAACATTGATGAGAAACATCCATCACCTGCTGCCTGCACGCCCCATATTGTGGATCGAGCCCACAAGCAAGGTACATGCCCTTGACTGGAATCGACCCAGGACCCTTCTTCAGTCCACCGCTGGCCCTCTATCCACTGAGCCAAACTGGTCAGGGCTGCTTTTGGTCCTTTTGAGTAGATACCCAGAGATGGGGTTGCTGGACACACAAAGAGACAGAGATGGAAAGAAACAGATAGGGACAGACAGACAGAAACAGAGAGAGAGAGAGATGGATGGATGGATTGATGGAGTGAGACAGGTACAGACAGACAGACAGACGGTTGCTGAGCCTCCGAGAGATGGAGGGAAGGCCCCTGCTCGCTCTGGGCTGCAGGCACCGAGCCAGCGAGACTTTCTCCAAACCCCGTCAGGCAGCCTGGCTGGAAGGTGCTGGGGTTCCCAGACTCAAGGAGCTCTGAGAACTCCTGAGCGCTCACTGCCAAACTGGTGAACAATGAAGTTAAAGAGAAAATGTTAACAGTGGCAGCAGAAAAGACACAATTGTGTTAAATGGAGCAAGAAGCACAAGGCTAGAAGACCCTTCAGAGGGAACATGAAATAAAGATGTTCTTGGATCACTAAGAGGGTCAGGGTTTCTCACCAGCTCACCCACACTCAAAATACACATCAAACGCTCATCAGGCAGAGGGAAAACTATCCCAGATGAAGGGAGTCAATAAAGTAAGACTAAAGAGTGCCAGAGTAAAAGGTAGATACAACTACATAAATATTGACTGTTTTAAATAATATCTTGTGGGATTTAAAACATATATACAATAGACATGATTTAAATAAACAAAAAATGTTGTCAATGAGAACTTACAAATCTGGAATCCAAAGTCTTACCTGAGGTCCCGGAGGGGGGCGGGGGGGGGGGGCATCTCCCCAAATACTGCTGTGCCTACTGCCACCTAGTGGCGGCATACAGTAATTGCAGGGAAGACCCAGGAAAGCCTAAAGTTAGCAGTAAGAATGGCAGCCTGGCATCAAGTTGTTCAGTGTTTGTTGAATGACCAGGTCATTGCTATGTTTTCTTCCTGTGTTTCTTTTTAAGAAAAAAAATCACACTAAAATAAAAACTGGCATCGGTGCATGATAAAGAATTCAGTCAAACATGCTGAAATCCTGAAGATGGAAGTAAAAACACAACCCCGTCCCATCAGCCTGAATAACCAATCACATTAGGTGAGCATCATTTCGGACAAGTTGGTCTGCAAATACACAAAGAGAAGCCTGGGTAATGAACAGATGGGTAGAGATACTTTAATAAAACCATAACAGCCCTAACCGGTTTGGCTCAGTGGATAGAGCATCAGCCTGCGGACTGAAGGGTCCCACGTTCGATTCCGGTCAAGGGCATGTACCTTGGTTGTGGGCACATTCCCAGTAGGAGGTGTGCAGGAGGCAGCTGATCGATGTTTCTAACTCTCTATCCTTCTCCCTTCCTGTCTGTAAAAAAATCACTAAAATATATTTAAAAAATAAAACCATAACAATCATATTTCGGATACAATTTTAAGTTTAATTTTACTTGCGTTTCACAAAAGAAAAAGAGGAGTGGATGGAATTGCTGAATTCATAGAAATAGTTCCTCTAGACAAGAGATACTTCCCCTAAACTATCCCTTCAAGATAAAAAAAAAAAAGAGAGAGAGAGAGAAACTGAGAACATTAAAGGCTGGAGTCATTATGACTTTCCCCAAGGACGTATTTTCATTTTTGTGTGTACACACTGACTTCTTGCCATGAGAGATGAGGTCGTTGGCCCAGCCACATGGGCACAACAGGAAGTTCTGTACCGTTGGTAAATGTCAGCCCTGGACGCTCCCCAGGGCTCTCCTCCCTCCTGGCTGCCCCCTCCCACCGCCAGGACCAACCCTATCCCCAACCCCATCTCCCTGGACCCAGAGCCGCAGGGGAAAGGGACTCTGGTCTCGCCTCCCTGGCGCCAACATACACCACGCAAACGGGCTGGGGCTCCCACCACATTTCTTAGCGAGCCTGTCCCCACAGCCTCTTTAATCCTGAAACCTGCCCGCACCCCAATGGACCTTTCTTCTTCTTTTTTTCTTTTTTTAAAATATATTTTATTGATTTTTTTACAGAGAGGAAGGAAGAGGGATAGAGAGTTAGAAACATCGATGAGAGAGAAACATCAATCAGCTGCCTCCGGCACACCCCCGACCCCCCGACGCTCTATCTATCCACTGAGTCAAAGTGGTTAGGGCCATGGGCAGGTCCTTTAATACTGGACTCAACATCCCTGTTCTTTTTTTATTTTTTTAAAAATATATTTTATTGATTCTTTACAGAGAGGAAGAGAGAGGGATAGAGAGTTAGAAACATCGATGAGAGAGAAACATCGATCAGCTGCCTCCTGCACACTCCCTACTGGGGATGTGCCTGCAACCAAGGTCCATGCCCTTGACCGGAATCGAACCTGGGACCCTGCAGTCCGCAGGCCGACGCTCTACCCACTGAGCCAAACCGGTTAGGGCTCTTTTTCTTTTTTAATTTCTTTATTGATTAAGGTGTTACGTATGTATCCTTATTCCCCCATTCCCCCACCCCTCCCGCCCCCCGCCCTGTTGTCTGTGTCCATTGGTTATGCATTCCACTGGACTTTTCAATGCCTAGTTCCATGTTTGTTTGTTTTCTGCTTTGTGCCCCCCCCACCCCCCCACCTCTCTCCTTCCCGGATGCAGCCCACGTTTCTAGCACAGCCCGAGCTCACCCGGGGCGGCGCCACTGCGGGGGCTCCCACGCCGCAGATCCGCAGGTAGGAACTAAACTTGTTGTAGCCGCTGGAGCCGCCGGGCCGAGGGTGCGGCGGGAGAGCGGCCGGAAGTGCGTCATCACACGTGCGCCGGAAGCGCCCAGGTCCAGGCGCCTCCTGATTGGCTGCGGTAGGCGCAGGCGGTGTCGCGCGTGCTCCTGGCCCGGGGGCGTGGGTGCTGTGTGCTGCAGTCCCTGCTCGTGTCCGCGGCACTTTTACTTCCCTGTCCAGGACGCTGCTCCGCGAGCGCGGAATGTTCCCCGAGCTCAATAACCTCCTCAATGCCTCCCCGGACCGGGCGGAGCCGGTAACTCGCGCGCGGTCGGGAGGGGCGGCCCCTGGAGCCGGGCGGAAGCACGCGTCCCGGGTGCAGGGCCCGCGGACCCGCGGGAAGGACGCTCTGTCCACCGGCCGGCTGTGCCTGGGAGTTGTAGTCCAGGGAGGGCCGACCGGGCTTGGGCGGGACCTCAGGACCCGCGGGAGGCGGACTTCTGCACCTTCTCGCGGCTTCTCGCAGGCCGTGGGTGCCCGTGAACGTTCTGGGAAGCATGTTCGACGTTTGGACGGACGTGTACCGGGAGCCCTCGGTGTGCTCACCCGCGTGGGGGTCCCGGCGCCCAGGGCAGGTTGCCTGAGCGGAGAGGAGAGTTTGGTTCTCCACCTTCACAGGGCCCAGCTTCTTCCCCGTCCTGCGTGTCCTGGCTCGGGAGCCCCCGCAGGTCGCGGCAATCGCTGCTGCTCCTCCGACGCTTCCCTCTCATGGTGCCTAGACGCGCGCTTCCCAGCTGCTCTCAGCCAACGCGGGGTTGTGCCAAGGCCACCTTTGGCACCACAGCCTCGCCACTGTGTTTCCCACTCTTCCCGCCTTCTGGGGCACCTCGAAATTTTTCACCTTTTAGCCCAGGGGGTTACCTCTCCCAGGAACATCCCTGGTTCGTTTCATAACCTTTGTCTTCGTAACGAAATGTCAAGCTCCTCCAGCCAGCCAAGAGGCCTTTGTGAACCCCTAGTGCCAGGCAAATCAGTTTTCGATAGATCCTTGTGGATTTCATAGCTAACCAGCAGTTCTTGGCTGCCCAGGCCTGCAGGTGGCGCTGGCTACCTCACCAATGACTTCTGTGCCACCCAAGTGTTCAGCCCAGGGCCCAGCTAGGTAATGGAGGATCCCAGTGGGATGACGGCCCTGGGGTAACCCTCAGGAGCTATAGTGTGATCTTTCATGTTAGTTTTGTCTTAAGAAATACATTTTAAAAAATTATTTATCTATTTATTTAATTGTAATTCTTACCCGAGGATATTTTCCCATTGATTTTTAGAGAGAGTGGAAGGGAGGGGGAGAGACAGAGAGAGAAACATCAATTGGTTGCCTCCTCCATATGCCCCAACTGGGGCCAGGAATCCAGCCTGCGACTGAGGTACTGGTGCCCTTGACCGGAATTGAACCTGGGACCCTTCAGTCTGCTGGCCAAGCAGGCCAACACGCTATCTACCTAGTACTGAGCCAAACCGGCCAGGGCATCTTTCATGTTTCATAAATGAAAAAAGTCACAACAGCACAGAGGTGGTGTGTCTAATCCCCCTTGATCTTTTTTTTTTAAAAAAAATTTTAAAAATATATTTTATTGATTTTTTTTTTTTACAGAGAGGAAGGGAGAGGGATAGAGAGTTAGAAACATCGATGAGAGAAACATCGATCAGCTGCTTCCTGCACACCCCCAACTGGGGATGTGCCCGCAACCAAGGTCCATGCCCTTGACCGGAATCGAACCTGGGACCCTTCAGTCCGCAGGCCGACGCTCTATCCACTGAGCCAGACCGGCCAGGGCGATCCCCCTTGATCGTGACCTTCCCTTTCACTGACAAGGAACTCGAGGTGGCTGGGTCAGGGCGGCCAGGCGTTGCAGAGACGGCCATCCTGAGAGGTCTTTCCAGGGCTCCGTGGCCGGAGCTCTGCCTGAAGCAGCGTCCAGGGCCGTTGGACACTGAGGTCTGTCAACACCACGCCTTCCCTCCTCCCACCCTCTAGGACGGACTCGGCATCAGAGTTAGAAGTAGGGAGGAGGCTGGAGCAGAAGTGTTTGAAGTTCCCTCCCAGTGTTGGCAGGCTGTGATTTTGTTGGATTCTGATGGTAGACGCTTCCTTTGTTCAGTATCTCATTCCCCCAGACTACTCCCTGAGTTACTGGGTGAGGAGTGAGGAAGAGGAGGGATTTTATTCTCTGTTTTGCTTCGGGAAAATGGAAGCCGAGATATGCTTGCCCATAATGAGTGACTTAATACTGATCACTTTAATTGTTGTTTTTCCCACAATTTTTACTTCCTTTTTGATAATCCTAGTGCATATGTATTACACATATATGTATTACACACACATATACACACATACTCTGCAGATGTATACAGCCAGCCGCCCTCTGTCCAGGGATCTGACTCACCTTTTTGTGTTCCTCTTACTTTCCAGGGGAAGCTGACTCTGCTCTGTGACGCTAAGACCGATGGCAGTTTCCTTGTGCACCACTTTCTCTCCTTCTACCTCAAAGGTAGGGGACCCATTGAGGCGACTGAGAAAGAAACCTGAGGCAGAAAGCATTTAGAGAAGCCTGTTTCAGGAAGAAATGGGACTCGTCGGGTGTCTGGGTGGCCAGGTGGCTCTTCATTAGAATTAATTACGTGCAGTGAGGTGGCTGGAGCTTCTTTGCGTTTCCTTTATATCGTCTCGGATATAGGACCAGTCTTAAAAGTTAATTATAGGGGCAGTGACGTTGTTAAGATAAATTTGTTTTGTTTACTTTATATGTAATAAGTAAAATTACATATTACAGGGCACATATGTAATACCTTAGTCAGTAAAGCAAAAAAAGTTAATTGTACTCCTGTACACTGACAACAAACAGAAAAATAAAAATTTTTAAAGACCACAATGTATGAACACTAGAGGAAAAGAAGGTACCCAGTAATTCATCTAACAGAAGTGCATCTCAGAATCAATTGTAAAAGGTACAATTATTAAATATTTCAAAAATCGCATCTTAGAATCAAACTTGGTATTTTAGGTTGCAAGGCCCCTGAGTCTCTTAAGACCTGCCTTAGTGCTTGAGTTTGCAGAGGTGTGGAGGAGAGGAGAGCGACTGTGAATAGAGACGTTGTTGAGATAAATTTGTTTTGTTTTCCAGCTAACTGTAAGGTGTGTTTTGTGGCACTCATTCAGTCCTTCAGTCACTACAATATCGTGGGACAGAAGCTGGTAAGTATCTTAGACTCGGTGGTGAGTGAGTGTGTGTGCCACGCACGTGTGAGTGCTCTGAGGTTGTAGAGAACTTGGCAAAAGGGGGACTAAGGAAATCGTGGCTCCGGAGCCCTTTGTCTGAAGGGGTTAGATAGCATCTCCCGTGTCTTATTAATTTAGAGTTTATAGACCCAGGTCTGTTGTTAATTAACCAAACGCATCTCTACCGATTCTGGACCAGTTACGGTTTCCCCTTTCTCCGTGTGGGCTTTCGTCTCGGCCCCGCTGGGTTGGCGATCACAGCTTGGTCTGCCACCAAGCCGAGTGGCTCCCACTGTCTCTCCCTCAGTCTAGGGCTTAGGACCCAGGTGGGGACGGGCATTTTGTCACCTGCACCTCCTCTCATCAGATAAAGGCAGGGAAGCGTGTGACGGCGGAGGCTGCTCATGGACCGGGTGGGGCGTTTGGTTTGGTTTTGATAGGCCAGGCTCACCCAGGGAGAGAACCGGGTCACCCTCAGCAGTGATCTTCCCTGATGCAGGGAAACGGGTGGGAGGGGGAGAGCAGGGTGGCTCTTTCTCCCTCGGTGCAGACAGGAAGACGGGCCCGTTAGACGTCAGCGTGAGCTCGGGGGCAGTCAGGGCAGGAACACACGCTGCGTTCCAGGTCTGCGGCGCAGCTCCCTCTGGCCTGGGCATCGGGCTTTCTGGATGAGAAGGCTGTCTCACTCCGGATGGGCTGCTTTTCCTACTTCCTTGCCCTCACCCTCAACACGGCAGGGTGGCGTGCGCAGCCTCGAGGGAGCTGTCATTCTTTGCACTTCACGCCCTCTTGGTGGGTGACTGCACTTCCACGAGCAGAATGGCCGTGAGCAAGAGCACGGGCTGTTGGAGCTGAGGGTGGGCAGAGGAGGACACGAGTGGGTGAAGGAGCCATGGAGACCGGGCCCAGGGCGTGTCCCCGTTCCCGCACAGCGAGGGCAGTGTGTCACCGTCCCAGGCGCTCTGCTGAATGCTGACTCGGGCTCTGCCCCCGAAATTTCCGGTTCTGGAGGTCTGGAGTGGGACTCGGGATCTGCCTTGTAAGCAGGTGTCTTGAGGTTCTTAATTGGGTGGTTCATGAAGAATCCTATCTAACAAGTTCTGATGCAGTGATGGGCAACCTTCTGAGCTTGGTGTGTCAGACTTCGCCAAAAAACTGAGCATAACTCGGGTAGTGTGTCACTTTGAGGAAAAAACTAACTCCAAGACTCTAGTCGCAAATGTTTCATCCTCAGGAGCAGCAAATGTTTCATCCTCGGCATGCGGCCGCGTGTCATCAGAAATGGCTACGCGTGTCAGTGCTGACACGCGTGTCATAGGTTCGCCATCACTGGATTAGAGCAAGGGTCAGCAAACTCCTGCCTGCGCCCTGGTGTTTTGTAAATAAAGTTTTATTAGAACACAGCCACACCCATTTGCCGATGAATTGTCTATGGCTGCTTTCGCTCTACAATAGCAGAGTTGAGTAGTTGCTACAGAGACTATCATTCTCCCACCCTCTTACTATTATCATTTACTACTTTTAAATGTGCCTAGTTTTATAAACACATGCATTTAAAAAGGCATCTTTATCACTATTGCAAATTAACATCTGCGGTGGGTAATCATAAAAATAAATATAGAAATAAAAGATGCACTTTTTTTTTTTAAAGTGACAACCCATGTAAGTGCACTTCTGAAAACCGAATGGGAATTGTGGGTGGGAACACCCAGGGGAGAGGAGACACGGGCCCACGGACAGGTGCACGTCTGCAGGGTTTGTGGGGGCCGTGCCCTCCTGAGAGCTTGAGGTGAGCCCTGGGGTTCCCCTGGGAGGCGCCGTGCGAGGCGCTGTGGCTCACTCTTCTCTTGGTTGTGCTCAGGGTGTCAGCCTGACCACGGCACGGGAGCGCGGGCAGCTCGTCTTCCTTGAGGGTCTCAGGTCAGCGGTGGACACCTTCTTCCGGGCTGAGGGGGAGGCACGCCCCCTGCAGTTCCTCAGGTCAGTCCGCCTGCAGCCCGGCCCCCGGGCACAGCTGGTGGGGGCCAGCCCAGCGTTGCTGTTGCCTCCCCCTCGGTGTGTGGGAGGTCAGAGTGGCTTCGGGTCAGACACGTCCCTGCTGTGGCGGCATTCCTGGAAGCCCTTGCTCTGACCCTGGGCCAGGTGGTGGGCGGCTGTCCCCAAAGCTGTTGTCTGCCGGGAATACGGTGACCGGCTCTGTTTCTGGGAAACGGCCGCCGAGGGAGTCTCGGGGAGGTGGCGTGTCTGGGGCAGCTCCTTCAGAAACAGGCGCATGTTACCCTCCAGCCGCCCTGAGACCAGAGCCCCTCGCACCAGGACCCTGAGTTGCTGTTTAGTTTTTTGTGCTCAATTAGGACCTGCTGGGAGGGCTGCGCCCCCTGCCCAGCCACAGGAACCTTCCGGGCCTAACCGCGGGTCCGAGGCGCGTGCTCCTCGGGGCCTGGGGGCTGTTTGCTTTTGTGTCCGCAGTTGGCAGCCCAGTGCCGGGTGCCAGGGGCCTCGAGGAGGATTTGTGTGGAAGCACAGCTCACTGCTCGCTCGCCTTTCCTGGCCCGACCACCCTGACGCCTGCGGCCGGGGACTGGGATCAGCTCTGCCTCCCCCGCCCTCCCTGTGATGCTGCTCCGCCCAAGATGCACGCTGTGGACAGTGAACTCCGCTGACTTCTGCCTCATGTCCAGGGAGGCCAAGGCCGGCAGCCTGCAGCCGCTGTACGAGTTCGTGCGGGACGCCCTGAAGCCCGTGGACCAGGGGGAGGCTGCCTGGAGGCGCCCGGTGCTGCTGGTGGACGACCTCAGTGTGCTGCTGAGCCTGGGCGTGGGGGCGGTGGCCGTGCTGGACTTTATCCACTACTGCAGAGCCTGCGTGTGTGGCCGGCTGCAGGTACGCGGGCCAGGCAGGCCCAGGTCTGTCGTCTCCGCTCGGCTCCCCGTGCTTGCCGTTGCTAACGGGGTGGCGAGCGCTGTCTCCCGTGGGCTGGTCGTGGTGCTGCGAGGCCCAGCCCTGTGTCCTGGGCAGTCACTGTCCCTCTGGGTGAGGCTATCGATCAGTTGAGATAATGGGTATAAATTGCTTTTAAAATTGTGAGGTGCAGGGTAAGTGTAGGTTGTAACCTTTATTGTCAAGTTATTAGGCAAAACTAGAGACTTTACCATAATAGAGATTTTATTTTCTGTTAATCCTCACCCAAGGATATTTTTTCATTGCCTTTTAGAAGGAGTGGAAGGGAGAGGGAGAGACAGAAACATTGATGTGAGAGAGACTCATCGATGGGTTGCCTCCTGCACGTGCCCAGACCAGGGCCCGGGCACCTGCAGCCGAGGTACATGCCCTTGACAGTGGGACCCGGGACCCTCCGTCCGCCGGCCGTGCTTGGTTTCAGGTGACTTGATCTGGAGGTGCAGGTTGGATGTGCTGGTGTCGGATGTCCAGTGGGTGATTGGAGCCCGGGCAGGGGCCCTCCCGCAAAGGGCCTGGTTGCGCGGTGGCGGTGGAGGCCGACCTGGGAGAGGGCGTGCGGCCCGATCCTGGTGTCCCTGCCGTCAGGAGAGGCTCCCGTCTGTGTCTGTTGCAGGGAAACATAGTGGCCCTTGTGCACGCCAGCGGGGACGCCGAGGACGAGGAGAGCGACCTCCTGCTGAACGGCCTCAGTCACCAGAGCCACCTGGTCCTGCGGGCCGAGGGCCTGGCCACCGGCTTCTGCAGGGACGTGCACGGGCAGGTGCGCAGGGCGGGCCAGCATCCTGCTGGGTGACGGGCCGCTGGCGTCTGTGCCTGCGTCCGGACCTCACGTGGGAAAGTGTTCTTTTAAACTCGGGACCTGGGCGGCTTTCCCTGAGGCTGGGCTGCCGCCCGCTGCTGCCCCTGCACAGTGCTGGGGGGAGGCTCAGGCGGAGGGCGGGCCTGCGCCGAGGAAGGCCAGGCTTATCCCAGGCGGCCATGCTTCTGTGCCTTCCGAGTCACCCCAGCCCCACCTCCAGGCTAACTTCCTGTGGCCACTCTTGCCCAGGGACACTCAGAGGCGAGTGTGGCGTCTAAAGCAGCACAGCCATGCTGAGCAGCGGTGCCCGCGGTGGCGTGAGAGGTTCTGCCGGGCGCTGGGGCCTGGCTCTGAAGGCGCAGGACGCTCAGCCGAGACGTCACCCGGACAGGCGGAGCCTTCCCGGGCCTCTGGGTGGAGCGTTCACGTTCTAAGTTAGCGCGGCAGCACGTGCTGACCGTGGAGAGAGCAGGATGAAGGGCCCACAGACAGAGCGGGGGCCTGGTGCCTGCCTTCCCGTGGGGAGCACGTGTCACTGTCGTAATGGAGGCCCCTTGACTCTCAGCTGTGACAGCCTTGTGGTGGGAGTCGTCCCATACCTGCATGGCACACGTGCAGCGATCTCAGAGGCCGAGGTCACGGAGGAGCTGGGAGGTCACGGTGGGGCAGGTACTGGGCGGGGCCTCTCATTCTCTCCTGTCCTGCAGCTGAGGGTCCTCTGGCGGACACCATCGCCGCCCGCCCCGCGGGGTCGGAGCCTCACTTTCCAGTACAAGATCCAGGACAAGAGCGTGTCCTTTTTCGCCAAAGGAATGTCGCCTGCGGTTCTGTGACCCGAGGGGCAGACGGAGCCCCCGGGCGGTTTCGGACACGGAGGGTGAAGCATCTCCGCCTTCGCAGCCGTGTTCCCGGCTGGACTGCGCCCAGGGATGAGCGGACTGTGGCGTGTGCCCTTGTCCCATGTTCAGCAGACACGTCAGGAACCCACCCTGCTCTGCCAAGACGTGGGAGCTGGATGAAGGGGTCCTCTGGAGCTTCCGTGTAACTCGTCAGCCGGCCGTTTGGGCTGTGCCTTGGAGCCAGAGTGCTGGCAGGGACAGTCCCGATGGCGGGCATCCTCGGGGACAGACGGGGTCGTCCTGGCTGCCATAGAGTGCGCCCCACGCGCCCCACATCCTGGCTCCGTGCGCATCTCACCCAGTTTTCACCTTGACTTGCAAAGGTCCTTTCCCTAAGCCCAGCGAGGAAGCGGCTTAGGAAGCGGCTTAGCGAGGCGTGGAGGCCCGAGGAGGCCACACTGGCTGACCCAGCCTCCTGGGAAGGGGAGGGGCTCCCCCTGGATCTGTGGGGCCTAAGGAAGGGCACCTGCTGCCGGGAACGGGTGGAGAGGACAGGACGAGCCACGAAACCAGTTCAGGCAGCAGGAAGCCCACAGGCTGCCCCCAGGAGAGCAGAGGTCCCCTCGGCTGGTGGTGTGGGTGCAGGAGAGCAGACGACCCCTCGGCTGGTGGTGTGGGTGCAGGAGAGCAGACGACCCCTCGGCTGGTGGTGTGGGTGCAGGAGCAGACGACCCCTCGGCTGGTGGTGTGGGTGCAGGAGAGCAGACGACCCCTCGGCTGGTGGTGTGGGTGCAGGAGCAGAGGTCCCCTCGGCTGGTGGTGTGGGTGCAGGAGCAGAGGTCCCCTCGGCTGGTGGTGTGGGTGCAGGAGCAGAGGTCCCCTCGGCTGGTGGTGTGGGTGCAGGAGAGCAGACGTCCCCTCGGCTGGTGGTGTGGGTGCAGGAGAGCAGACGACCCCTCGGCTGGTGGTGTGGGTGCAGGAGCAGAGGTCCCCTCGGCTGGTGGTGTGGGTGCAGGAGCAGAGGTCCCCTCGGCTGGTGGTGTGGGTGCAGGAGAGCAGAGGTCCCCTCGGCTGGTGGTGTGGGTGCAGGAGCAGACGTCCCCTCGGCTGGTGGTGTGGGTGCAGGAGCAGACGACCCCTCGGCTGGTGGTGTGGGTGCAGGAGCAGAGGTCCCCTCGGCTGGTGGTGTGGGTGCAGGAGCAGAGGTCCCCTCGGCTGGTGGTGTGGGTGCAGGAGCAGAGGCTGGGTGAGAATTGGTGATTCGGGGAAGCAGTGCCATTGGAAGGGCCTCGGAGTGCTCCTGTTCTGTGTCTGAGGGCATCGTAGCTCCCAGGATTCAGAAATGTCTTTTCCTTCTTTACTGCAGGGAAGGGGCTGTTCTCTTTCTGGCTTAAGACAATTCTGTAAGTGTACCTTCCCTTGTGACTCGTTTAGAACTCGTTACAGTCTTGTGCTTTGTCTCCGTGCTGGTCACTAAATAGCGCGGCAGCACTTGCTGAGAAGGTCACGCTCTTCATGTGCTCTGACTTATTTACAGGTGAAGGTTCTAAAGTGGAGCCTCGTCCCGTTCCCCTTTCTAGGTTAGTGTGTCTGCTCTCAGGAGCCTTTAGTTTTTATGTTGATTTTAGAGAGAGAGAGACATCGGCTTCCACTTAGCTATGCGTTGGTTGATTCTTGTTTGTGCCCTGACTGGGGATCGAACTCACACCTTGGTATATCGGGACAGTGTTCTCACCAACTGAGCTACCTGGCCGGGACCTCAGGAATCTATTGAAAGGGTATTGTGCCCGCCCTAGCCGGTTTGGCTCAGTGGATAGAGGTTTGGCCTGCGGACTGAAGGGTCCCAGGTTTGATTCTGGCCAAGGGCACATGCCCAGGTTGTGGGCTCCATCCCCAGTAGGGGGCACGCAGGAGGCAGCCGATCAATGATTCTTATCATTGATGTTTCTATGTTTCCCTCTCCCTCTCCGAAATCAATAAAAAAATATTTTTTAAAACAAGGGTTATTGTGCCCACTTATCCAGATGACTTTCACCAGCACTTTGTCAAGTTCTATAAAGTGTTCCTCAGAGACTTTTCCTCATTTTTTAAAACTGGTTGTATAATTTTTTATTATTAGGTTTTTAAATCTTTATTGTTGCAAGTATTACATATGCCCCCTTTCCCTCCCATTAATCTCCTCTAGCCCACCCCGGTCCCCTGGTTGTGTAATTTTATTAAAACTAATGCAGAAATCGATTTAATACCCTCTCAAATGTTTTTTAGTTATTGGAAAAGGACTTACCTGATTTTATTGATTTTTTTAAATGGTATTTTTGACATAGTAATGCAGTTGACTTTTTAAAAATTTTTTCTAAACTTCTAATGATTTTCAGATTGAGACTCTTGAATTTGTTAGGAATTTCCCCCTTTTTTATATATTGTTAACATCTGCAAATAATGGTACACACCTTGCTTATTCCTCCCTTGAGACTTTAGTCAGCACTTTGCAATTTGTGAAATGAGAGTGTTGTGTAGGCATTTGCTGTCCAGTTTCTGTTTTTAAGGGAATAGGAGGCATTTTCCTATAATACTTAATTTTAAAATATATTATTAGTTTAAAAAATGAGCTTGAAGAAGGAAAGGAGAAAGAAATGTTCCTCCTCAACTCCTATACCCCCTTTTTTTAAAATATATTTTTATTGATGTCAGAGAGGAAGGGAGAGGGAGAGAGAGATAGAAACATCAATGATGAGAGAATCACTGATCGGCTGCCTCCTGCATGCCCCCCACTGGAGATTGATTCCACAAACTGGACATGTGCTCTTGGTTCATAGGTCAATGCTCAACCACTGAGCCACGCCTTTTTTAAGGGCTTGACCAGTAATCATTGACTCCTGTGGACTTTCTCGGCTTCCTTGAGGTTATGGCACTTTTTCCGGTTATGGGTGTGCTGGCCGTGGTAACACCTCTCTGGTGTATGACCCTTGAATTCCTCCTGCAGTCTTGTCTTACTAGTACTTGTTATATTTTCTGTAAGTTGCTCTTTGTTAGGCTTAAGATTTTAAAATTAATATTTATTTTTAGATTGATTTATTATGGTAGTATGCCATCTATAGTTGTGAGCAAAGATGGCCTCTAATTATTTTTCTCTGTATTCGTCCAGTCAGGTTTGAACATGAAAATAATACATGCCACAGAAGCAATATTGAGGAACTTGCTGCCTTCTATATGCTCTGAACGTCTTAGTGCTTTTTCTTCCAAGTTAGGCCTCGCATTGGTCAAGGTCAGGCAAGTTTTTGGAATTTTGTCTTTGTTATTGGTCTTTATGGTTTTCTTTATTGTCAGTTTTAGTACTATTTATTTTTCAAATATTTATCTTTTCTATTTGTTTTCCTGAAAAAGTGTCCAGAATATATAACTCACAATTTAAGAAGACAACCAGTTAAAAAGTGAGCAAAAGATTGGCATAGACATCTTATCAAAGCAGACATAGGAATGGCCAACATGCACATAAACATGTAAGACCTAAAATAGCCCTGGCTGGCTTGGCTCAGTGGATAAGCGTCGGCCTTCGGACTGAAGGGTCCTGGGTTTGATTCTGGTTAAGGGCACATGCCAGGGTTGCGGGCTCCATCCCCAGTGTGGGGCGAGCGGGAGGCAGCCGATCCGTGATTCTCATCATTGATGTTTCTATCTCTCCCTTCCCCTCTCTGAAATCAATAAAAATATATTTTAAAAAAAGATACCTAACATAACTAGCCATTAGGGATGTTCCTTTTAGAGAATGTTCCTTAATGACAACACAGTTTAGCTAGAATTCAGTAACAGTTACAAAATCAGACCATTCCTATAGGTTTGGAAAGAAGGAACCGTACTTCAGTGAGCAAAGGGTCAATGGGAGAAACTGGATAACAAAAATCACTTCATGCTCCTAAAATGGCTACAAAAAAAACGACATGCCCCAGCAGGTTTGGCTCAGTGGATAGACAAACCTGGATCTACGCCTCGCTCCTCAGGTGACCAGGGTCTGTCAAATCATGTCTAAACCTCCTCAGCCAGCACACGCACAGGAGAAAGTGCCAGAACCTCCAGGAAGCCGAGATGGGGCGGAAATAGCGCCATCTCACCTGGCTGCTATGGCTGAGGTGAGCTTTTATTAGAGCACCGAGCACGGGACCTACACAACACAAGTGCTCAGTCAAGAGTTTACCCAGAAAAAAAAAGAAAAAAAGAGTTTACCCAGATCCCTGGCCCATGTGGCTCAGTGGATAGAGCATCGGCCTGCGAACTGAAGGGTCCCGGGCTCGATTCCGGTCAAGGGCACATGCTGGGGCACATGCTGGGGTTGTGGGCTCCAGTAGGGGGTGTGCAAGAGGCAGCCGAACAGTGATTCTCCCTCCCTCTCTGAAATCAATAAAAATGTATTTTAAAATTGGCTACTGTGTTTTGGAATCGAGGCATTTTACATCGTTCACCTGGATCTTAATTTTGTTCCAAAAGCGCCGAGGTCAGTGTTGTTGGCTGCATCCTGAACCTGACTCCTAAGGTGGGTTCCCTGAGGCTCAGTATCCCCGGGCACCAGCAGCGGCTGCTGGGACCAGGATGCAGAGCCACGGAGTCTGCCGGAAGCAGCCCTGTCCAGCTGCTCGCTTCACCAGCTGCTATCACCAGTGAGCATGAGCACTAGTGCACACGACGGCAAAGACCGACCCGAATCGCCACGAATAACCCACCCTCCGTGTCCACGGCTGAGGTGCCTGGGCAGTGGGTTGGAACCCAGAGTCCTGCGTCCCAGGCTGTGGCCACCATGTCAGTTATCAGAGTCCCCTTGGACAAATCTCTCCCCTCTTGAAATTTTCTTATTTGTGAAATAGACCCAGCCCCTGTTTTTCAAGATTTTCATGAGGATTGTCCCAGTGTAGAAGCTTAAGTACAGGGAATTATGACTTCTTTTTTTAAGTGTTTTTTAAATTTTTATTTAATTTTTTAAAATATATTTTATTGATTTTTTACAGAGAGGAAGGGAGAGGGATAGAGAGTTAGAAACATAGATGAGAGAGAAACACCGATCAGCTGCCTCCTGCACACCCCCTATTGGGGATGTGCCTGCAACCATGCCCTTGACCGGAATCGAACCCGGGACCCTTGAGTCCGCAGGCCGACGCTCTATCCACTGAGCCAAACCGGTTGGGGCTAAGTGTTTTTTAAAAAAATATTTTATTTCAGAGAGGAAGAGAGAGAAACATCAATGATGAAAGGGAATCATTGATTGGCTGCCTCTTGCACATTGGACTGAGCCTGCAACCCAGGCATGTACCCTTGACTAAATCGTACCTGGGACACTTAGGTCCACAGGCTGACGCTCTGCTCTATCCACTGAGTCAAACCAGCTAGTGCTAAATATGTTTTTATTGATTTAAGAGAGAGGGGGAGAGGGATAGAAACATCAATGTTGAGAGAATCATGTTTTGGCTGCCTCCTGCATGTCCCCCCACTGGGGATCCAGCCTGCAACCCGGGTGTGCGCCCTGCTGTGATCTCCTGGGTTGATGCTCAACCACTGAGCCACACCAGCCAGGCACTTCTTGACAAACTCTTAAGTTCCGTTTTGTTTAAGATTTTGGATTATTCCGTGGTAAGCAACTTGAAGTACGGTTGAGCTTTGTTAAGCTTCTATAGATAAAAAAGCCTAAGTGTCCGTTGGACTGTCCCACCGCTAGCTATGACGTGCACTGACCACCAGGGGCCGATGCTCAACGTAGGAGCTGCTGAGCTGCCGGGACTTGGCAGCTGGACCGGAGAGGAGGGAGCCCTAGTCCAGGGTGCGTCACCGGAGAATCTCCCTCTTGCAATCCGGGGCCCCTTGGGGGGTGTCCGAGAGCTTTCGCCTGATCCCCACAGGCTGGGCCAGGGATCCCACTGGTGCCCGAGTCTGCACCGGGCGTCTGGTGATGAGAAGGAACTGGAGGTGTCCCACAACGCAGCAGGCTGGAGCGAGGGAGGAGAGACAGGAGCGGGTGACGTCAACAGCCGGAGGGCAGAACAAGACCGCGCACTCCCGAGGGACGGTGGAAGCAGCAGTGACTTCCCGCCGACTCCACGGGCACCTCTGCTCCTGTTTACCCCGGAACGTTCCAGACTGCGGTGTCCAGGCCGCCCACACCCCCTCCCCGCCCCGCCCCGACGGGGCGCCGGCGGCCGCCAGGGGGCGCGCGGGAGCTGTGGGGGCGCGACTGCGCATGCGCGCGCCGGGAACACGTGCGGAGGGCGGCGGGGCGGGAGGGGAAAGGTAGGAGGTGAGAGGTGAAGGGGCGGGAGCTGCGCGGCGCTCGGCGGCCCGAGAGAGAGGGGCGGGCGCCACGCACCGGACCGCGGGCCAGGAGCGCGCACGCCGCCGCCGCCGCCGCCCTCGCCGCCGCCGCCACAGGTACCACCGCGCGGTCCCCACGGCGCCGGGTCGCGGGCCCGGCTCGGCCTCCCCGCGCGGCCGGGGTTCCGGGATGGGCCGCCGCGGGCACGGGCGTGGGCGCTGTCCAGCAGCCGTGTCCCCCGGCCCCGCGAGCCGCGCGCTGCCATCCACTCTCGGGCCCCGTGACCGCGGCCCGGACCGGGTCGCGCCCTTGGGCCCCACGATCCCCCGGAAGCGGCGGGTCTGGGACCTGCTGGGGCCGTGCGGGCTCCCGGGCGCGGGGCGGGCGCGCCGGCCACTCCCGCCTCCCGCCTCCCGCGGAGGAAGCCCTGAGGGGCCCCGCGCAGCTGCTTCGGGGCGTGTTGCTCGGCGCCCGGTTCTCGGTTTCGTCCAAACCCACCCTTGGCTCGCGAAGCGGCCCTGCTCTCGGCTGGGTGGGCTGCGGGTCCGGTCTGGCGGTGCGGGTCGCAGGGGCCCTGCGGGCGGGGCGCCCCGGGGCCTGGCAGGAGCCCCCGGTTCAGGGCCCGGTGGCCCGCCCGGCGGTGACCCTCAGGGCGGCGGGCCGAGCCCCGCCCGCGGAGCAGGGATGCCCTGTGGAGGGGGCGGGGGCGGAGTTGGTGGCGCAGCATCCCGGGCGGGAGCGGTGGGGGGTCAGCGGCCGAGGTGCCCGTTCCCGCCGAGCGCGGCCCCGCGGTGCTGCGAGCCGGCCGGTCTGGTTCGTGGGTGTGAAGGCGGCACACGCGTGGGGAAGACACGACAGGTCCCCGCACGCATTCTCCGGGGCCTGGAGTGACGGGAAGAGCTCTCCCCTGTGGTGGCCGAAGCAGCCCCCCTACTCCCCGGCTTAGGGGACCCCCCCCCCCCAACAGCATCGCGGCTGCTGGGGGCGGTGGGAAGGCCTCTGCTGCTGGTGTGTGACTGCAAAGAGTGGGCATAAAGGTTGTCCGTTGCCTGAGGTCACAGGTGAGCGAACGAGCTGCCCGGTTGGGAAACAGACTCTACCTGTGGGTTCAGTACCCGCACCTCCTGACCTCTAGACTCGGGGGCTGCCCTCCTGGCGTCCAGCCGCCCGGCCCCGGGCCCAGGGACCCCAGGGACGCTGAGGTGTATGTGCCCGTTGCTGGCCCCCGGCGTCGGCTCACTGGCCTGACGGCCCTGTGTCCTCCCTCCTGGAACAGTGGGGAGCGGCCCCTCGGAGGAAGCGGGTTCCCAGGGCCACCGGCTGGTAAGCGGAGATCAGGCCTTCGAACCAGACCTGCCGGACCCCGCCTGAGCCCTTTGCCCCCGAACCCGCTTCCTTCCCGGTGTGCCTCCTGCCCGTGAAGCAGAGGCCAGGGCACTTCTTTTGCCACCTGAAATAACAATTCTGGGCAGATCTATTTTAAAGAGAGTATTCTTTTAAAAAAATAGGTTTTGCCCTGACCGGTGTGGCTCAGTGGATAGAGCGTCGGCCTGCGGACTGGAGGGTCCCGGTTTCGATTCCGGTCAAGGGCATGTACCTTGGTTGCGGGCACATCCCCAGTAGGGAGTGTGCAGGAGGCAGCCGATCGGTGTTTCTCTCTCATCGATGTTTCTGGCTCTCTATCCCTCTCCCTTCCTCTCTGTAAAAAATCAATAAAAAATATTTTTAAAAAATACGTTTTTGATTTCAGAGAGGAAGGGAGAGGGAGATAGAAACATCAGTGATGAGAGAGAATCATGGATCCGCTGCCTCCTGCACGCCCCCTACTGTGGATCGAGCCCGAAACCTGGGCCTGTGCCCTGACGGGGAATCGAGCCCGGGCCCCTTCAGTCTGCAGGCCGACGCTCTATCCACTGAGCCACACCAGCCAGGGAGCTGGGTAAACTCGTTAGTGAGCACTTGGCTGTGTATGTAGGTCCCGTGCTCGGTGCTCTAGTAAAAGCTCACCTCAGCCATAGCAGCCAGGCGAGATGGCGCTGTTTCCGCCCTCGTTCCTGATGCGTTTTAGGGACGTGACTTGGCGGGCCCTGGGTCACCGAGGAGTGAGAGGCGTAGATCCGGGTTTGTCTGACCACAGAGTCGACGCTTTATGCTCTTGGCACCTGCTGGCTTCAGAGTCTTCTTCGTTGGCCTCGGGCAGGTGGGAGGTAGCAGAAGGTGCTGAGGCGAAGGAGGAAGGCAGCACCACCGAGTCAGAGGTGGTGGACTGAGCCGCACGCAGATAGCCGCTGGGCCGCTGCTCTGACAGCTCCCGCGTGAGTGGTTGGGCACTGCCTGAGAACGCGGGCAGCGTCGCCAGGCCACGCACATGCTTTGCAGTGGAGTCCAAAGTGGGCGTGTCAGTGCGTGTGCGTGCACGTGTGTGTGTGTGTGTGTGTGTGTGTGTGTGTGTGTGTGTGTTCAAGCACCAAGAGTGCACATGGGCCTCAGGAACAAAAAAACCCGATCTTCATGTTTATATCAGCCTTACTGACTTTTTACTGTGTAACAATGAACATATGTAACATCACAGTAGTGTATGTATAATTTATGTATATATGTGCTGCCAAAGCGAACACTATAATTTGCATGTAAATATACGTATATTGGAGATGGATACTCAAATTGTTGTTGTAGTTGTGGATTCATAATCAGAAACCTTTGGAAACCACTGGTTTATTTGCTCCTTCGCATTTTCTAGATGCACACGTTAGCGAAGGCCTTATGCTAACCACTTGTTCTGAATTGGAAGTCTAGTGAAATTAAGTGCAATTCCACATAATCAGAGAGATTTGTATTTCATATTAAGCACCAGTTATAAATTATTTTAAAATTGCAGTCATGCATGTGAGTGAGGATCTGATATCTCAGTAGTTTTTATGTCGCACACACAGCCCCAACTCTTCAGTTTGAAGCTACAGGGACTGGTAAAGCCCTTTGGAAGTTAGACTTTCGTTGGACTTCTTCTATTTTAAACATGATAATCTCAGTTAGAAGCCAGCGAGACTGACGTAATCAGTTCACACAAACGTGGCAGTTGTAATAGTCATATCTGTGCTATTCTCCAACTCCAGAGTATTTTTTAATCATTAAATATTTTGAAATTAAAAAACAGTGATTTCTTATCACTTTCTACAAACTAGATTTGATCTTCTTCAGTTCATTCCACTCTAGTGTTTGTTACGTTATCTTAAAATGAGCAGTTACAGAATCCTACCTGCTTTAAAAAATAACTAGAGGCCCTGTGCACGAGATTCGTGCACTCTGGGGTCCCTAGCCTGGCCTGCGCCCTCTCACAGTCTAGGAGCCCTCAGGGGATGTCCGACTGATGGCTTAGGCCCGCTCCCTGCAGAAAGTGGGCCTAAGCCGTCAGTCGGACATCCTTAGCGTTGGCACCGAGGCAGGAGAGGCTCCCACCACAGCTGCTGCGCTTGCCAGCCGTGAGCCGATTCGGGGCTTCTGGCTGAGCGGCGCTCCCCCTGTGGAGCACACTGACCACCAGGGGCAGCTCCTGCGTTGAGCGTCTGCCCCCTGGTGGTCAGTGTGCGTCATAGTGACTGGTTGTTCCGCTGTTCAGTCAATTCGCATATTAGCCCTTTATTATATAGGATAGAGGCCCGATGCACAAAATTCATGCAAGGGGCTCGGCTCCCGCAGTGGCAGCAGCTGCCTCTGCCTCGGCCCTCGCAGCCCTGGCTTCGTCAGGAAGGACGTCCGGTCTAATTAGCATATTGCACTTTTATTATAGATGCTTATTGCCGAAGGCTGTTGCTCAGTGGTTATAGCGTGTGTGTGCGCGCATGCATGTGCGCACGCACACACATTGTCCATGACCGTCATGCAGCCACTAGCGGGTTTCTCAGGCTTCTTTTTTTCTTCTTTTAAATGTGTTTTTATTGATTTCAGAAAGGAAGGGAGAGGGGGAGAGAGGAACATCAATGAGAGAGATAATCGTGGATTGGCTGCCTCCTGCACGCCTCGCACGGGGGATCGAGCCTGCAACCCGGGCCTGTGCTCTGACTGGGAATCGAACCATGACCTCCTGGTTCCTAGGTTGACGCTCAGTCCCTGAGCCACGCGGCCGGCACAGGCTTCTTTCTTGCTTATCTCCTTTCTCTCTCTCTTCCTCACGGGACCATCCTGCTCTGTATCCGTTTTCTATGTCACTGTGTGACCATCTTTTCATGTAAAAAACTATTCTACAACTTTTTTGGTTTCTTAAAACAAAGCCTCGTTTGTTTCTGTTTTCCAGTAGCTTCCTCCTGTGAGCAGCCTGCCCCCAGCGGGCTGCACGGGCCTCACCTCCCGGAGCGAGTGCCGCTCGGGGTCTCCAGCCGCAGCCTCTCCTCCCGCAGCGTCCCACGACCTGCCCCGCCCGCCCGCGGCGGCCCACCCAGCCCGTCTCCCCTCGGCCAGCTCACGTTTGTGCGCATCTCCACGGGTGATGAGGTTCCTTCTTTCGGGCCTGAGTCCCGGTCGGGTTCTACATGCGTCCACGTTGGTCACCCCCGTGGAAACGTCAAGACCGCCTTGGCAGACGACAGAGAGCGTGGTGCCTCATGTTCTCGCCGGGAGGATAGTCTAAAATTCTTCCCCTCCCAACAGCCACCCCGCGTGTAACCGAGAAAGAACCGGGGGCTGTGCGGGAGGTGTGCCTGTTCCAGGCAGTGTTGTGTGTTTCGGGTAAAGCTGGAGCGTGAGGGCCTCTTCCCGGCTAACTTTTCACTGAACTCTGCTGACCCCATGGGCTTGCATTGGGATCTATATCAGAAGTCCCTGAGAATCCGGAGGCCGACGAGGAGTGTCCTTCAGGGCCAGGGCCAGGGCCTGGCATGGCTGCGTCCCTGCTGAGCCACGTTCTGATTCGGTATTGAGTACAGGAGTGGGCAAAAGTAGGCTTACAGTTGGTGTGGGGAAAGATCAGCAGGTTGAGATGATTACAATGGCTCATTAGCTCCAGAGAATGCCACGGTGCCACTGAGAGCCCGCCTTGGCCACAGGAACTCTGCACCCTTCAGCCAGTAACTCCCGAGTCCCTGCCCCCAGCCCCTGGCAACCGCCGTTCTGCTTCTCTCCCTGCGATTCTGATAAGTACTGACTAAGGGCATCGTGTGAGTGAGTCCACAGCGTCGGTGTGTTTGTGGTTGGCTCGTTTCACTCATCACATCCTCATGGCTCACGCATGTTGTGTGTCTGCTCACCTGTTGAGGGACATCCGACTGTTTCTCCCTTTGGCTGTGGTGAAGGCTGCTGCTGTTAACATAGGTGTACCCGTGTTTGCTCAGGTCCCTGTGTTCAGTTCTGTTTTTTTAAAAATATATTTTATTGATTTTTTACAGAGAGGAAGGGAGAGAGAGAGAGCCAGAAACATCGATGAGAGAGAAACATCGATCAGCTGCCTCCTACACACCCCCCACTGGGGATGTGCCCACAACCAAGGTACATGCCCTTGACCGGAATCGAACCTGGGACCCCTCAGTCCGCAGGCCGACACTCTATCCACTGAGCCAAAACGGTTTCGGCCTGTGTTCAGTTCTTTTGGGCGTGCACAGAAGTGGGACCGCTGGATCAGATGGTAATTCCATGGTTAATTTTTTGAGGAACTCCGTACTGTTTTCCACAGTGGCCGCACCATTTTACACTCACCAGCAGCGCACAAAGCTCCAATTTCTTCACGGTCTTGCGCACACTGCTCCTTTCTCTGTGTGTGTGTTACAGTCGCTGTCCTAATGGGCGTGAGGTGGTATCTCGTAGTTTTGATTTTCATTTTCCTGATCTGTGAACTTGAGTGTATTTCCATGTGTGTGTTAGACGTTGTATCTCTTCTCTGGAGAAATGTCTGTTCGGGTCCTTTGTCCATTTAAAACCTGCCGAGCGCAGGAGTTGTCTGTGTGTTTCGTATGCTCATCCTCGGGGAGACCTGACCGTCAATGTCTCCGCGTCCTGTGGCTGCCTCTGTGACAGTGTCTCTCGATGCACACAGCTTGGTGTCCATCAAGGCCAGCTGTTTGTTTTCTTCTGTGCTGCTGGCCTTTGGCCATGGCCGGCAGACCGCTGCCAGATCAGCTGCCGTGAATCTGTGCTCTTTGTTTTCTTCTGAGAGTCACAGTTCCAGCCTTACATTTGGGTCTTGGAGTCTTGAGTATTCGTTCTCACTGAATTTTGTAAGGGTACAAATTCTTTCTTTTTCCCTCAAAATTCTTTATATGAATACACACACACATATACATATATATTTAAATATATATTTTTTTTATTTCAGAGATGAAGGGAGGAGAGAGAGAGAGAAACATCAATGACAAGAGAGAATCATTGATCAGCTGCCTCCTGCACTGGGGATCAAGCCTGCAACCCGGGCATGTGCCCTGACTGGGAATTGAACTGGTGACCTCTTGGTGTATAGAATGATCCTCGATCCACTGAGCCACACAGGCCCGGCTATTAAAAGCTATTGATCCCTAGCCGGTTTGGCTCAGGGGATAGAGCGTTGGGAGGGGTCCCAGGCTCCATCCTGGTCAAGGGCACGCACCTCAATTGCAGGCTCCTCCCTGGTCGGGCCCGTGCAGGTGGCAAGCAGTCGATGTGTCTCTCTCACATCGATGTTTCTCTCTGTCTTTCTCCCTCTCTAAAAATCATTGGGAAAATATCCTTGGGTGAGGATTAACAACAAAACAAAAAAAAGCTTTTGAGAGAGTAATAAAATAGAGACTCGCCGCACCTCCACTTCTGTGCGGACTGTCAGGAGCCCTGGCGCTCGCCGGCGGACCCCACTCCTGCAGGAAGCCAGGCAAGAGGCCGCGGTCCTGTGTGGCTGGGAGGTGTCCGTGTGGCGGGCGCCGGGGCTGGTCCTGGCCATGCTCCCGTCTCACCGGCTGGCACGAGGCTCAGGGCACCTCCCCTGGGCCAAAGGCCTTGTCTTGTGAAACCGGTGGTTGCCAGCTTTAAACCAGGTCCTTGGCTCACGCTGGTGCCGTGGTCAGTGCAGTGCCTGGTCAGTCATCCCTGCCCCGGTCAAGAGGGAAGCGTGTAGGCAGCTGGCGGAGCGGAGACTCTCCGTGTCCGCTGGCGCTCCGTGCGTGGGCGTGCGCGATGGCCTCCCAGCAGGGGACGGGCTGGCCTTGCTTCGCCCTGGGCGTCGCCGCGTCCCAACACTTTCCCTGTCCATTCCTCGGACGCGTGCGCTCAGGCTTCCACTCCTGAGCCAAATTCCTCTCTCTTTTCAGTTCCCTTGGCAATTCCGCCAGCTGATTGGGCTAATGTTGATGCTTAGAGAAGAGATGCCCTGTCCTGACCACTGGCCCACTTTTCAGAAAGAACCTCCTTCCCCCCAGACGACTCGTTTGTGCCCGAGGACTCGGTCGGCATAGAGAACAGACCGGCCGTGACTTTCCACTCGGCACCGACCGAGCCCTGGGTGCACAGGGGCAGAGGCCTTCAGCTGTGGCCTCTCCCGGGAGGGACCCGGCAGTGAGCGAGCCGAGAGGGCTGGGATGCACGCAGGGCAGGGTGCGTCCACGCAGGAGTACACGCAGGGCAGGGTGGGCACACGCAGGAGTACACGCAGGGCAGGGTGGGCACACGCAGGAGTACACGCAGGGCAGGGTGGGCACACGCAGGAGTACACGCAGGGCAGGGTGAGTCCACGCAGGAGTACACGCAGGGCAGGGTGGGCACACGCAGGAGTACACGCAGGGCAGGGTGGGCACACGCAGGGCAGGGTGGGCACACGCAGGAGTACATGCAGGGCAGGGTGGGCACACGCAGGAGTACACGCAGGGCAGGGTGGGCACACGCAGGAGTACACACAGGGCAGGGTGGCACACGCAGGAGTACACACAGGGCAGGGTGGGCGCACGCAGGAGTACACGCAGGGCAGGGTGGCACATGCAGGAGTACACGCAGGGCAGGGTGGGCGCACGCAGGAGTACACGCAGGGCAGGGTGGCCGCACGCAGGAGTACACACAGGGCAGGGTGGGCGCACGCAGGAGTACACGCAGGGCAGGGTGGCACACGCAGGAGTACACACAGGGCAGGGTGGGCACACGCAGGAGTACACACAGGGCAGGGTGGGCACACGCAGGAGTACACGCAGGGCAGGGTGGGCACACGCAGGAGTACACGCAGGGCAGGGTGGGCACACGCAGGAGTACACGCAGGGCAGGGTGGCACACGCAGGGCAGGGTGGGCGCACGCAGGAGTACACGCAGGGCAGGGTGGCACACGCAGGAGTACACGCAGGGCAGGGTGGGCGCACGCAGGAGTACACGCAGGGCAGGGTGGGCGCACGCAGGAGTACACGCAGGGCAGGGTGGCACACGCAGGAGTACACGCAGGGCAGGGTGGGCGCACGCAGGAGTACACGCAGGGCAGGGTGGCACACGCAGGAGTACACGCAGGGCAGGGTGGGTGCACGCAGGAGTACACGCAGGGCAGGGTGGAGGTACACAGGCTCGGCGCTCATGCTGCTGCCACGGGAAGTGTGTTTGTTAAATTCCCGTCGGTGCAGTAACTCACGCGGCACAAAACCCAGAAGGCACCGCGATGCACGCAGGAAGGCCCTCTCCTTGCCCGGCGCAGGTCACAGGTCCTCTGGCCAGGGCAGCCGCGCTTCCAGCTCGGGGTCGGGTGCGTGACACACACAGGCTCCTTCCTTGCACACAGGCGGCACCCTGTGTCCCTGCTTTCGTCTCGGGCTGTGGTAGTTCAGTGTCGACACGTGAGAGCTCTCGTCTCACAGCGCCCCCTTGTCCGGAGAGCCTTAGCTCACGCAGCAGAGTCCCCGGGGGACGCGGAGGTGTCGGGTTTTGCTGGAGCAGGGACGGACACAGGAGCCTCGGAGATCGGCCCAGCGTGGCCGGAGCACTAGTTGGGGAGCATATGCTTTGGCCGTTAAACACATTGTTGTTGTTGTTAATCCTCACCTGAGGATAGTTTCCTTTTGATTTTAGAGAGAGTGGAAGGGAGAGGGAAAGACAGAGACATGCATGTGAGAGAAACACATGGATAGGCTGCCTCCTGCAGGTGCCTGACCAGGGCCCGGGCCGGGGAGGAGCCTGCAACCAAGGTACGTGCCCTTGACCGGAATCGAACCCGGGACCCCCCCAGAACTTCTTAGTTCAAATTGTAGGGAAGTTAAGAGCAGTAGAAGGAACACTCCCAGCTCCGGTGGATGGAATGTGTCCCGTTGCCTAGAGCTGAAGGGCCACTTCCATCTCCTGTGAAGGAGCCCGTTTCTCTCAGGCTCTGGTTTTAAGTGGTTTTGTAGACGTCGTTTGTATGTAAGCTCTGTGTCCCCCTGGGCTTGAGGTGAGCTTAGGGGCGGAGAGGACATAAATACGTAGTTGAAGTCTGTGTCTCGTATGCAGACACACACATGCAGAGTCACGCGTCGCTGAGCAACGGGATCTGTTCTGAGAAGTGCGTCCTTGGGCGATGGCGGCCCTGTGCTGTGCGCACGTCGGCGTGACGTCCACAGACCCGGAGGCACAGCCTGCCCCTCGCCGCGGCTGCCTGGGCCGGCCCGCTGCTCCGGGCCGCAGGCCTGCGTGTGCGGTCGCCACCGTGCCCGTGTGGGTGCATTGGGCGTGTCTGAGCCTGGAGCAGACACATGACATGGTCCCGAGGGAAGCGTGGGTTCACCGGACGGCGCCCCCAGGACGGGCTTGCAGGTCTGGGAGTTGCTCTGGTGCGTGTGAGCGTGCGAGGGGAGTGGATGTCAAGGCCTGGACATGCAGGACACGTCTGCAGACTCGAGCGCTGCCCACAAGCTCTGCCCGCCTCCGCCGACAGCATCGGAAATGGCACAGACGCTGTCCAGGCTGCTCCGGAGCCGGGTGGGCTGGGACATGGAGAGAAACCGCTGGCTCCGGTGGAGACGCCGCAGTCCTGGCTGCAGGGCGGGCCCGAGGCGCAGGATGCAGACGTCAGATGGAGGGAGAAGGGAGCCTGCAGGGTGGCCGAGGGGCGTGTTCCGTGGGCAGGGGTCAGACGGAGGGACTGTGTGGTCCTCGAGCACCCACCGGGCTCGGCACCTCCCGCCTCCACGGGGGCCTTTGTGTCCTCAGGCTGAGAGCCTCTCACACGGCAGCGCAGAGTGTGTCTTCCTCTCTAACCATTCAGCCACCCTGTGCCTTTGGATTCCAGAATTGGGTGTATTTAAATTCAAAGTCTTGGTTGATGGTTAAGGGCTTAGTACTTAGTTTTGTAAGTTTTTTTTTGCTGTCTTTGCGGATTGATAACTTTTCAATCATCAATTGAATGTTTTGATTCTTTTCTCTTTTATCTTTGGTGTATTTGCTATATTTTTCTTTTGTGGTTACCATGAGTTACACAAAACATCTATAGTTGCAACCATCTATTTTAAGCTAAGACCTTAATTTCACAAAAATTCTATGCTTTTTATCCATCCATTGATGTCACAATTTACATTTAAAAAATGTTTTTATTGATTTTATTTTTTAAATATATTTTTATTGATTTCAGAAAGGAAGGGAGAGGGAAAGGGAGAGAAACATCAATGATGAGAGAGAATCATGGATCAGCTGCCTCCTGCACACCTCCTACTGGGGATGGAGCCCACAACCGGGCATGCCCTTGACTGGAATCGAACCCCGAACCCTTGTCTGCAGAGCCAAACCAGATAGGTGTTTTTTTTTTAAAAATTATATTTTATTGATTTTTTTACAGAGAGGAAGGAAGAGGGATAGAGAGCTAGAAACATCAATCAGCTGCCTCCTGAACACCCCCTACCGGGGATGTGCCCGCAACCAAGGTACATGCCCTTGACTGGAATCGAACCTGGGACCTTTCAGTCCGCAGGCCGACGCTCTATCCACTGAGCCAAACCGGTCAGGGCCAGATAGGTTTTTACATTGTGTATCCATTAACAAATTATTGTAGCTATAGTGATTTTCAACACTCTGTCCTTTAACTGTTCCATGAAAGTGGTTAAACCACCAGATAGTAGCCGGGTGTCGCTGTGTCGGCCACCGTGCCTGCGTGCTCAGGCTGGCCTCGGGAGTGAGGGTGGGTTATAAGCATGTTTGTCATGTTGTGAGAAGAGGCCAGGCCTCGCTGGCAGGTTGGATTTGCCGCCAGCTGTGGGCGGTTTCACAGACGAGGCTCAGCGTGCTGTTCGCCTGCCCTGCGCCCTCCTGTGCAGGGGCCACGAGTTGTGAGGGAGTGAGGGGGGCTGGGGAGCCCAGGAGCCCGCCCCTGCTGGGCGCTCCCGCGCTCTCTCTCTCTCCCCCCTCCCCCCTCCCTCTCTCTGTTCCTGTCTGTCCCTCCTTCCCTCCCTCCCTGGCCCTTTTGTTATTTCTCAAGTTTTATCTCTGGGCCTCTTCTGCTCCCTGCTCTCCCTTTCCCTCCCCCTTCCCTCCCTGACCTCCCTCTGACAGCGCCTCCCTCCTCAGCCCTCCCCTTGGTCCCCCCCTCCCACACCCACCCACTCACACGTGTCTTCTGCACCGTGTAGTCACTGGACCTTTTCTGTGTTTGGGCCGGTTTACATACACAAATACTTGCTTCAGTCGGTAACCTGCCGCGCAGGTTCGAGCAGGAGCGGGGCCTGGGCTATATATAGCACCGCCTGTGCCGGGGCGGCGCCTGCTTGTGTACGAGCACTCTGATGTGGACGCCGTGACGCGCTCGCATGGCTCAGGACGCCTCCGTGTCGAGGGATGCGTGACCTTTAGACGCGATGAACTTGACCGTGTCCTCACCTTGACAGTGTCGATGTTGGCACACAGCCCCTTCCCTCTGAGCTCGAAGGGCCCCTCCCAGCGTCCTCTGAGGCAGGTCGTGCCCATGAGCTTCCGAAGTCGGGGAAAGCCGCTCTCTCTGCTCCGACGGCCAGCTTGCGGGGGGAGTGCCCTCGGCCATGTTTTCTGTGAGCACGTCGGCCACAGGGTCGGCTGAGGGTCCGCGGCAGCTTTGCGGTGTCCCGTGCACGTGAGGGTTTTCTCTTGCTCTGAGAAGTGAGGGTGAAGATCTTGAAACTGATGGGAAATTAGACGTAAACGTAACATTAGGAATTTCATGACTAAAACGAAATGAAAAGTTCACTGAGTGGCGTCACCACAGGATGGAGAGGAGAGAAGATAGAATAACAAACACTGTCCAGTCCGGCCAGCGGGGACGGCGGTTCACGAAGGAACATGACCGGTGCTCGGCCCGGACGAGGACAGAGGCCTCTCCCATGCCAGCCCGAGGGGCGGAGGCGCAGACACGCGTGGAGCGATTGCGGGAAGGAGAAGGAGGCGCGGGCACGGCCCTGTGTGCGGATGACGTGTCTACACGAAAACTCCAGGTCAGCCGCTGGTGAAGAAGAGTGAGGTGGCGTGGGACACTGAGGCCAGAGACCGGCCTGTCCGAGGACCGCAGCCGGGAAAGCTGCCGCGGGTGACATCGTCTTCCCGGAGAGGAAGGGGGAGGGGGGAACACCCGTGAGGAGAGCATCATGGATCGGCTGCGTATTCCCCACTGGGCTCCTGCCTGCAACCCGGGCCTGTGCCCCGGCCGGGAATCGAACCCTGACCTCCCGGTTCATAGGTCGCCGCTCAGCCCCTGGGCTTCAGGGATCCTCTTGCTGAGTGTTTGTTTCTCTGTTGGGGACGGAAGGGGCTCAGGGCACAGGAGCAGCCGTGCCCCAGAGTCCCGCGTCCGCCGGGCGAGCAGCGGCTGCGGGTCCCCGTCCCAGCCTGTCCTGCGGGTGATCCTGTGCCCAGCTCTGCCCCTGGGCCAGCCGCGGCGCCTGCCACTCGGGCCCTGCGTGTTGCATTGACCCCAGAGGGTTCGTGCTCCCTGAGGAGGGGGCTGGAGGGACGTGGGAAGTTGTGTGCGCGCTTGAGGCTGCGCCTCCAGGGAGGGAGGGCGCCTCGCTCTGCTCTCCTGGTCCTGACGCTTCTGAGGCGTCAGCTCTTTGGCCCGCGTTTCCCTCAGGAGCCAGGACACGTGTCTGAGCAGGTTCCTGCGGCACCGACCGCAGCTGGGACCGGAGAAGCGGGTTTCGCCCTGGACTCCGTGGGGAGCGCAGTGAGGAAGGGGTTCTGGATCCCGCGGATCCCGGGTCCCCTGGAGTTCCTGTTCGGATTGCATCAGTTTAAGGTTTCCGCTTGGAGGCAGCACGTCTGAGCTTTGGCTCCCACACGCGAAGGAGGGTTTGCTGGGACACGGGTGGGGCACGGCTGGAAGAAGCCGTGAGCTCGTCCTCAGAAGGGACCGGCGCCCGAGCCCCCACCCCCATCCCGGGGAGGGCCCCTTGGGGGCGAAGGAGGCCCCCACCCAGCCCTGCTCCTCCCTGCACAGAAGTCAGACCCAGGGGAGAGGCCCATGGCCTGCGGGCAGGGCGGTCTGCGTCCCTCCAGCCGGGTCCCAGAGGGTCCCCTGCGCCACAGCCGTTCCTCCTCGGGGGAGAGGGGCAGGAGCCTCGCTCCCTGGAGAGCCGTGGGGCCGTCAGGCGCTGGTGGGTGCTTCCCCGTGGAGGGCTGACCCCGGGCATTCTTTATCAGCGAGTCGCTGCTGGGGGGTCAGCCCCGCCTAAAGGCTCTCCCCAAAGGCGCCTCCTCTGACCTGAGCGCAGAGGAGGGGGAGGGTGCGGAGGCCCGTTCCATTGGGTTGGGGGAGCCGCGGAGGCGATGTCGGCCTCACACGCGGGCAGTGCCCGGGAGCGGGGAGCGCCTTTTACAAGTCCCGGTGGAGAGGGACAGCTTTTAGCTCTTGGCCGCTCCGAGCTGCCCAAGGCTGTGCGTGTGGAGAACGGTGTCCCCACACCTGGGTGCAGGCGCCCCGAACCTCCCCCTCCCCACGTCACTGCACCTCCCAGCCACCCGCGTGCAGAGCCAGGTCCCTGCTCACTGCCTCCCCTCCTCCCAGGACAGATGGTGGCCGCCAGCACCAGTGAGCGCCTGCCGGCTGAGCCCTGCGCACGTCGGGGATGGCAGCAAGGTGACCTCTGCTGAGGATGACCCTGACTGACAGGCTGCGTGAGAAGATATCGCGGGCCTTCTACAACCATGGGCTGCTCTGTGCCTCCTACCCCGTCCCCATCACCCTCTTCACGGGGCTCTGCATCCTCGCCTGCTGGTACGTGCCCGGGCCGGGGCGGGGCGGGGCGGGCGGGGGGACGGGAGCTTTCCCAGCCTGACCGCTCCGGGCCTTGGCCAGGCTGTGCCCTTACCCAGGGCCCGGGTTAGCCCTCGGCCCGCGGTCCCTGGCTCCGCCCCCGCGAGCCGTCACCTCTGTTCACGTCACTGGGAATCCACTTCAGAGTCGTGTTTGGACGCTTCTGCGAAGTCGCCTGTTACCGGGAGGCACGGCTCTCAGGTTCCCTCGCACCGACCGTTTCTGTGGCCCCGGGTTGGCAGCAGGGCCTCCGGTCTGCGAGGCGGGTTTGGTGGTGGTGGTGGTGTTGTGGGGTCGAACCCTGGAGTCAAAAATAAGACCACGGGAGGCTGCTGATTGATTAAAAAAGCAGGCAAGGGTTTATTGAACTGGCCAGGACGGCCGCGGGGCACCACACGCAGGTGGCCACCCTCACGACCGTGCCGTCCCAGGTGTAGGCGGTCCTTTTAAAGGTAGTGCAGAAGCCAGAATAGCAGGGTTAAAATTTAAACAGCAGTTTTTACCGAAGTATAGTTGCTACCATATTTCAGTGGTCGTGGCGGCGGCGGCTGATCCTCACCGCGTGCTTTCCCGTTGATTCTTAGACAGCGTGGAAGGGAGGGGAGAGACAGCGAGAGAAACATCGATGTGAGAGACACATTGATTGGTTGCCTCCCTCACACACCCAACCGGGGCCTGGGGATCGAGCATGCTACTGAGGTACGTGCCATTTGACTAGAATCGAACCCAGGACCTTCCGCCCGTGGCTGGCGCGCTGTCCATTTGATCAGCTCCGTGGACGCCCCTGGCAGACCCAGGACTGCGGGGAGAGCATGGCTGCCCGGTCGCGTCGGCCCTCCCAGGCCGGGGATGGGGACTTTGTGAAAGGAGAGGCCTGAGACGTGGCCGTAGGAGAGGGCCGCCATGGCGTCCGGTCTGTGTGCCACGCGGGTGGGGCGGTGCCGGAAGGCGGCTGCAGGCTGCACTCTGCTCCCTCCGCTGAGGAGGCAGGTTCTTCCCAGACGACTGCGGTGCCCCCCAGACAGGGCGGGGAGCCCAGGCTGGGCCTCAGAACCGTCCTCCCTCACAGCCCGTCCCGGCCTGGGCCACAGGCAGGGCCCTCGACGCCGGGTGGCAGGTGTGAGCTGGCCTGGGTGCCGCGGGGGCGTCGGGGGCTCCCGGAGGCCCGGGCAGCTCTGCAGGAGGAGGTGGTGCCTCCGTCGCCTCCTGGGTGTGGCCAGCTCGCTGCCCAGGGCGCAGGAGGGTCGCCTGGCTCGCCGCTTGCAGCTGGCTGGACTGCCCGGTGCGGGCCAGGGGTGAGTGTGAGGTCTGTGGTCACTAGGAACCCCACCCTGCGGCTCGTGCTGGCGACGGTGGTTGCACCTTGGAGAGCAGGTTGGCATCATGGAAAGACCTGGCCCGGGCTCCTTCCCGGAGGAGGCAGCGCCTTCAGGCCGGGCTGGACGTCTCAGCGGGCGCCCCCCTCCCTCCTCAGCCTCCGCCTGGTCTGCCCACAGCTCAGGGTCACCGGGCCCCGCCGCGGGGAGTGCACCCGGGATCGTGCGGCAGGTTCCCTCTCGGCCCGTGGCCGCTCTAGACACGTTGCGTTCTCCTTGGTGAAGAGGGAGCCGAGGAAGTGGAGCCCGGCCTGGGCTCCCGAGGGCCGGCTGCAGCGGGAACCAAGTCCAGAGCCACTGGCCCGGCCGAGCCCGGACTCGCTGCCCGTTCCGCATTTCAGAGCCAGAGGCTCCCAGCCTCGCCAGCAGAGGCCTGGAGGTCAGACTCCTTCACCAGGGTCTCCCCCGAGGTCAGATCTCAGGGTACCCCTCCGCCTTCCCCGAGGTCCCCAGCCGGTCGCCCGCCTCGCCTCCGAGGGCCGTCCCTGTGGCTGCTGTTCGCACGCCCCGGTCTCCCCCGTGCCCACGACAGAGACGCAGGGAGTGAGGACGGGAGGAGGTGCAGAGCCAAGACCGCCTGCGGGTTTGTGGGACCAGGGGGGCTGCTGATTCAGAGGGGGAGGGCCCGATCCAGACTTGGAGATAGGACTTCCTGTGGCAGGTGATGCCACACGGAGCCTGGACGTGAGCGCAGAGCGCGGCCCACACCTGGGGGGGGGGGGGAACGTGGGCGTCTCACCCTCTCCGAGGCCCGTGGGCTTTTCCTGAGATTCACCCCGAAGAGGGGACGCTCTGGACGGGCTGCCCCCCTCCTCGTCCTGCGGGCGGGTGGACTCCGGGGCTCACAGTGTCGTCCACGCTCCAGACCGTGGACAGGCTGCCTGTGTCCAGTCTGTGTCGTGTGGGAAGGGAGTGAGCACACACAGAGCTTGGGCGTAAAAGGACGGAAACCGGGACCAGGAGGCGCCGGAGGCTCTGTGCGCACCGGGCGCTCTGTGTTCCGTGAATGAGTTTAACGTTCCCATCGGCACCGGCCAGCGTGGCTCGGGGTGAGCGTCGACCTGTGAACCAGGAGGTCACGGTTCGATTCCTGGTCAGGGCACGAAAGGGCTCGATCCCCAGTGGGGGCGTGCAGGAGGCAGCCGATCCAGGATTCTCTCTCATCACTGATGTTTCTCTCTCTCTCTCCCTTTTCCTTCCTCTCTGAAACCAATAAAAAATATTTTTAAAAAAATAAATAAAAATAAGAATTCCTGTCCAGGTGGCTCTGTCCGCCTGGCCCTGCGTTTACGGTCCCGTGTCCGTGGGTGCGTCCTGCGGGGCTCAGTGCAGCTGCGGGCTCGGCGCCGTCCTCAGCGCAGACTCGCTCCCTCGTGTCCTAACTCCCTCTCCTCCTGCCCCTCCAGCTACCCACTGCTGAAGCTCCCCCTGCCGGGGACGGGGCCTGTGGAGTTCACCACCCCCGTGAAGGACTACTCGCCCCCGCCCGTGGCCCCGGGCCCCACGCCAGGAGAGCCGAGCGAGCGGCCCGAGTGGGTAAGTGCTGGTGTCTGAGGAGAGACGGGGCTGGTGCAGACTGGCGAGGCCGGGGCTTGGGGTGAGAGGAGAGTGATGGGAAGACCAGTCTTGCAGACCTTGGAGGCCGAGACGACCGTGCAGCCGGGGGAGGGGGGGAAGGGAGGAGGAGCGGATCTTGAGGGACCTAATGGTCTAACGGGACAAGCTGCAGCTCACAGGCTCTTGGCCGGCACCTTGCTGGGTGCTTCCTGTGTTTGGCCCTTACAGTGTGGGAGTTGGAGATTCTCGTCCCGTTCCTCAGGGTGTCAGGGCCCCGGCCTGCTGAGTGTGGAGACCGAGTCCCAGGCCCACAGCGGGGGCGGCGCCAGGGGTGGGGCCCGGGAGGGTCCTGAGCCTGCCTGGCCGGCCGGGAACACAGGCCAGGCCTGTGCCGTCGGTCAGGGTCAGGGTCAGGGTCTGTGCCCGGAGCTCTAGGTCGCTCTGTGAGGAAGATTGTGTTCTAGAAAAGCCCAAACAAAACAAGCCCGAGGACTCCGGCACTGGCCTGGCTCCCCCAAACCAGGTCACCCCGAAACCTGAGCCTCACTCTGAGCCCTGCCTGGCAAGTCGGAGCTGGACGCGGGCTTTCCCAGGGGCCTGGCCACCTCGCGGGTGAGCACGGCCCTGGGTGACCCTGCCTCTGCGTCAGCCGCGGGCCACCGGAGCCTTGGCGTCCTTATCTGTGTCCTCAGCTCAGGGTCTCGGCCGGCAGGGCGGCCAAGGCTGACGCTGGGCCCAGGGAGCCCTCCCTCCCGGGCTGGCGCGGCCCCGCGCGCCCTGGCCTTGCTCCTGGGCAGCTCCCCATGCGCCCACTTCCCAGGGAGGGGGCTCCAGGGGGCGGGTGCAGGGGGCAGAGGAGACAGGTTATTTTTTCTTCCAATTTTTAAAATTGTGCATCTTAACCGTAAAATTAGCATCTTAACCGTCTTTACGCGCACAGCTCGGTGGCATTAAACACATTCACGTTGTTGTTGTGTACCCAGCACCACGGCCCTCAGCTCCCTTCATCTTGTAAAACAGAAACTGCCCCCTAAACAGCAGCGCCCGTCTTCCCACCCCAGCCCTGCAGCCACCGTCTCTCTGTCTCTGCGAAACGGGCGGCTCGGTGCCTCGTGTGGGCAATCAGACGTGCTTGGCCTCCTGCGGACGCCCACATGGTTTTTATCCATTCGGGGAGGAAGGGAGAGGGAGAGGGAGAAAGAAACATCAATGATGAGAGAATCATGGATCGGCTGCCTCCTGTACGCTCCCCACTGGGGATCGAGCCCACAACCCGGGCATGTGCTCTGACTGGGAATTGAACCCTGACCTCCTGGTTCATAGGTCAGCACTCCACCACTGCACCATGCCGGCCGGGCATGGACACCTTCATTTCTGCTCAGCCTGAGGGGGGACCTGGCGTCGCCTCCGGCGCACTGACCTCTGACCCCCGTCTCCGCAGTACGTGGGCGCCCCGGTGGCGTACGTCCAGCAGATCTTCGTCAAGTCCTCGGTGTCGCCCTGGCACAAGGACCTCCTGGCCGTGGACGTGTTCCGCTCCCCTCTGTCCCGGGCCTTCCAGCTGGTGGAGGAGATCCGGAACCACGTGCTGAGAGACAGGTATCCGGGCGCCCCAGCCCCTCAGGAAGGCAGGGTGTGTCCTCAGTGCAACCACGGAGCCAGCAGCTCGGCGTGGCCGCACCTGCGCGGGTGGCACGGACCGAGCCCTGAGCTTGGGCCTCGGGGTCAGGCAGAGGGGTGGCCCCTGGCCCCCCTTGAGGAGCTGCCTGAGGGCCGGGGAGCGTCTCGGCGGCTCCCGGCGGGGTCGGAGCCGTGCTGACGGGAAGCGAGCTCTACCTGGGGATGCGGGTCGGAAGCCCAGCAGGTGTTGGCAGCAAGGCTCGCCCCTCCCCGCTCTGCTCCCTGGACGGGCTGGGGCCTTAGCGGGCGGGGCTGCGCACCCCGGGCTGGTCTGGCAGGTAGTCGTTTGGGCTCCACACGCCTGGAAGGTCCGACAGCCCAGGTGGTTGTCGACCCGGAAGAGCCTTTCCTCGGCGCCCTGACCTCGGGCTCAGACGCCGGGCACCTGGGGACCGGATGGCGCGGGGGCCGGGGGCGTGGCCTGGGGACCAGATGGTGCGGGGGGGGGGGGGGCCGGGGGCGTGGCCTGGGGACCCGATGGCGCGGGCCGGGGGCGTGGGCCTGCCCACGTCAGCACACGTGCCTCCCTTGCCTGCAGCGCCGGCGCCAGGAGCCTGGAGGAGGTGTGCCTGCAGGTGACGGACCTGCTGCCCGGCCTCCGGAAGCTGCGGGACCTGCTCCCCGAGCACGGCTGCCTGCTGCTGTCCCCGGCCAACTTCTGGCAGAATGACCGCGAGCGCTTCCACGCCGACCCCGACATCATTGCCACCATCCACCAGCACGAGCCCAAGACCCTGCAGACCTCGGCCACGCTCAAAGGTGCGGCGTCGCCACCCAGCCCTGCGGGGGGTGCTCGGCAGGTCGGGTCACCCTTGTGCCAGGTGGGGTGGGGAGGCCCTGGTCAGCGCCTCTGGTTTCTGCCTGCAGACCTGCTGTTCGGGGTCCCGGGGAAGTACAGCGGGGTGAGCCTGTTCGCGAGGAAGAGGATGGCCGCCTACACCATCACCCTGGTCTTCCGGCACTACCACGCCAGGTGAGCCGCGGGCGCTGCGAGGCCGGGGTCCCTGTTCCGGGCGCTGTCCAGGCGCCTGACGTGCAGGGCCCGGCTTCCTGTGGCGTCTGTCCCTCAGGCTGGGGCGCCATCTGCCACGGTGGGGGGTCCAGAGGAAGGGGCTGAGGCGGGGCTAGGGCGGGGCTGAGGCGGCTGGCAAGCCCGGTGTCCTGGGGCCCCCAGCCGTCTCTCGAGCATAGGGCCAGCCCCCCAGCTGCTCACCCCGGGCCCCTGGGGCTTGGAGTCCTCCAGCAGCGCTGCAGCGGCCCCAGCAGGCGAGGACATGGAGCTCCTCCGGCTGCCTCTCGGGGAGGGGGGCGGGGCGGGGCAGGGGCAGGGCGTGGGCGCTGGGTGGGGCAAGGGCTGGTTCCCACTCGAGAAGGGAAGCTTTGTTGGGCCCCTCGAGGGGTCGTCCTTGTCCCTGGACCATGAGGGACACACACACACCCCGCCCCTGCCCCCCCCCCGCCCCCCCGCCCAGGTTCCTGAGCAGCCTGCGGGCCCGCCTGATGCTCCTGCACCCCAGCCCCAACTGCAGCCTGCGGGCCGAGAGCCTGGTGCACGTGCACTTCAAGGAGGAGATCGGCGTCGCCGAGCTCATCCCGCTCGTGACCACCTACATCATCCTCTTCGCCTACATCTACTTCTCCACGCGTAGGTCCTGCCTCGGCGGGGCTCGGCGAGACGTGGGCAGAAGCCAGGGCTTGTCTCGGGGGTTTGGGGGGCCCAGGGCTCCGTGGGCTCCTCAGGAAAAGGCCCTGTGCCCCTGGGAGGGGGTGTACGTGCTGCCCTTTCCTTTGGTGACACCGCAGGGGGGGGGCCCTCCTAGCGGCTCCGCCAGGCCTGTGGGCCGGGTCGGGAAGATGCCCCTGACGTGCCCTCTGCCCTCCAGGCAAGATCGACATGGTCAAGTCCAAGTGGGGGCTGGCTCTGGCCGCCGTGGTCACGGTGCTCAGCTCGCTGCTCATGTCTGTGGGGCTCTGCACACTCTTCGGCCTGACGCCCACCCTCAACGGCGGGTAGGTCCCCAGCCGGCTCCCCTGGGCCACAGGTGGGTCCTCGGGCGAGACCGTGCCCCTCTGGGCCGGCCCGGGACTGGGCGCATTGTCGCTTTGACATGTAAGAGGAATATTTCTTCCTCGCTAAGTTACCTGGCTTGTAGTCCTATATAAATGTACGGCATGTGTGTGTATGTTCATGCACGTATATATTGATGCATGTGGGATATCTTCTATGTAAGAGCCTAAGTGACCTTCCGACCAGTAGCTATGGTGCGCACTGACCACCAGGGGGCAGATGCTCTACGCACAAGCAAGGAAACATGGAACAGATGATGAATCTCAGAGGGAAGGGGGAAGGGGGGGAGGGCGGGAAGAGATTAACCAAAGATCTTATATGCATACTAGAGGCCCTGTGCGTGGATTTGTGCAGCGGTGGGTGGGGTCCCTCGGCCTGGCCTGCGGGGATCGGGCCAAAACAGGCAGTCCGACATCCCCCGAGGGGTCCTGGATTGCGAGAAGGTGCAGGCCTGGCTGAGGGACCCCACCGGGGCACGACTCCGTGCACCAAGCCCCTAGTGTATTTATATATGTGCGTGTACGTTGGTGCATGGATATGTGTGACTGTGTCTGCATTGTGTGTGCGCGTACGTGTGGATGTGTGTGTACACTTGCATGCTTGCGCATACTGCTCCTTGATGGCTGAGCCCAGGTGGTCTGAGAGGAAGCGTGCTCCTCTTCCTCTTTCCTGTTAGCACATGTAAGCCTGACAAGACGGTCTCTTACAGGGAGGCTCTGAAGAGGTGCAGGCACCTCTGAGTTGTCACCTGGCCCTTTCTCTGCACCTGGGCCGGGTCCCTCCCTGGGTTTGCCCTCAGGCTGCGTCTCCTGGGCCCCACCTGGCGGTCCCTACAGCCGCCCTGACCTGGATGCAGAATCGGGGAGTCTGTTTCCTGCTACTTGTCCTGCTCACAGCTGAGCTCTGTTCTTGGACCTGCTGGTGCTAACTCCCCGCTTCCTGCTGTAGTGTCGGCCACCTCTCCTGCGGCCTGTGGTGTGGCTGGGTCTCCCGGCTCAGCTTCTCCAGGGCCAGTGGGGCTGGAGGCCGGTCTCGCTCTTCCTCAGTCCTGGGGCTGGGCCAGAGCGCCGCTGAGGGGTGGGGCCGCTGAGGGGTGGGGCCGTGGCTGGGCCCCTGGCCAGCAGAGCTGGCGTGGGAAGGACAGGGAGCCGCCCTCCACTGTGCTGGGTGGTGGGAATGCGCGCCACCTGCCTTGTGCTTGTGGGGGTCGCTCGGCACCCCCACCACAGACTGCACACCCCACAGCCGCCCTGGCGCCGGCCCAGGCCTGTAGGGCTGGCTGCGTGTTGGGGCTCAGTGCTCTCCACCCTCTCCTCCCAGCGAGATCTTCCCCTACCTGGTAGTGGTGATCGGGCTGGAGAACGTGCTGGTGCTGACCAAGTCCGTGGTCTCGACGCCCGTGGACCTGGAGGTGAAGCTGCGCATTGCCCAAGGTAGGGGCGGGGGGGTGGGGGGGCGGTGCTGGCTCCTCCCCAGAGCCACGGGTCCTGCCTCGGGAGACGGGCCCTGGTTCAGTGTCAGAAAGCCAACCGGCCTCTGCGGCTGTGGGTTTGCTGGGCCTTGCCCAGGCGGGACCCTCCTGCCTCCTCCGCAGCTCGTCGGGCTCCTCGGCTGCCAGCAAAGCCCTGTGGCCTCAGCGGCAGGAGCTGGGGTCTGGGGACACGCGAGCCCAGGCCGGGAGGCCTAAACTGTGACCCCTCTTCCCAGCCCCACGTCTGGGGGACAGGGCTGGGGGGCTGTTCAACCACAAACCTGAGGCTCTGGGAGAGCCGGGCCCTGCGGCTGACGTGCCGAGAGGTGCGGGAAGTGACCTTCACCCAGAGCCGCTCTGCCCCGTGGCCGGCGGGGAGGCTGGAAGTGTCCGGACGGGTAGCGCTGGGTTTTGCTCCCGCCCCGTCCCTCCCTCCGACGGCCCTGTGCCCTGGGGCCCCTCCTGCAGCAGCCGAGCAGGGATGGCAGCACCTGGGCCCGGGCTCGCAGCCTGAGGGTGGGCGCGGGGGGATGGCTGCCTCCGGAGGCTGGGCCCCTCCCCCGTCTCTGCCCGCGAGGATCATGGGTGGCCTGCGGACACGGAGCGGACGGGCCGAGCACCGCCCACGGCCCTGCTGTCCCCGCAGGCCTGAGCTGTGAGGGCTGGTCCATCATGAAGAACATGGCCACGGAGCTGGGCATCATCCTCATCGGCTACTTCACCCTCGTGCCCGCCATCCAGGTGAGGCCCGGCTGCGCTCCGCCCGCTGTGAGCCAGGCACCGGGCGCCCAGTGCAGTGCAGATCGGCTCTGCCGATCCAGGCAGACCCGGTTCCCGAACGGGTCCCCTCTTCCTGACCCACACCTGCCGTCCCTAGTCACGTTCCCCATAGGAGGGCCGAGTGGTGCCGAGTGGCCCTGGTGCCGAGTGGCCCTGCTCTTGGCAAAGTGCCCTCGCTCAGCGGTGGGGCGGTGGGCAGAGGCGGGCAGCCCTGCACTGAGGCGGAGCCGGCCTGCTGCTGACCACGCGGGGGAGAGGCAGGAAGGGGACGCAGCACGGCCAGGTCCTGCCCGGGGCGGGCCGGCTGCACCTGCCGGGCACAGGGCAGTCTCGGGCATTGGAGCTGACGAGGCCACTGTGAGCCTCTGGAGATCCTCCTGGTGGGCGTGCCGAGCCTCACAGGAGGGCAGGGTGGACCCGGTCCAGTGCAGCTGTGGTGGGGACCTTTCTGAACCCTGAGAGATGCCATCCCCCCGCGTGGGCAGGGCCCTGGTACAGGGCACAGGGCACAGGGCGGGCTGGGTGCAGTCTGGTGGGGCTCAGAGCTCTCCAGCTTGGGTGAGACTGAGAGGGGTGGAGGTTCAGGGAGAGCGGCCGCCTCTGGATAAAGACCTGGGTCTCTGCTGCCCCCTGGCGGGCTGGGAGGGCGCCCGCACGGCCCCTGCTTGGCCGCGCCCAGACTCAGAAAGACTGTGGCTCTGCTGCTGCCTGGGGCTGTGCAGATGGTGAGGTGCCTGCAGGCAGGGCAGGGGCCGGCTGGGCCCTGAGGTCACGGGGTCCCCTGTTCTGATTCCAGGAGTTCTGTCTCTTTGCCGTTGTGGGCCTGGTGTCCGACTTCTTCCTCCAGATGCTGTTTTTCACCACCGTCCTGTCCATCGACATTCGCAGGATGGAGGTAGGAGCGGGCCCGCCTCCTGGGCCCTGGCTGACTCACAGGGTCTCTGGGTGAGGTGTGCCCTCAGCGGGCAGCTCAGCCCACGGGGAGCTCACTCCGACCACTGTGCCCACAGCTGGCGGACCTGAACAAGCGGCTGCCCCCTGAGGCTTGCCTGCCTCCCGCTAAGCCAGGGGGGCGCCCCGTGCGCTTCGAGCGGCAGCTGGCTGTGCGGCCGGCCACCCCCCACACCATCACGCTGCAGCCGTCCTCCTTCCGGAACCTGCGGCTCCCCAAGAGGCTGCGCGTCGTCTACTTCCTGGCCCGCACCCGCCTGGCACAGCGGCTCATCATGGTACCTCCCCCGGCCTGCCCTGCGCTTTGCCTTAGAGTCGGGCGGGGGGAGGGGGGCTCCTCTTCCGCCCAAACTGCTTCCGAGGTGAACAGCTGGTCTGGGGGCAGCAGTCCTGGGGCGTCAGGGGCAGGGGTGGTGACCCCGGGCAGGAGCCAGCACGGCTCCCAGTTGGGGTTCCTCGCTGCTGGTCGTGTGTGGGCATCAGGCACACGGGGCGGGCAGGCTGGGCGCCTGCCCCAGGGAGTGAAGTGAGGACAGGCCTGTGGGTGCCCTGCAGCAGGCCCGGCATCGTCCCTCTGGCCGCCGACCCTGGGAATGGTCGCAGCTGAGGTGGGGGCTGGGGGGCTGCTGTTTCCGGGCCAGGACTCCCAGCCCTGAGCACGGAGAGGAAGCTGGGTCCCCGGGCAGTTGGCCCGATGGCAGTGGGGGCCTGGGAGGCAGAGGGAAGGAGATTGGCGTGTCCTCTCCCCGAAGCCCGAGGTCCCTGTGCTGCCGCCTCTGGCAGGAGGGCCAAGCACGTGGGGGGCTGCCCCTTGTGCCCAGAGCCCCGGCTGAGCACCCGCGCCCCCGCAGGCGGGCACCGTGGTCTGGATCGGCATCCTGGTGTACACAGACCCGGCTGGGCTGCGCATCTACCTCGCGGCCCAGGTGACGGAGCAGAGCCCGCTGGGCGAGGGCGCCCTCACTCCCGTGCCTGTGCCTGGAGGCATGCTGCCCGCCAGCCACCCGGACCCCGCCTTCTCCATCTTCCCACCCGATGCCCCCAAGTTCCCTGAGAACCACACGTTGCCAGGGGAGATGCCCGAGTCCGGGGGTCCGGCCGAGGGCGTCCCTGACAGCCCCGCCCCCGAGGTCACCTGGGGGCCCGAGGACGAGGAGCTGTGGCGGGAGCTGTCCTTCCGCCACTGGCCGACGCTCTTCGGCTACTACAACATCACGCTGGCCAAGAGGTGGGTCGGGCTGCGTGCACCTCCCGGCGGTGTTAGCCCCCCCCCCCGTCCCCAGAGCGTCCCTTCCCCCTCGGGTGGGCACCCCCTGGTCTGGATGCTGTTTCCGGCCGGCACGGGTGTCTGTGACGAGCAAGGCTGAGGGGCCAGGGCTGGGCTGGGAGGGGCCTCCTGGCTGAGGCTGCCCCGCCCTGTCCCAGGTACATCAGCCTGCTGCCCATCATCCCGGTCACGCTCCGCCTGAACCCCAAGGAGGCCCTGGAGGGGCGGCACCCTCAGGACGGCCGGAGCGCCTGGCCCCCGCTGCAGCCCAGGCCCAGCGGGCTCTGGGAGGCCGGCCCCCAGGGGCCGGGCGTGGCGCAGACCCACGGAGACGTCACCCTGTACAAGTAAGGCCCGAGCGGGATGGCTGCCGCGGGACGGGCCTGGGCGCACCTGACCCGCCTCTCCGCAGGGTGGCGGCGCTGGGCCTGGCCGCGGGCATCGTCCTGGTCCTGCTGCTGCTCTGCCTGTACCGTGTGCTCTGCCCGCGCAACTACGGGCAGCAGGGCGGCGGGCCGGGCCGGCGGCGCCGCGGGGACCTGCCCTGTGACGACTACGGCTACGCGCCCCCCGAGACGGAGATCGTGCCCCTGGTGCTGCGTGGGCACCTCATGGTGAGTGCGGTGCCTCGGCCGGCTGCCCCTGCGCCCGTGCCCGTGCCCGTGCCCATGGCCATGCTGTGCCCACAGGACATCGAGTGCCTGGCCAGCGACGGCATGCTGCTGGTGAGCTGCTGCCTGGCGGGCCACGTGTGCGTGTGGGACGCACAGACCGGGGACTGCCTCACGCGCATCCCTCGCCCCAGGTAGGTGTCCGTCACAGTCAGGCCCCCACCCCTGCTGCCTCGCCGCCCTCACCCACCCTCCCGGCCCCGCAGGCAGCGCAGGGACAGCGGCGGCGGCGGCGCGGGCGGCGTGTTCGAGGCTCAGGAGAGCTGGGAGCGGCTGTCGGACGGCGGTAAGAGCAGCGCCGAGGAGCCTGGGGACAGCCCTCCGCAGCAGCACTGTCCCCGGGGCCTCGCACCTTCCGTCTTCGGGGACCAGCCCGACCTCACCTGCCTGATCGACACCAGCTTCTCTGCTCGGCCGTGGCTCTCGGAGCCCTCTCAGCCTGAGCCCCGGCACCGGGCGGGCTGCGGCCGCTCTCGGGACAACCCGGGCTACGATTTCAGCCGCCTGGTTCAGCGAGCGTACCAGCAGGAGGGGCTTGCCCCCGTCCACACACCGACCCTGTGCCCTCCCTCCCCTGGGCCCATGCTGCCCCAGGCCCCTGAGGACGAGGGGGGCTCTTCCCCCGAGAAGGGCGCCCCGGCCCTCGCCTGGGCCCCCAGTGCCGAGGGCTCCATCTGGAGCCTGGAGCTGCAGGGCAACCTCATCGTGGTGGGCAGGAGCAGCGGCCGGCTGGAGGTAGGCAGGGGACAGGAGGGGGATGCAGGGGGCTGGAGGTGGGCAGGGGACTAGAGGGGGGCAGGGGACTAGAGGGGGGCAGGGGACAGGAGGAGGATGCAGGGGGCTGGAGGCGGGCAGGGGCTGTGGGCCTCTCCAGCTGCAGCTGCTCATGGCCCTGGGCCTGCAGGTGTGGGACGCTGTCGAGGGCACACTGCGCTGCAGCAGTGAGCAGGCCTCCTCGGGAATCACTGCCCTCGTCTTCCTGGACAAAAGGTGAGCGCAGGCTGCCCGCCTCGGCCCACATCCCGGCCTTCCTGGCCCGGCTCTCCTCACTGCGTGTGCCTGCACTGCCCTGCAGTCAGCTCCCCGGGGCAGCAGGTGGTCCCCTCTCTGGGAGGCGGTCGGTTAACGGGGAAGCTCTTAGTCAGCTGACACCAGTGGCCACCGGAAGAGATTCGGGAGAGGCCCAGATGGCAGCCCCATGACCCTGCCTCAGCTCTTCATCTGTGAAATGGAAACAGCAGTACCACCTCCCGGGTGGTCCTGAGGAAAGGAGTTAATCCGTGTGGGTGATACCTGGGCGTGTTGTGGGAGAGTGCAAATTAAAGAGACCACGCGAGCCCCTGTGGCCACCGGAGGCGAGGACCATTCTCCTCCTTTCCCTTCTGAGGTCCCAAGTTCTCTGGCCTCGAAGCTGACTTCCTGAGTTTCTTGGCTGCATTTTCAGTTCCAGAAAAATGCGCTTTCCAAAGAGCCTTGTTTAAACTTTCCTTTCCCGTTGCTGCTGGCCCGTTCCCGCCTCCCTCCTCAGCACACTCCCGGGGACGGGGACGGCTCTCAGCCCGCCAGTGCCTCCTGCTGCTTCCCCTGCCTGCCCCACGCTGACCCTGCCTTCCAGGGCCCCGACCATGTGGCACCGTCCGAGCTGGAGCTGGGGCAGGAGAGGAACGAACCTCTTGCCTTCAGCTCTGATTTCTGCTGCTGCCACCGCCATTCCGGCAACCCCCGGCTCTGGCACAGGCCCTGGCCACCGTCCTGCCCTCCAGCTTGGCCACGTGCGTCGGGCCCTCCAGTCCTGGAAGTCCTTCCCTGCGGATTCCCTGTGCTTTAGGGAAAGCCCACGTCTCCACCAGCCTCCAGAGCGCCTGGCGACCATGCTCTCCTCGGCCCCCTCCCTGCAGCTCGCCTGCCCCACGCTGTGGCCCTCACCCCACAGGCAGAAGCTGGACACACGCAGTGCCTTTTGCTGTGGGAGTGAACTTTGACTCCTGGGCACTTACAGGCTTTGGGGCCACTGGGCACATGTCCCGCCTGTGCCGGTCCATGTGTGCCTGGGATCTGAAGGAAGTCCCGGTTTCTTTGTGGGAAAATAAATGGAGGGGGTGGTGCTTCAAAGCAGCTTCTGTGCGACTCCTGTAGCAGGCCCTCCGCGCTCTCCCATGACACGCCCAGCATCACTCACACAGATTAACTTCTTTGCTCAGGACCACCGGGAGGTGGTGCTCTGTTCCCATTTCACAGATGAAGGACTGAGGCAGGGTCATGGGGTTGCCATCTGGGCCTCTCCCGCATCTCTTCCCAGCACCTGTACTTCCCTCCTGGCCGTGGTCCCTCCTGGCTCCCAGCGGAGCTGAGCTCAGTCCCAAGGCCAGGGTCTCAGGGAGCCACCTGGCGTGCTTTCCTTTCAGGATTGTGGCTGCCCGGCTCAACGGTTCCCTCGACTTCTTCTCCTTGGAGACCCACGCTGCCTTCAGCCCCCTGCAGTTCCGAGGTCAGTGGTCTGGCCTGGGCAGGTGCTGCATCTGACGGGTGGGGGAGGGGCTGCCTACAAGGGGCTGACCTTTGCTGGCCTGTTGTCTGCAGGGCAGGGCAGCTCTCCCGCGGCCCCTGTGCACAGCAGCAGCGACAGGGTGGCCTGCCGCCTGACCCACACCGTGCCCTGTGCCCACCAGAAACCCATCACAGCTCTGAGGGCAGCTGCCGGGCGCCTCGTGACCGGGAGCCAAGACCACACTCTGAGGGTGAGCGTGGGCCCGTGTCTTGGGCACTGGCGTGACGTAGCACGGGGCATGGTGTTTGGGCTCGGGGAGAGGCTGCAGGTGCCTCGATGTACTATGGGTGGGGTCTCCTGGCCAAAACCGAGACCAGCACCTGATGCCCGTCCCCCCAGGTGTTCCGTCTGGAGGACTCGTGCTGCCTCTTCACGCTGCAGGGCCACTCGGGGGCCATCACAGCTGTGTACATAGACCAGGTGAGGACCTGGGCGGGGTGCTGGGAAGCGGCGTGGGCCACCCCCTGGGCCTGGGGATCCCCTGGACACCCAGCTCCTGGCTCACTCCCCTAGACCATGGTGCTGGCCAGCGGAGGACAGGACGGGGCCATCTGCCTGTGGGACGTGCTGACCGGCAGCCGGGTCAGCCACATGTTCGCCCACCGTGGGGACGTCACCTCCCTCACCTGCTCCACCTCCTGCGTCATCAGCAGCGGCCTGGACGACCTCATCTGCATCTGGGACCGCAGCACGGGCATCAAGCTCTACTCCATCCAGCAGGTAGGCGGGGCTCCTGCTCTCGCGGTTCAGGGAGGGACTCCAGACACTGAGCCTGTCCTGTCCTTGTCTCTAGGACCTGGGCTGTGGGGCCAGCCTGGGGGTCATCTCAGACAACCTCCTGGTGACCGGGGGCCAGGGCTGTGTCTCCTTCTGGGACCTCAACTACGGGGACCTGCTGCAGACTGTGTACCTGGGCAAGAACAGCGAGGCCCAGCCCGCCCGCCAGATCCTGGTGCTGGAGAACGCCGCCGTCGTCTGCAACTTCGGCAGCGAGCTCAGCCTGGTGTACGTGCCCTCCGTGCTGGAGAAGCTGGACTGAGGGCGCCGGGCGGGCGCGAGGGGCTCTGTGGAGCCAATGCCCTGGACCGAGTCGGGCATAACTGCGTCTGAGCTGTCCTGCCTCAGGACGGGAACATTAAACTTTGTACAAAACCACACCCGCTGGGGCCTTGTGAGCAGTTGTGCTTCCTCCGCGAGTCCCTCCTCCCCGTGCCTCCCTCCAGCACACGGTCAGACCCTTAGCTCAGCAGCTCCAGGCAGGAGCCATACAAGGAGCAGAGGGGACAGTCACGGCGGGAGGTGGCCCCCAGCTCACCCACCACACCCACCCAAGGCCACGAACGGTGCCAGCAATGGGCAGACACTGGTTTATTAAGTAGCAAAGAGCTGGAAAAAATCAGGTCCTACACAGTAGCAGGACCTGCCTCAAGGCCTAAGGCCTGCGACACATCTGCACCCCACAGGGGTGCGGGCTAGACCAGGAAGGGCTGAAGGCAGCAAGAACAGGAGGAAGAGACCAGGCCACCTCGGGAGGCCCTGCTGGGCATGGGCAGGCAGGCGGCAGGCGAGACGATGTAGTGTGAGGACCAGGCTGCGAAGCCTGCTCAGGTCTTGTTGAGCGTCCAGAGTGGGTCCAGAAGGCTGAGGGGGTCGTCGGTGGGCTGGGCAGCCCGTAGCCCCTGCCCGTTGTGGGCGTGCAGGAAGTTCTGCTTGCTCATCCGCTGCTTTCCCCGCAAGGAGCTGTCCAGGGAGAAGGCCTCAGGGGTGAGGGAGGCCAGCAGCTCCAGGGAGGAGGAGGGGGGCCCCAGGCTGGGGACCTCAGGAATGGGCTGTTCCTCCTCGGGCTGGGGTGTCTCGGTCAGGGGTGAAGAGAGGGGGGGCGGCGAGGAGGAGGGGAGCTGGGTGGACTCTGGAAGACTGGCTGGCAGCAGGCCTGGGGGCTCCACAGGGCCCGAGAGGCAGGCAACTGGGGAATCCAGGCCCCCAGGAGGCCGGATGCTGAGCTTGGCGATGGTGGCCTGGATGGAGCTGATGGGCACGTCGCCTCCGAGGACCAGGTCCTGGGAGTCCTGAGGGAGGTGGTTCTGAAAGGAGAGGCGGGTGAGGACGGGCCACAGGCTGCACTGGCCCTGTCCCAGCAGGCGTTCCTGCTCACCTTCTGGCTGACGCCTGTGCCAGGCAAGGGCCTGCAGGGCGGGGGCACGCCGTGGCGCTGCAGGACCTGCTCCACGTGTCTCACCACCGCCTCGTGGCAGAACCGGAGGTGCAGCTGCAGGGGCACAGGCTGGTCAGTGGGGGCCGGCCCTCAGGGCGGAGCCTCCCGCGCCCGGCGCCTCACCTTCTCCTGCAGCATGTGCTTCCTCTGCTGCCGCATGCGCCGCACCAGCTGGGGCAGCTCGGGGAGCCTGTTCCCGGCCTCCACCTCCTGCACAGCCGCGTAGAGCAGCGCAAAGGCTCCCGTGCGGCCCACCCCGGAGCTGCAGTGCACGACGACAGGCGTGTGCAGGGGTCGCTGGTGCAGGTAATGCGCGTGCACCTCCTGGATGAAGCGCAGCAGGTTGCTGGGGCTGTCGGGCAGGCCTCTGCGGGGGGAGAGGGGCGGGGGCCTAGTCACACCTGACCGAGGCCTCGCCACCCTCCCATGCTCCCACCCACCCAGGCGGCAGACGCACAGCTCGGGCCAGGTGGGGAAGTGGAGGTGCACGAGTGAACGCTTGAGGCTCTGGTCACGGAACTGCAGGCTCAGCACCCGTTCCACGTGGGTCTCGGTGGTGCGGACGCTGCTCAGCGCCAGGCTCAGGGCACCGTGCACCATGGGCTGGCCTCTCTCGGTGGGGAAGTAGCGTGCCACCTTTTGCTGAGGGGCAAAGAGGGCGGTTAGCGATGCTTTTCCAGGATCCCTGCTGGGCACCCACCCACCTCTCCTCACCTTCTCCATCTCCGCCTCAGACACCAGCATGACAATGACAGACACTTTCTGCTCATGTACCATGAGCCAGAAGTCGGCCGCTGTGCCAGGCAACGGGGCCTGGGTGGCCACCAGGGGCGGGCAGTACGGGGAGAGCCCCTCCACGCGGCTGGCGTTGATATAGTCGTCCTTGCCCGAGCGCAGCACCACGCGGTTGCTGTCATAGGGCATGACGTCCTGGTGCCGGTTCTTCAGCGAGTAGCAGCGGGCAATGGCGATGGAGCGGCCGCGGGCATCATGTTCCTGCGCATCCTGGAGCTCCCGCCACACGGCGTCCAGGGCCCCAGCATCGCCCAGCTGGCCCCGAAAGGCCTCCAGCTCTTGCTGCAACTGCTGCAGCCTCTCAGGACGCTCGTAGGGGTCCCGCTCAATCAGCCGCAGGGCCTGTGGCCGCCGGCCCTCGGCTGCGTCCACCTTAGTCGGCTGCAGCAGGGGCTGCCCACCCCCGGGAGGCTGGGTGCCACCATGCTGGCTCTCGGGGCTGGAGGAGAGCAGGTCTGCGGCCGCAGTGCCCCGGCGCAGGCATGGGGGCGGTTCTGCCGCAGGGGGCCGAGGAGGTGCTGGGCCAGGCCCCGGTGAAGGGGCAGGTGAAGGCACCAGGTGGGGACTAGGGGTGGCCTGGCTGGCAGGTGAGGGGCCTTGAATGGAGAGAGGGGCTGCCTGGGGGCCCAGGGGCCGGGGGGAAGGGGCAGGACCATAGGCCAGGGTGGGATGGGGAGGCTGAGGGGGCCCAGGGCTGGAGAAAGGCAGAGCCCCCGAGTGAGGGGGCAGGGGGTCCTGAGAGGGGCCTGGGTAGAGCTGGGAGTGTAGAGGTGGTGGTGGCTGCCCCAGGACACCAGGCTGAGGGGCGAAGGGGTAGGGGGGTGGGGGAGTCATGAGCCCTGGAGCCTGGGATGGGAAGAGGTGGGGATGCTGGAGGGGCAGGGGTTGCTGGGGGGGCTGCTGGGGGAGCTGCTGGGGGGGCTGGGGCCCAAATGCCACCCGTGTGGGATGAAGCTGGGGCTGGGGCCCTATCCTCGGGGCTGGAAACCCCGTGGGGACCGCAGGAGGGAAGTGGTGCTGGGCTGGGGGTGCTGTGAGGGGCTGCTTAGGCCCCAGAGGATAGGTGTAGGGCATCGACAGTGGCTGGGGTGGGGGCACTGGGAAGCAGGGTTGGGGAGGAGCAGGGGTGGGGCTTGGCCGGGGTGCTGTGTGGCTGGAGATGGGCGCCTGGACACTGTCTACTGTGGTGGTGGCTGGGCGGACTCCCATAGCCAACTCGGGGCCCGAGAACTGGGGAGGGGGGGCAGAGGGCAGGCTGGCAGCTGGGGGGTGTGGGCCTACGGCCCCATAGGGGGTGCCCACCACGCCGTGCTGAGGGGAGGAGCGGGGCACGAGGCCCAGCTCTGGGGTGTAGACAGGCGCCGCATAGATCGTGGGTCCAGGTGCCATGGCCATCGCAGGGGGCCCTGGGGCCTGGGGGCCCCTAGGCTGCATCACCTGGGTGGGACCTGAGTAGCTGCCTGGGGGCAAAGGGCCTGAGAGATAGTGAGGTCCTGGGCCCGCTGAGCCGGGGAAGGGGCCCGGAGCAAAGCGGAGCGCGGCGGCAGCTCCCAGGAAGGCGTCGGGCAAGCTGCGCAGCTCCTCAGGCAGGTCTCCCATCTCGCCAGCCTCGCCCTCCTCCCTGCGGGGCAGCAGGGGCTTGGGGGCTGTGGGCCGTGGGGGTGGCTTCTTCTTCAGCTCCCTGCGGGACGAGGCAACAAGGGGAACCAGCCCTATCAGCCCAGCCAGGGTCTGGGCTGCAGCACCCTGTGGTCCCGGGGCCACACCTACCTGTCCAGGAGCTGCTGGCGGGCAGCCTCGCGGGCCTGGCAGGTGGACTGGGCCCGCTCCAGGAGGGCTGCCACCTTGCTCTCGAGGTCCGCGTAGAAGTCCTTGCCCTCCTGGGACTTCTTCATCAGGTCCTCATAGGCTTCGTAGGAGGCCACCAGGGTTTGCAGCGTGGACTTCCACCTGGCGGGCAGAGGGGCCGGCGGGAGGTGAGCAGCTGGAGCCACACTTAGGGTGGGGTTCTGGGCAGGAACGCAAGGCCAGGCACTGACTTCTGGTCCAGCTCGCCGAGCGCCCGGCGCACAGCCGCGTACTGCACGTTGGCCTCGGTCAGCGCGCGGAGGACGTTGTCCTGGGCAGCCAGGTTCTGCTCCAGGTACACCCTCAGCTGGTCGTACTTCTTCAGCTGCTCCTCGAACAGCTTCTGAGGGTGTTGGGGTGAGGACAGACACTCAGGGCTTTGCCACCTCAGGGTGGAGCCCAAAGCCAGGGCCCGCCACCGGCTCCCGCACCTTCATCTCGGAGTGGTCCGTGGTCACCAGCGAGGCAGTGATGTCGTCCTTTTGGATCAGCTCACGCAGCTGCTGCTCCAGAGACACGCGCTGGTCCCGCATCTCCTGCACCTTGGCCAGGATGCGCTTCAGGTTCTGCAGCACGGCCTGGTCCTCTGGGGGCAGCAGGGGTCAGTGAGGCCAGAGACGCCCCAGCTGTCTCCGCCACAGCCCAGGATGGGGGTGCTCACCTGGGGTGAGGGCTGGTGTGGGCAGGGCAGCCCGGACCTGGTCCAGTGGCCCACTGAGCAGGCGGAGGTTTCCCACGTGCAAGTTCATGGCACGGTGCAGCTCACTGTTGGTGAAGGAGGCCTTTTCGTGGACCTCCTTGTACTTGGCCCATTCTCGCCTCACCTCTGCCAGCTCCGCCTTGGAAACGGCCACGCTGGCCCCTGCCTGGCCCACTGCCTCCTGCAACTTCTGGTCTAGCAGCTCATCCTCCTCCAGCAGGTCCCTGATGTCCTTCAGTGAGGCCTCCACGTCCGTGAACACACCTGACAGCACTGAGGGTGTGCATGGGGAGGGGGACAGCTTCTGAGGCAGGCAGACCAGGCACCCACCTGGGCCTGTGCCCCAGGAGACAGCACTACCCTCAGTCAAGGCTTATGTGCAGCCCGATGCGTGCCGAGCAAGCACCCAGGTGCGGGTGGGGGAGGGTATTTGTGCCAGGTGCTGGGAGAGGTGCGACCTCCATCCTGGGGGGCAGGGGGAAGGCCGCAGGAGATGACATCCCCCCTCACCTGCCCCCCCCCCCCACCTTGCATGGACTGGACGAGGTTCCGGACAGTGTCGGGCCGGACGCTGAGCGCTGCACACTTCTCCATGAGCTGGGGCGGGATGTGGTTGTACGTGTCCAGGTTGTCCACGGTCTCGGGATCCAGCTGCATTGAATCCATGAACTGGCTGTGGGGACACCAGGACCAGGTGGGTGATGGGTGCTGACCCAAGTCCTCACATGTACAGGGAGTGCACTACGGTGAGTCTCCCCCACAACTGAAGACAGGTCTGAGGCCCTAGCAGAGAGACCAGCACCCTGACCCCACCCCGAGGCCTGGCCTGGCCCCCAGGGCGTGCCCACCGCACTGCGGACAGCACTGGGACAGAATGGACACCCCCCCAAGACTTGGGCTCTCACCTAGACGATAAGTCTAGTAAATAAGACCTTGGGGGGGGAGAGCGGGGAGCATCTCACTATTACTTCCCCTGTTGCAGGCAGCACCAGGGACCCACCGAGGTCTGGGGTGACCCCCATGCCTCCAGCCAGTCCCACACTTACTCCAGGACCTCATTCTTGTCCTCAATCTTGGCCATTATCTCTCGAAGCAGCTTGGCCTTCTCCTCACTGCAGAAGTGACAGAGCAGTGGCTGGAAGCCTGTCTCTTGAGACATCCCACTCCCCCCAGTGCCGAGGGCACCCCCCGACACACCTGTACAGAGACGAGGCTTCATGGGCAGCCATCGGGACCAGCTTGGCGAAGATGTCAGGGCCTGTGACAGCTGGGTCTGTGGGGTTCACTGGCAAGGGCTTCACCAAGGGGGCACCTGGGAGAGAGACATTGTGGAGACCAGGCCCATGCAGACCTCACGTCTGTTCTATGCCCCTGTACCTCCGCCCTGACCCCCAGCCTCCCCCAGCGTCAGACCTTTCACAGGCTGAAGGGTGTCCAGGGCTGGGACAGCCTCGTGGTAGATGAAGTCATTGTCCTTCTTGGCAGAATTGTACCTGGGGGCCCAGGGAAGGGAGGGGGGAGTCTTGGACGAGCAGCAGGGGCCCAGGAGCTGGCCTCCATGGGGCCACTGCTCTCTGGCGCTGGTGGCTCCCTCCCAAGGGTGCAGGCAGAGGGCCAAGACCCTTCCTCGTGAGAAGAACCAGGGCCACCCCCGGCCCCACAGACTCACTTTCCTCCAATGACGTCCATAGCAAAGCGAAGTGCATCCTGCACAGTGTCAGGCTGGCCCTGGAGGGTAGGGATGGGGCTCAGTATCAACTAGGGCCGTGCCAGCACCCCCAGCCAGCAGGCTTGCTCCTCTCCTTGGGGCTTGGGGCAGCAGGCCCTTTCTCAGCTTTACCTTGGCCAACTTGATGGCTTCACTGAGCTTGTCCAGGGCACTCTGGAAGTATGCGACCTGTGGGGACAGTGGGCAGAGCCTGTTGGTCCTTCCCTGCTTGGAGTCTCCTCCTTCTGCCCCCAACGGGCTCTGCCTGGCCATCACATGACCCACTAGAAGGCAAGATAGCTGGGTGCCAGCCAGCCCCTCTGGGGGAGTCTGCTGTGCCTCCTCGGCTCCCAGGGATGAGGGCTGCACAGAGGGAACACCCCAGGCTGCAGCAGGGATGAGGAGGTGCGAGGCTGAGAGAAGACCACCTCCCCTGTTCTGTAGGGAAGGGACCCACTGGCGTCTCACTAACAAGGTTGGAACCAGTCCTGAGTGCTGTCCTCACAACTCACTCACCTGCTCCCCGAACTTCTGCTGCTCCTCAGCCTGCTTCCCCATGTGCAGCTGGGAGAAAAGAGACATCGCTACTTAGTTCCCAGGCTGGGCCCTCAGCCCAGCCCAGAGCCAGAGGCGCGGTGCCCTCACATGAGCCACAGCCGCAAAGTAGTAGCTCTTCATCTGCACCAGCTTCTTCCAGTCCTTCTGGATCCGGCCCAGCAGCGAGGCCGTGTCGGGGTTCTCCAAGGCCCGGCAGGCCTCCTTGTAGTAATCCACCACCTGGGGGCCGAGGGGGCGTCAGGGGGCGTCGGCAGAGCACCAAAGGCCTGCCCTGAGCACAGCTCCCCATCCCTACCTGGGCGCTGATGCGGGCCACCAGGAAGCTCTTCCTGTTGTCCAGCATCGACTTCTCCAGAAGGCACTCCTGAGCCTGGCCCTGGGGCAACCGGTCAGGTCCACTCCCTGGTTCACCGAGGCCTTGCCCTTCCAGCGGGCAGACCACAGGGACGCTCCACACCCTCTCCTCCAGCTCCCAGCCTGCTCCTGACCCACCGGAGCTCGCAGACCAGAGCCAAGGCCCTGCACTGCCCTCTGCTGGGCCTGTCTAGGGTCCAGCCCTAAGTGTCCCCTCCCTGGACTCAACTCCGTTCCCACCAGGGCGCCTCCTTACCAGCATGAGGTTGACATTGAGAGTGAGGATCTGGCGGCTCATGTCGACGCTGTAGGCCTGGGGGAAGTGCTCCCGCAGGTAGGCAAAGGCGCCTGCTGCACACTGGAAGTGCGTGCAGGAGACCTTCATGCCCTGGGAGGGAGAGAAGGAGGGTGGCCGGGGCAGCACCAGATCCGGGACAGGATTCAGCCCAACTCGGGATCTGAGGACGCGCAGCAGCCCTCCCTGTTACATCCAATGTCCCGTCCACTGCCCCGCCCCTCCCCTCCCCTGCTCACCTCTTCAGACACCCGCTTGTCCATGGCTCCCAGCATGGAGTGCAGTGCACCTGGGGAGGCAGAGGGCACAGTGTCAGTCTGGGGGTGCTCCCCACACCTGTTAACAGTAGGCAAAGGGCACAGTGTTGTCGCCCATGATCAGGAAAACGGGGGTCTGAACTGGGGCAGTTGGTCCATGGACATCAAAGCTGAGCAAATGGGGAAACTCAGGCGTCTGGCCAAGCCTCCCAGTCTCCTGCTCTGCACCACGCAGGGGTGCAGGTGGACGAAGGAGGGGCTCCTGTGCAGACACTAGCCTAGAAGTCCAGTCTGGAAGCTTCTCCCTGGAGCCCAGCTGGGGCTGAGTCATCAGGTTGAGAGCAGAGCCGGCTGAGCCGAACCTTGTTTGCCTTCTGCCTGAAGCAGCCCAAAGTCAAAGAGGGGTCGGGAGCTGTCCAGTCAGAGGCCATTGCGGCCATCCCTCCCAGCGGAGCCCCCTGTGGCAGCAGCCCCATACACCTCCCCCAGCAGGTGGCTCCCTGTGGCCCAGAAAAGAGGCGCTGGCAGAGATGTGGGAGGCAGTGGAGGGGTCCGAATACAGGGGTCTTCCCTACATCAGCCCACTGCCCATCGCCTGCTGAGGGGCGGGAGGCAGCTCACCCAGGTTGTAGAGGATGCAGGCCTGCTCGTACTGGATGTCCTCGTGTGCCACAGACTTGCCTGAGAAGATCTCGGTCCTGCAGACATGGCACCTGGTCATCCTGAGGGCAGGTGAGGGCCCAGCCACCCCCACGCAGGGTTTGAGGGAGGCCCTGGAGACACCACATCCAGCTGCGCCCACCCTCTGCAACAGGAGAAGGGAGGAGGGGCATCCCCAGCACCCAGACGGGCCGTCAGCTCTCACCAGGTGACAGGAACGGCGGCCTCCTGGCCCGCGCCCATGGGGACCCGGCTCTGCAGGTAGTGGAGCTGGCCCAGGTACTTGCGGAGGACGCTGCAGCCCTCAAAGTCCCGTGGGACCCGGACGGCGTTCTGGGGGCGGATGGGAGAAGCAGGCCTGCCGTCACTCGGGGCAGAGGACAGGCTGGGCGCCTGCTCCCTGACGCCCAGGAAACGTCAGAGCTGGACACTGCCCACCCAGGGCCAGGAAAGCCCACTGCTGCGTCCACGTCATCCACCCAACACACCGTCCCGCCGGCCAGAGTGGTGGCAGAATCAGCCCCACCGTCTGGAAGGCAGTTTACAACCTGCATCAACAGTCTGATATACTCAGAATGTGAGCCACAGCTCTGCACCTGAAAACAACAGAAATCCCGAAGAGCCACTGCTTCAGTGAGCACGCTGGGACCGCTGGGCCAGCACTGTTAACAGGTCAAACAGTGAGCACCGCCAACACGCCCATTAAAGAGGCTGCTTAATAAGACGGAACAGACACACAGACACAGCAAGACTGATGGCTGCGGGGGGCCCCTAAAGTCCAGCATAAGGGATATAGTCAGTAAGATTGTAATAACTATGTATATGTTAGTAGTGTCAGACAGGTACTGGGAATACTTTATAAAGCATATAATTATCAAACCATTATGCTGTATACCTGAAACTAATACAAAATATTGAATGTAAACTGTAACAGAAAAATATAAAGCAGCTGTTTGGGTAGATGGAGGGAAAAAGAGAGAATTATTTAAGTAAGTTATGTCAAGGCTACCCACACAAGAGAATGCTCCTCACCCAGAAAAACTGAAGATATGTTAAAATTTCCAGAACATCTGTATCACTGGGGGGAAAAGTACATAACAGATGAGTGGTATGATTTCATTTATGTAACAGCATGGAGACACTGATATCCAACTACATTATATAGACAAAGATAAAAATCTATACGGTTACATATGAAAATGTTACCTGACTGTCCCTGAGCAATAGGGTTTAATTTTTCTTATTCTATACACACAGATATACATAAAGATATATTTAATTCTTTATGTATTTATAGAGAACATTTTCAATTTTTTATAATAAGCAATAAAGATACTCCTATTTCCAGAAGAAAAATAAAGCAAATGACCCCTCTGCTCAAACAAACAGCAGAGCAGACAGTAAACCCTCTGAGACGCAGCTGCACACAGGGGAGGGGCCCGCTGGCTAGAACCCCTCCAGGACTCTGCACTCTGGAGCACAGTCTTGGAAGTCTACGTCAGAACAATCAGACAGAGAAATAAAAAGCATCCAAACTGAAAAAGAAAAAGGTAAAATTGTCATTATTTGCAGATGACATGATACTATAGAGAACCCTAAAGATTCCACACACACACACACAAAAACCCACACACAACACTATTAGAACTAATAAATGAACTCAGTAAAGTATAGGGTACAAAATTGATATTCAGAAATCAGTTGAATTTTATACACCAACAACAAACTATGAGAAAGAAAAATTAAGACAACAATTCCATGTACAACTGCATCAAAAAGAATACCTAGGAATAAATTTAAAGACCTGTATTCAGAAAACTGTAAGACACTAAAGAGAAAAACTAAAGAAGACACAAACAAATGGAAGACTGTAAGTTATTATAAAAGGAAGAATTAACATAGTTAAAATGACCATACTACCCAAAGCAATCTATAGTTCAATGCAATCCCTATCAAAATACCAATGACATTTTTCACAGAACTAGAATAATCCCAAAATTTATATGGAACTACAAAAGACCCACAAAATAACCAGAAAAATCCTGAGAAAGAACCAAGTTGGAGATAGCATGCTACCTGATCTCAAACTACACTACAAGGTTACAGTTATCAAAACAGTTTGGTACTGACATAAAACAGACTCCTCGCCCTGGCTGGTTTGGCTATTTAACTGCAGCAGTGTTTGACTATAATCTGAGCAGTGAGAAAACCTGAAGTCACTTTCAAGGTCCACCATTTCTTACTTCTTTTCAGTCGGGTCAAGTTTCTAAGCTTTCTAAATCTCCACTTTCCAGCTAATGAAAAGAAAATAGGATTCTACCGAGTCTCCTATCTACCCACTCCAGGACTTCTGTGAGGATCAAATGAGATGGGGCACGGGAAAACACTTCACAGACATTTGGTGTAAAAGTGTAAAATGTTTCCACCTGGCTGTAAAGCAAGTCATGTTCCCAGACTGAAAAAACTCCAAGGAGGCTAGTTGCTAGGAAGAGGAAGCCAGGCTTTGCTATGTGACATCATTACCCGGCGCCCATAGCAATGTTTGCAGGCTGGGCTGGGCTGGACTGTGGGCCACATTTTGCACCATGGGGTCTCGGCAGCATCAGCTGCGATTTGGTGGGCTGTCGCTCCGGGGTGGTGGTGGGGCCTGTGTCCCACTTGGGAGAAGCCTAGTGTTGCTCTGTGAGCGCCAGGTCCGGGGTGCCAATTCTCTGTAAATGGCCAGTGTGTGTCACGGCAGCTCCTGCATTGAGCATCTGCCCCCTGGTGGTCAGTGTGCATCATAGTGACCGGTCCGATGGACACTTAGCGTATTAGCCTTTTATATACATAGATTTATCCTATCTAATAAGAGTAGTATGCAAATTGACTGTCACTCCAAGACACAAGATGGCCGCCCCCATGTGGTCAAAGATGGCTGCCCCCATGTGGACACAAGATGGCCGCCACAAGATGGTTGGCAGAAGAGGGCAGTTGTGGGCAGTTGGGGAAGACCAGGCCAGCAAGGGAGGGCAGTTGGGGGGGACCCAGGCCTGCAGGGGAGGGCAGTTGGGGGGGGGGGGACCAGGCCTGCAGAAAAGGGCAGTTAGGGCTGACCGGGCCAGCAGAGGAGGGCAGTAGGGGGAGACCAGGCCTGCAGGGGAGGTGAGTTGCGGGGGACCAGACCTGCAGGAGAGGGCATTTGGGGGCAACCAGGCCTGCAGGGGGGTTGTTGGGGGGGACCAGGCCTGCAAGGGAGGGCAGTTGGGAGAAACCAGGCCTGCAGGGGATGGCAGTTGGGGAGCGGGGGCGGGACCAGGCCTTCAGGGGAGAGCAGTTGGGGACGACCAGGCCAGCAAGGGAGGGAAGTTGGGGGGGACCAGGCCTGCAGAGGAGGGCAGTTGGGGGCAACCAGGCCTGAAGGGAGGGGATTTAGGGGGGGACCAGGCCAGCAGAAAAGGGCAGTTGGGGGCCATCAGGCCAGCAGGGGAGGGTAGTTTGGAGGGACCACGCCTGCAGGGGAGGACAGTTGGGGGGGACCCAGGCCTTCAGGGGAGGGCAGTTGGGGGGGGGGGGACCAGACCTGTAGGGGAGGGCAGTTGGGGGGGACCGAGGCCTGCATGGGAGGGCAGTTGGCGGGGACCAGGCCTGCAGGGGAGGGCAGTTGAGGGGATCAGGCCTGCAGGGGAGGGCAATTGGGGGGGACACAGGACTGCAGGGGAGGACAGTTGGGGGGGACCAGGCCTGCAGGGGAGGGCTGTTGGGGGGGGGACCAGGCCTTCAGGGGAGGGCAGTTGGGGACAATCAGGCCAGCAAGGGAGGGCAGTTGGGGAAACCTGGCCTGCTCGGGGGGGCACTTAGAGGGGGGACCCGGCCTGCAGGGGAGGGCAGTTGGGGGAACCAGGCCTGCAAGGGAGGGACGAAGACTGCAAGGGAGGGCAGTTGGGAGCAATCAGGCCTGCAGGGCAGGACAGTTGGGGGGGACCCAGGCCTTCAGGGGAGGGCAGTTGCAGGGGGACCAGGCCTGGGGGGGCTGTAGGGGGGGACCAGGCCTGCAGGGGATGGCAGTTGGGGGGGACCAGGCCTGTAGGGGAGGGCAGTTAGGGCTGAACAGGCCAGCAGAGGGCAATAGGGGGAGACCAGGCCTGCAGGAGAGGTGAGTTGGGGGGGACCAGGCCTGCAAGGGAGGGCAGTTGGGAGAAACCAGGCCTGCAGGGGAGGGCAGTTTGGGGGAACCAAGCCTGCAGGGGAGGACAGTTGGGGGGGGGGACTCAGGCCTTCAGGGGAAGGCAGTTGGGGGGGGGGGGGGACCAGACCTGCAGGGGAGGGCAGTTAGGGCTGACTGGGCCAGCAGAGGAGGGCAGTAGGGGGAGACCAGGCCTGCAGGGGAGGTGAGTTGGGGGGAACCAGGCCTGCAAGGGAGGGCAGTTGGGAGAAACCAGGCCTGCAGGGGATGGCAGTTGGGGAGGGGGGCGGTACCAGGCCTTCAGGGGAGGGCAGTTGGGGGGTGGGACCAGACCTGCAGGGGAGGGCAGTTGGGGGGGACCAGGCCTGCAGGGCTGGATAGTTGGGGGTGACCCAGTCCTTCAGGGGAGGGCAGTTTCGGGGGTACCAGGCCTGCAGGGGAAGGCAGTCGGGGGAGAACAGGCCAGCAGGGGAGGGCAGTTGTGGGCGATCAGGCCAGCCGGGGAGGGCAGTTGGGGAGGACCCAGGCCTACAGGGAAGAGCAGTTTGGGGGGACTAGGCCCGCAGGAGAGGGCAGTTGGGAGGGATAAGGCCTGCAAGGGCAGGCATTTGGGGGCGATCAGGCCTGCAGGGGAGGGCAGTTAGGGGTGACCGGGCCAGCAGAGCAGGGCAGTTGGGGGCAACCAGGCCTTCAGGGGTGAGCAGTTGGGGGGGACCAGGCCTTCAGGGGAGGGCAGTTGGGGGGAACCAGGCCTGCAGGGGAGGGCAGTTGGTAGGGACGAAGACTGCAAGGGAGGGCAGTTGGGGGCGATCAAGCCTGTAGGGGAGGGCAGTTAGGGGTGACCAGGCCGGCAGAGGAGGGAAGTTGGGGGCAAACAGGCTGGCAGGGAGTGGTTAGGGGGTGATCAGGCTGGCAGGCAGAATTGGTTAGGGGCAATCAGGAAGGCAGGCAGACGAGCAGTTGGGAGCCAGCAGTCCTGGATTGTGAGAGGGCTGTCCGATTGCCCGTTTAGGCCTGATCCCGGTGTCTAACAGGCAGTCGGACATCCCTCGAGGGGTCCCAGATTGGAGAAGGTGCAGGCTGGGCTGAGGGACCCCACCCCCCCGTGCACGAATTTCGTGCACCGGGCCTCTAGTACTATATAATAAAAGGCTAATATGCAAATAGACTGAACATCGGAACATCCGAACAACCAGTTGCTATGACGTGTGCTGACCACCAGGGTGTGTGTGCGGAACATGGCGGGCATTGGCCGCAGTGGAATGGTGAAGCAGGTGAGTGGGGGCACCAGCCGCTGTCACTGGGGTGAGCCTTTGGTGGTTACTGAAAATTCTTTGCTCCCATGTGCCGCGGTCCCGCCTGGCGCTTACACCGCTGCCAGCCTCAGCCCTGCTCGCACCCACTGACAGCGCCGGCCCCGCTTGCACCCACCCCACTCACACCAGCAGCCGGTGCCAGAGCCTCCACTCACACCTGCTGCTGGTGCCTGGTCACTTGGCGCCATCAGAGGGTGCGAGCGGCAGCTGTCGGCCCTGATCACCCCTGAGGGCTTCTCCACCTCCCCCTGCTCCTGAGAGGCGATCGGGGCAGCATCCGCCACTCGCACCCACTGCTGGTGCTGGCCCCAAATGCTCTGCGCGTCAGCAGGTGCGAGCGGGGCTGGCATCTTCAGCGTGTGGGAGCGGCGGCGGTGGCGGTGGCGGGGCTGCCGGCAGACAGGAGACTGGCGGGCCGCAGCAGGAGGGGCCCAGCGGGGACGCAGAGGATGGGCCGAGACCTGCCCCTGTGCCTACCACAGCCTTGTGGCCCACAGTTCCTTTCAAGGTGCATGAATTCGTGCATTGGGCCCCTAGTATTTAAATAAGGCCCTAACCAGTTTGGCTCAGTGGCTAGAGCGTCGGCCTGCGGACTGAGGGGTCCCAGGTTCGATTCCAGTCAAGGGCATGTACCTTGGTTGCGGGCACATCCCCAGTAGGGGGTGTGCAGGAGGCAGCTGATCGATGTTTCTCTCTCATCGATGTTTCTAACTCTCTATCCCTCTCCCTTCCTCTCTGTAAAAAAATCAATAAAATATATTTTAAAAAAATAAATAAATAAATAAATAAATAAGAACACACAATAGCAAAACTAAAAATAAAATGAGAACACAGTTGCAGGTGGTTTCTTTATGTCCTTTCAAACCAATCCCGTTCACACCTCATACAAATACTATCCTCCTACCTGTCTGAGCAGCTCCAGCTTCTTCAGCTCCTCATTGTAGGCTTCCGGGTTCTCTCCATAGTTCTTCAGGACAAACTGGAGAGAAAGGAGGGGAATGTAAACCAGGGATAGAGACTCCCGGCTCCTGCTCCGTCCCCCCCCCTCCGCCCCCCAATCTCACAATCACCAGTCAGGGCTCAGGAGCCATCCACACCACAACCACCACCAGCTCAACTCCTGGGCCACCAGGAACTCAATCACAGGGTAGCACCAAGAGGCTGGCCACAGAGCCTCCTCCTCTGAGCAAAGTGGACGGCCCTGCGTGAATCCCAGGCTGGTCCTCACCACGCTGCAGCCTCTCTACGATGCCCAGGACTCTGCCAGCTCAGGAGGCCGGGGAACTCAGGGGGCTGAAATGGGGTCCTAAGGAGCATCCCCAAACAGGCCACAAAGCCAAGCCTCCTTTAGGATTGGACCCTGCTGTGCTCTGGGTCCCAACCATATCCCTAACCCAACAGTAAATGTAGACCAAAGGTGCCAAGCGAGAGTGGGAGTGCAAAGCCTCTTCAGCAGCCCACGCTCCTGGCTGGGAAGGCACCACCGAGAGACGTGGTCTGCAGTGTCGCCGGCGGTGAGGAAAGGCCCAAGGCTGGGTGACAGGAATGACCAGACAGAGGACAAAGGGAGGGTCACGGCTCACACCAGAGAGGGAGCTGGCATGCCTGCCCAACCACCACCTCAACTGACTGCCTCAGACAGTGACCACACCCACCGGCCAGGAGGCATGGCCAGAACCAATGGGGGTGGGGACTGTCCAGCCCGAGGGCCACGTAAGGCCTGTCAAGGCATTAGGGTTGAGTTAGTTAAATGTTTGACCAAATATAGCAGGCTAGATTTTTTAAAGATGTTTTCTTTTAAAAAAATATATGTATTTTTTTATTTCAGAGAGGAAGGAAGCGCTAACCAGTTTGGCTCAGTGGATAGTGCTGGCCTGCGGATGAAGGGTCCCAGGTTCGATTCCGGTCAAGGGCATGTACCTTGGTTGCGAGCACATCCCCAGTAGAGGGGGTGTGTAGGAGCCAGCTGATGGATGTTTCCCTCTCATCGATGTTTCTAACTCTCTATCCCTCTCCCTTCCTCTCTGTAAAAAAATCAATAAAATATACTTTTAAAAAAAGAGAGAGAGGAAGGAAGAGGGAGCGAGAGATAGAAATATCAATGATGAGAGAATCATGGATCAGCTGCCTCCTGCACCCCCCCACATTGGGAATTGAGCCTGCAAGCCAGGCATGTGCCCTGACTGGGAATCGAATCGTGATGTTCCGACTCAGAGGTCAACGCTCAACCACTGAGCCATGCCAACAGGGCTTTCCATTGATTTTTTAGAGTGGAGGGGTGGGGGGAGAGAGAAACATCAATGTGAGAGACACATTGATTGACCGTCTCCTGTACGCATCCCAACAGGGACCGGGGATCGAACGTGCAACCCAGGTACATGCCCTTGATCGGGAATCAAACCCGAGACCCTTCCGTGAACAGGCCGAAGCTCTAACCACCGAGTCACGTTGCTCAGGGTGATGGAACTTTCTTGGTCTGGTATGTCTATATACTGCACATACTTCTACTCTTCCACTGATGTCACCATCTAACTTTTAAATTTCCTCTACTAGATTATGAATGCCATGAAAAAAAGTATCACCTCTTACCCATCTGTATCATCAGGGCTCAGCGTAGTGACCTTAACACAGGGGTCCTCAAACTTTTTAAACAGGGGGCCAGTTCACTGTCCCTCAGACTGTTGGAGGGCCGGACTATAGTTTTAAAAAAAACTATGAACTGCACAGATCTTATTTTGAAGTAAAAAAAACAAAACGGCAAAAACACCCGCATGTGGCCCGCGGGCCGTAGTTTGAGGACGCCTGCCTTAACACAACCAATTTTTACCCTACTGTCCTGAACTCTTCCCTTCAGCTCCAAGTGGATATTCCTGCAGCTCAGAGCAAGGGGAGAAAAGAACTGGGTGCCAGTGGCCTGGGCAGAGTGGGGGCTCCAGGGCTGGGGAGAGGAGTCCAGGTCAGGGAGAGCTCCCTGGCTGCAGGGGCGTCCCCTCGTCAGGACAGTGCCAGGGTGCCCTGGAGGAGGTGGCCATGCTCAAGCGCAGCCTACCCACAGATGGCTAAGGGGGTTCATGCAAACACGTGCCAGACCTTATCAAATAAATGGTGGCACCTTTCCCACGCCCAAAGAAAAGGAAACGAAGAAAAAGAGCAGCTGTGGCCGGTGTTGCTCAGTGGACAGAGCGTCGGCCTGCGGACCGAAGGGTCTCTAGGTAGATTCCGGTCAGGGGCACAGGCCCGGGTTGCGGGCTCGATCCCATTGGGGGCGTGCAGGAGGCAGCTGATCCATGGTTCTCTCTCATCACTGATGCTTCTGTCTCTCTCTCCCCCTTCCTCTCTGAACTCAATAAAAAACATTTAAAAAATAAAAGAGCAGATGCACAGGAACCTGTCTCCTGAGCAACTCCTCTCGGAGGCCAGGTTCTCCCGGGGAAGCCACTGCTCACATGACACCGTGTCGCCATCGTGTGAGCCCCCACAGGCTAACTTCCAACAAGGCCATCTCCTAGGCCAGTGATGGCGAACCTATGACACGCGTGTCAGCACTGACACACGTAGCCATTTCTGATGACACGCAGCCGCATGCCGAGGATGAAACATTTGCTGCTCCTGAGGATGAAACGTTTGCGACTAGAGTCTTGGAGTTAGTTTTTTCCTCAAAGTGACACACTACCCGAGTTATGCTCAGTTTTTTGGCGAAGTTTGACACACCAAGCTCAAAAGGTTGCCCATCACTGTCCTAGGCGCGTCTGAGCCAAGATGCTCTCCGCTGGGTTTAAGTCAAGTGAGAGCCAGTATCTCTAAGTCCCTCCCAGCTGTCAGACAGTCACCTTCTCCTGGGTGCCCACCAGGGAGAGGGGGCCCACGAGGCTGCGAAGGCACCGAGATGCCTCCGGTCACTTGCAGTCGGGGTTGGGGGCGGGGGGGGGGGGGTACCACAGAGCAGCACAGACAACTGTCACCAGGAAGAGGATGAAAAGCTAGGGGTTCGGACAAGGGAAAGAACCGCACGTGTGCGAAAGAGCAGGTGGAGAAGTGGCCAAAGTCTGGGAAAGACGTGGAATTTTAGGTGAGTTTTCTGGTTTTCAAAGTGAGGAAAAAGGTCCGAGGTTAACTGATGGGCTCGACGGAATACAAGTTGTCAGTGTCTGAACGAACGCAGGGCGGTGTAGAGAGGAAACTACTTCCAAGCCCATTTTCTTTCTCTTTTTTAGAAATATATTTTTTATTGATTTCAGAGAGGAAGGGAGAGGGAGAGAGAAACATCGATGAGAGAGAATCAGGGAAGGCTGCCCCCTGCACGCCCCCCACTGGGGATGGAGCCCGCCACCCGGGCCTGTGCCCTGATGGGGAATCGAACCCCCACCTCCTGGTTCCTAGGTCGACGCTCAGCCCCGAGCCACACCCAGCTCCCAAGCCCCTGCACCACCTGGGCCACCGGGCCTCCTGCTGGTCCCCGGGCCTCCTGCGGGCACAGGGCCTCGTGCGGGTCACTGTGTTTTTCCTTTGGCCACTGCTTTTGTAAACAAGCTGATCCCGAGGATGCGCCGGCTGGTCCTTCTCACTCCGGCAGACCCTCAAGGCGACCAGCGGCCCTTCCCACGGCACAGGTCGCAGGGGCTCTGGCGGCGCAGTCCACGCACCAGCCCGACTTTTACATCCGATCTTGCGGTCCGGAGGCCCCCTGCCTCCATGAGCGCCAGCCCCGCCTGCGTCCTCCGACCGAGTCAACCCACCGAGAGCGAAGGCCTCGCCGCAGCTCCCTCGCGGTTACCCCCTGGGGGCAGCTGGAAAAGCGGCGACCCGCCCCCGAGGGACATGGAACCGCGCGGTCCGGTCCGGTCGGAGGGCTCCGGGTAGGGTTCTTCCGAGAAGACCGGACACAAGTGCACCGAGGCCCAGAGCCCCCGCGCAGGGGCCCGTCTGACAACACGGATCTGAGCACCGCGGCGTCCGCCCGTCCGTCGCGGAGGACCGCGCGCCGAGGGCCGTGGGCGCCCCGCCTCACCCTGCTCCCCGCGGGGCGGTTGTGGCGCGAGGAGGGCGGAGCAGGACCGGGTCCGGGGCGTCACACCGAGGAAGTGTGTGCCCGGCGGGCGCCGTGGGTGGCCCGGGACCAAAGTTAAACTGCGGTTCCGACGAGGCCGCGGTGCGGCCCCGGGCGCGTGAGGAAGGAGGCTGGGCCGGGCTGCGGGAGCCAGCGGGGCCCCTCCCGGCCTCCCTCGGCGGGGCCTGAGGAGGGGACGGGCGCGCAGGGGCGTCACGCGCGGCCCGACGGCGGAGACGCGGAAGGAGCGGGGAGGGGAGAGCAGCGCTCACCTTCTTCACAGCCGCCTGGAAGAGGAAGTCGCCGGCCTCTTTCAGGTCCAGCCAGATCATGGGCATGCGGGGCACGGCCTCCATGGCGGACAGAGCCCCCGGGCCACCCGGCCGCTCCCCTCGGCCGCTCCAGCTGCTGCCTCAGCCGCGCGCACTGCCCCGCCCCTCTGCGCCGGAAGGCGGGCGTCACGCGGGAGGAAAAAAAGCCCACACGGCCTTCTGGGAGATGTAGTCCCCGCCCGGCCCGCGCAGGCTTGCGCACATGCGCAGTTCAGTCTCCTCGGAGAAGAGGGCAAGGAGGCTTGCGAATCTCCAGCCCGACGCGAAAGGGTTTCTGGGAGTAGTAGTCTTCCTCCCTTAGCTGCGAGTAATGGCGCAAGCTGGTTTCTTCTGGGCCATACAGACCCGCATGCCGAACCTAGGCCTAGCAGCCGGCACCAGAGCCGGCTAGTGGGTGGGAGACTATAGCGTAGCATTGCTGAGCAAGGAAAGGCGAGATTTGGGACCCGGGAAGCAGTTTGGCCACAGGACCCAGAGCCCAGGCCCGAGCATGAGGTCAGCAAGAGATCGGGATTAAGCAGTTGCTGGTCAGTGTGGACTGGAACAGGCGGGAAGGAAGGGACAGGGGAGGAGTAGGAAGCCCTAGTTGGTCTTGCAAGACAGGGAGGACCTATAGAGGCAGGCGTTCCAGGTGGGGTGGGAGGAGACTGCAAGCGCAAAAGGGGGCTCTGGCCTGTCTCCCGGATGGAAGGAGCCTGGATGGGTCCTACCTCCTGAGCTTGTGGGAGCAGCTGCCCTCCCCCTTTTATAGAATGGGACCCCCTCAGCCCACACGGTGCTCCTGGGGTTGGACTGCACAGACATACACCTGTGCGGACCGGGATGTTAAGGGCTAGGGCAGCCATAGCAAGGTGTCACCGGCTGCCTGGCTGCGTAAGCAGCAGAAAATACTTTTCTTGCCCTTCTGGAGGCCACACGCCTGAGGTCAAGGTGTCACCAAGCTGGGTTCCTGAGGCCCGGCTCCGTGGTTGGTAGATGAATATCTGCCTGCGTCGTCACATGTCTTTCCTTCTCTGATCTCTTCTTGTGAGGACACCAGTCAGATGAGGGCCCACCTCAGGACCTAGTTCACGTAGTCACCTCTGTAAGAGTCTGTCTACATGGGTGATGCATATATGCACACCCACCCACCCTCCCTGCCTGCCTTCCCTCTGAGTTTCCTCAGTCTGTTCCATGCTTCCATGTCTCCTGATCCACTCGTTCGTCAGTTTATTTTGTTCATGAGATTCCACATAGGAGTGAGATTATGTCTTTCTCTGACTGGCCTATTTCACTTAGCATAATACTCTCCAGGTCACAGACAATAGGGTGGTGAAGGCCTGGGTTGGGGGCGGGCTAGAAGGGGTCAATGGGGGGAGGGGAGACATACATAATATTTTCAACAATAAAGAATTTTTTTAAAAGAGTATCTACAAATAGAGTCCCATTCTGAGGTACTGGGGCTTGGACTTCACAGGAATTTGGGAGAGGTGGGGGAGGGGGGCACAATTCAGCCCATATCACAGGGTCCTAGTCACATGAAGGGCAATTGGTGTGAGAGGCCCTGTGGGGAGGGGCCTGGAGTGCTGAGGTGAAGGGGTGGGGACAGTCAGGGTAGGGTGTTTCTTCCCAGAGGGCACAGGTGGGAGTTTGGGGAAACAGACTTGGAAGTAACGGGGAGGCGTGCGCCCGTCACAAGGGGGCAGCAAACACCCATTCAGCCAAATCAGTTCACCTCTTCATCCGCCCCCTCCTCCCCCCAAACTTGGCGGAGCTGGAAGGGCCTCGCAGATGCCAGGTGTCCCTGGGGTGTCGTGGGGTAACTGTGTCCACACTGCTGGTTTGGGAGCCCTCGGTGTGTGTCCCCATGGGCAATGGTGCCACAGCCCCTTTCCCCACCGACTTGGGCAAGGGCTGAGGCCTGGTCTCTGCCCGCCCTGACCGCGCCGTTAGAGGTAAGCGGAGGCCCAGCCAGGGCAGAGCCTTGCCCAAGGGCTTCCTTCTCCACAGCCCGCTGGCCCCTGTGAACGCTTTTTGCTTCCACCGTGCTCTCAGGAGGCGCGGAAGCTTGGGGACGTGGCAGGACCACCAGCGCAGTGGGTGCTGCTGGCTGAGTAAGCCTTGTGACCGCGCTCACCGGAAGGGGAGCCCCATGTCCACGTCCTGCTCCCTGCACCCTCCAAGGCCCTCCAGAGCCTCACCTGCCCCCAGCCCCAATCTCAGCCCCAAGGTGGTCGGTCACATGCAGGGCGGGGCTTGGAGGAACCTCCTCCTGGACAAGGGAATCCTGCCCTCACCTTCCGAGGCTCGGCTCGAGGCTCGCTCCCAGCAGACTCCACTCAGCAGATGGGGCCAGCCAGCCCCACAGCCCCATGGAGGGCAGAGCGGCAGGGGGCACAACCCTCACTGGTAGCCCAGCACCTCCCAGCTTCCCTTACCAGCTCTGTGCCTGAGCTCAGTTCTTTTTTTAAAAAAATATATTTTTATTGATTTCAGAGAGGAAGGAAGAGGGAGAGAAACATCGATGATGAGAAAGAACAATTGACTGCCTCCTGCACGCCCTGTACAGGGGATCAAGCCCACAACCTAGGCAAGTGCCCTGACCGGGAATCAAACCTGGGACCCTTCACTCTGCAGGCCAATGCTCTATCCACTGAGCCAAACAGGCTAGGGCTGGGTGAGGATTTTTAAAAAGATTTACAAATGGACATCAAGCACAAGAAAAAGCATACTGCCCATCCCAGCAGCTAGGAATCCTTACCCCAGCCTCCCAGCCTGGTCCGCAGGGAGCAGCCAGGAGGAGGAGGACAGTGAGGGTCTCCCTGGGGAGGCTGCCGCTGTCGCAGCCACGAGGGACGGTGAGCCATGGATGATCAGATCATAGGGCTTTTTCAAAGTCAGGCACCAGGTTTTTAAAGGCTGACCCCAACTTGTAAAATGTATGTAACGTCGTGGATGTCAACCTGGGCCCAGCCGCAGAGGAGACTGTCTCTGTGTGCACGTGGCCGAGGAGCTGCCGCATACAGAATTCGTGTTCTGGAAGGTTGTTTGGGATCAAACCAGAACAGCCAGGCGGAGACGGCCCAGAGTCCTGCCGGTCAGAGCTGAGGCGGCCTCCTGGTGGCACAGGAGGGGACACGGAGGCCCAGAGGGAAGGGGCTTGCCCCAAATCAGCCAGGTCTCCTGCCCCCGGCTCGGGGTCCTCCCCCCACTCTGAGGCCCTGACCCGTTGCCCAAACCTGCTTGCTTCTTAGCCAATGGTATTTCAAAACGTTGGCCAACAGTGGTGTCTGGCAAAGGAAGGGAGAGGCCCCTATGTCACCAGAAGCCCTTGGGCAAGGCAGCCCAAGAAGCACCTAAAAGGGACAGCAAGTGGCAGTGGGTCCGCGAAGGGGCCATGGCCGGGACCTGGAGGGCGCTCGTGCTGGCGGCAGGCTTGGCGGCGATGGCCTGTGTGGCCCAACGCCAGTGGGGCTTCGAGGAGAGGGTTGTCGCCCAGGCCCTGCAGCTCTTCAACTCCGGGAGACAAGGCCAGCCCCTCTCCCGCTTGCGGGAAGTCCTCCCTGCGCCCAGATCGGTGAGTGTCCGAGGGGCAGGCGGGAGAGGCAGCCTGGCACGGCCCCACGTGCCGGGTTAACATGAGCTGTTGTTAGTGGGATGCTGTTTCTCCCCGGGAGGTAAGAAAGGTGGTCATCTCTGGCCGGACAGCGGGCTAGGCGGGAGGTTTGGGGCCTCACCCGGGCAGGAGCCGGGTCTGGCTGGAAGGAGTGCAGACAGGAAAAGGCCTGGTCTCCCCAGGGCCTTGCAGGGGCTTCCAGCGTCCCCTTCCCGCCCCATGGCCTCTCTCTGGCAGGCAGCTGAGCGTGCAAGGCTGGCATTCTTTCTTTAAATTTTTTTTATTGTTTAAAGTATTACATACTAGCGGCCCGGTGCATGAAATTCGTGCATGGGGAGAGTGTCCCTCACCCAGCCTGCACCCTTTCCAACCTGGGACCCCTCGAGGGATGTCTGACTGCCCGTTTAGGCCCAATCCCGGGCAGTCGGACACCCCTCTCACAATCCAGGACTGCTGGCTCCCAACTGCTCGCCTGCCTGATTGCCCCTAACAGCTTCTGCCTGCCAGCCTGATCACCCCCTAACCACTCCCCAGCGAGCTTGATCGATGCCTAACTGCTCCTCTGCTGGCCCGATTGCCCCTAACTGCCTTCCCCTGCCGGCCTGGTCCCTCCCAACTGCCCTCCCCTGCTGGCCATCTTGTGTGTTGGATTGATGGTCAATTTGAATATTACTTCTTTATTATATAGGATAGTATTACATATGTCTCCCCCCCCCCCCCCATTGACACCCTCCATGCCACCCCCACCCACCAAGGCTGATGTTCTTTTTGTTTGTCTTTTGTTCGTCCTCACCTGAGGATATTTTTCCCACTGCTTTTTCAGGGAGAGAGGGAGGGAGGGAGGGAAACGTCGATGCGAGAGAGCCACATCCACTGGTTGTGTCCTGCACCCTCTAACCACTGAGCTCGTCACCAAGGCAAGGCTGGATTTCTTGTTCCTGTTCACAGAAGACGGGAAGTGGCTCCCGTGGCCGGTCTCCGAGAGCCCCCCACCCCTCAGCTGCCTGAAGAGGCCCTGGCTGTGGTGCCAAGTCCGGACCTGGGCTCAGCCCTTCCACCGGCAGCTGTGACCTCTCGGTGCCTCGGCTCCGTCCGGTGAGGGGCTGACCAGGAGCTGCTCTTGCTTCTGCAGAACTCCACCTTCAAGACGCTGGTCAGCTTCAGGGTCAAGGAGACCGTGTGCCTCTCAGAGCGGCAGCAGCAGCCAGAGCCCCAGCAGTGCGCCTTCAGGGACGGCGGGGTGAGTCTCCCCACCCCAGCAGGAGCAGGGGGTCCTCCCCTCTCCGCCTGCCTGGGGGGGGGGGTCTGTGTTTGTCCCCGCCTACCTCCCCTGGCCACGCGAGGCTTCACTGTAGGAGCCTTTCTAGAAATGTTTTTCCTATTGCTTTTGTGTTTTCTTACTATAAATCACTCAGTCCTCATTATAAAAGCAACACGTGCTAAAAATGACTAAATAGTCCTGGCCGGTGTGGCTCAGTGAATAGGGCGTCGGCCTGCAGACTGAAGAGTCCCGGGTTCGATTCCAGTCAAGGGCATGTGCCTGGGTTGTGGGCTTGATCCCCAGCAGGGGGCGTGCAGGAGGCAGCCAATCAATAATTCTCTCATCAGTGATGTTTCTATCCCTCTCCCTCTCCCTTCCTCTCTGAAATCAATAAAAATATATTTAAAAATAAAAATTAAAAAATGACTAAACAGAAAAAGAATAAAGTGGGACCATAATGTACCCAAGGTATAAAATTAGAAAAATAACATTTTTTCATAGCAAATTAACAAATTGTGGAGAAGCAAAATAAAATTAGGTCCAATCTCCCACAACCCCCTCCCCAGGGTCAGACAGCCACCGTGGGTGGGTCCTTCGTGTTCGCACACGTAAACAGGCTCGTTGAGGATGGTGTTCCCGGGGAAACTGACAAGACCTTGAGGGTGTGTGTCTGGTCTGCCTGGGCCCTGGGGTAATCCTCAGCTCGCAACTCTGGTTTGGGAGGATGAGGCACCGGGCGGTGGCTGTGGGGTAGGTGCCTGGGCCCGGACCCGCCTCCAGCCCCTGTGCTCGCTGCCCCGCAGGAAGAGCGGGACTGCACGGGCGCCTCCTTCACGCGGGGCCCTTTGCGCATCCTGATGGTCGACTGCAACCCGGGCCTGGAGCGCCAGCAAGAGGTGAGCCATTGGCTTGGGCACATGGGGCCTCAGTTTCCTCATCTGGAGAATGGGGTTGATCACGATCAAGCTGTCCTCAATGCAGGTTCTCGAGGGGTTTGAGGATGGGGGTCATTTGGCAGAAGGGGAGGCGAGAGGCCAGTGGTTGGGCTGGGGGAGCTGGGAGCGGCACCTGCCTCCTGGGCAGGACACTGGCTCTGCTCTGGCCCCAAGAGACTCCTTGGAAACCTACCCTGCTCTCCACCCCACATTTGAGGGGGAAACAACCAGAGGTGCAGCCTCCTGGCCAGTGAGGGGAACAGTGAGTCCCAAAGCCCAGGCCAGCCCAGGCCCTCTGGGCGCCCCTCCAGCCCCATCACTAACGCGGCTCCTGGAGAGAGGGACCCAGGCAGGACGGGAAGGGGGTGACGGTCGTGAGGGCGGTGAGTGACCACAGCGCTCCTCTGCAGGGCTTGCGGGAGAAGCGGTCGGCTCCGTCCCCCGAAGGAGCCGCTTCAGAGGTCGACAGCTCCCAGCTGCCCCCTGTGGCCAGGGACTTGTATGAGAAAGCCAAGTTCGACATCATCGCCAACCTCCTGAGGAATTTCTAGGGCTGGGAAAGAAGGGGAGGCCCGCACCCCCGCCATGACCTCCCCTTCCCGCCCGCCCACGCCCTCGGCGGCCCTCAGCACCCCCTTTGCTGATAGTCCCCCACAGGCCTCTGCTTCCGCACACCTGCTGCCCTCTGCTGGAACGCCTGCCGCCTGTGTCTAACTCCCACTCACCCTTCAAGGCACAGCTCCAAGGCCACCTCCTCCAGGAAGCCCCGGGCTTGCCCCCAGCAGGTGTCCTTCCCTCCTCAGCGCATTCAGGACCTCAGACCACGCTGGCGTGACCTGCTGTGCCCCGGCCAGACGCACCGTGTGTGCTCACAGCTCTACCCGCCACACCGGCGGCAGGGGCGGGGGAATGAGTTTCTTGACGAGGTGCTCCTGGGAGGACAGCTCCTTCTGTGCATCCCCGCCCTCCCCCCCTCCCCCCGCCCAGTCCCTTCACATCCGCAGGCGCTGCCACGGGGTCAGCCAACCTCAGGGGAGAGGCTCAATAAAGCATTTCTGCATAAACGACTGAGTGCCTGTGTGAATGAATGAAGCATTAGCGCTGGACCACCTGGACTGGGGCGAGGAGACAATGAGGCAGGCCCCGGGCGATTCCACTGTGCGCCATGGTCCTTGGGGTCAGGACAGGGACGATGGAGAGAAACACGGATGCAGCGGCGGGGGCCTGTGAGGGCCGCCCTGGAGGCAGTCACCGACCCCGTTAGTTCCTTTATGCCCCCCTTCATCAGAGCTCCAGGCAGCACCTCTTCCCGAACCCCGACTTCTGCATCAGACGCTCCTGACCCTCCTGCAATGTCCAGAGGGTGTCACACTCTCAGCAGCTTCCCTCCGGCCATCCCTGGGCAGTGGCCTCCATGCCCAGCCCTGACTGCATCCTCGCTGCGCTCTCACCGCATCTGGTCGCGGCCACCGATGCACCGGAGCTCGTGGGAGAGAGAACCTCTCGTGGAACTGGGCGTGGAGCCCGGAGTGCGGCTCCCTTGTCACCTTTCGGGTGTGTGACGTTCGCAATCGTGGGCAGCAGTTAAAACCAGGCGTGTGCGCCACTGGGGGAGAGGAGTGGGCTCCGTGCCAGTGAGGGGGGCGTCCAAGGCATGACAGAAAGGCAAGCGTGTGCAGCCGCCCCTCCGCAGTGGGTGTCGCCCACAGGGAGAGCGGGACCGGGGAAGGGCCGCCCTGCCTGGTAGGCGGCGACCTCTCCCGCCACGGAGCCGAGGACGGCCTGCTGCCTCTGCGCTGCCCGCGGTGCCTCTTCTGTGACCCGCACACCACGTCCTCTTCCCCTCGCCGCCAGAGCCCATCCCAGGCCCGGGCAGGCGGCCTAGACCTGGGCGGGAGGTGTGACCGTGAGCTGGGCAGGTCGGTTGCCGAGTCGTCCGATGCAGGTTCTTTATGCCCACACGAGCCACGCTGCCTTCTCTGGGGCTGCTGTGGCGGCCACGTGGGAGTCAGTAGCGTGTTTATGTGTGAAACACGTGCTGGTGGGTGTGCGTGGGTCGGGCACCCCCTTCCAAAAACCGAACACGGAACGCTGCCGGCTGTGTGTCACTACGCAGTGGGTGAGCCCGACCAGACGCGGACTTCTGGGAAAGTGTGCCGTTTCTTAGATCCGCGGCCCAGCAACCAGGGTTCCAGGAAGGCAGGCCTGGAATGTGGCTGCGCGTGGAGAAGTGGAAACGAAACTTGGGAGTCCCCGGCCCCAGGGAGTCGTCTTTCGGGGCGGGGCCCACAAAGAAGTCTGTGGTCGGAGAACTTCCCGTGCAGTTGGAGAGGGAAGGGGGAGAGGATGGTGACAGGAGGCCGGACCTGGGGTGGTGAACGCCATACAATACACCCTTGATGTAGTGGACCCTGAAACCCAGCTTTATTAGCCAATCTCACCTCAATAAATTCAATAAAAAATAAACGAAAGAATGTTCCAGTGACTTACGTGCACCAAAGCTACGCACCTCTGGCCTAGAGTAGGAACACGGAGCGGGAGGCTTTGCCCGGAGTCGCGGCCACGGGGACTCCGGAGTCCGATGGCAGCGCGTGGAGGGCCATCCCAGAGAAGCGGTGATCGGGACAGGAGCACGCATGCAACACACTGCGCACGTCTCCTGCACATTTTCACCAGAACCCATTCGTATAAATACACGTCTTTCCAAAGACTGCTTTTGCTATATCTGGATTTTCCTTATTTTCACAGGCATATTTTTACTTTGTTCTGTTTTTTCAACGAATCACAATAAAAATATGATTTACTCCTAATAGTATTTAAGAAATGAATCAGGGCAGGGCGAGACGAGAGAATTGTGCTCTTTATTTCTCTGGTTTCTCACACAGAGGACGTCGCTCCATGAATGAGGGCGGGAGGTTTTCTGGGAAGCAGCACGTGGGGGCGGGAGGAGGAGCTCTCCCTACTCCCATCTTGTGGCCGAGTCAAGGGCTGGTCTTCAGCTCCCCTCGTGGCTTTGATCGCAGATGAACTCAGGCTTTGAAGGGGAAATGCCCCAGGACACAGGTCGCAGTCTGATGCTCCGGGCTGGGCTAGACCCCAGGCCCTGGCACAGTCGCTGTCCAGCCTCCTGGAAAGCACCTCCCACAGCCTCTGGGGTGACGGCTCTTCTCCCCGAGCCACTGAAAAGGCGCCGGCACCAAAGGGCAGACCAGCTGTTTGCAAACACCCCCCAGACGGAGGGGCTGACTGAGCGTGTAAACCTGGGTGTGTGCACGTGTGCTGAGCCGGTCCAGGCCCTGGCTCCCTCTCCTGGAAGCGCCCTCAGGCGGCTGTGCAGCGTCGCCTGGGAGGTGGGAGGGACGCGGGGAGGCCACCACTAGGGCAGCAGGTCGCGGGAAATGACCCACTCCCAGTGGCAGCCTCTGGGCCAGCATCCTAAGGACCGGCAGGGCCCCTCCTTGGTCCACTGACCGGTTCTTAGCGCCGTCACCGTCCAGGCTTGTCAGGGCTACTTCAAGTCCACAGAAGAAGGGGCTGATGAGAATCGGACGAGCCCTGCACACCCCTCTACACCAGGAAAGCAGACCACCTCCCGAGGCCACCCCGAGGGCAAACGAGAGGGCGGGGTATCAGAGCTGCCCTAGGCTCAGCTCAGCTGTATGGATTGTCCTCGTTAAAAAAAATCCTTTTCAAGTGCTTGTCACAGAGACCCAGTGCCCAAGTGGCAGGTACTAGGGTATTCCCTCCGGACACCTGGCGACTGCTCTCCCGGCAAACCTCGCGGCCTCAGGCGGAAGACGACTCCGGCCCCACACTGCTCCCCGCCAGGCTCCCGGGCCTCCCGGGCAGGCAACTGCGGACCCGAGGCCGCCGGGGAGACGGGGCCGAGGCCCGTCCTGCACTGAGTGACTGCCCTCTGGTCTTCCTGGAGCAGGCATCACCAGCTCTGGCGGCAGCAGCTGAAGGACGGCCCACTGCCCTGTGCGGGGACCCAGGGGTCCTCCTGCGAAGGTCCCGTCAGGGAGGAGGGGAGGGAGCCCTTTGCTCAGGTGAGGGGAAGGACTAGAAAGTGTGTTCTTTGCAGTGGCAAGAGTCCTCTGGCCTCGATGCTTCACTTCGGAGAGCCGGCTCCGCGCGGAGTCGAGGCCCGCCTGCTGGTCAGGCTGCCGAGGGCGCAGGGAGGCCAGGCCCCTGGGCGGCAGTGGGCGCAGCAGCAGTGGGCGGGCAGGGCGGGCAGGGCCACCGGACCGAGTCCTCGCTGGCTCCAGAGGCAGTCAGGGAGCCCCACCAGCTTCACCGCGAGCCTCTAGTAGGAACGACAGACGGGCGAGCGAGTCTGGCCAGACCGACTGCTTCCTGCTGGTGGAATAAGGAAGGAGTGAAAGGTGGGGAGGGGGTGAGAGTGAGCCAGGGCAGCCGTGCGTGACCACAGGGGCACCGGGAGCCTCCAGCAACCAGCTAGGTGCTCCCCCTGCAGGAGCTGCGGGAGCTCAGCCGACTCACTAAGCCTGCGGTGAAGAGTCCTCCGACGATGGGTGTGAAGACAACCTTGGAGCACCTTGCGACAGGGCCAGTCGAGTGCGTGGATTCGACACGCGGGGGCCAGAGGGAACCCTGCGTGCTGTGCGAGGCTCAGGACCCGGATCCGAATGTGGGAGCGGTCACCACCCTCTATACGTTGGGTGGTTTTCTGTTTAAACACATGATTTCCTTTTAGTGTCTCTTTTTTTAACGTTTTCTTCTTGCAAAAAATGTTTACTTAAAAAAAGGTATTTTTCTTTCATTTCTTTCAAGTATCTTTTTTTCCTTCTGTTTCTCCTGAATAAGATGAAAAGACCCCACTGGAACCCAACAGCAGACGGGAGAGCTTCCGTGCTCCCTGCTCACCCAGGACGAGGACAAGGCCTCTGCCCGGACGGACGGACGGAAGGAGGCGCCTGGAGCAAGCCCCCTGCAGGCCGCGTCTCCACAGGCAGCTAGAACTCTCGGAGCGGCCTCCTCTCCCAGCCACACCCACTTCCAAGGCGTGGCCCCTGCGGCTGCCTGTCAGATGGAGGCCTCCTGCCAGGCTGGCACGGAGCCAAGGCCGGGGAGCTGGGCTTGGACGGGCCTGTGCGTGTGACCACAGCAGCCGCTGGCACCAGCTGTGAGGTCGAGGCACCTGCCCAGGCCGTGCATCTTGGGGCCCTGGACTCAGAGGGCGCAGGGCAGCACGCCGAGGGAGGACCGAGTGCCCGGGAACCGCACCTAGGCTCACCTGCGCCCTGCCTGCTGGTCCCCACCTCTCCGGGCGGGATGCCCTGGAAGGAAGTGCCCACGCTGGTACCTGCTCCTGACCCCACCACGTCCCACCCTGCGCCTTAGACGGCGAGGAGAGGAATGCAGCCCACCCCGACCCCGCCCTCGTGGCACGCCATGGGGGCCATGAACGTCCAGCAGTCCGTCTCCGGGTCGTACATCTCCACGGAGCTGAGGTTCGACTGTCCGTCATAGCCCCCCACAGCGTAGAGGCGCCCACAGCTGGCCACCAGGGAGACGCGGCTCCGGCGCGTGAGCATGGGGACGATGAGGCACCACTGGTCGGCCACGGCGCTGTACACCTCGGCGCTGCTGAGGAAGCCGGAGCCGTCGTAGCCGCCGCAGACGAACATCTTGCTCCCCAGGGAGGCGGCCCCGTGCCGGCAGCGCTTGTTGAGCATGCCCGCCGCGGGGTGCCAGGTGGCCGTGTGGTGGTTGTAGTGCTCCACCTGCAGCGGGGAGAGGCCCAGGCACGGGCGGTCAGCCGAGGCTCAGGCCGCCGGCGGCCTCGCGGGCACCGTGGCCCACATGGCGTCAGACTCCAGGGGGCCCAGGGACGGAGAGCTCGCAGGGCGTGCCTGGCTCTGATGCCGTCTCCTCGGTGGCACCCCTGCTCCTGGGTTTACAGCGACAGGGCAGAGCCTCGCCGACCTTCCGTCTGTACTTAAGACTGCTCTGCGGGGGAGACGGCAGATGCGGCGGGTCCCCTGAGCCCGGCCAGCACGGAGGGGCTCGGAACCAGAGCTGAACAGCTGCTGAGGTTTTCTTCCCAACAAGTTGTGCCGAAGCACGCAGCTGCCTGCGAGGCCACACTGCCCGTCACCGGCCTACGCGGGGCAGCACTCTCACCAGGCGCACGCGGCTCTCCCTGAGACCGAAGGGGGCTGCACTCTGCCTCCCGTGCTCAGGACTCGAGAGCGGCCGTGGGTGGCCCGAAACCTCCCTAGGCGATGCCTCGCCCAGTGACGGGAAGGCTAGCGTGTTCCCAAGGAACTGCCTTTCCCAGTCGCTCTCAAAGATGGAGGAGCAGGTGCCCCAGCCCAGGAGAGCCCAGACTCACGCTGTTGAAGATCTGCAGACCGTCGTGGCCGCCGGACACATATATCCTGCCCTCGAAGACCGTGACCCCGGCAGCACTGCGACTGGAGCTCATCGGGGTCACCACTGTCCACCTTCAGGAAGAGCCAAAGCAGAAGGAGCACCGTGAGATCGGGGTCCCTGCCCTCCCAGGAGCCTTAGAAGGCGGGGGCTCTGCACTGTGCTCCCTCCTGCCCCGGGCATCCACCTCTCAGCCACCTCCCAGCACCTGGGCGGCCCTCCCCAGCGAGGCCGCTCCCCAGCCTCAGGCCCGCAGCTGTCTCTGACCCTCTGAGGCGCTCACATCAGCAGGCCCTGGCCCTGCTTCTCCCAGTCCGCTCCTCCCTGCACTCCCAGATCTTTTCCATGGGCCCCGCCCCTAGTGGCTGTCCTGGTGAACAGCAGCTTTATGGCCTCTTCTCCCTCATCTTCCCCGATCTTGTGGCAGCCAATTCCTGCTGGTTTGCTCCTGGGCATTGCTTGTCCCCATCCCCTGGCTCTGGCCTCCCCTGAACCACTGCAGCAGCCTCCTTACAGGGACCTGGCGTTCAGGCCTCGCCCACTGGGACCCTGAGCTGCACGCCCCAGGGGCTCCCCAATGCTTCCTCGAGGCAGAGTCCATGCTCCCTAATGTGGTTCCTTACCACTTGGTCCTGGTCCACTCGCCGGCTCCGTGCCCGGCCATGCAGCAGCCACACCCGCGCCCGACCCCACGGGCAGTCTAACCTCCGAGACCCCTCCTGCTGCCTCCCTGCCTCCTGAGCACCCCCAGATTTGCCATGGCTTGGCCCTGCCTCTCCCCACGCTGCACCCAGGACCGCAGGCAAGGCCCCGAGTGGACGACTGTGGCACCTGGGGCCCAGCCGACGGTGCTACCTAACAGGCTTAGATGCCCTCCTTGCTGCCGATACGTAACAGATTAAATGAAGGAGGTACTGGCTTAAAAGCACCGATGAATCCACCCCACTAATGTGCTGATGTTTTGTTACGTAACAAGAGACAATTCAAACACCGAAATGAAAAAGTTGGGGCTGATAATTCCACAAGAGGAGCCAGGTGTTACGTAAATGAGGTAAACAGACCTGTCCCTTACACCCCCCATCACCCTGCCGCGTTAGGAGTCTGCGCACCGGCTCCTCGCCCTCCGCCTGCATTTCCCTCCGGACGCTGACCGGGCCGTTTCCAGGGTCTTTTCCGACCGCTCCCTCGGAAGGCAGAGGTCACTAAGGGCTACGGGCCGCAGGCACTGCGGGCTAACAGGCAGCACAGCTCCGCCCTGAGAGCCCGACTTCAGCTCAGTTCTAACCGCTGACCCCGTTCAGCCAGCCCAGGGGCCGGGGAGGCCGAGTCCTTACTTGTCCGTCTCGGGCGAGTAGGTCTCCACAGAGTTGAGGGAAGAGTTGCCGTCGTAGCCCCCACAGACGTAGATCTGCCCGTCCAGCACGACCGTGCCCATGGCGCTGAAAGACAGGCAGCCAGGTGGCCTCAGCTCCGGCCGCCTTCCTGCGCCCGAGACAGACCCACCCACCACCGCCTCCTCGAGGGCAGTCCAGGTGAGAACTGAGGGACGACGCGGCCCTGGGCTCCCCGTCTCTCATCCCGACTGCGGTTTCCTCCCCTCCCCATTCCGCAGGCCTGAATTGTCTCACATGCCCGACCCCCGCTGGCTGTGCTCATGGTCAAACGGACTGTACGGTCCTGGTCAGATTCCTTGCTCTCCTCTTCAAAAGCCACCTGATCCCTCAGCAAGATGACTCTCCAGCCCACTTCCTCAGTGAACCCGACAGTGTTGTGTGAGGTGCTTGTACATACAGGCCCTTGGCATGTTCGGTGTCTTACCATGATCCTCCCATTCAACTCACTACCAAGTTCGACAGGTGTGTTTTCATTGCACACACGGCCCTGCATGGCCCTGATCTGCCGCAGGGGGGAGGGAACAGCCCCTGCAGCTGCGCGTTAGGACAGGTGTCAGGTACCCTAGGCCTGCACGTCCCCCCGCCCCCACCCCCGGAAGCAGCACCAATCGTCACACACCAACGGGCGGCTCCTCCCCAGCTGCCCAGAGAGGCGAGCTCAGATGTGAGTGAGACACGCCCCCTCCGGGCTGTTCGCAGTGCCAGCTTCCCCAGCACCAAGGACCCAGGACCTGGCGCAACCATGTAATCTGTCCGCATGGAGCCTCGGTAAACGACAAACACCCAGTTGCCGACTCCTGTGTTCACCGAAGCTGGAGGAGGTTCTCGGTAAATCCTGGCGTCTGACAACAGGAATGTTAAGTACACAGGCTCAACTGCACAGCAAACGAGAGCGTCCACGCGAGGCCGCGGGCCGGGTCACAGAGCCCTGAGCGCCTGAACGCGGAAGAGGACTTGCCTTGGGCGAGGATGTGGGAGGGTCACACACTCACGGGACCTGCCATTGTCCTTTCAGAGGGGACACGAGTAACAACACGGAAGTCCAACAAGAACATGAGAAGTAAGAGGTGCCACACGTGAGATGAACTACCACCTCAGCGGTAAAGACGAGGAGGAGGAGGTAGGGGAAATGCTGGTCGGTGGCCTGGAGTCCGTGAGAAGGCTCCGGAAGCAGCCTGCACGGCTGGAGGAGGGAAGGAATGGCGGCAGGAGGGCTTGTCACCATTGGCAGGACGGGGCCGAGGGGGAGGCCAGCGGGAAGTGACCGAGGACAGGGTAGGCAGCCTGTGACCGAAGGGGATCCACTACTAAGAGCAGGGCCCCCACAGCCGGGAAACGAGCCCCGAGGCCCCGCCCTCCAGACACCCTCCCACCCGTGGCCTGAGAGCTGGGAAGCAGCCGGTGCCAACAGACACGGGGGCAGTGACTGCCGTCAAAGCAAAAAGGCAGCCACGGCTGGGGTGCAGAGCAGAGTCACTCGAGGCCACAGAGCTGCCAAGGACCCACGGCTGCCAGGGAGCCGGAGGGGGCGACGGTGGGAGAACACGAGGGCATTAGCTTACTCGCCGCCTCGGGGGCGGGCCTTGCGGACACAGCTTTTCCTCCCAGCAAACCCGCTGGGGCCCTTTGTGAAGCTGGTCTTGCTGGTGCAAAAAGGCAGCTCCTCTGGCTCGAGGCCACGCGCTGACACTGACACTGATGGTGGTGGGACATGTGCACCATGGCGTGACACATGCATGTGGCGAAGAACTTGCATGCTGACCCTTCTTCCCCACCACACATGCAGCCACATGATCTTGGTGTGGTCACATGATCTTACAAGTAGAAAGCCCCAGGCATAGCCGGACAAAGCGGCCTGGGAGGCAAACACTTAGGCCCTTAGAGAGCCACTGGTCCAGGGGCTTTAAACTGCTGCTTTTGGAAAAGCATTCGTGTAACTTTCCCCCGAGTCGGGAACAGGTCCAGGAAGCTCAGCGTGTAAGAGTGACACGTGTGCGATCGGGTAAGTGGCTGTGGCCGAGGACTGCTTTCCTCTCCTCCCTCGGTTCTGGAAGAGAAGCATCGGGTTCCCTTTGGAACCCGATCCCATGTGGCCTCACCGAGGGCAGGAGAGTGAGGAACTGTCCAGCTCCACAACCACACACACACACACACACACACACACACACCCGGCCACGTAAACACTCCACACGCGTCACACGCGTCGACGGGAGGAAGGGCGCCTGTCACCTCAGCACTGGCAGGTGAGACGGGCACTAGCTGGTGCTTGTCCAGGAAGGGTGAGCAGGCGAGCGTGGCGGAGGGAGGGATGTGTGAGAGGCGTGAGCTTGGTCTACCTCCCAGCCCTAGGCGCTCAGGCCCGGGGCCCTGAGGCGGAGAGCATGGCTGCTCGAATGCTCCCCGGCAGGGAAAGCACAGGCCTGCCGGGCCCTGGGGAAAGAAAGGGAAAAGGAAACACCTCGCATTTCCTCACCACTCCTGGTCCTGCGAGTCCCCGTCAGTCCCACCTCCCTGCCCTCTCCCAGCCGCCGGTCCAGCCTGTCTTCACCGCACATCTTCAGGCCTCAGCGGCGCGTAAGGAACAGCTTCCGCCTGTCCGTGCCTCCCCTCCCGTCCCCGAGATCCTCGGAGGACGAGGCAGGCGTTCCCCGTGGCAGATGGAGCCACTCGCACTGGAGGAGCCGCGGGAGCCCCTGCTCACCCAGCACGGTGCCCCAGATGCCGCGCGTGTGCCTGCGGGTACCTTCTCTTGCTGTTCATGCTCCCCGCCCGGGCCCACGTGTCCGTCTCTGGGTTGTAGACCTCCACGGTGCTCAGCCGCAGCTGGCCATCGTAGCCCCCGATGGCATAGAGCAGCCCGTTCACCACAGCCACGCCGACGCGGCTGCGGGCGGTCGTCATGGGATGGCACTTCTCCCAGCGATTGGCGAGGGGGTCGAACACTTCCACCACGTTCAGGGAATCACCTGCATAAAAATTTGCTACTCACATTAAACAAATGACCCCCCTCGTTTGATCACAGCTGTTGGGTACTGATTATAGGGGATGTTTAACTTGGCTCTATCGGCTCTTCAAGCCGGAAGGGCCCACTAAGAAGTTTCAGCCCTGATAACCTCAAACCTCCATCTTGAAGGAAAACGAGAGTCAGATGGAGGCGTTATTTCCGAGAGAGGGCCATCTTACCATGGGCTCCACCTGCTAACGGCAAAATGAAGGCAGGTGGATGCAGATCCCCCCAAGCAGGAGGCACGCCCCGGGGAGGGTTCCAGTGCCCGCTTTTACTCGCTAGCCTGGACCCGGGGCAAGTGGCTTGGGGTCCCGTCCTCTGCTCTCCCCGGGGAAGGCACTCCTGAGGGCAGAGCTGCCTGAGGTCAGGGGGGTGACCCGCCATAGCTCCAGCGTGCTAAGTGCTCGGCAGCAGGGGTGGTACTCAGCCTTCCCTTTTCTTCAGGCCTTTGTGAGGGTCAAATAAAACAATTGCCACGTTTTATCCTGCTCCGAGCACTTAGCACCCGCCACACGACAGGTTACTAGCTGAGAACTTAAGAGGTCAGACTAGTGCCCACCCCTCATTAACTTTCAATTAAAAACAAAGCTGCTCGGACTGCCCCCCACCCCACCTCCCACAGACCTGGCTGGCACTGTGGCCAGGCCTGGCCCTCGCACCCGAGATGACCACTCCCTGTCACTGCACTGCCCGGACCCAGGTGTCCTGCCTCCCGACTAAATCCCTCCTGCCCTGCGATGGAGCCCAGGCACGGCAGGGCGGGGCCCACGGAGCTTCCCCAAACCCTGACTGTCTGATACGAGAGCTGCCGTTGGCACCTGGACTGTGAAGCGGGTGCTCACAGGACTGAGCGGTAAAGAGTGACCAGGATTGCTGATCGTGGCAGACACCGCGGGTCTGTCCTGCTTATGGTGACATTCTCGCAGTCGAACCCCAGGGATCCATTTGACCAAATGGGATCAGTCAGCCTGGGGTCAGAGCTGGGTCTCTGACTATGTCCTATCAAGGGCTGAGCCCCTCCATGGCCAGCGGATATCAGAGAGAGTTCTGGCTCAGGAGTCAGGACCCACGTTCCAGTCCCTGCTCGGCCAAAACCAACTGTGAGCACGGTGGAAGTTCACGGGCCTCAGTTCCCACTGGGAAGGAGAGGGGTCAGGCCTCAGGATTTCTAAAGGCCTCTTCAGCTCCAATATTCTGATCAATGGTCTTAACACCTGACATGCTTTCACTGCAGAACAATTAAATAAAATCGAGATGGGCCAGAGGGGTCGCACGCAGGAGAGGGACCAGAGGGCAGGCGAGGCTGTTGGGTGCTCCCTCACCCTCGGAGTGCAAGGCCGGGCTCCACGAGGGGGAGCTGCAAGGTACCTGCTGAGTTGAGGCCTCCCACGGCGTAGATGAGCCCAGCGATGGACGTGCAGCAGCGAGGCCGCGTTCGGAAAGCTGGCAGGTGGGGCCGGCGCTCTGGCATGAGGTGATAGTCCTTTGCTTCGTCCACCAGGTCCCTGGAATGAGTGCGAGATGCTAGGCCAGCAGGCTTCCTCCCCGTGGGGTTCACACTCCCACTTCCAGGCCTGGCCCCCCACCTCCACCCACAGGGGCCCTCAGCAGCATCCTGGCAGCCCCACCCTGCTCACCGGCACTTGTGGCAGCATCGCACCAGGTCCTCCTGCTGCACTCGGTCCGACAGGAACTGGGGCCGGCAGAGGGGCAGCCGGATGTTGGACAGCAGCTCGGGCAGGCAGGGCCCCCGCTGCTCCCGGTCGTATCTGACCCAGGCCAACGCGGCCTCAAAGACCTGCCGAGACAGAGTGGACGCTCTGGCGGCGACTCTTCCCAGTCAGAGGCCACGTCCCTGCACCCCGACCTGAGGCCACCCCTCCCTCTGCTGAGGCAGCCCCGGGGCCGCTCCATCGGCCCCACTTGTCTCCTGAAGCCACTGTCTTCTCTCGACTCCCCCGTGGGGCTCCGTCTCGGAATGCGAGCCTGGGTGACCACGACAGTCCCCGGCTCTCACTGAGACCTCCCGATGGACTCCTGTCAGTGGTGCCTCTCCGTATCACAACAAAGCCGTTCACCTTCCTTCCTGCGCTCCTGCCCCACCGCCCCCCCAGGCAGGCTGCCCCCCCCACACGGCCCCTTCACCTCGCAGGCCCCTCATCTCCTCCTCGTCATCTCAACCCGCTCCCCTTTCCTAAGGTCTGGCTCCAGGGCCAGGTTCCCAAGGAGCGGGAACAAGTCAGAGCGAATGTGCATGGAATCACCAGCCTCTCCCTTCCCGCCCGTCTGCCCAGCATCTGGGTGGGCCCTGAGGGGCCTGCTCTCCTATCAAAGACGCACCCCTTGTGCCGAGTGTGTCCCTCCTCACCCTCCCGGGGACACCAGCCCAGCAATCACTTTGCTCTCCGTCACTGCCAAGTCTCCCTCTCTTCTGGAAGTCCCACCAGCAGTCAAACTGCACTATAATTTCTCTCATTTTAACGAAACAAACCCCTCTTGACTTCATATTTCCCACTGGCAACTGCTCCAAGGCTCAACTCTTGTTTAGAAAAAGACGCTTTCAGCAAGTGAGCTAGGCTTATTCCCGGTTCCCCACTGCGTGAGTTGTAACAGTGAAGACTGGAAATAACCCGGACCTCCGAGAATAAGGACGCAATGGGATGTTGTTTAGACACTAAAACGCAGAAAGGCCCTGGCTGGTCGGGCTCAGTGGATAGAGGTCGGCCTGCGGACTGAAGGATCCCCGAGTTTGATTCCGGTTAAGAGCACATGCCCGGGTTGTGAGCTTGATTCCCAGTGGGGGGTGTGCAGGAGGCAGCCAATCAATGATTTTCTCTCATCATTGATGTTTCTCTCTCTCTCTCCCTCTCCCTCCTCTCTGAAACCAATAAAAATATATTTAAAATAAAACGCACAAAGTTTTTGTGAAAAATGCACATGATACAATACAACAAACCCATCATAAACAACTGTGTACATCTCACGATATCCATTTTGTTAAAAAGAAGGGAAGACTAGGAAGAGCAGCAGCCCACGTGGCGGGCAGCCTGCCCTGCGCCACAGACCTGCTCCTCGGACGTGACGTTCAGCTCGTCCCGAGACACCAGCTCCAGCACGTCCTCCAGGGGCAGGCCCAGGAACTCCTCCGACACGGACACCTCCACGAAGTGCTGGTGGACGAAGCTGTTGGCCGCGTCGTACAGCACAGCGCACATCATCGTCTCCGCAAACTGGCGCACACCCAGGCAATTTTTGGGGTGAAGCCTTTTGCATAAGAAAAAAATGGCAAAAGTAATGAGCCATCAGCTGTCTCTCGGACTCGCGTGTGAAGACAGAAACTGGAGGCAGGCTTCCCCTCGGGTTCTGCTCGGGGCCTGGTGCTCCGTGTGTCTGGGTGGCGAGCAGCTCTCGGAAGAGGAGCGAAGAGAACAGGCGCTGGAAACCGTCTCTTTCCCTCGGCTACCGGCACCTTGGCTGAGTGGGCACCTCGGCACTGAAGGCGTAGATGAGAGCTTAAGGCCCGAGGAGAAGTGACGCTCCAACCTCAGGACCTACATGTCTCTATGTTTACACAGAAGGAGCCCGATGGGTCCAACTGGTTAGGCCTCCAGGAACAGCACCCAGGCAGCCATCACCACGGAGCCGGCGTTCGTCAGGCCTGTGCACATGTGCAGAGCAGCCGTGGCTGTCCTTCTCAGATGGAAATGAGGCTCAGAGAAGCGATAAAGGACATATCACTGGGGCATGAAAAGCGGCTCTGGTCTAAAAGCCCTTTTCTACGCATGTTTTAGGGACACTACCCTGTAACAGGGCCTGGATCCAGTGTGACAGCGATGCCCGCCACAGCCCCTAGGTGGAGCTGTTGTCCCGGTGAGGCTGGCCACTTCATCCTTCTGAGTGCCTACTCAGCATTCTCCCCATTCGTGGGAACATAAACTAAATCCCGTCTGTGTCCCTAAGCAGCTTACAAACGAGTAGGAAAGACAGTGTCTGCCCCAAGCCCGACGTGCAGCCCTCCAGCCTGCCCAGAAGGCACCCCAGGGCAGGCTCAAGCCAAGCTCGGGGACTGCGGGGTCTCCACCTGCCAAACCGGAACAGGCCCACCTACCTCACCACGAAACCACGCACCCCGCTCCCAGGAGAGCACCACGTTAAGCCTCGCTGCCCGGGTCACTAAGACCAGCTGCACACAGCCGTGCTCAGGGCGTCCAGGAGCGCCACCGGGCAGGTGTGGCTAGCAGGGGCGGCCAGAGCTAAGGGAACTGGGTTGCTTCGTCCACCAGGTCCCTGGAACGCGGGCGAGATGCTAGGAGGAGGTGAGAGGGAGAGGTCGGCTCTAAGAGGGAGGAGGCCCAGAGGGCAGATCTGAGACGGGAGGAACCTGGTGGTCAGAGTTGCCAGGAGCAGACCAGGCCTGAGAGCGCTCGGTTCTGGGCTCCCCCTGCCTGTGTGCAGCCCAGCACTGACCCTCATGTCCAAGCCTCCATGGTTCAAAGCTGCTTCTGGGGGGCGGGGGGGAAAGAGAGGGGGACTTCTTATCTGCTCAGTCATCAAAAGGTCATTGTCAAGTGCTGGGCACAGGTAGGACAGAGTGAGCCCAGAGTCCTCTCCTAAAGGAGCATACAAGGGACAGAAAATCCCAGGAGGTGACATCTGGGTGGGCTCCTAAAGAGCTGAAGGGGAACAAAGATGGCGACGGCCAGGAGGGGAAGGAGCTAAACCAAGGAGATGTCAGTGGAGCGGACAGGGAGCACCGACTAAACCAGCTGGGTGAGAACGGTCAATTAGCAGCTGGTCAGCTTGGGGAGGGAGGACCAGGAGAAGAGGAACAGGTCAGGCCCAGGGAGAGAGCAGGCAGGGCTCCGTAAACCATGTTCCTCAGGGGTTCAACCCACAGGGCCGGGCACCGCCTGACACTGCTTTTAAGAAAGGTCGCTTCTGCAGAGTACCCTCTGCTCTCTTCTTCCTAACACTCTGTGCCCCGAAGACTCGGCGAACTGGCAGGGGTTCCAGAAACGAAGAGGTCACACTCCCCCCAGGCCGGCCCACGCCCTCACCGTTCTTGGAGGAACGTGCAGCAGGCATCCTTGATGCTCTGCAGCTGCAGGAAGCTCGCCCCCATCAGCAACGACTGGACATTTTGCTGGTCAATAGCGAGGTGGCCGTTGTAGGCAAAGTTGATGAGAGCCTCCAGGGCGCTAGAGGGAAGAGGAAGATGTTCTTTAGAGATGGGTCTTTGCCCAGGAGACGCGGCCCTAAGTGGGCGGGCAGTTCTGCCTGGGGACGGACGGGCCCCACCCTAACAGCCATGAGGCCCTTGGAGAGCCTACTGAACGGACCATTCTTCCCCAGAGCCAGACTCGTCCTGCTTCTTGTCTGTGTTGCCCAAATAGTTTTGTGACAGAAACGTTTAAAAAGAGAAAGCAAGGACCCACATGTCACTACTGAGCAGGTCCATGGTGCCAGCTTCCTGGGCCCATTTCACCCTCTTTGCAGAAGTGGCATAAACCTCCTTAAGCTTCATGAGGCCCTTTCCGTGTTGCTACACTGCCTTCACGTCTCGTCCTTAGTGGCTGCTGTAGAGTGTTCCAGAAGGTAAGTGTATGCTCGTTTCCTTTATTACCCGGTGTAATACCATCTTACTGCCGTTATAAATAATGGTTCTGGACTATTACTTCTTTGGGATGAATTTCCAGAATGAGAATTCCAACTTTTTCTTCTCTCTCGCGATGCACTGAGAGGAAAATCCAAATCCCACCTCTAGGACTGCAGGCGGCCGGCTCCTCCAGCTGCATGCCCTCGTCACCTTCCACTCTGTCCCCTCACTCACCTCAGGGCCTCTGCACGGGCTGCTCCCTCTCTTGGAGGGCTCGTCCCCCAGACGGCTCACTCCCGCACTTCCATTAAGGTCTGGGCTCAAATGCCACCTCGTCACAGAGGCCTTCCCGATTCCCCGACATACACAGGCCCCACCTCATTTGCTCGCCTTTGCTCTGCTTTGCTTTCCTGACATCACGTTCACTTCCCGGCCAGCTCACGCGTGTACCTGTCTATCACCAGATCCCACCACTGGAGTCGGCGCCAGAGAGGTGCTTCCGTGTCACCCCTCAGGCCAGCCTCAGCACACACACAGGTGCTCGGCGGCCTGCGAAAGGAAGCGCCTGACTGCGTGGCGATCAGCACGATTCCTTCCGACACAGACCTCGGAGAAGAGTGCAACTGCCCTGAGACCCCCCTCTGTGTGCGTCCTACAAGTCCCTGGCCTGAGCCGTCTGCCATGCGTGGTTACAAACCCTCTCCGGCACTGGGCCGGTACCCTCAATCAGCAGAGGGCGTCACAGGTTCCCAGCCCTCTCCCCGCCATTTCCACCTCGTGAGGTTAGGCAGCAAATGGCAGGCTACTGGTCAATGGAGTCACTGGTCGTTTATTGTTTCTCCCCACAAGAACGTCATCGCCCTGTGCAACCTTGTGCGTCGTGCCTGCTGCTGCATTCCCAGACCCCAGATCAACGACAGGCACACAGTAGGTGTGCAGGGCACTCCGAGATACAGCCAGGTTACACACACAGCCTCAATTCACAGATCTGCAGCAAAATCTTTTAAGTGACACAAACATGCCTTTTTCCTTTCAAGGCCCAAAAAGGCATGCTATGGAGCATCCTATATAATAAAAGCCTAATACGCTAAGTGTCTGGTTGTCCGTTCAACCAAAGCGTAATATGCTCATGATATGCTAAGGCTGTTTAACCACTCGCTATGATAGGCACTGACCACCAGGGGGCAGACACTCTGACCAGTAGGTTAGCTTGCTGCTAGGGTCCGGATGATCTGGACTGAGCAAGACCACCAGACACACCCTGGAGCCCTCCTGCGGTCCCTCCCTGGCCCAGATTGTGCACGGGTGGGGTCCCTTGGCCTGGCCTGCACCCTCTTGCAATCCAGGACCCCTTGGGGGATGTCGCAGAGCCAGTTTTGGCCCAATCCTGCAGGCCAGGCCAAGGGACCCCACTGGTGCACGAATTTGTGCACTGGGCCTCTAGTGTTTACGTAAAGTCTTTAGACAGAAATCCGGGAGTATTTCCATGAAGAGTGCCCAGTGCTAAGTGAGGCTAGATGTGAGGCCAACTTCAAATGAGCACCTGAAGGATGTGGTCTCGGGGGTTCCTGGGCTGCACCTGCCCCAAGTTCCTCTAGGGGAGAACTTCTCATCCGGCACGACACGTGAGGCCCACCCCGCTTTGCTATGGCGGCCTCAGATGGAGATGTTTGGGCGGGACCACCTTTGAGCCTGACCCTTCGGGCTTCAGTATTCTCACCCGTCAAACCGCTACGATCTCTGCCACCTTCTAGACCTGAGTTGCTCCAAATAACACCAGCCACATGCAGGCATTTAATATGACCTTTAAACGAACTGAAATGAAATACCATTTAGAATTCAGTTCTTCCGTCCCTAGTCACATTCCGAGTGCTCACAGCTACACGTGGCTCATGGCTCGTGGCTCCCGTCTGGCGAGGGCAGCAGGACAGTCCCGTCACACAGGAAGTGCTGACGGATGGCACTGCTCCAGCCCGAGGACAGGCTCTTACTTAAAAAGTGTGCCAGCTCACACGGCCGGCACAGAGCAGTGCAGAGAGTGACAAACCCCACCTCTGTACCCGTCCCAGACAAAAAATATATCTTGGACTCTACTGCCTATTAAATGTGCACACTAACAGAGCAAAACACAGCAGATGCTCCACTTTCACCCCGTCTCAGGCCAGGGGCGAAGGGCCTAACTTATTTACTGATCGCCACGCACAGAGCTGTGCGTGCACGGGGCGGAGCGTGCACAGGGCGGAGCTGTAGATGCCGTGTCCTGCTGCGGGCCCCCGGGGGTACCAGGCACCAGCACCAGACAGAACTGCGCAGGGAAGCAGCTGGGAGACCTGGAGGAGGAGCGCTGTACCTGGGGTCCATTCCCTGCATCACAATCTCGTCCTGCTTGCACTCCATCATGTCATTGGTGAACATCGCGTGGAAGTACGGGATGGAGGCTGCTAGGACGATTCGGTGAGCGCTGAATTTGTGGTCCCCAATCTGCGGGCGAAGTAAAACACAAAGAGAGATATGGAGGAAGGCAAATATAAAGACCCCAACATGCCCTTCTACGCTGACCCCGCCCCCGCTGGGATGGCAGTGAAGGCATCCACCTCGTGATCATCATGGAGACCCCGAGTGTTCCCACGCAGAGTCCTCAGTCATGGGACATGTCAACAGCACATTCACCAGGGTTCCGACATGCGAGCCCGAGTGCTCCACGCGGCAGCTTTCCGTACGTGCCCGTCTCCACCGCACCCCTCCCGACTCCCCAGCCCCAGACCTGACTTCCCTAACACTTAATCCCGATGCCAGTTTTACCGGAAGGCAGAGGACAGACACACGGGCCACACACCCTGAAGCCCCTAACAGCAGGCTCCTCGTGAGCAAGTACTTAGTGACAGGAAGAGACGAGGAGCAATGAGACCAAACATGGGGCACATGTGGGGATCAAGGCAGAGGCGGCACAGAGGGTGCAAAAGTTGGGGCGTCCTTGGGTACGAACCAGCCTGTGGTAGACCCCGCGGAGCCCAGAGCGCCTCTTAGGGCAACGAGCCCGGCAGCAGCGCTGGGGCTGGAGCTGGGTGGCCCCGGCGCTCAGCCACAGGGCGAGCTCTGATTTGTATCAAAGCCGGCCTGAGCCGGAGCCGAGGGAGTTCCACCAGTGCTTCCAGCGACCTGCCGGAGGACGCTCCCTTCCGGGCGCTGCGTGAGGAGCTCCCCATCAACGTGCCCCGAAGCACTGGCTGCTCTCGCCGCCACCAGGCTTCACACGAGCCGACTCTCAGCAGACCTCATCTCACCTGTCACCTTCGTCCCAGGGTTCCAGCTGGGGCCCGTCTGCCCGGCTCGTCCACCCCCTCGCTGGGCCGCTCTGGTGGAGGTTCTAAGCAGGGTGTCCTGCAAACTGTGACCCAGGCGCTTCTGAAACCAAACACTGGCTATCCCATTCTCAACCTCTAAGAGGTCTTTCTTTCCTGAAGCTTCCTTTTTCTTTTTAAAAACTACATTGTCCACAATTCATGACTGTAGTATTTTCCCTAATCTCTCACCACACGGTAAATGGTCTCCTCTTCCTCCCGCTGTCACTCTTCCTCAGCATTCTCCCGCCCCCGTCCACGTTGGCCTGTCTGTTATGCTAGAGGCTTGCTCTAAACATCTCATGGTTTGGTCAACTGCTCATACTTTTAGAAGCTGTTGGAAAGCTCTCTGTGTGTGTGTGTGTGTGTGCGCACACGCGTGCGCAGGGTTGGGGGGGGGGGTCCTAGGCTTGTCAGCGTAAGGTCGTCACTGCCCAAAGCCGATCATAGTTTTATTAATGGAGAGGGAATCCGGAGGGCTGATCAACCTTAATTGCTCTGAAGGGTCAGAGCTAATCACTAGACATTGGTAGTTGAAGCAGCCTCCACCTGTTAGTTTTAAGTAAGGTCTCCGATTGGCTATGATTGGAGTTTCCTGCCTAGGGGGTTTGGGTGTATCCCATAATCTTGATCTTAATGAAAGGGCTGGCAAGGCCGGAGCGAGCAGTAGCCCTCTCTTGGGCTTCCGCCTGGCCCCCGTTTCCCCAACTAATGCTTTTCTAGTCTCTTTTCATTTGTGTGCGGCCTTCTCCTGAACCCGAACCCTGAACCACGCGGGACGTGAAAGGGGTTTCCACACGTCACATGGGGTGACAGGTGAGACAGGCCATTTTTCTGGGGACCCTAGAAGCAGCACGTCCTTAGCGCCCTCCCTGGGGCTGGCTTTCGGAGGGGGACCGACTCGTGCGGGAGTGACTGCGGGAGGGGCCCTGGAAACGGGTGAGGGACGCCCCGTGTTCACTAGAGGACTCTGTCTTGGAGGCCTGTGTTCGTTTTGCTCCAGGCACCCCATCTCCAAAGCTTCGTGTGCCTCTGTTTCAACAACTAAGCCTAGAGGCCCCGCCCCCTGAGAGTGCGGGAGGGACTGTGGGCATCTGATTGCTTTTCACAGGCTTTCCACTAGCCTTCCTGTTTCGGTGTTGGTTTCTTCAGCTCTGGAGCTAGTCCAGGTTCCCGTTACAACCCTCTCTCTGCTTAGTTTCTCCCCAGCAGGCACTTTCGGTTCCTCTGGCCCACTGAGTTCATCGCACATGCTTTCTGCCTTTAGCATGCCATCAATTGCTCATTTGCTGATACCTTTTCTCCCTTTATTATCATTTTAATGATATCACAGGAGGGGATGGATGTTAAAATGTGTGTTCAACTTGCCATGTTCAACTGCTACTATTTATTTCTCATCTAGAAAGTGGAAAAATACACAGAACAAGCTGCATGTGCTGGGAACTGGGTGACCTGGTTCCCAAGAGAGCTCAGCAGAAAGAAGACAAGCTAGTCAGATGACCGCTGAATTCCGTGTTCACTAAAGTCTGTCTTGACCAGAAGAGGGAGACCAAGATGGGAAAGGGAAAACGATTCATCTTCTGAGGAATAGCTAAAGGAGAGTTAGTCGGAAAAGATGATTTAGGAGCGGGGGGCACAACAGCTGTCTCAGATCCTAGAATGCCTGTCACACGAAGGAGGGCAGGCGTAAAGGAAGCGGATTTTAGTTTATAGAATAAGAGTGTTTGAGGGAGTCCTTCACTGGTTCTAAAACGATTAAGGGACCTTCCAATTCTACAGTCTGGGCTCCTACACTTTTGTGAAAAGCTTTAAAAACACCAAATACCCTCATTTATAATCCCAGTTTTTTTAAATGTCACTTAAGAAAAATGAGATGGTCATTTATTGAGTTCCCATTGTATTTTCTCATTTTAGTCCTCTGCTATGAATTGCAGTAAACCAAGATTTAGAAGTTAGGTAACTTGCCCAAAAGTTAAATAACTATTATGTGAAAAACAACAACAACAACAACATATCCTCGGGTGAGGATTAAAAAAGTTCCGTTGCACCCAGCTGAGAGCAAATGCCATAGAGGACTAAGACAGAAACAACTGCAATCTTCACAGTTCGGTCTGATGAACAGAACCTGGACCAAAGATAAAAACTCAGGAGTTTCAGGGCCAGCTCTATTCCAGACAGAAGCAAGTTGCCCAATTTCACCACGCTTCAGGTTTCCAGGTTGGAATACAGGATTTTACTTACGGGGGCCGGGCAAGGAATATAGGAATCAATTAATTCATTAGTTGATTGATTCTCAAGAGAAGCATTATAAATACTGGAAAACGTTATTGTAATAAATCACCCTATTAGACAATATTAGAACGTACAGCATAGTATTAAAGGTCAAATACGTGCCAATCTCTCCCTCTGTGACCGCCCCAGGGGACAAAGCATAAGGTCATGGCACATGCAAACGAACTGACAGCATTCCCTGCTGCAGAGGAAGGCAACGCTCTCCCTTTCACCCCAAGCCTCAGGGTTCCCATCTGCATATGAGGGGCTTGAACTGGATGTGGTTGCTCAGCAGGTAGTAGTTGTGCTAACAAGAGCTTAACACAAATTCAGTAGAGCTTTTCCCTTTTTTATATATATAGTTGTTTTCCTTTTTTAAAAAATGTATTTTTATTGATTTCAGAGAGGAAGGGAGAGGGAGGAACATAAATGATGAGAGAGAATCATTGATCGGCTGCCTCCTGCACACCCCACAATGCAGACATGTGCCCTGTTTGGGAATTGAACCATGACCTCCAGGTTCATACGCTGACGCTCAACCACTGAGCCACACCGGCCGGGTGAGCTTTTCCTTTTGATTTGATGACATCTACATACATTTGAAAAGTAACTATACACAAGTAAAAGAGCTGTGGTGCACACGTGGATTTGGGGGTGCCTGGCAATAACTATGCAGGACCCCTGTGGCACACAAAAGTTAAACAGCTAGTAGGGTCTAAGACTGTAACTGAGCAAAAGGTCCCAGAAGTCCTGAGCACCTTACTGTCTACCTAACTTCTAACATGTTCCCTCCTCTCTCCCTCTCCCTCCCTCTCTCTTACACACACACACACACACACACACACACACACACACACACCTGTTCCCATTCTTCCTTGGAGAGACGGGGAAACTTTCCGTTCCTAGCCCTGCCCTGGTGGTATCTTTGGATCAACAGGGACGGTGTAGCATGACACCACCAAGTCTGTTCCCTATCACAGGCCAAGTGTGGCTCAAGATTCAGCCGCGGCTGCTGCAAGCAGGAAGAGCAGCAGGGCCAAATCTGAGCGGGAGTCATCTGAGACAGGTGTTCCCAAGGAAAGCCAAGGTGCCGAACAGATTTCTTCCTGATGGGAACATTCCGATGCTACTGCCCCTGCCTCAAGGCTCACCGAGAGCACACACAAAACAGGAAGTGAGCAGCCAGGTGCCCGGCCTGTGCAGGCAGAGCACCCTTGGGGGCGGTGGGTAGGCAGTCACGAGAGATGCTGAAAGTGCACAATGAGGATCATCCGTTATTTCCTGAGCACAAATCTGAATCCTAACGGCCATGAAGCTGGTGTGTAAGAAAGAGTCTCTAACGGAGACGCAGCAGGGGTGAATTAATCTCTAACATTCCTTTAGGTTAGAAGTCAATAATTGTGAATGCTTTCAGGGAGACCACATGTCATGATAGTAAGAACAGATACTGTGGAGCTAAATTGCCTGGGTTCAAACCCGGGTTCTGCCATCTACTACCTGTGACCCTGGGCTAGTTACTCAACCTCTCTGTGCCTCAAGGTACACATTTGCAAAAAAAAATTGCCCTTCTCTTGGGGGTTATTCTGAGGATGAAATTAGGTAACATCTATAAGACAGTGCACGACACACATTCAGTGCTATCTGACTGCTTTTTAAAGTAAATGTCCTCAAAATCAGAACTTTACAGAAGTCATTTTTAAGACCTTCAGAAAAGGGTCTGCACACTACGGTCTAGGGGCCCAAACCTGGCCTGCCTCTTGGCTTTGTGCAGCGCCTGACTAAGGTAGTTTTTCCATTTTTATATGGTGGGAAATCAAAGAAGACAGATCCATGACATGCGAAAGCGCCATGAAACCCAAACTTCAGTGTCCGTATATAGTTTTATTGGAACGCAGACATGTCCACAGACTGGCACAGCTGCGTGCTGGAACAGTGACCAGGCACCGGCAAAGACAACAATCTCTGCCCTGGCCAGTGTGGCTCAGTTGTTGAGCGTCGTCCCAGCAGTGAGAGGTCGCCGGTTTGATTCCCGGTCAGGGCACATACCCAGGGTGCAGGTTCTAAAAAATAACTTGCTTCTGCCCGCTGGCAGAAAAAGTTGCTGCCTCTGCTCTAGACTCACAGGGAACAAACATTACCAAGAGCGCCGTGAGCACATTCTCTAGAGAGGACTGGTCGCTCACCTATGACCCTCAACCCAGCCCATGCCAGCCCACATCACACCGGATCTTCTGCTGATGTTCACAGACTTTCTCTGCTGACCTAGGAGGCACTGTCTGTCCTGAGGAATTCAACTGAGATCGTGTTGTTTACAAAATGTCTGCTCCTTTCAAAAAGGAGATGAGCTAAGCCTGCAGTAGAGGAATTCGGGCTGGGGCCATGAATGGCGTGCCTGGGCCTGCCACCAACAATGTGTCTGTTTTAACCTTCGGCTTCTTAGTCACAGTCACACCATTCTTCTCTTTCTCCATTCCTCCCTCCAGCCCATGGAGTTTAAATGATAATTAGCTTTAGCAAGTAATGCAGCCTCGTCCATCAGAAATGTGGGAAGTGAGGCCTTGAAGCACCCATCTTCCTACCTGGGTCCCAACCAACCCGCCACCTTACTGAGCAACCACCGAGCACAAGGCCAGAGCAGCCCAGCTCCCACTCCCACCGAAATCTGATCAGATGTCAGGTGAGAAAGGCGGTTCCACGTTTGAGAGGGAAGCCTCAGCCTCAGGGACTGCGTTTCTGTGTCTATACTCCAGTGGACTGCCTACTCCTTGAGGGCAAGAGGATCTTGTTCAGCCCGTAAATAGCTCACTAAATAGTCACTGAAATCCAACTCCATCTTCAATAGCAGCAGAGAAAATCAACCATTTCCTGTGAAATAAAGGAACCCCACAGAAAAAGACAGCAGCTTCACTACAGGTTATAGTCAAAATGAACCATAGGTTCCCTTGGTTAAATCTAGAAAAGAAAAAAAAAAACATTTAGAAAAGAATGTCAGGTGCTGAGTAGGAGGCACTGTGAGTTCCTACTTATTTCCTTTAAATTTTTCTTACCTACAGAAATAGGTACAGTAAATGTTCAAATAACCATAATATTTGAGGACTATTACAATAATCTATTATTATTCACTAATTATTACCTAGATATATATCTCTATATAGCTGTGTAATACATATAGCTATTAAGTATCTATCTATCTATCTATCTATCATCTATCTATCTATCTATCTATCTATCTATCTATCTATCTATCTATCTATCTAAAAGCCTAGCCCAGTGGTCGGCAAACTCATTAGTCAACAGAGCCAAATATCAACAGTACAACGATTGAAATTTCTTTTGAGAGCCAAATTTTTTAAACTTAAACTTCTTCTAATGCCACTTCTTCAAAATAGACTCGCCCAGGCCGTGGTATTTTGTGGAAGAGCCACACTCAAGGGGCCAAAGAGCCGCATGTAGGCGACAGAACGACTGGTCGCTAAGACATGAACTGACCACCAGGGGGCAGACACTCAACGCAGGAGCTGCCCCCTGGTGGTCAATGCGCTCCCACAGTGGGAGCACCGCTGCTCAGCTGACCCACGGGCGCCAGATGCTGGGCTCACAGCTGGCGAGCGCAGCTGCAGCAGCTCGAGCCTCTCCCGCCTCCGAGGCAGCGCTACTGAGCAGCGGGGCTGAGATGAGCAGGAGCGGCACAGCAACCAGCCGGGGCTCAGGCTCCTCCCTGGCCGGCCGCCTGCTGCTTCACACACTACTACATCCCTCTGGGGATATCGGTGGGGTGGTTTCAGGGATCGGGCTGAAACCACCCGTCCGACATCCCCCGAGGGGTCCTGAATTGCGGAGAGGGCGCAGGCCAGGCTGAGGGACCCCACTGGTGCACGAATCCGTGCACCGGGCCTCTAATATACTAATAATGTTATAGTAATTATCAATTGTCTATAATATAATGATGACCTATTAATAAACTCTTTTAGGTTACCTGAAGATAACAGAAAACACTTGTGGCTTCAACACATGCCACTAAAAACCTGCCAGCCCTGCCGGTGCGGCTCAGCTGGGTGGGTATCAAGCTGTGCACCAAGGGCAGCTGGCTCGATTCCCCGTCAGGGCACATGTCCGGTTCCCCTCAATTCCCGGTAGGGGCTGTGCACTTTCACATTGGTATTCCTCTTTCTCTCTCCCTCTCCCTTCCTCTCTCTAAATATTAATTAAAAAAACAAAAACACCTTCCAAAAATATATGATTAGCTATAGACTCTATCTCATGTCTGCTCTGTCCAGCGCTCCTGGCCTTCTGGGAACTTGTATCTTCACTCCAACCACACTATCCAACACATGACTTACACCCTGCCAATTAGACCCTTGCTCGGGACTTTTCACAGGACAAAGGAAGAAGCGGGACAATCCCTCCAGGGTAGCAAGGAGCCATCAGATGCCCCGTCACCCGATGAGGGATAAACCGGCCTGCAGTGGGAGGGTGCTGACCCTTGAGGGAAAGAGTCTTGGCAGTATTTCAATCCCCAGGCCCATCAGCAACCCTGTCTCTTCTCCAGTTCGATTACCTGAGCTCTGAAGTGACTGGTCTTGCTGAGGCTAGTTCTGATCACTGCTGTCCAGACAAAGCCCTGGGGGGATTCAGGAAAGGGGAGTCTTCCTTGCTGGCCTTAATCAATGGGCTAAAACTGAACGTGGCCTCTCTGAGCTCAGGTTGGGCCCGTGTGGTGCCTCGAGGCCCCCACTCAGCTAAGGTGTTACGGGGCCCGTTTGTACAAACACCTTGTGCTGGAGCCCAGGCCAGGCAGCAAGGCGCACGGCAAGCACAGAGTTTCACTGAGGGAACAGGAACGCTGAGGTGCACACAGAATGGCCAGCAGGTACCTCTGACTGTGACTCATTTGTGGAATTCCTAAGAGTTCACTTTCTTGGAAAAGGTGTCATTCCTTTGGAGAGAAGCAAACCCACGATCTGAATTCCCGTCATAACTGAGGTAAGTGACCTACCTGCCTGAGTCAGAAAAACAGGAACAAGGGCCATTGGTTCCTCCTCCGAAATGTGGACCGTGGATTTTGAAGCAATGTGGCTCTTTCCCACAACTCCCCCTTCCTTTTCTCCCACCACGATGATGCCCTGCTCATTGTATTTTTTAAACCCTCATCCAAGGATATGTTTTTACTGACTTTGAGAGAGAGAGAGAGAGAGAGAGAGAGAGAGAGAGAGAGAGAGAGAGAGAGAAACATTGATGTGAGAGCAACATCAGTCAGTTGTCTCCTGTATGCACCCTGGTATACCGGACAATGCTGCAACCGACTGAGCCACCCTGCCAGGGCGATACTCTAATCATTTTAATAACCCTATAACTAATAAGGAAATTAAATTTGTAATTTTAAAACCCACGCTCTAGCTGGTTTGGCTCAGTGGACAGAGCGTCGGCCTGCGGACTGAAGGGTCCAGGTTTGATCCTGGTCAAGGGCACATGCCTGGGCTGTGCGCTCCATCCCCAGTAGTGGGCGTGCAGGAGGCAGCTGATCAATGATTCTCTCTCATCACTGATGTTTCTCTCTCTCTCCCCATCTCTGAAACCAATAAAAATACATGTAAAAAAAAATGACAGAGTAGGGTGGTGCAGAAATGCTCCCAATGTACTCTCAGAGGTGTGATGAAATAACAACAGTATTACAAATAATAGGATTCAATAGGACTTAATATTATTTGATATACATTATTATTATTATTTTATTTTTTTTTAATTCAGGCTCCTGAGCCTGACGTTGAGATTCTGGTGAGGCCACCGAAGAGCTGGGTCACTCACTGTATGAAGCAGACTCTCCGGGTAAGCAGAACGAGCAGGATATGGTGTGTATGTGTGAGGATACGGGGTGGGGCAAAGCAGGGTTACAGCTGTGAGCACGCGAAGGGCAGTTTACTCGTGTGTTATTCGTCCTCACAAACTCGCAGGGTTGGAAAACGGCGCGTACAATGAAACATCCCGCGTCCAGCCTGGGGTTCTGACGGCATTTTCAAGCACACTGTCTGAACCCCTCTATTCTTTTTTTGTTTTGCTCTTTTAATCCTCACCCGAGGATATTTTTTCCATCGATTTTTTAGGGAGAGTGGAAGGGAGAGGGAAAGACAGAGAGAAACATCGATGTGAGAGAAACACATCAATGGGTTGCTTTCTGCATGAGCCCCGACCAGGGCCCAGGCCACGGAGGAGCCTGCAACCGAAGTACGTGCCTTTAACCGGAATCGAACCCGGGACCCTTTGGTCCGCAGGCCGATACTCTATCCACTGAGCCACACCAGCTAGGGCTGAAACCCTCTCCTGATGGAGCGTGGCTCTTTCTGCATTAGGGGCCCCACTGTGTAACGTGACTCCAGACGGGGGTGAGGGAGGAAGTGGCTGACCATCTAGCACTAAAAAAATAAAATAAAGACCTGGCCCTAGCTGGTTGTGGGCTTGATCCCCAGTAGGGGGCATGCAGGAGGCAGCTGATCCATAATTCTCTCATCATTGATGTTTCTATCTCTCTCTCCCTTCCTCTCTGAAATCAATAAAAAATATTTTTAAAAAGACACAATTTTAAAAAATCCTATATAATAAAAGCCTAATATGCAAATAGACTGAACGGCAGAACGACCAGCCACTATGACACGCACTCACCACCAGGGGGCAGATGCTCAACGCAGGAGCTGCCCCCAGCCCACAGGCCCCAGGCCAGCCAAGGCAGGTGCCATCGGGGCCCGCCCCCGATCACCCCACAGAGGGAGGCAACCGGCAGCGGCGGGGCCAGTGAGCAGTGGCACCAGGCTAGCCAAGGCGGGTGCGAGTGGGGGCCCCAATCACCCTGCTGGTCGCCCCACAGATCAGCCCTGATCGCTGTCCAGGCCTAGGGACCCTACCCATGCACAAATTTTGTGCACTGGGCCTCTAGTAAAGAAATAAAGACCTGGGCTCTGACCCCAAGTAGAGAGCAAGGGAAATATTCAGACCTGTCCCACCTCCTCCAAGCCCTCTCTGCCTCCCACCCATGCCCAGGAGGAAGGATGGAGAGGGGAGGGAGACAGGAGGGTGGAGTCTGCAGAAACCACTGAGCCCCTGTCCAAACAGCATGTGATCTGCAGAGGTTTCTTACCAGTCCAGACCCTTCACCATGAGAACTGAAGCTCAGACTGCACCCAACCCAGCTCCCAGCCACACCTCCCACCTGACTGCCAGGTCTTCCTTGCTCAAGAGACCTCCTGTACGTGGACTTTGATGCCTGGCCCTGGAGTAGGCTCTCCCCGCAGGAATGCCTCTTCCCCAGTGTCTGTCTGTCAAAGTCCTCTTTGTCCACAAGGTGGTCACCAGACATGCTCTCTCCGTGAAACCACCGCAAACTCTGCCCGGGAAGTAACTGCCATTCTTTCGGCGCTCCCTCAGGCCTCGGCGGAGCTGTGCATCAGAGCTTACCACACTCTGCCTTGTCTCAGAAGTCATTGATGGGTATCTAGCTCCCCCCAATCTTTAAATGCCCAGGACAGGGGCTGACTTCCCCTCACAGCTGGGTGCACCAGGCACAGGCAAATGCACTTCAACAACAGGCTGGCTGAAGGAGCATCTCAAACGCATGCCAGGGGCCCTTTAGGGTAATTCAGCAAACATGTCCCAGGCCTGACACATGCCAACAACTGTGCTAGATACATGCTTTGGAAACACAACATGGAGGAGGAGAACACACTCAGGCACATCTAGGCCCGGTTCAGTGGGGGGGGGGGGGGGAGGGCGAAGTGATAAGGCAACGCTTCCCAAACCTCCCTGGGCACGTGGAAGAGCCACCAGAGCCCGTGCAGCAGGTCTAGGCAGAAGAGGGGGCCGTGGGCGGCCGGGGGAGCAAGCCAGAGGGGCCACGTCTGGGCCTGAGCATCAGGAACACAGCGGGCAGTCCTAGAAGAGGCCCGGGAGCGGCGGCCAGCACCTGCAGGACATCCTTAAGCTTCTCCACTTACATCTCACAGATGGCGCTGACGGATTTCTGTGAGCAGCTTAGAATAACCAGAGACTCAGTTAAATCAGCAGTCCTTCCCTTAATCCTACTGGAACCCAGTCACCACCTGCCACCCCTGCACCCGCACACCCCCGGCTCTCCCCAGATGCCTTGCTGACTTCAAGTGATAGCCTACGGCAGGGGTCCTCAAACTTTTTAAACAGGGGGCCAGTTCACTGTCCCTCAGACCGTTGGAGGGCTGGACTATAGTTTTAAAAAAACTATGAAAAAATTCCTCTGCACACTGCACATATCTTATTTTGAAGTAAAAAAACAAAACGGCAAAAACACCCGCATGTGGCCCGCGGGCCGTAGTTTGAGGACGCCTGGCCTACGGTATGGACGGGGAAAGACAAGCTTTACCCCCAGGGGCAGGAGCATCTTTAGAGACCACCGAGAGCGGAGGAGCTCTGTTCTACTTCCTGCTCCCCCGCCAAGTCCCCAACCTCTACTTTCCCTGTGACGCAGAATAAAAGTTCCTCACGAAAGAACAAGCCCCAAGTGGTCTTTCTTGCTCTGCCCATTAGCATCCTCTCTCCAGGATGGGAGAAGCAGGGAAAGGTGCCGGTGAATTCCCTGAATTCCTGTGATAGCCTCACCAACTATAAAAAACATACCCTCCCTTTCTTAGGCACACCCCTAGCCCCCCTGCATTCATGAGTAAGTGAACAATTACTGTCTTCATTCATTCAGTCACTCCTTCACAAGTATTTCCTCAGTCACACTGCGCGATGCAATGACCTATGCTGGGCTTCAGGCCCTCTCCCAACTCCGGTCTTTCCACTTTTCTCTGACGGGGTGTGGGGGAGGAGGTGTGTGTGTGTGTGTGTGTGTGTGTGTGTGTGTGTGTGTGAAAGTACAACAGAAGAGGGAGAGGTAACCACCGCTGGAGGGGTTCGAGAAGACAGAGATGATGAGAAGACAGAGATGACTGCCTCCCTTCAGGTGAGCCCTTAGGCCTCGGTGATGCCCTGCAGTCACAGATAACGGATTCTTATCACACCAGCAGCTTGCTGTTTCCCAAAATACTACATCTGCTCCTGCCTCAGGCTCTAGAGCACACTTCCCTCAGGTCTGCTCCAGGACACTCTCACCTCATCCCATCTCCTCAGAGCACTCTCAGCCCCCACCCTGCTTTATTTCTCTTCACAGCACGCATCACCACTGGCATTTCACACTGAACTAGTGGCCCGGTGCACGGATTCGTGCACATTGAAAGGAAATTAATTAGAAGAAATATTTTAATATCGCTATCCGCCCTTTCTCTATAACAGAAGTATCAACCAAATTCATGGTTGACAATGACAAATGGAAACACACGCGTGCGATTGGCGCCAGTGAGAGCTTTATGTGTGTCACGCATGTGTGAGTCAATTTAGGCTTTTATAGATACAGAATAAACTTGCTTAATTAGACCTGCTTTCTGATGTAGCTAAACGTTTCCCAGCCCAGTGAAGCACCCCAACTTCTCTTTCAGGTAATTGTCAGCAACACAGCAGTAAATATGAACACGAAGCACATTATTATTGTAGATCACGCAGGGAGAACAAAGGGTAAAATATTTACTTGCAGCAGTGTTTGACTATGTTCTGAGCAGTGAGAAAACCTGAAGTCATTTTCAAGCTCCACCATTTCTTACTTCCTTTCAGTCAGGTCAAGTTTCTAAGCTTTCTAAATCTCCGTTTTCCGGCTAAGGAAAAGAAAATAGGATTCTACTGAGTCTCCTATCTACCTTCTCCAGGACTTCTGTGAGGATCAAATGAGATGAGGCACGGGAAAACACTTCATAGACATTTGGTTAAAGTGTAAAATGTTTCCACCTGGCTGTAAAGCAAGTCATGTTCCTGGGCTGAAGAAATTCCAAGGAGGCTAGCTGCTAGGAAGAGGAAGCTGTGCGTTGCTCCGTGACGTCATTACCTGGCACCCACAGTGATGTTTCCAGGCTGGGCTGGGCTGGGCTGTGGGCCGCATTTTGCACCATGGGGTCTCGGCAGCATTGGCTGCAATTTGGTGGGGTGTTGCTCTGGGGTGGTGGCGGGGCCTGTGTCCCACTTGGGAGAAGCCTAGTGTTGCTTTGTGGACGCCAGGTCCACGGTGCTGTTTCTCTGTAAATGGTCAGTGCACACATCACGGCAGCTCTTGCGTTGAGCGTCTGCCCCGTTGTGGTCATCGCGCGTCATAGCGACCGGTCGGTTGGACACTTAGCATATTAGCCTTTTATATATATGGATTAGTTTTTACGTCGCCAATCCTCCCACGAGGATGTGAGCTCACACCCACAGAGGCTTTGCTTACTCTGCTCACTGCTGTGTCCCCAGCATTTAGAACGGTGCTGGGGCACATGGATGGAGTGGACGCATTCTGAGCCCTGAGCACGCTGCTGCATGAGAGTGAAATGGGGAGCCACTCCCAGCGGATGACTTGATCAGAGCTGAGACAGACCCGCTAGCCGCACAGGATGCTCTCGGCATGGTACTCAAGTTGAAAAAATAAACAAAACCTGGTTTAGGTAAAAGGTGAAGTGTGTCTACATTAGGACAGTGGTTTACTGAGCACCTATTATGTAAACACCTCAGTAAATGGTTCAGTCACAGTCCTTGGAGTTACAATACTGTACACAATTATGCAATTATTATTGTGATAAGTGCCACAAAATACACATAAAAGAGAGTGGATGAGCCAAAGCCACGCCCAGGATTTATTCCCACATGACTAGATGGATGGCGTGCCGTCCTCACACAAAGCGAACAAAGGAAGAAATGGTTTGGAAGGGAAAGGGGCTTCCTTTTGGACATAATGAGTATGCGGTCAACAGGATGAAGGGAAATATAGGGCTAATATGTAGTAGCACAATAAGGGGAGCAATACAGACCGGAAGCCACCTGTGACTGTAGACTATGACAACAAACCTTTTCTTGGAAGACACATGAGCACAGCCCTCAGGTTAGCTCTGTCAAGGCTACCTGATGTTTAGAGTTTACAAATCAGTCACAGGAAGAATAAGCTCACGACTTAAGCGCCCTTAAATATGCATCTACTAGAAGTCCGTTCCTTTCATGTGACCATTTGAAGGGCAGCCACGGTCTGAGCCAGTGAGACTTGGCTCTGCACAGCTGAGACAGCAGCCACCGAGGCTGAAGACCAGGATGCACTCCACCTCACACCAGACCTTTCTGACCAAGGATTTGGCTGCAGAGACAGAGTCACAAAGCACTACCAGCAACCTCACCTGCCCACTTGGTAATAACTCGTGAGCTTATTAACTCTCTGTTTTTTAATGTGTTATAAACATAACATAAATTTACCATTTTAACCATTTTTTCAATCCTCTTACCCGAGGATATATTTATTGATTTTTATTTTAGAGAGAGAAAAAGAGAGAACATCGATGTGAGACAGAAACATTGATCAGCTGTCTCCCGTACGTGGCCCCAACCAGAATTGAATCCGAAACCTTTTTGTGTATGGCAGTGATTGGCAAACTCATTAGTCAACAGAGCCAAATATCAACAGTACAACGACTGAAATTTCTTTTGAGAGCCAAATTTTTTAAACTTAAACTTCTTCTAATGCCACTTCTTCAAAATAGACTCGCCCAGGCTGTGGTATTTTGTGGAAGAGCCACACTCAAGGGGCCAAAGAGCCGCATGTGGGTCGCGAGCCGCGGTTTGCCGACCACTGGTGTATGGGATAAGGCTCCAAACTGAGCCACCCGGTCAGAGCCACTTGAACCAATTTTAAGTGTACAGTTCAGTGGCATTAAGTACATTCACACTGTTGTGCAACCATCACCACCATCCATCTCCAAACTTTTTCATCTTCCCAAACAGAAACTCTGTACCCATGAAACACTAATATCCCCATTCCCAACTCCCCAGCCCCTAAACAATGACCGGTCTACTCTCTTTCTGTAACTATCTGACTACTCTGTTACTTCTCTTAAGTGGAAGCATACAACGTTCGTCCTTTTGTGACTGGCTTATTCACTTAGCATGATGTCTTTTAGGTTCTTCCATGTTTTAGCATGTGTCAGAATTTCCTTCCTTTTTAAGGCGGAATAATATTCCACTGAGGTACGGAACAACACGTACCACGTTTTGTGTATCCATTCCACCACCGGTGCACCCGTGGGCTGCTTCCACCCTTCGTATTGTGGATAAAGCCGCCCTGAACGTGGGGATGCCAATATCTGCTCCTCAGCTTATTTTTTTAAAGTGTTTCTGTGTTGCCCTAACTGGTTTAGCTCAGTGGATAGAGCGTCGGCCTGTGGACTGAAGGGTCCCAGGTTCGATTCCGGTCAAGGGCATGTACCTGGGTTGCGGGCACATCCCCAGTAGGAGGTGTAGGTGTGCAGGAGGCAGCTGATCGATGTTTCTCTCTCATCGATGTTTCTAACTCTCTATCCCTCTCCCATCCTCTCTGTAAAAAAATCAATAAAATGTATTAAAAAAAAAAAGTGTTTGTGTTCTGACCGAATGTGCGGCACGCTCTGCTCAGACATATTGTGCCACAGTTGAAACACAGATCTACTTTGCCTGTCGGAAACCCACAATCTGGCTCTTACCTTCATGGCCCTGAACACAGCCGGTCAGGTCCCCGGGAACTCAGCGGCCATCAGTCTCCTGGGACCTGCCATTCTGCAAACAGCTGAGCAGCCTCAGCTGCGACTGAAAGGGAGCGCGGTCTCTCTAGTTAATGCTCCCGGCTCCAGCAGAGCCACAGACGTTCAAGCTCAGATGCAAATTTTAACAGTAACTTCTCCTACGGGAGTTACTCAGTCACCAACCGGGATAGCCCCCTGTTCCCCTGCAGTGAGCTGGGTAAAAAATAGTTCTTCACTTCTGGTTCAGCTGTTCTCTTTAAACAAGACATGCTCCCAATTTCTAGAGACTTGAAACCAAAGAAGTATCCGCTGCGACAACTAAGCTAGTGTAACCTGCTTTAAAAGCCTTAAACTTTACAAAGGCCATGCATCAGTACACAGCAGGGATCAGCGGACCACAACAATGGGTCTGGCCCATGGCTGTTTTGTAAATAAAGTTTTACTAGAACACATAACCACTCGTGTACATATCGCTGCTTTGGTGCTACACCACCAGAGTTGAGTAATTGCAACTGAAACTGTATGACCCACAAATCCTAAAATATTTACTATCTGGCTCTTTACAGGAAATGCCTGCCAACTCCTGGGTCACACATATTGATTGGTTCATTGTTCCCAACTGGAAACAAGTGGTGATGTGAGCAGCTGTTTGAGTCGAAAAGGCCTTTACTAAACGAACCGTGGGGGAAGCTGGCTGGTACCACCCCCAGGAGGCAATGGAGTGGCCACACTCCCCAAATCAAAAGCAGGAAAGCAGATCCAGCCATGCTTGTAGTTTAGGAGGGGCGTGGAGCACACCTGTAGGAAAGCAATGTGGTCTCACTTCCCATCACCCAGCCTTCAAGAAGAACAGTGGAGTCTCGCACAAAATAGTACAGAACCACCTGCAGAAAGAAGCATTTCCAGACACAGGCTTCTTACATTACCCAGCGAATTCCCCACCGGCCACGCTCTGGAAGTTTCAGCGTGGACCCCAAGAAGGTTGCCTGGTTGGTAACTGATTTTCCAAGATTCTTCCAACTCTCAAGAGAGTCAGGAGAAAACCCTGGGAGTGAACTATATTCAGAAGCACACGTTTTCCAATACAAAGTCATTTCAAAATCAAAAGAATCAAGAATTTTATTTGTCCAGAAGACTAGCAGAAAAGCCTCCATCTTCCTCCTCTCCTGCGACAAGATTGGTGTTGCATCTGGAATACACCTCACTGCCCTCCATGCTCGGGATGACAGGACAGATGTTAGCTCCCGGATCGGCGTCCTGCCACCCGCAGGGCAGGTGAGCAGTCCACCGAGGACATGGAAGCATCGCTTCCTCACAAACAGCTGTCGGAGCACAGGCAATGCAGCGCTGGCCTCGGGCAATCCCTTAACATCTCTAAGCCTTCAGTTTTTTCATCTGCAGAATAAATGGCTTTGATACTGGACCTCCGTGGCTCCTTTTAACATGATTATCCTAGCTCTGTAATTATACCTGTGTTGCTCACTGCCTTACTCATAACACAGAAAATGGCATGCATCAACAAGTCCTTACTTCACTTCCTGATAGCCTTCTCCACCTACTCTCTCATCACAACATCAGTGTGACAAATTAGGCAAGATTCCAGAATCAAATGTGTGGCTCTGGAAGCCAGGCTCGGTGAAAACTGTCTACCTGGATTTGGTGGGCAGACAAAAGGAAGTGTTCTAATCCTGTGCCTTTCACCCATGAAAAAGACATTTCCTTCCGGAGGCTAAATTCTCAGATCTGGGTTCAAAACCTCAGCAGGGGCCCTGGGAAATGCTGGGCAGGCGGATACCAGCAGATCTTGGAGGAGCCATTTATCAGTGATTGCAAAAACAAAGTGTGTGTGTGTGTGTGGGCAGATCCTCTGTCCTAAATGTATGGGTCAGCAAATAGTATGCAGGTTTGGTGACCCCATTCTGCTCTCACAAATAAAAAAGAGTGAGGTGAGGGGAGGATAGAAATAGTGAATTTGGTGGGTCTGGATCTCATGAACAAGAAGTTGTGGGGACACTCCTTGAATCTGGGGAGTTTGCCCAATTCGCTGGACCCAGATGAACTTAACATATGTGACCTGAGCACTGGGCTCCAGGTGGCCCAGAGGCAAGGGGATGAACGCTACAGGTGGGAGAAGGGGGTAAGAGCCTCCATGAATGCAAGCCTTTCTACCCAGACCAAGTCTTGGGCTACAGGTTGCCAAGAAGGCCTGCACTCCTATCCTCCTAACCTTCAAGATAAAATGACTTTTTTTTTTTAAGTTGTTTTTTTAAAAATATATTTTATTGATTTTTTACAGAGAGGAAGAGAGAGGGATAGAGTTAGAAACACTGATGAGAGAGAAACATTGATCAGCTGCCTCCTGCACACTCCCTACTGGGGATGTGCCCACAACCAAGGTACATGCCCTTGACCGGAATCGAACCTGGGACCCTTCAGTCCGCAGGCCGACGCTCTATCCACTGAGCAAAACCGGTTAGGGCTAAAACGACTTTTTTTGATAGAATCAACTCAGTTGGATTCATGACCCAAGATGGGCATCAGGGGAGCTGCTCTCAAGAATGAATGCAGCTCTGGATGGTTTTGCTCAGTGGATAGAGCGTCGGCCTATGGACTGAAGGGCCCCAGGTTCAATTCTGGTCAAGGGCACGTGCCCGGATTTTGGGCTCGATCCCCAGGGGGAGGTGTGCAGGAGGCAGCCGATCAATGATTCTCTCTCATCATTGATGTTTCTATCTTTCTCTCCCTCTCCCTTCCTCTCTGAAATAAATAAAAATATATTTAAAAAAAAAAGAACAAATACAAAATTTTGCACATATGTAAGTATGTACATTTTTCTGGAGAGAAGGCTCATCGCTTTCATTTTCAAAGAGGGCCATAGACAGACAATGTGATTTTTAAAAATCCAATATATTACCCTTTTTTATTATGCCTCTACTTAATTATCCAGCAGGTACCTAAGGAATTTAAATTTCAAATATTTCCCCCGAAAATTAAGAAAGGTCAAGAGTTGACAGTGAAGTTTGAGAATGCGGCATGCCTGCTAATGCTTTCACTCTCTCCTTAAAACTCAGAAAGACAGGAAAGATTACATTAGGAATGATTACAGCTGACCTGAGGTAGACCAATTCACATGATCGCAGCTGAAATCAGTTCAGTCACTGTCAGTAACAGAAGAGGCGATGGAGATCATGACAGAAGACTTGACCTGGAATTCAGAGACCAGCAGCCTAGTCTATTCCTAGCTCCCCCTGCTTTAATCTGTGACCTTGGAAAGTCCCTTCTCCTTCTGGGCTTGGGCCTATAAAATACAGGCCACTGAAGTAGAATGGTGGTTTGCAAACTCTTTGAAGGCAATGAACATTATCCTCCTATATAATAAAGATGTAATATGCAAATTAACCCTCACGCCCTCACAAGATGGCTGCCTACAACCAGGCCGGCAGGGGGGTTAGTGAGGGACGACCAAACAACTGAACAGCAGGCTGCGGGGGGCGACCAGGCTGGCAGGGGGGGTTAGTGAGGGACGACCAAATGACTGAACAGCAGGGTGTGTGGGGCCACCAGGCCGACAGAGGGGGGCAGTTAGGGGCGACCAGGCAGGCAAGCAGGTGAGCGATTAGGAGCCAGCAGTCCCGGATTGGAGGGGGTGCAGGTTAGGCAGGAATTTCGTGCACTGGGCTTCTAGTGTTTATATAAAATCATCTAGAATTCATTAGAAGCTGAAACAAATTCAAAATGGCAGGCTGAACATACACATTTATATCCACTTCCAGAAGCCCCATAAGTTATTATCCTTCAATATCTATACTTACTAAGCATTTACCACGATTTTTTAAAAAAATATTTAAACTGAGGTTTCAACCCTGGACATATCAGTCTTTTCTTTTTTTAATATATTTTTACTGATTTCAGAGAGGAAGGGAGAAAGAGAGAGAGACAGAAACATCAATGATGAGAGAGAATCATTGATCGGCTGCCTCCTGCACGCCCCCCCCCCATTGGGGATCGAGCCCGAAATCCAGGCATGTGCCTTTGACCAGAATCCTATCAGGGACCCTTCAGTCCGAAGGCCAACGCTCTATCCACTGAGCCAAACCAGCCAGGGTCACGTGATTGTTTTAAGTGTATTATTAATTAATGGAAACCTTAACACTTTATAAAAATAATTTTATTGATTGATTTTAGAGAGAGACAGGAAGGGAGAGAGGAAGAGAGGGAGAGAGGAACATCGATTTTTTGTTCCACTTATTTATGCACTTGCTGGCTGATTCTGTATGTGTCCTGACCGGGGATTGAACCCGTAGCCGTTGGTGTACGGGGACGACGCTCTAACTAACTGAGCTCCCCGGCCACGGCAAAACCTCAACACTGTTATTAGGCAGGTGCTGGTCCCCACCGTACCGACGAAGGAGCTGAATCACCAGCGTGGAAGGAACTTGCCCAAGTTCCCACAGCCAGTAAGTGGCCGAGCCAGGATTCAAGCCCCGGCAGCCAGCCTGAGTCCGTGCTGTGCATACCACCTCTCAGACTGACCATCAAGGAACAGCGAAGCTCCCCGCCAAAGAAAAAGAATCTTAACGAGACAGAGATCCTGTCTCGTTAAAAACGTCTCCGTATTTTGGAAGATGCAAAGCGGACAAATGAGGAGTAACCGACTTGGGTGGAGTCCATTGGGTGCGGCAGCTGTCCACCCCGTCGACCCCATCCCACAGTCCCCTGTTGGAGGCACAGGTTTCCTCTCCTCGCGGTGTGAGCACTAAGGAAGCCTGGAAACAGGCAGGCCGGGGAGGAGCCTGCAACCGAGGTGCATGCCCTTGACCGGAATCGAACCCGGGACCCTTTGGTCCACAGGCCGAAGCTCTATCCATTGAGCCAAACCGGCCAGGGCCATTCTGGGCGTTTAGTGTTTGGGCCTGCTGGCCCCGGGGCAGACCCAAACATTCTGTTCTGTAACGCTTACAGCGATAAGAAACGCACGCCAGGCATTCAGCAAAGCAGACCCACAGACGGTCTCCTGTAATCCTCACGCTAATTCTGAGTTAGGGATCATCTCTGCTTGCTGCATTGGAAAACTGGCGCTTAGGAAAAGTAACCTGCCCAACTAGGTCACAGCTAGGATTTTCACCCAGATCCTTACAACACCCAAGCCACACTCAGCCATTCTGCTCTACTGTCTCCAGAGACCTGACTCCAGTATCAGAAGGAAAAGTTCCCGGAAGCCCGTGGAAAACAGAGAGAGCAAAAAAAGAGCTGTGTGTGGTCTGGTCTTGTTTGCAAACGGGCTCCCCCACAGATGGAGGGCTTTCCAGCCAGAGCCCGGCAGGGACCGGACCTGCGGTAGCATCTGCCCACCGAGAGGGAGCGCCCCGCGCGGCAGCTCGGCCAGAGGGCAGCCCCGCGGGGTGAAGAAAAGACCCCGCAGCAGGCAGCCCCCCGCCCTTTCCCGGACCTTTGGGGTGATTGATGGTCGTGGTGGTGATGGTGGGGGGAGGGAGGGTTCTTCTCGCAGTGTGGGGCCGAGGAGCTTTCTACCTGAAAAGATTCCCAGATCCGATTTCCATTATTACTTTTTAAACAATCCCATTTATTTAAAAAAATAGCGCTTCATTGATTTCAGAGAGGGAGAGCCATAGAAACATCAACGACGAGAGAGAGTCAGTGACCGGCCGCCTCCTGCACGTCCCCCCCCCCCCCCCACGGGGGATACGAGCCCACAACCCGGGCGTGTGCCCTTGAGCGGGAATCGAACCCTGGACCCCTCGGCCCGCAGGCCGACGCTCTAACCATTGAGCCACCGGCCAGGGCCCACATCCGCTGTGTCAAGTTCTCAGGAGACAAGGCGGTAATGGAACGACCAAGGGCAAGCGATGCCCGCGCCGGCGAAGCCCGCGCCTCCACCACCCGGCGAACTTGGGGGGCACCAAGGGATGTCCCTGGAGGCCGGGCAGGTGCTTCGGAGGCGCCGGGCAGAGCGGAGGGACGGCCCCCACCCCTTCCTCCAGGGAGGGGCGGCCGGTGCCCGGGCTCCGGTCCGCGACAGAAAGGGGAGGCGGGCCCCCCGATGCCTCCCACTCCGAGGGCCCGGGCGGCGCGCCGCTCAGCCTTTCCTTCTCGGGGCGGAGGGCTGCGCAGGTCCGTCTCCCCACTCGCCGCCCCCGCTGCCCCACACGGTCCCCCTCAAGCCCCCTTTCGCCACCGCGCCGCTCCCCAGACCTCGCTTCCCCTAGGGGCCCCGCCCCTCTGTCTTCCCGGGCCGGCCCCGGCTCCCTCCGCCCCGCCGCCTGCGGTACCTTGAGCGTTACGTCGCACAGCTTGCCCTGCCGGCGGATCTCCTCCATGACGCCGTAGCCGCGACTAGGCAACTCGGACACGGAGAAGTGCACCAGGTCCTCCAGCTCCTCCGCGCCGTCCTCCACCATCTTCCCCCGCCGCCGCGACTGCGCAGGCCTGGCCGGCCGGCCGGCTCCCAGCTCCACGGGGCGGGGCGCGGCGGGGCGCGGGCGCGCGCCGACGTCGGCTCCGGCGCAGGCCTGGGAGCGGACGGGCCTGCGCGGCCGCCGTAGGTCGGAGCCGGCTCTGCGCCGGAAGCCCTGCTGCCCCGCTTCCTGGTTCGTGCGCAGCTTTTGTTCCCTTGCTATCTTGACCCTGGTCTCGCACCTGCAGCTGCCGCATTCTTCCTAGAATCAACGGTCCCGTCTCCTGTTTTCCTGATTCTGCCCTGACCTTACTCGTATCTCCACCGAGGACCGCGGACTTCATTTCCGCCACTACCTCAATACTTCCGGGACCTCCGGAAGCGGCCCGTTGCCATGGCGACCGTGTACACAACCCGACCGCTGCGCGCGCGGGTTCTCCTTCGCAGCAGTTGCAGTGGTGGTGCTGCGGCAGGGCTGCTGCCTCCGGAGCGGTAAGCAGGGCCCACGCGCCGCCGGGATGGGGTGAAGGGAAGTCCGAGAGGAGGGGGTGTACGCCGGGGCGGCGGGCAGCGGCTGGGATCCGAACATCGCTCCACCCGGGAGTTCCCCAGCGTGGCTCCCTGACCGGTGAAACCCGGGCGCGGCATCGCGGGGGGCCCTTTCAGGGCTGGCCTGAGGCTTAGAGTCTTCAGATCTAACGTTCCCTGTCCCCCCACGAGGGTCCTGCGTCGCGCCCGACGTTCCGAGGGCGCGAGGCTGGGGTCCAGAGGTATCCTAGGCTCTTCTGCTCTTAACTGTTTTCGAACTGGAAGGGGCTTGAGGCTCGCCAGTCCGAGCCCTTTGCTTTACAGATGAGAAAACTGCTCCAGAGAAGGACAGGGATGGTCCTAAGGCCCACTGACTCCCAGACTCCACATAGGGGTCCGACATGTTGGGTGAGAAAAGGAGAAAGGCCAGTTTCTGCGTGGATCCGAGTGTTTTGTGTAGCCCAAGGCTGGGTGCGTTTGGACCCCGTTTTGCGCTGGTTCCGATGCTGCTGCCGCTCTGGCTATGAGGTTTCCCATGAGAGTCCCTGGTCCTGGCAGGAGCGCTGTAAGATAGGGACTCCCCTGGTGCCCATCTTCCCAGCGTATGGCCCCTCTCCTTTCATTGAGCCGACAGGTGCTTGGTGGCAATTCTATTCCTTCCCACCCCAAAAACAAAGACACCCCGAGCCTCTACAGCAGGGGCGCTGCCTGGTGGCCACTCGGAAATATCTCGTGGTCGCAGTCCGCGTGAGAGGGCAGCATTCCCCACAAGGACCTCAGGGGGGAGGACCCCACTAAAAGGAAGGGCGTGGTGAAAGGGCTGCACTTGGCTTCTTGGAAGTGGTGCTTGGAAAGTGAGGTCCTCCCAGAGGGGCTGTGGGCTTCGGGGTGGCTGTGGGAGGGCAGTGACAATTGATGCCCCGGGGACTCTCTCAGTAGTGACCGAAGACGGACCCGCATGTGGAGATTCAGCACCCCTCTGACTTCCAACCATGACCATCACCACCAAGCACCGTTTCTTGGGCACCTGCCCCGTGCTGGGTACTGTTGTGGACATTGAGGGGGGATTCAGATAAAAGGCACAGCCCTGTCCCCCGGCAGCTTGCCGTGTAATCTGGGAGCCGAAACCCGCTCAAATGATGTGGCGTAAGAACGGTAACAAGCATCGTTTCAGTAAGTGCGAGGTGCACGGGGTCCCCAAAGGTCTGGATGCCGAGGGACTGCTGAGGGGCAGACGTGCAGGAGGGTGCGGTGAAGAGAGAAGCAGAGAAGGCTTGCCTCTGGTGACGGGTCTGGCTCCTGGCATGCCTGGGCCATGGGTGTGAGCACAGAGAGGGCCTTGGGAAGCACAGCGGGGTGACTGCATGTGCATGTTGGCAAATTGCATGGTAGAGAAGGGGCAGGCTCCGAGGGGAGGGTGAGGCTTGTGCGGTCTGTGGGTGGGGGCTGCCAAGAGGGACCTGTGGGCACCAGCCCCCAGAGGCTGCCCTAATGGGTACCTCTCAGGAGGAGGATGGGCCCTCAGACTGGTATGGGGGAATGGTTCCCAGCTCTTTAGAGGTTGAGGGTGTTTGCTGGAGTCCAAACACACCTCCCTCCACTCTCAACTTCCCAGTCATCTCGACCAAAGTGAACTTAGAGGTGAGAGGTTCTCTTCAGTCTCTTCAGCTTGGAGTTCGTGTTAGAGCTACATGAGGCTTCTTGTTTCTCAAGAGCAGTTCTGCCGACAAGGATTTCAGGACTGACATTGGACAAGCCGTGATCTTGGCTCACCTGAAGGCCTCTCACGTTCATTTTCTAAAAATTAAAAGGTCTGAGTGATCCCCGGCGGAAAAGACTCTCCTGCCGCCATCCCTTGAGGCATGTAGGAGGTGGCACACTCTCCAACAGGCAGATGTGAAAGTCACGTGTTTGCTGACTGGATCTGACATCTGACGGGCTTGTAACCGGGGTTGGAGTTTTATGTCCACATCATTGACACGAAACAGAAAGGGGAGGGCCTGCCTCTATTTAACTTGCTTCTACAGGTACTTCATGCCACCTGGGAGTTAATACAATTATGAGAGGAGAGCAAGTGGTCACCACAGGTTGTGTCTAGAAGTGTGGAGGAACATTCATGTTTTTAAAACATCGGGTCATTTTTAGCCAGTAACACTCACTGAACCTCTCTTAGATGATACATGTAAAATGTTACCATTCTTTATTTAATGTTCTTTTTAAAAATGCAATAATTGACTTTAATTAAAAGAAGAAATCTGGCCCTGGCAAGTGTGGTTAGAAGGCTTGGGGTTTTAATTTTTGGTCAAGGGCACATACCTACCTGGGTTGCAGGTTTGATCCTCAGCCCCAGTGGGGACAAGTGCAGGAGGCAGCCAATTGATGTCTCTCTCTCACATCAATGTTTTTCTCTCTCTCTCTCTCTCTCTCTCTCTCTCTCTCTCTCTCTCTCCCTCCCTCCCTCCCTCCCTCCCTCCCTCTATTCCTCTCTCAAAAAAACAATGGAAAAAATAGCCTCAGGTGAGGGTTAACAAGCAAAAAGAAGAAGAAATCTGTTCTGACTTTTTCTTTACAAAAAAGCTCTTGAAAATTAGCTTTTATTTATTTATTTTTTTAAAATATATTTTATTGATTTTTTACAGAGAGGAAGGGAGAGAAATAGAGAGCCAGAAACATCGACCAGCTGCCTCCTGCACGCCCCCTACTGGGGATGTGCCCGCAACCATTGTACATGCCCTTGACCGGAATCGAACCTGGGACCTTTCAGTCCGCAGGCCGACACTCTATCCACTGAGCCAAACCGGTTTCGGCGAAAATTAGCTTTTAGAAAGTATTAAACATATCAGTTTTGCAGTAGCCCACAGTGTTGGAGTGCTTTGCAATGCCCAAGCAAGCTATTTTTCTCTTAGTAATTCTGTTGATAATGCTTTTTTCCAATTTGAAGGCGAAATGGAGTCAGCTCCCTATGCCTCACGTTTTCCTAATTCTTCATAAAGTCAGTAAATTCCTCTGTTGGTTGTCTTTCCCACAAGTATCCAGGAGTTTTCTCTAGCCTCAACTCCTCTCTCCTGCCCTGGGAAAGTACAGGTTATTTTAGGGACAACGGGCTGCTTTCTTCTTTCTTTCTTTCTTTCTTTCTTTTAAAATAGTTTTATTGATTTCAGAGAGGAAGGGAGAGGAAGAGAGAGACAGAAACGTCCATGATGAGAGAGAATCATTGATCGGCTGCCTCCTGCACGCCCCCGCACTGGGGATCGAGCCCCCAACCCGAGCATGTGCCCTGACTGGGAATCAAACTGTGACCCCCTGGTTCACAGGTTGACGCTCAGCCACTGAGCCATGCCCACTGGGCTCCTTTCTGACTGAACTGATCCAACCTGACACGTCCTCCTTCGACTTGGTCTCTGTTCAGAGTCGCTTTGTACGCATGGAGCATTAACTCTAAATGAGCTGTTGGCATTCTGTCTTTAGATTTATGGTTCCATAAAGTGAAATTATTGAAATTTCAGAGCCCAGTCTTAAGACTACATGACCACAAACTACTTGATGATATTCAAATTATTTTTAAAAAGGAGAAAGAAGGAAAGAAAAAAATATTAGATGGTCCTAGAAAAATTTACATGGTAAATTAGACATTTTGGAACAACTTTAAAAACCTTGGAATAACTTAAAATCGTATTATGTTAGTTTTCCCAATAACTTTGAACAATGAGATCATTTTGTATATTTTTCTGGACCTGCATCATGTTTTCTAGTATGACTTAATTAGGTTCAGTGCAATTGATAATTACAGATAGGTTTTTACTTAGCTTCTCATAGAGATCTTTACATTATCTCTCAATATTTAATCCTTTTCATCAGCATAGAAGAGGCAACTAAAGAGCTGAATGTTTGTTTTTCATTGATTTCAGAGAGGAAGGGAGAGAGAGAGAAACATCGAAGATGGGAGAGAATCCTTGATTGGCTGCCTCCTGCACGCCCCCTACTGGGGAGTGGGGGATTGAGTCTGCAACCTGGGCATGTGCCCCTGGCCGGAATCAACCTGGGACGCTTTAGTCCCCAGGCCGACGCTCTATCCACTGAGCCAAACCGGCTAGGGCAAGAGTTGATTGTTTTTTAAGTTCCCCTTAAAGCAATAAAAATCTGTGCAATTATTACTTCTATTTAATAACACTTTTGCTTTTACACTCGATGTCAATGCTGGAACCAAAACTTACTGTCTAATTAGTATTAAATGCTTTATGCAGACACTGTCAGGATAAAAGGCCCAGTGTAATTTTTAAAAAATATATATTTTATTGGTTTTTTTACAGAGAGGAAGGGAGAGGGATAGAAAGTTAGAAACATCGATGAGAGAGAAACATCGATCAGCTGCCTCCTGCACACCTCCTACTGGGGATGTGCCTGCAACCAAGGTACATGCCCTTGACCGGAATCGAACCTGGGACCTTTCAGTCCGCAGGCGGACACTCTATCCACTGAGCCAAACTGGTTAGGGCAGGCCTAGTGTAATTTGACAGTGAGACTAATATCCAATAAAGATGAGACTTCATATTTATCCTTGGGAGGTTGTACAATTCATTTTGTTTTTAATTTATCTTTATTGTTGAAAGTATACAGGTGTCCACTTTGGTGTGTGTGTGTGTGTGTGTGTGTGTGTGTGTTTTCCCCATTGACCCCTCCTCCTTGCACCCACCCCTCTCAAGCCTTGGCCACACTATTGCCTGTCCGTGGGCTATGCATATATGCATAAGATCCCCAGTTAATCTCTCCCCCCACCACACACACACACACACACACACACACACACACACACACACACACACCCACCTTCCTTCTGAAATTCATCAGTCTGTTCATGGTTCTCTGTCTCTAGATCTATTTTGTTCATCAGTTAATTTTATTTATTAGATTCCACATATGAGTGAGATCATGTGATACTTACCTTTTTCTGACTGGCTTATTTCGCTTGGCATAATGCTCTCCAGGCCCATTCATGCTGCTACAATTCCGTTTTCAAAAATATTTATACTTCATTATTTGGGTAGGATCTGAGAGATCCGTTAACTCTCCCCTTTTGTAGCATCTCTCGAGTTTGCTTTACTGTTTATGGAGCTTATGGTCCTACCTTGAGAACATTTTTTCCATTATAGGACAACTCTATCCATTAGAAAGTTCCTTTACTTAAATCGCCCCCCTATCCCTTGTATCTATAAGCATTCTATTCATCCTATTCCATGAAGCTACCTCAAACATTTATTTCAGCATTTTATTAGCCATGGTAATTATTTGTGATCATACAAATACAGGAATACACATATAGGTGTTTCTGTCTGAAAGAAGATGGTGAGACTATAGTTAGTTTTAGGAGAAGAGGAAGGAGGGGACTATCTGTGATTTTTTTTCTTGATGAAGTGCCAGAGAAGAAAGAATATTTGATTATGAGCTAGCGGGTTGCAGACTCGATCCCCAGTGTGGGGCGTGCAGGAAGCAGCCGATCATGATTCTCTCTCATCATTGATGTTTCTCTTTCTCTCTCCCTCTCCCTTCCTCTCTGAAATCAATAAAAATATTTTTTTAGGAAAATTAGTTTTAATGCTTTTCATGGTAAGTACTCTCAAGGAAAATACAGGGAAGGAGGCAAAGCATCAGGGGACTCAGACGCGGAGCATTGCGAGAAACCACACCTAAGACTCCACGCGGAAGGGCTCGGGCGGGAGGGAGCGTCTTAGCCTTTTCCTTCAGTCTCTTAGGGGCGGGGTCCATGGTGGACTCGGTGAGGCCACCTGGAAAGCCGAGGGACCGGGCTTGGTGAGCAGGTCCTGTGGGCACAGCACGGCAATGCTCAGGGTGAGAGGGGAGGTGGCTCCCGGGGACGGGAGACCAGGGACTGGGCACCACTCCCTTCTCCTCTGCTGGGTGAGTGACACCCCCTCTCGCTGTCGCCTGGTGATTGACGGCTGCTGACACCGTCGCTGTCTTCCTCTCTCCAGCTAGAATGAGCACCAGGAAAAAAGTGCACGCGTTTGTCCGTGTCAGACCCACCGACGACTTTGCTCATGACATGATCAGATACGGCGATGACAACAAAGTAAGTGCGACGCGTGTGCCCTCACCGCGGGTGGCCTCTCTCCGTCCCGCCTCGCTAGGGTGTGAGCAGGTCGTGGCCCTTTAAGGGCCCAGGCAGGACGGGCGAAAGCCCAGAAGGACTCCAGGGTCCATCAGGCCCAAACCGTTCCCCGGCAATGCTGTTGGGGAGGAAACTCCGGGCACTCCCATTCTCCATTGTCTTTTTGGTTAATAAGCTTCCCTTTAGCCTTGGCCGGTTGGGCTCAGTGGATAGAGCATGGGCCTGCCGACAGAAGGGTCCCGGGTTCCATTCCGGTCAAGGGCACGTGCTCGGGTTTCTGGCTCGATCCCCAGTAGGGGCGTGCAGGAGGCAGCCGATCCATGATTCTCTCTCATTATTGATGCTTCTCTCTCCCCCTCTCCCTTCCTCTCTGAAATCAATAAAAATATATTTTTTAAAGTAATAATAAAGGCCCCCCTGTGCTAAAGCAGTTCAATAAGAACATGGAAAAGGTGCTTGACCCTGAACCAGAGGTGGGGAGCCACCACATCCCCCTGTGGACTGGGGAGGGAGGTGCGGGACCTGGTAGGTGCTGCAGGGTCCTGCCTGTCCGCCGGGGCTGTGCGGCACGCTGCAGCAGCAGCTTCCTCCCCCTCCCAGACGGAGTCCCTGTCCTCACCGAGGGTCACTCCCTCTTTTGTTCCACATCAGGCCTCAGCCATCGGTGATTTTTTTGCACCAATTTACAGCAATTTCCTAACAACTATGCCTTCATCTCCCCGTCTCCCTCTCCCTCCCTCCCCATCGCCTCTCTTTTCCGACCTAGACCATCGATATTCACTTAAAAAAAGACACGCGGAGAGGAGTTGTCAATAACCAGCAGACGGACTGGTCCTTCAAGCTGGACGGCGTGCTCCACGATGCCTCCCAGGACCTGGTCTACGAGACCGTCGCCAAGGACGTGGTGGCTCAGGCCCTCGACGGCTATAACGGTAACGTAGCTCCTCGGCTGTCTGACTGAGAGGACAGACCCGTGGGGCCCTCGGAGAGGGGCACGCGCCCTCCCCACCACCCCCCCCCCCCCCCCGTGAATAAAATGAATTCTCCCTCGCTAACTTCTGCTTGCCTATTGGTCTGCCTCCACGTTCTTGCCTTTGGCTTGACCCAAAGTCCGGACCCTGCCTGCCGTCACAGGAGTGACGCGGGCTCTCTGTTGTCATGGCGATTCGCCTTCGGTGCCGCCCTGTTCCAAATAGCTCACCTACTTAGTTTTGAAGACAGTGCCCTTATGGTGGACGCGATGGCGTCCAAACATTGTTCTCTAAGCTCCCTGCTGGGTGTTACTTCCAACCATTCAGTCAGCACCGTCGACTGTTTACGTTCTCGTATTGGACCGTGTGCAAATATAGTGCTAAAAACATGAGTCACGTTTGATTTCTTAACAAATTAAAAGCAGCCGTATCAGGAAATGTTTACAGACTCGTTCAGTGTAAGATTGTTTGAAATTTTTTTTTTCTTTCCCCTTTTAAAGATTTAAAAACCCTCAGACTGTATCACAGTCGGTAGACTGAGACCACTTGGTGGCTGCTGACTAGCATGTTCCCTGTTTGCAACTTTGAGGTCTGTTCCACGTCCCGGGGCCCCCCCTGAGCGGCTCCGTTGGTTAGAGCAGCATCCCCTCCACGCCAAGGTTGCGGGCCCCTCCCCGGGCAGGGCACATCCCAGGAGCAGCCAGCGAACCTGTCAGTACGTGGAACAACAAACTGACGTTTCTCTCTCCCTCCCCTTCTCTCTAAAATCAATACGTAAAGATGAAAACTTTAAAGAAGGCCCTGGAGCGGAGATGCTCAAACGCTGTACACGCCCCCCGTGGTCACGGAGGTGTGGTCCGCACTGACCCTGCGGGCTGTGGCCCTGAGGAGGCAGAGGCAGGAAGTAAGGCCCAGGTGCCGTGGAACCACAAGTGGGTTCTGAGTGCCAGCCCAAGGGACTCCTTCCGGCACGTTTGTGTCGGCTCCGTAGACACCCTGTCTGAGCTCCAGCTCACACTCGGAGTTTAGGCAGCCGGTAGAATTTGACCCGTCCCGGAAAGGGAGCATCCGTTTGGCAAAGGCAGCCTGGTTTCCGTGGCACGGCGTTGCCCGGGTGGGTCTGCCGTGTGAACGCCCCGAAGCGGCCTTGGGGACAGGGTCTGGCGCAGGCCGCCCAGGAGGAAGAGCAGGTGGGAACCTGAGACCTCGTGGCTCGTGTCCCGGAGCCTGGCGGTGACGTGGACCTAAAGGGTGTGAGAGGTGCATGCAGAGGACGTCTCCGAGGGCAGGGGCTCCCGAGAGGACCTGGCCAGGGCGGTCTGTTTCCGGAAGGGGAATGGGTCCTCCTGGCGGCCCCGCTCGGTCTGTGGGAACGTGCCATCTACAAAGAATTCTCCCCATTGAGGGGAAATGCCTTTTCCACTCCCATCTCTTCCTGGGGGTTTCAAACGCCTTTGCCTCCTGCCTGGCCAGCCCCTCGGGGAGGCCTCACCCTGAGCCCCTGGCAGTTCATGGCCTTGCTAAAGGAGGGCTGGAGTTCTGCCCTGGCCGGTGTGGCTCAGTGGATATAGCGTCGGCCTGCGGGCTGAAGGGTCCCGGTTTCGATTCCAGTCAAGGGCACATGCCTGGGTTGCGGGCTCGATCCCCAGTAAGGGGCGTGCAGGAGGCAGCAGATCAGTGATTCTCTCTCATCATTGATGTTTCTATCTCTCTTTCCCTTCCTCTCTGAAACAATAAAAATATATTTTAAAATCTATAATAATAAAAGCGTAATATGCTAATTAGACCGGACAACCGAACCACCGGATGAAGCTGGAGCTTCAGGGGCCGAGCCCCTTGCACGAATTTTGTGCATCGGGCCTCTAGTAAAAAAAACCATAAATAACTAATCAGTAGAAAAATCGGGTGAGGATTAACCAAAAAAAGAGAAGGGCTGGAGCTCAATCCTTTTCGACTCCTCCCCTTTCCAGGAAAACCCGAAGTCGCTCTGCTCCCTCAGACCCCCTCCCTCCCCCCTCCTCGCGCCCTGCTCTCCGAAGAAGCCCTGGTCAGGTCTCTGGGGAAAGGGAACAGCAGAGCACTCTGTGGGCCTCGGATTCAGAGCAGCTGCCTGTGTTCTGAGCATTTATGTCCCCATTTCCCTGCCCACCCACCCTCCACGGCAGGAAATCCTGGTCTCTGTGGAGGCTCCTGATGGCCACGTCCAGGCCCCGGTGCTGGCTGGCCCTAGGCGTGCGGGGGGTTGGGATGGGGTGGGGGTGGGGGGGAGAGCTATCCTCGGAGCTGTTTCCCTGGAGGTCACCGAGCCCTATTTTTGAAATGTTTGCAGGCACCATCATGTGTTATGGGCAGACGGGAGCTGGCAAGACTTACACCATGACGGGGACCACGGAGAATTACAAGCACCGAGGGATCCTGCCCCGGGCTCTGCAGCAGGTAGGGGTGAGGGGGCACACAGGTCCCCGCTCTGCCACAGGTGCTGCTGGCCCAGGCCAGCTGCTGGAGACCCGGGGGCGACAGGATGCACATGGGGGGAGGGGGTGTCCGTGAGTCAGAGGCCTCAGGAAACCAGGGGTGCGGGTTTTGGACCCTGGCCCACGCCCACGCCGAACCTGTTTCCTCGTTCGTTTGTAAAAGAGGGCGTGGGCCATGCCGACTGGCTTGTGGCTGCTGCGCTGGTCTGTGGCCTGTGACTGAGGATCTGAGGCCCGAATCAGGTCCTTCCTGGCTTGAATGAGGGGATAGGGGTCCTGCAGAGCGTCCACCACCCCGTCCCGCCCCCCCAAAGTGCCACGGCCACGGGAGGGAGCGGAGCTGGCCCGGCTCTGAGGTCTGAGTCCGTGTCCCCCACCCCCACCTCCACCTCCACCCCCGCAGGGGTCCGGGAAGTGGGAAGCCAGATGGAAGGCAGGAGGGAAGGGCCTTCCTTTGGGGGTGCGAGCCTGGGTTTGAGGACCCTCTGGAGATAGGAGGCAAAGGGCTTTCCCCCCGGCCCCCCCGAAGGCATCTTGAGCTTGTACACCCCTGTCCTGGAAGAATGGCAGGTCCCCCTCCCACACAGCCACCACGCTCGGCGCTCTGAAGCAACGCCTTGGTAATGCGCTGTCAGAGCCTCAGGGTCTCAGGATCTTCTGAGACGTCAGTAGTCCAGCCCCGTGTTGTCCAATAGAAATATAATGTAAGTCACATGCACAAGTTTTAAATATAGACATTGTTTATTTCAGAGAGGAAGAGAGAGGGAGAGAGAGAGAGAGAGAGAGAGAGAAACATCCATGATGAGAGAGGATCATGGACCGGCTGCCTCCTGCACACCCCCCACTGGGGATTGAGCCCACAACCCAGGTATATGCCCTTGATTAGAATCGAACCTGGGACCCTTCAGTCCGCAGGCTGACGCTCTACCCACTGAGCCAAACCGACCAGGGCCACATGTGCAATTTTGAGTTGTCCAGTAGCCCCATGGGAAAAAGTCACACATGTGAAATTAGCTTTTCATCATATATGTCATTTAACCCAGTATATCCAAAATATCATCTCTACGTGTAATCAATATGAAAAGTATTGAGATATTTTACATTCTTGTCCTCATACTAAGTTTTTGAAATCTGGTGTGTATTTCCATTTAGACACCAAATACTCATCAGAAATACTTGTCTGTATTTAGATGTCATAAAAGTCACAGTTGAGAAATAGGTTTATAAACCCAAGTTGTTCCGAATATACTTACAGGTTTACCAGGAACTGAGTCGCGTCTCGGTTTTTAAATGTCCGTTTGGGTTCACTGAAATCACATGAGGTTGGCAGTGTGTTTCCTCGTTGGCACTGGCCACACGTGGAGTCCGCAGCTGCAGGTCCAGGCTGTGAGCGCCAGGTCGGACCTCCAGGGTCATCTCGCCGGCTCCCGTTTGACACAATAGAAAACTAAGGTCCAGAGAGAGGGAACCGCCGTCCGCAGGCGCCTGCTGCTCAGTGCCACGCGGTCTTCGCGCCGAGACAGCCAAGTCTGGCTTAGCTGCTTCCCGCGCGAGCTGAGTGACAAGCCCTGTATCACGCGGAGCCTCCCGCGGACGGGGGTTGCCCTGCCCGACGTCAGTCACGGGGGTTCCGAGGATGCAGTGAAACGCTGGGTGTGAAAGAGGCTTATGCCTGGTGAGACCCCGTAAACTGGAGACCTTCACCCCAAGTCCTTCCTCTTCATCACCCCTCTGCTCCAGGGACCTGAGTGAGGTTTAGCCAACCTGTAAGTCAGGCCTCTAACACCAGGGGCTAGTGCCCGGCCGGTGTGGCTCAGCCGCTGAGCATCGAACGGGAACCAAGAGGCCACCAGTTCAATTCCTGGTCAGGGCACGTGCCCGGGCTGCAGGCTCAGTCCCCTGGGGCAGCGGGCAGGAGGCAGCCGATCGGTGATGTTTATCTCTCTGTCCCACTCCCTTCCTCTTTCTCTAAAAATATATGAAAACGACACGGTGATAGTAAACGTCACCCGATGGACTAGAATGATAGTCGTCGTTGCTGATGATCGTCACCCCAACAAACCGTAAATGCTTTTAGGAGAAGGTCTCTGATTGATGTCCGAGGCCCCTCGGAGGCCCGCCCTCCCCTGGCACAGGCTGCCCGCTGCAGCCCGGCTGCGGGGTGGGCGGCGACCGCTGTCCGACCTCCCACCCAGGTGTTCAGGATGATCGAGGAGCGCCCCACGCACGCCATCACCGTGCGCGTCTCCTACCTGGAGATCTACAACGAGAGCCTGTTCGACCTCCTGTCCACGCTGCCCTACGTGGGGCCCTCCGCCACGCCCGTGGCCATCGTGGAAAACCCGCACGGGGTCTTCATCAAGGGCCTGTCGGTCCACCTCACCAGTCAGGAGGAGGACGCCTTCAGCCTCCTCTTTGAGGTGAGAGGCTCGATGCTACGATTTCTCCCTCCCTCCCTCCCTCCTCCCCTCCCTCCCTCTCTTTCTTTCTCTTATTTTTTCCTCACACCCTTCTTCTTAGTTTTTTACTTTGATAATCAGGGTGAAAATTAAACATATACTCACTGAGCGATTTCAGCTAGTACCAAAACACAGGAATAGCTCTGGCCGGCATGGCTCGATGGTTAGAGTGTTGGCCCCGCGCGCTGAAGGGTCACGGGTTTGATTCCCGGTCAAGGGCACCTACCTAGGTTGTGGGTTCAATGAAAAAGAAATATATATGTAAATGGCCCTAGCCAGTTTGGCTCAGTGGAGAGAGCGTCGGCCCGCGGACTGAAGGGTCCTGAGTTTGGTCAAAGGCATGAACCTCGGCTGCAGGCGCGATCCCTGTGTGGGAGGCAATCAGTTGATGTTTCTCTCTCTGTCTCTCCCACTCCACCCTCTCTCAATACACACACACACACACACACACACACACACACATGAATAAAAAAGAATTACTTGTTTTCTACATGTGGCAACAATAATGTATATTTTGGCTTATTTCCTTCCAGTCTTTTTTTCCTGTGCAGTTTTTTCTTTATGTAGTTGAAATTGCCCCCCCCCCACCCACTTAACATTAAATCATAGGCATTTGTGGTATAGGAAAAAATAAGGATTAATACCTTATCAATAAAAATAAAAAAATAAAAGCACCAATTATTGTTTCCTCCTCCCCCCCCATTAAAAAAATTTTTTTAAATTGATTTCAGAGAGGAAAGGAGAGGGAGAGAGAAATAGAAACATCAATGATGAGCAAGAATCATGGATCGGCTGCCTCCTACACACCCCCCATTGGGGATCGAGCCCACAACCTGGGTATGTGCCCTGAACGGGAATCGAACTGTGACCTCCTAGTTCCATGGTCGGCAAACTGCGGCTCAATAGCCACATGCGGCTCTTTGGCCCCTTGAGTGTGGCTCTTCCACAAAATACCACGGCCTGGGCGAGTCTATTTTGAAGAAGTGGCGTTAGAAGAAGTTTAAGTTTTAAAAATTTGGCTCTCAAAAGAAATTTCAATCGTTGTACTGTTGATATTTGGCTCTGTGGACTAATGAGTTTGCCGACCACTGTCCTGGTGCATAGGTTGTCACTCAACCACTGAGCCATACTGGCTCCCCCCAGATTTTTAATGTAGTCCATGTTCACTGTCAAAAAAATAAAATGGAGGCACGGACCTGAATGAGAAGGAAAACGGCTTGTAAACCCCCAACCAGGAAGCGACTCGTGAACATCCTGGGAGCAGCCGCGGTTTCTTCTTCTTCCCCGAGCGCCTTGCCTTCCTCAGGGCGCGCCCGCCTAGCATGCTGTGCTTCCTCCTGGAAACGTGCTGCGTCCCCTCGATGGACTTGCTGATGTCAAACCATCCCCGCATCCCACGGCTAAATCCCTCTTGGTCGTGGCGTGTGCTCCTTGTAACGTGGTGTCCGAGTTAGTTTGCTGTGACTCTGGGTCCTGCTTCTCTCTGCTGTTAAAACCTCTTTGCCCAGATTGCCCTGCCAGCGTAGATTCCCCGTACAGACAGATCCTTCCCTACTTGCTGGGTGTGAAGGTTGATCACGATTCAGTATTTATGAACACGTCGGAGGCACGTCCAGGTCCTTGCCACGTGGCCTTTGGGAAAGCTGTACGAATCCGTACGTCCCTCGCCGTGCATCCAAGTGTAGACCTGGGCTCTGACTTGTCTCCCCGTGACTGGCTCATAAAGGGGACGCGCCGGGAAGGCCGGCTGCCTGCGGCGAGGGCGCGGGGGACTCACTGCGCAGCCGTCGGTGTCGCCGCAATGACTCCAGGGCCCGGTTATTTACATTTCCAAAATGTCGTCCCCGGTTCCCCTCCTCTTCAGGGGGAAACCAACAGGATCATCGCCTCCCACACGATGAACAAGAACTCGTCCAGGTCGCACTGCATCTTCACCATCTACGTGGAGGTGAGCGTGGGCCCTTCGCCTGCCGGGGGGGTGGGGGGGGCCGTGGCCCGCTCCCTGGGCCCCAGCAGGAGGCTCTCCCCGGGAAGCCTCAGCCTCCTCTGTTGGGATGTTTCACAGGCCCATTCACGGACCTTATCGGATGAAAAGTACATCACTTCCAAAATTAATCTGGTGGATCTAGCCGGCTCGGAAAGGCTGGGGAAGTCTGGGGTAAGTGGGGGGACGGGGGGGGGGGGGGGGGAGGGGGCAGATGTTCCTTCTCCACAAGCCATGGCCCCGTGTCCGGCACAGTGGCCCGAGCACGGGGGCCGCGCGCGTGGGGGCTGCCCTCATGGTGAGCACCGTCCTGAAGGAGACACGGACGAGCGGCGGTCGCCCACCAGGGGTCCGCGGGTCACTGCTGGCCCGTGAGGTCCGGGAGGTCGGCGACGGCTGCCGTGGAGCGCGTGGGCTTGGCCCTGCGGAGCGGGAGGGGCCGAAGGAGCAGGGGCAGCCGCGACAGAGGCCGTTCCTGCCCGGCAGGGCTTTTCCAAAGTTGAAATGAGGTCATAGCCTTTACATTCTTTTTAAAAATACATTTTTATTGATTTCAGAGAGGAAGGGAGAGGGAGAGAGAGAGAAACATCAATTATGAGAGAGAATCATGGATTGGCTGCCTCCTGCACGCCCCCTACTGGGGATCGAGCCTGCAACCCAGGCATGTGCCCTTGGCCGGAATCGAACCCGGGACCCTTCAGTCCCCAGGCCGGCGCTCTATCCACTGAGCCAAACCGGTCAGGGCGGAGCCTCTAAATTCTTAACAAGGAGCCTGGCACTCAGTAAGTGATTAGCTTTTCTCTGTATGAGCGTGAGTGTTCACAGGAGTATGCATGAGTATTTCATCTGAAATATTTATATGAACGTGAGTATTAGCATAAGTATTCACTAGAGTCTACAGCTGAAACTAATATAAAATAATATTGAATGTCAACCGTGATTGACAAGTTAAAAAAAAAAGTTCCGTAGCCTAAGGGTACTAGGGTATGGTTTCTGTTTTCAGCTCTTTTGTAAGGGAGACTCAGGCTTTGGCCCTCTCTGATTGTGGTTTGGATAATAAGCTCTCCCCTGCCCAAAACTTAGAATAGTGGCCAACTAACAAGGTAGTGTGTATGGCCCTGGCTGGTGTGGCTCAGTGGATAGAGCGTTGACCTGCGGACTGAAGGGTCCCGGGTTCGTCAACCAGGTCAGGGCACATGCCCAGGTTTCGGGCTCGATCCCCAGTAGGGGGCATGCAGGAGGCAGCCAATCAATGGTCTTCTCTCATCATGGATGTTTCTCTCTCTCCCTCTTCCTTCCTCTCTGAAAGCAATAAAAGTATATATTAAGAAATTTTTTAAAAAGGTAGTGTGTATTAAAGTCTTTTTTACTTTTATAGACTAGTACGAAGGAGTATTATGATTAGGCTCATTAAAATTCTAATTTGAAACATTGTAAATTAACATATGCAACTTCAAAAGGTATGTAAAAATATCCAAGTGGAAAAATACATGAAAAAAAAGTTAACTAAAAAAAAAAAGCATTCGCAAGTGTGTTCGGATGAGCATTGTTTGTGCGTCCGTGTGCGCGTTCCTGTTTGTGTAAAGTCACAGGACTGTTTGCTCGGGTGACTGCGCAGATGTTCAGATGTGCGTGCCTGTGCGTGTGGCCTTTCTGTGAGTTTTCACGTGGACTTCCACATGGCGCTCACGTTCACCAGCACCGCAGGTGTGTGTGGGAGTGACCGCTGCGCGCTGGCGTCATCGGGCCAAGACGGAACGCGGCCCCGACCGCGAAGGAGGCTCTGCTGGCCGGACCTGTGCTCGGGGTGGGGCCGCGCTCCCGGGTCTGAAGCAGAACCGGCTCTGTTTGCAGTCCGAGGGCCGAGTGCTGAGGGAGGCCACCTACATCAACAAGTCGCTGTCCTTCCTGGAGCAGGCCATCATCGCCCTCGGGGACCAGAGGCGGGACCACATCCCCTTCCGGCAGTGCAAGCTCACCCACGCCCTGAAGGACTCCCTGGGTGAGGGTGCGGCCGGTGCACGGAGCGGGGCCGGCCGCCGGGGCCTTTATTTAAAATATATTTTTATTGACTTCAGAGAGGAAGGGAGAGGGAGAGAGAGAGAGAAACATCAGTGATGAGAGAGAATTATGGATCGGCTGCCTCCTGCACACCCCCTACTGGGGATGGAGCCTGCAACCTGGGCAGGTGCCCCGACCAGGAATCGAACCTGGAACCCTTCGGTCCGCAGGCCGACGCTCTATCCACTGAGCCACACTGGCCAGGGCCGGCCTGTCCGCTGCTGTGATCATGGCCTTGCCCCTTCCCGGTGGCATGAACCTCGTGCAGCCTTTTCACAGTGGCCGCAGACACGCCTGGAAGGCGGAACCACGCCTCGTCCCTCTCCGGTACCTACAGCACGTCACGCTGTTCACTCCCAGCACCTGTGCCTAAGCTTTGGCCTCCCCTGGGAACACCTCCTCCTCCCTCTACCAGCTGGCAGGTCCTTCCTCACCTCCTAGGACAGTGATGGGCAACCTTCTGAGCTTGGTGTGCCAAACTTCGCCAAAAAACTGAGCATAACTCGGGTAGTGTGTCACTTTGAGGAAAAAACTAACTCCAAGACTCTAGTCGCAAATGTTTCATCCTCAGGAGCAGCAAATGTTTCATCCTCGGCATGCGGCCGCGTGTCATCAGAAATGGCTACGCGTGTCAGCTGACACGCGTGTCATAGGTTCGCCATCACTGTCCTAGGCCCAGGTGTGGCCTCTCCCGGACGTCCTTCCTTCCCCCACAGTCGCCCCGATGGGGTGAGGGTGGTGTCTTGTCATCCCTGGGCCCCAGGTTTTGTGTTGGGCCTGATGACACCATCGTTGGTGTCTGGTTATTAACCGAGTGCGACTGTGAGCAAGACCTGCCCCTGCCCCTCCCGGCCTCACGCCAGATCTCCTCTGCTGTCCCCTCGTGACCTCACCTACACCTGATTGCCTTCCCAAAGCCCCCCTCCCGATGGGGAGTTAGGCCTTCCACATGTGGGTTTGGGGGGCACACACACATTCCACTCATCACCGACCCCCACCAGCCTCAGAGGAACCCCTGGGCACGAACCCGCGTGGCTCATGGCCTTCCGTGTCCCGCCTCCTGCAGGTGGGAACTGCAACATGGTGCTCGTGACCAACATCTACGGGGAAGCCGCCCAGCTGGACGAGACGGTGCGTGCACAGCCCACGGCCAGGGGCGGGGGGAGCCCTCCACATGGGGGCAGGGGAAGGCTGACCCCGGGGGCGAGTCTGAGCCAAAATTGCCGAGAGGAGTCCAGCCAGGATCCAAATACCAAGGACCAAGGGGCAGAAGCTCTGGGAGGAAGAGGCAGAGCAGGAGGCAGGCTCGGTGGGGGCCAGTGCCAGGAGAGGAGGCTGAGAGCCCGCTCCTAGGGCAGAGGCCATGCTCGCTGGGCTGCTCCTGGAGCTGGGGTCGAGGAGCGCGGACGCCTCCTTCTCGTGATCGTACACGTTACAAACCTCGGCAGTAGCCCGGGGTTCCAGGCGTGGTTATTCGGCTGACATGCACTGATGGGGATTAAACATCTGCCGTGCGCAGAGCGGGGGCGGCGGGCAGGGAGCAGCTCGGGAGGGAGGAGCCAGTCGCCCTACGTCAGGTGGAGGCCCAGGTGGAGGCCCAGGTGGAGGGGTCCTCCAGAGGGAGGGTTTTCCTGGAGCTGGGGTGCGGAAGGCGGGCGCTGGGAGGGCGTGGTGGCAGGGAAGTTCCTGGCAGAGGGTTGGCGGGCCGGGGTGGCCCTGCCTGGGAGGCTCAGGAAGGACAGGAAGGAGCAGCTGCAGGGCCGGGTGGGCTGTGCTGGGGGCGGGGCTGTCACGGGCTTTGAGTCGGAAAGGGCTGTGGCTCGAGTTGTAACTCGGGGAGGTCCCCCCGGCAGGGTCACAGGTGGCCTGGGGAGGGAGAAGGGTGGGAGAGCCAGCGGTTACGGAGGCCGAGGCGGTGCCGGGTGCCGGGGGTGAGCCCACCCGCTGGGTGCCAGCCGCCCCTCCTTCCTCGGAAGGGCCACCATCTTCACAAGGTTTGGAAGGCGCCCCTTAGACTTTTCACTTTTTAACAAAATATTGGTTTCAGGGAAGAAGGGAGAGGGAGAGAGAGAAACATCACCGGTGAGGGAGAATCAGGGACCGGCTGCCTCCTGCACACCCCACACTGGGGATGGAGCCCGCAACCGGGCCTGTGCCCTGACTGGGAATCGAACCCTGACCTCCTGGTTCATAGGTCAATGCTCAACCCCTGAGCCACGCCGGCCGGGCCAGACATTTCGTTTTTAAAATGTGGGTGTTTAGGGCACTTCAGCCATCGGATAACCCACGCAGGTCCTGGCCCGGGCACCACAGGGCAGGACCCTCCTGTGGGCCTCCCAGCTTCCTGCACGAGGGGCCGCCTGCGAAGGGCCTGGACGCGGGAGGCGGGATGGGCGCTCCCTCTGACGCTCAGGCGGCTTCCCCAGGGGCAGGCCTCCGGCCTCCTGCTCTCCTGGCTGCCCCCCACGAGGCGCCCCGAGCACGGCCTCCTCAGGACGGCGGGAGGCCTCTGCCCCGTCCGACCCAGAGACCGTCACTGCCCGGCCGTGGCTGTCCTGCACCTGCTGTGCCCACGCCGTGGAGATCCGTGCCCAGAGCCGAGCCCCCGGGGCCCGAGGAGCACCGAGGGGCCTCAGGGTTGGGACGAGGCGTGCTGGGGAGTGGCAGCCGGCGAATCTCTTCCCCAAATGTGTTAAAACCGCAAGGCGGTTCCCGTCACGGATCGTGTTGCTCCTGCGCTGACACTCCGTGTGTGGGGTGACCCCAGTGAGGGAGTGTGGCCACGCCTGGCTGTGGAGGGAGCCTGCCCTCCCCCCTCACAGAGCAGCTCCAGCTGCGGGAATGGGGGCCCCGCCCGAGGCCCCCGTGGGCAGCTCTGCCCAGAGCACCCTGCACGCCTCGCCTGAGTCTCCCGGGGACCCGGAGGCAGGGCGCCTGGCTTTGCAGAGAAGTCAGACCTGCCCGAGGTCGCACAGTGGGTGGCCAGACTGCCCCCCTGAGGACCCTGTGGCCCTCCCCGGGGCCACTCCTAGGTGACCTGACCCTCCTGTCTGCTGCCCGGCCGCAGGGCTCCACGTGGGCCGCAGGGCGTGAGGCTGGGTCTCAGGTGGCCTCGGGGAGCAGCCGCCGCCCTGTGTGCCGTCTGCGCGGTGGGCCGTGTCCCAAGCACGTGTGCGCGGCCATCATTGCCCTGGCTGCCCCTGCCGAGGGGCTCGGCAAGCCCCTCCTGACGTCCCTCCACGGTCGCCGGAGACCCCGCGGTCCGATTTGGAGCTTGTCTCTAAACGGGCTTGTCTTTCCTCGTGGACGCCTTTCCTCTTTGCAAATCTCTCTCCTTATAAGTAAATGGCCCAGACAGCGAGGTCTGTTCTGTTTCAGCTGTCCTCGCTGCGGTTCGCGAGCAGGATGAAGCTGGTCACCACAGAGCCTGCCGTCAACGAGAAGTACGACGCGGAGGTACGGGGCTGCGGGCAGCCTGGGGGGGGGGGGGCGGGGGGGCGGGGGACCTGCTGCCCGGGTCACACAGGCCTGGCTTCCCTTCCTCCCTCAGCCAAAATGTAATCTGGGCCAGTCCTTCCCGTTCCAGGACGGGCCAGCCATCAGGGTCCCCGGACACCCTGTGGGGGCTGCCACAGGTGAAAGGGCGAGGTCAGGGGTTCAGGCGCCGCCGAGTGCCGGGGCATCAGCAGGGACGTCCCTGGCTGACAGCTGACTGTTTGAGAGGGAATGTTCAGCATCCCCACGGACCAGGAAATGCAAATTAGAACCTAAGTGGATTTCACCCCCAGACGGGCAAAACTTGGAATTTTTCTCACTGCAACTTGGTGGCGAGATGTCCTGAAACAGGGACGCCGCTCTCCTTCTGGCCGGAGGATGGGCACACCGCGTGGGAGAGCATTTGGCAGCATCTGGTAAAGGGAGAACACGTGCCGATCGTCTGGCGTGCGTTTCCAGTGCTTACGGCATCGCAGTTACTGCCCATAGGGGCATGTGCACGCCCTGAGCTCCTGCCAGACCCGTTACACTTCCCAGATCCTACATCCTGACGGCAAACGCCAGGCCCTGTGGCTCTGTGAGGGGGTGGGGGAGGGTGGGGGGACCCGTGGCTGGAGGGTGAGGAGGAACGGCGCTTGGAGCTGGCTCTCAGCCTCGAGCGGGCACCAGGGCGATGCTGTGGGCTTGCTGGACCACACGCCCCTGGACCCGGCCCCTTAGCTCCTGATTGCGTCAGCCTGGGGTGGGGCTCGAGGATTCTCACTTCTAGACATTCCCCACTGCTGCTGCTGCTGCTGCTGCTGCTGCTGCTGCTGCTCTGAGGCCACACTTTGAGAACCGCTGGCTCAGTGGCTAGGAGCCCAGGCCCCTGCCCTGGGCTGTCCTGGCTCAGCAGCCTGCTTACCTGCGTCAGCTGTGTGGCCTCAGCAAGATCCGTACTCTTGCTAAGCTTCAGCTTCGTTATTTGTGAAATTGGGGAGGAACAGAAGCCACTCTCAAAGAGGTGTGGCCTGGTCATTGGCTCGGTGGGTGGAGCGTCGGCCTGCGGACCAAAAGGTTCGATTCCGGTCAAGGGCATGTACCTTGGTTGCGGGCTCCTCTCTGGCCCAGGCCCTGGTCAAAGCACATGCAGGAGGCAACCAATCCATGTGTTTCTCTCGCATCGATGTTTCTCTCTGTCTGTCCCTCTCTATTCTGTTCTCTCTAAAAATCAATGAAAAATATCCTCAGGTGAGGATTAAAAAAAAAAGATGTGAAGAATAACATGAGGCCTGACCGGCATGGCTCAGTGGTTGAGTGTTGACCTATGAACCAGAAGGTCATGGTTCAATTCCCAGCCGGGCCGTGGGCTCGATCCCCAGTGTGGGGTGTACAGGAGGCAGCCAATGATTCTCTTTTGTCATTAATGTTCCTATCTCTTTATCCCTCTCCCTTCCTCTCTGAAATCAATTAAGTATACACACACACACACACACACACACACACACACATAAAAGAACAGGATGATGGGTAGAAACCTCTTCGCACAGTGCTGTTGTGTTGCTAATGCTCGGTAGATGTTGGCCAGCACTCTGCTCACTCCCACAGGTCCCCTGCCAGTTCTACGTAACAGGGTAAACCTGCTCAGGGATGTGTGGAAAGAGATTTACAGGGACAGTGCTCTCACTGCTCGTTGTAATCGTGAAAAGTTGGGGAGTAGCCAAACGTGTTGTGGGGGGAGGGAGCCAGAGCCAGGGCCTGAGCCTGGATAATCTCAGGTGGGGACTGAAGTGGCCCGAACGGTAGCATCTGACATCGACTCCAAGTATGAAAACATTCAAAGCGATCCCGACGACCATTCATGGGTACAGATGCTCCTTAAGACCCGTCTTAAGTTGAGAATATCGTGAGTTAAACACGCATTCAACCTACCCAGCGTCATCACTCAGCCTCGCTAGTCAGCCATTGTCAGTGGGTACCGTGTGTGTGTGTGTGTGTGTGTGTGTGTGTGTGCACGCGCGCGAGGCTGGAGGGTCCCTCTGGGGTGTCTGGGGGAATGGACTTGGATTGGGGTACACAGGGACTTCGCTTTTATCTGAAATGTTTTATTTCTTTAAACACACACAGATGCCAATACGGCAGCACGCTGTTAAATTCTGGTCTAATTACATTTCATGGCACTGTTTTCTATCCTTTTCTGCAGCTGTAAGTTTTTTTAAAATTTTAAAAAATTGATTTACAGAAAGAGAGACGTTAATTTGTTGTTACACCTATTCATGCATTTCTTGAGTCTTCGATGTGCCGAACTGGGATCGAACCCACAACCTTGGCAAATCGGCGATTATGTCTTTTTACATGTATGTTTCTTGTTATGTGGTGTTCTAGCTCAGGAGGATCACATGACCGCCTGTGAACCTGGCCGGGTGGGCGTGGTGCCGGCCGGGCGGACGCTCACGCTCTAAAGTCTGCGTGGTGTCCTGGGCCGCCTCGGGATAAGCACCTTCCCTCAGGAGCCTGAGTGAGGAGAGCGGCTGGGAGCCTCCTCGGCCGCCGCCCTTCCTGTGAGCCCGTCCTCAGGGGGCTCTGGGGCGCGGCCACCGCGTTTGGACAGGGTTAGCCTCGGACGGACTGACGAGAGGGCACGGTCCCCTCGTGGCCACGTGCAAGTCCCAGCCTGGAGGGCAGAGCCTCCCAGCACCGTTACAGCCAACAGCTGTAGTTGTCAGCGTGACCCTGTGGTCCGAACACGTAGCCCCACGTGGCTGAGGGATAGAGTTCAGGTGCCTGTAGTTGAGGAGGATCGAAATCCACGAGAATGTTGTCAATATCTGACCACGCCCTTACTGTGCCTCGGGCATCGGCTGTAAAATAGACGCGGCTTGTAGTCCGTGGCGCTGTCGCTAGCTCTCCGTCAGAGGACAGCGTCCCACCCAGACCCAGCTTTCCTTCTCTTGTCTGTCTGTTCTCCATCCTTCACCGCCCCCCTCAGGCTCACCCTTGGCCGTGCACAGGTGGCTTCCGGGACCTCCCTCCGCGCTGACACCTGCGCCCCAGGGGGTGGAAGAGCTTCCGGAATTTCCTTGGCTGGTGGGCCTGGCTGTGAGGCAGGAGGCTGGCTCGATCCGCCTCTGCCAGCAGCTGAGCCTCAGGGTCACGCGGGGGGTTGGACTGATGACTGCCCAGGGTCTGGCTGCGATTCTGTGAGCCCCGGGCTCCAGCAGACAGCAGAGAGAGGAGGGGTGCTGTGCTCTGCCGTGAGGAGCTACCCTGCAGGTGTGGGTGGGGCGCAACTTCCCAGGGAGGCTCTCCCGGCTGAGAGCTGCCGGCCTGGGGCGGGGCTCACGCCGAGGGTCCGAGCCACCCTCCTCTGTGACGGTGAATGCCTGGCCGGTGGGGAGCGTGAGTCTGTGCTGTGTCCAAGGCATTCGTTCCGCCCAGAAAAGGCTCCTGGTCTTTCCAAGGGCGTCGGCCTGCGGAGTGCCACCAGGCGCCTTGCCGTGGGGTCTGCCGCTCCAGCCTCTCTCCGTGGCGTGGAGGCTGGCAGCCCCGGGCAGATGGCCCACTGCCTCGTGTCACCTGATGGCCAGGAGGTCACACTGGACAGTCATCCGGCTGGAGACCCCAGCGGCTCAGCCAGACGCCCCGCTGAGTGAGCCCACCTCTGGCTGGGGACTGGCCACAGCTCGGGTCCCGGGATCCCGCTGCCAAGGGCTCCCTCCAGTGGCCATTTAAAAAAAACATTTTTTTTATTGATTTCAGAGAGGAAGGAGGGAGAGAGAGAAACCTCATCGATGAGAGAGAATCATGGATCGGCTGCCTCCTGCACGCTCCCCACTGGGGATCGACCCCGCACCCGGGCACGTGCCCTTGACCAGAATCGAACCCGGGACCCTTCAGTCCGCAGGCCGACGCTCTGTCCGCCGGGCCACACGGGCCAGGGCGGGAGTGCCTGTGCTCACTGCTCTGAGTCTCCTCCGCCGGCGGCTGCCGAGGCCCCTCAAGCCCTACACCCCCCGCTGGGGGAAGGCACCGTGGGGCGGGAATTGTCCGGGTGCCGGGATCAGGCCGTGGACCGGACCGCCGGGAGCGCTCGCGGCCTGAGGGAGGGCAGGGGCTGGGCTGAGGGGGAGAAGCCGGGGCTCCTCTGACTGCCCCTCTGCCCACCATCTTCCCTGGCAGCGGATGGTCAAGAACCTGGAGAAGGAGCTGGCGCTGCTCAAGCAGGAGCTGGCCATCCATGACAGCCTGGTACGGGGCCGGGCCTGGGGGCAGGACTGGGTGCACCGGGGCGAGGGGCAGGGAGCAGAGGCAGGCAGGTGGCAGGAGGACGAGGGGCAGGGGGTTGGGGCGGCAGGTTGGGGTACGCGGCAGACATGATGGGTCGAGGTCAGGGATGGGGGCAGGCTGGGGTGTGGAGGGTGGCAGCACGGAGCCAGGAGTGCAGGGGCCTGCCCGGTTGAAGCTCAGGCCCAGAGGGGCTTGGAGGCCGAGGCCGCACCGCCCTCCCATGCCCTCCTCCTAGAATCCCCAGCAGAGTGCCTCCCCGCCCTCACCGCTCGCTGCCCCTCGCTGACCAGAGCCCCTGGCCTGAGCCAGGGCCCTCCCCCAGGCCTGACGCCGGGAGAGTGGGCTGGCCTGGTGGCCAGGGGGTGCCCAGGCCCCCGTGCTGGTTCTTCGCACGGCCCTGCTGCCCCTCGCGGGCTCAGCGCGCCAGCTGATGTGCGTCGTCCTCCTCCAAGGCCAACCGCTCCCACGTGAACTACGACCCCATGGACGAGATCCAGATTGCCGAGATCCACTCCCAGGTGCGGCGGTACCTGGACGGGGCGCTGGACGAGATCGATGTAAGGAGCCTCTCCTCGGGACCCAGCTTACGTCCGACCCGGCGTCCGCTGCGCTGGCCCTGGGACCGCCCCTGAGAGGGTGCAGTGGGCGTGTGGGGGGGACCCCGACCTCAGAGTCCCTTCAGCCACCGAGGCCTCAGCCTCCAAGTTCAGGTTACCAGGCTGTGGGTGCCGCCCAGTGGCCAGCAGCCTGAACAGGCTAGAACACACAGGACGCCATCCATCGCCGGGACCAGGCGGGGCCTGAGCCAGGCGGCCGGTCGAATCCCGTCCGCGCGTCTCCGTGCCGCGTCTCTGTGCCACGTGACCTCGGTACCTGGGGAGCCTCGCCTCCTCAGCGGGGAAGGGCCTGAGCCTGGCTCCTCGGCTGCTGTGGAGCTGGAGGTGCCACTCAAGGACGAGGGCCATGCTGGCTGTGCGCACGGAAGACCCGGGCGGTGGGCCCAGGAGGGAGCCGGCCACACGGGAAGGGCCCTCGGCAGAGGCAGCTGTTCCCGCAGCGCAGGTGGCCAGCTCTTCACGGGGAGCTGCCTGCGCAGACCCGCCCGTTACTGTGGCAGCGGAGGGGGCTCCCGGCCTCCCCAGCAAGGGCAGCCCCAGACCGACCCCGGTCAAGGGCACTGCTTGTGGGTCAGGGTCCAGAGGGAGGCGTGGCCTCCTCCAGCCACAGGCGTGGACGTGTCTGCACCCTCAGAGGCTCAGAATGGAACCTGAGGAAGCGGGAGGGCTCAGGACAACACGTTTTATTAACCGGCTGGGGCCCCATCACGGGAGGAGGGGGGCCTCGCGTCCCCTGGCCCCCTGCCTGTGTCCGCTCCGGGCCGCCCGAGCCCCCTGCCTCTGTCTCCGTCTCCGCTCCGGGCCTCACCTGCGCTCGCAACCTCCTCCTGTCTGGCCGTGGCCCGTTACGGGGTCCCGGCCTAATTTGCATATTACCTCTTTGTTAGACAGACTGCTCCGAGTATTTTCAAGAACTAGAGCCATGTTGGTTTCACGGAGACCGTCACTTAGAAAGGGAGTTCACGCTCAGAAAACACTCGGTTTGGACCGATGACCAGGTGCCCTCTGTCCTCCGCGGGCTGTGCGGCCGCCTGCCGAGGGGCCGTTCGCAGACGTCCTGTTTCCGAGGCAGATGGTCCTCGGTCGGCCCAGGTCCTGGCTTCTCCACCGACACAGACACAGCTGGCCCCGGTGCCAAGGCCTAACCCGCCCGTTCTCCTCTCTCCAGGTCATTAACCTCAGGCAGATCCAGGAGGTGTTCAACCAGTTCCGGGTGGTTCTGACGTAAGGGCCCTCCCTGCCCACCCGACTCTTTCATCGGGGCGTGGACTCCGCCGCCAAGCACCCCCCACCTCTCCTGTGCGAGTGCATCCTGTGCCCTGTGCCCATGCAGGGCCAGAACCGAGTCCTCGGATGTGCCCAGGCCCTGGTCCCGAAAGTCTCTGCCCAGAGCCCTGAGACCTTCCCGCCCTGCCCCGCTGTGCCCTGCCATACCCTCCCCTCCCCTGCCCTCCCCTCCCCTCCCCTCTCCTCCCCTCCCCTGCCCATCCCTGGGGGAAGCCTAGGGGATAGCCCTCCAGTAGCCGGCCTCCCAGAGAGAGGTGTCCCTGTGGCTGTGTCCTGAGCTCATCAGTGGGACAGGAGGCTCTGAATGTGGCTACAGCTCCCCAGCCCCCCTCAGCAGGCATTTGTGGTTTATTTGGGTGCACACGTCCCTGTGGCCCAAGTGGCTCTGCTGGGTGGGTGGGCATCACAGAAGCTGGTCACGTGATTCCAAAGGGCCTGTTAGAGCTCTACCTGGTGTGGCTCAGTGGACAGAGGGTTGGCCTTCAGACCCTAAGGGTCCCGGGTTCGATTCCGGTCAAGGGCATGCACCTCGGTTGCAGGCTCCTCCCCGGCCCAGGCCCTGGTTGGGGCTCGTGCAGGAGGTCCATCGATGTGTTTCTCTCACATGGATGTTTCTCTGAGTCTCCCTCGCTCTCCCACTCTCCCTAAAGTCAGTGGGAAATGTCCCCGGGTGGGGATTAAAAACAGCCACAAACCAAGGGCCTGTTGGAGACGGGACCCAGACAGGGAAGGGGACCCCACACAGGCTCCGCCTGTGAGCTCCTCCTGGCGCAGTGGTGGCCCTGCGGGCGTGGGGCTCGGCCGTGGTGCACATGGGGGTTCGGAGGCCCCGAGGAAGCTGCTCCTGTCAGGCCTGGTTCTTGGGGAGGCCGGGCTCCTTCCCACGGGGCCGCCCCCAGGACGCACTCGGGGTTCAGTGCGGCCCAGGGCTGAGTGTTGGCTCTCCCCCCAGCCAACAGGAGCAGGAAGTGGAGTCCGCGCTGCGCCGGAAGTACACCCTCATAGACAAGAATGACTTTGCAGCCATTTCTGCCGTCCAGAAGGTGAGCGGCTGCCTCCTGCTGGCAGCCTTCAGTCGGATTGTTGATCCGAGACCTTTCCGGGGCAGCAGGTGCCTGGCACGAAAGCCCATCGGGGCTGGAGCAGAGGGGTCACGGTGGGATGCGTGTCTGTGGTTCACGGCGGTCTCCAGAACGGGAGACCAAGGGATCCCGGGAGCGGGGCTGGGAACAGGCTGAGGATCCAGGGCCTGGAAGGACACCCACGGGAGTCCATGTGGAGAGGGGACAGGCTCGCCGGGGACGGCCTGAGCTGACCGCTGCCGCGTGCTGTGGGCTCCACGTGCCCACCTGAGCCTTCAGCCCACGCACGCCTGTGTCCCCCCGAGGCCTGAACAAACCCTTGGCCTGACCTTAGCCCCTGCGGGGGGCCTCTATCCAGGCAGGGCTTATGGATGCTGACGGCCACCTGGTGGGTGAGTCTGACGGACAAGGCTTTGGACTTGGGGTTGCGTCTTACTCCAGCAAACCTGGGAAGAAGTCCAAGTCCAGGCGGACGTGGAGAGAGCAGTTCAGGTGAGTGACCGGCCCGCTCAGCACCTGGCCCTCCAGGCTGGTGACGGGAGGACGCTGCCTGTCCCCCTCCCTCTGGCCTCGCTCCTCTGTGGCCCGGTGCGGTCACGGCTGCCCATCCTAGCAACATCCAGGGGCCCGGGCAGGCTGTCCTCTCCCCCCGCACAGCAGCCCCACGAGCTGGGAGCCAATGCCTCCAGGTCACTGATGGGGAAACTGAGGCTCAGGGAGGGGAAGTCACCTCCCAGGTCATACTTCTGGTGAGTCTAATAGAGTCCAAGTGAGAAGCCGGCTGGCATTGACCTCTGCTGTTCCATGTCAAACCCCACCTCCCAACAGAGTCCTTCTGTGACCAGCTGGCTGGCACTCACACCACCCAAACCCCAATTCGCCACTCAGGCAGACTCCTTTGTGGGTGCAAGGTGGGGAGAGGGTCCAGGTTCGCTCATTAAGCCACGTGTGGGCTGAGGAGGCAGACAGGCACACCTCCTTACTCTCTCCTCTCTTCCTCACCGTGTCGAAGGTGTGAGCCTCTCTGGCCTTGGTTTCCCGTCTCTGAAATGGGAACAACAAGCCCTGGCCGGGAGCTCAGTGGTTAGAGCATCGTCCTGATAACTGAGGTGGCAGGTTTATTCCCCGGTCAGGGCACATGCAAGAATCAACCAATGAGCGTGTAAATAAGTGGAATAACAAAACGATGGGATTTTCCCTTTTCTTTTCCCTCTCTCTCTCTCTCTCTCTCTCTCTCTCTCAAATCAATAAATAAAATTGTTTTAAAAATAAAGCGGAATAGTAATAATAACAGCATCAGTGTCATTGGCGTTGCTGTGAGGATAAGTGAGCGATGCCATCCCTTGTTATTGGTATTAGCGCTCGGGAAAGGATGTGGACCAGGCGTAGCTCCAGGAAGCGCAGCTACCCTCCCCCCATCCCCCCCCCCTTCTGCTGCCTTAGGTGCACTTAGAGGTAGACCGAGGCTTCCTCCCCTCCCCCAAAGCACGGTGTTGCAAGAAAAGGAAGAGGAGGAAAGAGCAGGGCATCTCCTGTGGGCACAGGCCTGCTCACGTGTGCCCTCCGGGCGGGCGGGCGGGAGGACCCGGCACCAACACACAGAGGGCAGCAGCCAGCGTCCCGGGCTGGGAGGGCACCGGTGTGGGCAGGAGAGCAGGTCCCCAGACAGCCCGCCTGGGGGAGGCTCAGCGGGTCCTTCCCGAGCGGATTCCACTTCCTGCTCAGCTGGACACACGAGGGCCCTGAGAGTGTGGCCCACCCCCCAGGGCCACAGCCTTCCCTTGGGGCCGGGAGATGGGGGGGTGGGGGGAGAGGTTGGGGGGATTGGGGGAGGGAGGGGGGCTCCTGCCCACGGCTCCGGGGCGGGTTCCTCACGCTCTCCTTCGCCTCCCCATCTGCATGGCTTTGGGTCGTGCTCTGTCCTTTCCCCGGGGCACGGGATCAGATGGAAGCTGGTGGGATGGGGCTTCCGTGTGTGAGGGCTGAGAACAGGCGCTCCCGTCAGCGTGGGGGACGCCCCCGCCCTCTCCCTCCAGCTCCGCGGCCAGAAAGGACGGAGGCAGCAGCCCTGTGAGCGGCAAGGATGCGGATGTCTCCACCTCCAAGACCCAGCTGACCCCCCTCTCCAAGGAGGGGGACGTCAAGGACATGATTCTGCGGGACCGGGAGACCTCCAACATCGAAACCCTCCCCTCGGACTCCCCCAAGGAGGAGCCCCGCCCGCCCAGGTGACCGTCTGACAGAGCTCCGGCCCCAGGCCCCCCAAACCGGAGCGTGATCCTCAACACGTAGAGTCCCTGCAGATGAGGCCGGGGTGGTGGGCAGACCCCGGCGCACAGTCCAGGAGACCACGCGGCATCACCGGCAGAGGGTCCGGCAGGGCCATCCAGTTCCTCTCCTCGGTCAGCTCACCTGTGACCAGGCCGTTTCTTCGTGTGCGTCTCTCTCTCTCCCCTCCATCCCTCCACGGCACAGCAGGTCCCTCCCCCAGCACTGAAGCTCACCTCTCAGTAACTAGAGTTCTCAGAGTTTTTAATCGCATGAGAGAATGCTCCTGAGGAAATGAAAGGTGTACAATTATTGACGCCGTGTGACCTCGAGCATTTAAAACTCGATCACAGAGATCCCCGAAGGAGGCTCCGCACGGCGAGGGTGGCTGTTTGCTGTGGGTTACGCACCCCCTTGCTTTCCTCCGTTTGCGCAGTGGTCACGTGCCCTCGCGTGCGAGGAGCAGAGAGGAGGGAGCGGTTCCTCCCACCGTCTGGCTCCGTCTGGGGGGCGGTGCCCAGGAATCCTGGCCTTCCTGCTGCCAGGGCCCAGGGGGGACAGGTGAAGTGCCTGCTGGCTCCGAGACAGCTGTCCCCCCGCCCCCAGGCCCAGCACCCCACCCTCCAAGCCTGTGGCCTTTGAGGACTTTAAGAACGAGCGAGGCAGTGAGATCAACCGCATCTTCAAAGAAAACAAGTCCATCCTGAACGAGCGGAGGAAAAGGGCCAGTGAGACCACCCAGCGCATCAATGCCATCAAGAGGGAGATCGACGTGACCAAGGAGGGATTGAACGCCCAGAAGTCCCTGCGGGAGAAGCAAGGTGACGGAGGCGGGAAGGTGGCTGGGACAGCCTTGGGAGCCGGAGGACGGGAGGCGAGGGGGCCCCCTGGGGCTGTGGGGTGCGGCCTTCAGCTCTGGGTCACCACGTGGCGCTGGTCAGCCCTAGGGAGCCAGAGAGTCCCTTCCTGTCGGCCATCCTCCGCCTGTGGCCCCTCCTTGCTGTGTCTCACCCAGCTGGGCCTCCATCTACTAGTGTATGCATCTGCTGCCCATGGAGAAGGAGGCTTCCCTGGGGGAGGCGTGGCTGGTGACCCCATAAGGTCCCTGGGTCCTGGTGAGGTCTCCTCACGGCCCACAGCGGTCTGATGGCGGTGGGGTGCTGGCCAAGAGGGAATCGAGGAGCAATGAGAATGGGCCTGGCGGAGGGGCAAGGGATTCCTTGTCACTGACCATTCCTCACGCACACTCCTCACCGCACACCCCTCACCGCACATCCCTGCACCGCTCACCCCTCACTGCACACCCCTCACCGCACACCCCTGCACCACACACCCCTGCACCGCACACCCCTCACCGCACACTCCTCACTGCACATCCCTGCACCGCTCACCCCTCACTGCACACCCCTCACCGCACACCCCTCACCGCACATCCCTGCACCGCTCACCCCTCACCGCACACCCCTCACCGCACACCCCTCACCGCACACTCCTCACCGCACACCCCTCACCGCACACCCCTCACTGCACACTCCTCACCGCACACTCCTCACCGCACACCCCTCACCGCACACCCCTCACTGCACACCCCTCACCGCACACTCCTCACCGCTCACCCCTCACTGCACACTCCTCACCGCACACCCCTCACCGCACACTCCTCACCGCACACCCCTCACCGCACACTCCTCACCGCACACCCCTCACCGCACACTCCTCACCGCACACCCCTGCACCACACACCCCTCACCGCACACTCCTCACCGCACATCCCTCACCGCACACCCCTCACCGCACACTCCTCACCGCACACCCCTGCACCACACACCCCTCACCGCACACTCCTCACCGCACATCCCTCACCGCTCACCCCTCACCGCACACTCCTCACCGCACACCCCTCACCGCACATCCCTGCACCGCTCACCCCTCACTGCACACCCCTCACCGCACACCCCTCACCGCACATCCCTGCACCGCTCACCCCTCACTGCACACCCCTCACCGCACACCCCTCACCGCACATCCCTGCACCGCTCACCCCTCACTGCACACCCCTCACCGCACACCCCTCACCGCACATCCCTGCACCGCTCACCCCTCACTGCACACCCCTCACCGCACACCCCTCACCGCACATCCCTGCACCGCTCACCCCTCACTGCACACCCCTCACCGCACACCCCTCACCGCACATCCCTGCACCGCTCACCCCTCACCGCACACCCCTGCACCGCACACCCCTCACCGCACACTCCTCACCGCACATCCCTCACCGCTCACCCCTCACCGCACACTCCTCACCGCACACCCCTCACCGCACATCCCTGCACCGCTCACCCCTCACTGCACACCCCTCACCGCACACCCCTCACCGCACATCCCTGCACCGCTCACCCCTCACTGCACACCCCTCACCGCACACCCCTCACCGCACATCCCTGCACCGCTCACCCCTCACTGCACACCCCTCACCGCACACCCCTGTACTGCTCATCCCTCACTGCTCATCCCTCACTGCACACTCCTGCACCGCTCACCCCTCACCGCACATCCCTGCACCGCACACCCCTCACCGCACACTCCTCACCGCACACCCCTGCACCGCACACCCCTCACCGCACACTCCTGCACCGCTCACCCCTCACCGCACATCCCTGCACCGCACACCCCTCACCGCACACTCCTCACCGCACACCCCTCACCGCACATCCCTGCACCGCACACCCCTCACCGCACACTCCTCACCGCACACCCCTCACCGCACACTCCTCACCGCACACTCCTCACCGCACACCCCTCACCGCACACCCCTGCACCACACACCCCTCACCGCACATCCCTGCACCGCTCACCCCTCACTGCACACCCCTCACTGCACACTCCTCACCGCACACCCCTCACCGCACACCCCTCACCGCACACTCCTCACCGCACACTCCTCACCGTACACCCCTCACCGCACACCCCTCACCGCACACCCCTGCACCACACACCCCTGTACTGCTCATCCCTCACTGCTCATCCCTCACTGCACACTCCTCACTGCACACCCCTCACCGCACACCCCTGCACCACACACCCCTCACCGCACACCCCTGCACCACACACCCCTCACCGCACATCCCTGCACCGCTCACCCCTCACTGCACACCCCTCACCGCACACCCCTCACTGCACACCCCTCACCGCACACCCCTCACCGCACATCCCTGCACCGCTCACCCCTCACTGCACACCCCTCACCGCACACCCCTGTACTGCTCATCCCTCACTGCTCATCCCTCACTGCACACTCCTCACCGCACACCCCTCACCGCACACTCCTGCACCGCTCACCCCTCACCGCACATCCCTGCACCGCACACCCCTCACCGCACACTCCTCACCGCACACCCCTCACCGCACACTCCTCACCGCACACTCCTCACCGCACACCCCTCACCGCACACCCCTCACCGCACACCCCTGCACCACACACCCCTCACCGCACATCCCTGCACCGCTCACCCCTCACTGCACACCCCTCACTGCACACTCCTCACCGCACACCCCTCACCGCACACCCCTCACCGCACACTCCTCACCGCACACTCCTCACCGTACACCCCTCACCGCACACCCCTCACCGCACACCCCTGCACCACACACCCCTGTACTGCTCATCCCTCACTGCTCATCCCTCACTGCACACTCCTCACCGCACACCCCTCACCGCACACCCCTGCACCACACACCCCTCACCGCACACCCCTGCACCACACACCCCTCACCGCACATCCCTGCACCGCTCACCCCTCACTGCACACCCCTCACCGCACACCCCTCACCGCACACCCCTCACCGTACACCCCTCACTGCACACCCCTCACCACACACCCCTCACCGCACACCCCTCACCACACACCCCTCACCGCACACCCCTTACCGTACACCCCTCACTGCACACTCCTCACCACACACCCCTCACCGCACACCCCTCACTGGCTTGGCAAGGACTCGGCTCCTAAGGCAGGTGTTGGGGGGCCATCAGGTTCCGAGAGCAGGGCCCCCACGTGGGGAGGGGCTCCCCTGGTTACCCTGACCGGGTGCCCTGGTCCCAACGGTAGACATTGCCCACACCCGCTCCCGGCCACACGCGTGAGTGTGCTGCGGGCAGAGGACAGCCAGGTGAGTGGCTTACAGACCATGTTATTTTGTCTTAACCCCGTGGTCGGCAAACTGCGGCTCGAGAGCCACATGCGGCTCTTTGGCCCCTTGAGTGTGGCTCTTCCACAAAATACCACGGCCTGGGCGAGTCTATTTTGAAGAAGTGGCGTTAGAAGAAGTTTAAGTTTAAAAAATTTGGCTCTCCAAAGAAATGTCAATCGTTGTACTGTTGATATTTGGCTCTGCTGACTAATGAGTTTGCCGATCACTTAACCCAACGATCCTCAAGGAGCTGACGGAGCTTCAGGTCCGTCCAGAGAGGCTGCATGGAGCAGATGCTAAGAGCACAGCTGACTCCTCTCCCGGAGCCTCTGACACCACTCGATGGGGTGCAGAGGGCCAGTCGCCCCTAACAAGGCAGTGGCTGATGAATTCCAGTCACCAGGAGACAGTCTGAAACGTGGGCTCACATGCCCGCTTACCAGTGAGGGCCCTACCCCAGCGCCTCGTGGGCCTCGTCCGCCAGGGCAGTGCGTGAAGGCGCGGCCGCCCGCCACGCGCAGGGGGCAGTGCAGCGAGGCCAGGGCATTTGGGGACTTGGTCTGCCAAGATTCAGGCCCGGGTCCTGTGCAGGAACAGCACCCACACCCAGGGGCAGCTGCTGCCATCCAGCTGACCCTAAGGATTCAGGGATTAGTCGCGCAATAAATGTCATGGTTTGTTTTTTCTTTAAACAAAAAAGGTAACCACCCATCTATTGAGATGCTACTGAGCATTTTCGGTGGATGGGGTTTAAGATCATGATGTGTGGCACATGGGCCATCCCTGCCCGCTCCCCGGCGACCCTCCTGGTTGCCCTGGGAATGCCGAGTGGCCTGGCTCTGAGCGTCCTCTCCCCGGGCTGTGCCCGCCCGCGCGCAGTGCCCGGCCTTCCCTGGGCTCCTGTCCTGTGCTTTGCCAGCGCTCCCCTCTCTCTGGACCACCTCCCTCCGCCCTCCGTCCCCACAGGTGGCACCTCAGCCCCGGCCTCCCCCCTCCTCTGCAGGCGAGTATGAGAAGAAGGGGCTGATCATCATCGACGAGGAGGAATTCCTGCTGATCCTGAAGCTCAAAGACCTCAAGAAGCAGTACCGTGCGGAGTACCAGGACCTGCGCGACCTGAGGGCCGAGATCCAGTACTGCCAGCACCTGGTGGACCAGTGTCGCCACCGCCTGCTCACAGGTGGGAGTGCGGGACCGCAGGGCAGGGCCGCCGCCTGGGTTCGAGAGGCAGCTTCACAGCTTCTCTCTGGCCCGTGGGTGGCTCAGTGGTTGAGCAGTGACCCATGAACTAGGACCATGGTCGGCAAACCGCGGCTCGCGAGCCACGTGCGGCTCTTTGGCCTCTTGAGTTTTTAGCAAAGGCCAGCTTAGGAGTACCCTAATTAAGTTAATGACAGTGCACCTTCCTATATAGTTTAAGTTTAAAAAATTGGGCTCTCAAAAGAAATTTCAACCGTTGTACTGTTGATATTTGGCTCTGTGACTAATGAGTTTGCCGACCACTGAACTAGGAGGTCAAGGTTGGATTCCCAGTCAGAGCACAGGGCCGGGTTGTGGGCTCCATCCCCAGTAGGGAGCATGCAGGAGGCAACTGATAATGATTCTCTCTCATCATTGATGTTTCTCACTCTCTCTCCCTCTGCCTTCCTCTCTGAATCAATAACAATATATTTAAAAAACTAAAAACAAACCATGGATGTTAAAAGAAAAGGAGAAGCTTCTCTCTGGCGGAGGCAGGGCGGGGCGGGGCGGGCCGTCAGATGTTTGTTGATAGGATTGGGGGCAGGAGGCAGATGGAGAGGGAGGCCGTGGAGCGGGAAGTGGCAGGTGAACCTCCGAGGAGCACACAGCCTTTGCCTGCGGCTCAGGGCTCCCCCTCAGTGCTGTCCCCTCCTCCGCGCAGAATTTGAAATCTGGTACAACGAGTCCTTCTTCATCCCCGAGGACATGCAGGTGGCCCTGAAGCCGGGCAGCAGCATCCGGCCAGGCATGGTGCCCGTCAGCAGGATCGTGTCTCTGGTGAGTGGCCCCAGGCCAGGGGTGGGGGGCTGGGAGGGGGGCAGTGGCCAGTGCCTCTGGTGCTTTGCCCTTTTCTCCCCACAAACGTGGCACGTGTGGGCTGCTCCCAGCCGCTCCCACGGCTGCCCAGGCAGGTGGGAAGCCACAGGTCTCTACCCCGTCACCGAGGGTGGGCACACAGGTGACACCTTTTGGGTGGCTCGCCCTGCCCAGGGGGCAGTTACAGGGCATCTGTGATGAGGCTGGCAGACAGGGCCTGAGCGTGTGAGCTGCCGTGGGGGCAATTGCAAGCCCAGCCAGGGGCTGCCCTCCTGCCCACCACAGGCCCGGGCAGGGCGCGTCCTGACAGGCCAGGCTGGAGGACGACCTTGAGTTGGGCCCCCAGGGAGAAGACGACCAGGACAAGTTCAGCCAGCTGCAGCAGGACGTGCTGCCTGAGGGCCCCGAGTCCATCTCCTTCTACAATGCCAAGGTCAAGAGGGAACAGAAGGTAACTCGGCTCATGGCTCCAGGCGGTGGGCCTCGGAACCCGTCACTGGCACCCCCAGGATCCCACTCCCCGCTGCAGAGGCCGGGGAGGAGCGTCCGGCTGGGGGCCAGTCACCCAGAGGCAGCGGGTGTGTGCCGGCTCGAGTCCCACAGGCTGTGGCCAGGCCTGGGCCTGCTGTGAGCACTGACCATTCCTGCGAATCACCCTTTGCCCGGGGCATCCATGCTCAGTCAGTGAGTGGCCATCTCCACCCTGACAGACGGTGCTGGTGCCGCAGTGCTGTGTCCAGGTCACCCCTATACGTCACGATGGCCCCAAAGAGTAAGAGGGGCGATGCGGCAGTCTGTAAAAGAGAAGCCGCCCTGAAGTGCTTCCTCTAAGTACAGGACACACCATAGTGTGTGTGTGTGTGTGTGTGTGTGCGCGTGTGTGTGAGTGTGCATGAGTGTGTATGTGAGTGTGTGTGTATATGAGTGTGTGTGCGTGCGTGTGTATGTGAGTGTGTGTGCGTGTGTATGTGAGTGTGTGCGTGCGTGCGTGCGTGTGTGTGTGTGTGTGTGTGTGTGAGTGAGTGTGTGTACGTGTGCGCGGGCGTCCTCGCTAGCAGGAAGAATGACGGGGATGCAGGTGGGTGGCTTCTGAGCCCTAACCAATCCCTTCCTTCCCTTCTCCGAGTCCAGCACAGCTACTTGAAATCCACGATGGGTCTCCCGAAGGCGCAGAGGAAATAGGGGCCCCTCGGCAGCGCCCCCTGCCTGCTCCAGTGGAGCTGCCCAACCACCCGCCCAGTTCCGGCCAGTCTGCTCCAGGCTGGGCCCGCCCGGAGGACACGCAGTGGCCGGCCTGCCGGGAGGGACATCCCCCAGAGGGTCCTTCCAACCCGACCCTCGCTCAGCTCCCCAGGACACTCCTGGTTTCAGTTCGCTGTCTCACATGCAGGGACAAGATAAAACAGCTTGTCGTCTGGAATGTGTGCTTGTTTCCTGTCTGGGAGGCTGTCTTTCCTGTACAGGTGGGGTCAGAGCGGAGTCTTCAGTAAGAACAAGAGCAAGTAGCCGAGCCAGCTCCGTGGAGGCCTTTGTGCCACGTCAGCCTCTCCTTTCCTGCAGGGGCATCCCTGGGGGTCATGGCGGCTGAAGGCCTGGCTCTCGGCCCCCTCAGCGGCCGGCTCTCGCAGAGCATCCTCTCTGTATCCCTGAGCCATGAAGGCAGAGGAGAGAGGACGGGACAGGTATCATGGCTGCAGGAAACGTTTTATCTCAAAACAACAAGAGCCTTAAACGGGAGCCGTCCTACCAGGAAGTCAGCAGCCAGAGCCCCACAGGGAGGCTGGCAGGGAGGTGCGGAACCTGCACCGGATGGACGGCTGAGCTAGATGGCACCTGTCCCACCCGAGACCCCCGGGTTCTGGTGGAGCCATCGATGGTGGAGCCACCGAGGAAGGCTTCACCCTGGAGGAAGAGAGCTAGAGGCCCCACCGCATGGAGAAATAGCAGGAAACTCCCCAGGGACGAGGGCACGCAGATCCTGTGAGAACCTGTAGCCACGCGCAGTGTGGGGTTCACGTTCACACTGTGTGGTCCAGGAACCACCAGGCCGGGGAGTCAGTATAAAAGTGAGCCCAAGGCTGAAACAGCCAATAGAATAAGAAAAAACTACGTACGTGCCCTTTACCCGCAACACAGCATCCCCACCAGCCCTGCTAGGGCCTCCCCCACTAGGAAATGCTGGAGAGATTGCGCAAGGTACCGTCTGTGAAAACTCTGCAGTTCCCAAGGCCTTCTGTAAATACCCGTGACATCCCGGTCCCTCAGAATGGCAGAAATCGTACGAGGTAAGAGTTTCCTCTCTCTGGGCTGGAGCCACAGAAACGAAAGAATTTGCGAGTTTTGACAGCGAGTCAAGCATTAAAAAGTTCCAGTGTTTCTATTTCTTTACATCTTTTCATCTAAATTATGTTACCATGTTTGATATTCGCAAAGATGCTCGATGAGCTCCTGTTGCAGCTTGTGGCTCGCTGCCAATGCGACTCGGTTGAAAAGCTCCAGGAGCAGAAGATGGACCAAAAGCCCTCCCCTCGGTGGTCGGCAATCCGGTGATCCCGGGCCTGTGATTCTAGGTCCGTTCTCCCCCGCCCCCCCCCTCCCCCGCCACACACACACACACACACACACACAACAGTAAGGCCAGCCAAGAACGCAGGGGCAAAGGGGACAGATTATTACCCCGACCCTTATAGGATTAGGCTCTGAATAAATTGAAAAAGGAAAAATCACGTGTTACGTACAAGAAAAAGGGGGGTGTGCATTTTTGAGTTCTGACACAGCTGCCCCCATCCTGGCTGAATATTATAATCACCTGGGTGCTTCTATACAATCCCGGTGCCTGGGCCACGTCCTAGACCAATTGGATTAGAACCTCCATCCGTGTAACAGTATTTCCTAAAAGCAACCCCCCCTCCCCCCGCCGCCAAGTGATTCTAGTGAGTAGAGTGAGTTGTGGTAGAAAAAACCTGGACATTTGTTTTTCATCTTTGGTATGTTTCTGTTTACCTGATTAATATGGTGATAAATTGTTGATCTTAGTTAGCAATGATTTAATATCACATACTATCCTGGCAATAAGCAAAGAAGCCTCTCTATTGATTAACTTTTCGTTCACAAACTTCCATGGTTTTTTAAATATATATATATACTTTAATTTCAGAGAGAAAGGGAGAGGGAGGGAAGGAGGGAGGGAGGGAGAGAGAAACATCAATGATGAGAATCACTGATTGGCTGCCTCCTGCATATCCCTCTACTGGGGATCAAGCCCACAACCTGGGCTTGTGCCCTTGACTGGAATCGAACCCAGGACCCTTCAGTTAGCAGGCCAACGCTCTATCCACTGAGCCACACCAGCTAGGGCTCCATGGTTTCTGATTATAAAAATCACAACACTCAAGGGTAACACCTGTGCACTTGTTATGTTTTACACACTCCACAGTCAGAATTGGGAGACACAGCAACAGGCGCTCAATAAACATTTAAATAAATGGGTGTGGTGATGGATGGTGGGTGGTTGGATGGGAATAGATCAGGGATTCTCAACTTGGGCACTGAAGACATTTTAAGTCGGATAATTCTTTGTTGAGGGCTGTCCTGTGTTGTAGGCTGTTTAGCCTTTATCCACTAGGTGACAGTAGCATCAACCACCAATGACAGCAGAAAACGTCTCCAGACATTTCCAATTATTCCCTGGGGGCAAAATTGCCCCTGGTTAAGAACCACAGGGGTAGATTAGTGAATGGAAAGGTGACTGGACTGGTGGATGGCTGGATCGATGGATGGATGTTTGGATAGAAGGATGAATGGATGGATAGATGGGTAGTTAGATGGGGTAGATTAATGTGAGTAGATGGGTGGACAGATGAATGGCTGGTGGGCAAAGTGAGTGGGCTGGTGGACAAATTGATAGGTGGATGGATGGATGGACAGAAGAATTATCAGGTCTCATAAATCTAACTGAATGTCGTTGTTCCGAAGGTTTTACTTGGAGGACATTGTTTGCTCTGTCTATACAATAGCATAGCACAGAGAGTAAATATTTGACACACAAAGTAGTTGGAAGGATACAGAAGGCTAAATTTGGAATTTCAGACATTGACATAATTCTTTCAGGTAAAACTGAATTCTAAAGTCTGACCCAGGAAAAAGTAAAATAGTAAAAAACTGACACAAAATAAAATTGTTACTGACTGAAAATTGACAAAAGAATAAAATCTTCATCACAACATTAAGATGGAAAAATGTAACTGAAAAAACTGGCTTTATAGGTAAAGATAGACCACAAAATAAAACTCACATTGACAAAAGCTATAAGATACATTTGGTACAAAATGTTTTCAAAGATTCAAGTGTTTTCTAAACAATATGTACTAGTAAAAATAAACTCAATAAAAGAATTTAATATTTTTGAAATTATTTTTCTAAATATATTTACAATGAAAAAATGAATAACTTTAGTGGTAATGTGTAGAAAAATTATGGATTAAATAGGCTTAATGGAGCATGTTTTCATTAAAAATTTTTTTTTAATTTTTTAAAAATATATATTTTTATTGATTTCAGAGAGGGAGGGGGAGACATAGAAATATCAGTGAGAGAGAATCATTGATTGGCTGCCTCCTACACGCCCCACACCAGGGATCAAGCCCACAACTGGGGCATGTGCCCTGACCGAGAATCAAACCAGTTACTTTTTGGTTCATGGGTTGATGCTCAACCACTGAGCCACACCAGCTGGGCTTTAGTAGCTTTAATTAATTTATTTATTTTTTAAATATATTTTTATTGATTTCAGAGAGGAAGGGAGAGATAGAAACATCAATGATGAGAATCATTGATTGGCTGCCTCCTGCATGCCCCCCACTGAGGATTGAGCCCGCAACCCCAGGCATGCGCCCTTGACCGGAATCGAACCTGGGACCCTTTGGTCCGCAGGCCAATGCTCTATCCACTGAGCCAAACCAGCCAGGGCTCATTTATTTATTTATTTTTAAGTATTTTTATTGATTTCAGAGAGGAAGGGAGAGGGAGAGAGACAGAAACATCAATGATGAGTACTCGCTTGTTTGGCTCAGTGGATGAGCATCAGCCTACAGACTGAAGGGTCCCAGGTTCAGTTCCAGTCAAGGGTACATGCTCTACCAGCTTTCTACTGTTACATTTGCATGACATCTCTTCCCATTCTTTTACATCTTTGTTTTCTTGGTTTTAAGAATGTGTCAAGCCCAGCTGGTGTGGCTCAGTGGTTGAGCATTGACCCGTGCATGAACCAAGAGGTCACTGGTTCGATTCCCGGTCATGGGCTTGATCCCCAGTACGGAGCGTGCTGGAGGCAGCCAATCGGTGATGTTTCTCTCTTATACGAGTAGATGTTTCTATTTCTCTACCACTCTCCCTTCCTCTCTCTCCAAAAATCAATAAAAACATTAAAAAAAAGGTGTACGAGGCAGACATCAGTCTATATTAAAGAAAAAAGAATGTATCAAAAGTAGTGTATCATATGTAATACCTTAATCAGTAAAAAAAAAAAGTAGCATATGGTTGGATTTTATTTTGTTCATTACATATTTTAAAAATACGACAGTTTATTCCATTTACTTTTACAATTACTGAAATATTTGCATTTCTTTTTTATCATATTTTTTGTGCTATTTCTTTTTTCTATCTTTATATCTTTCTTTTTAAAAATTCTCTTTCTCCTTCTAATTTGGAAATTATATACTTACTGCTTTAGTAGTTACCTATTTTTAACTTGTACACATGAAAGACTAAAGCTTAGAGTTAATCTTTTCCCCCTCTTCCCAAATAATACAAGGGCCTTGGGAAACCAACTGCAGCCATCACTCTGCTCATCCTACTTTCAAATGACCTTGTTGTCCAGGATATCAGTTCTATACTGCTTTACGTTATTAACTACATAAATTACGTATTATTACTTCTTATGGTAAACTAGAGGCCCGGTGCATGAAATTAATGCACTGGGGGGGTTCCTCAGCCCAGCCTGTGCCCTCTCCCAGGCCAGGAGCCCTCAGGGGATGTACGACTGCCGCGGAGGCGGAAGAGGCTCCTGCCACTACCGCTACTCCCCCTATGGCAGTGGTCGGCAAACTGTGGCTCGCGAGCCGCGGTTTGCCGCTCTGTTGACTAATGAGTTTGCTGACCACTGCCCTATGGGAACACACTGACCACCAGGGGGCAGCTCCTGCATTGAGCGTCTGCCCCCTAGTGGTCAGTGCATGTCATAGTGGCCAGTCGTTCCACTGTTCAGTCGATTTGCATATTAGCCTTTTATTATATAGGAGGACATTTTTTAGTTTTGACCACTTCTGTACCTTTGTTAGTAAGAGTACTAGCAGCCCTGTGCATGAGTCCACGCGCCGGTAGCTCTCTGCGGGGCCTGGCTGCTCCACACCCACTGCCCAGAGGCCCATCCGCGGCTGGGCACGCAGCACTGGACTCGTCGCTGCAGCGACAAAGCAAGCATTCCGCCAGGCCGCTCATGTTGCCTGCTCTCAGCAGCCACCCTCTCCCCACCCCCGGGACTGGGGGACTCCAGTGGGGCTGAGAGGACTGGGCACCGCCATATTTGCGACAGTGATGGTCAATTTGCATATTGCTCTTTTATTAGATAGGATAGGAAACATATACTTGACTGCTTCTTTCTCACTCATTCACCTCAGTTTAGGCCTTATCAACTCATACTTAGTTTCAGCCACTTCCACCTAAAATTAAAGTAGCCTTTTACTATCTAATACCGAGTGGCTCCCAATGGCCTCTGGCAAACAGGCCTCAGGTCCCAAGCCTGAAAGACAACCCTTATTGGACGGACCGACTCCCTGAGAGGCACTGCACAGGCCTGTCCACACGAATGGACTCGTCGTACAGAGGAGAGAAATTAGGTCACTTACATCTGCAGAAAAGTGGCCTTGGGAGACCCGAACCTCTGGTGACTGGACCTGGATGCGATGCCAACATAATCCCCAAGTGAGACACAATTTACTCAGACGCTGTGAGCATATGTTCACACACACACACACACACACACACACACACGATATGGAAAGGAGCTGGCCAAGGGTGTATGTTCCCTTAGAGTCTAAGGCCGTGGTTGGCAAACTGCGGCTCGCGAGCCACATGCGGCTCTTTGGCCCCTTGAGTGTGGCTCTTCCACAAAATACCACGGCCTGGGCGAGTCTATTTTGAAGTGGCGTTAGAAGACGTTTAAGTTAAAAAAATTGGCTCTCCAAAGAAATGTCAATCATTGTGCTGTTGATATTTGGCTCTGTTGACTAGTGAGTTTGCCGACCCCTGCCTTAGACCACGTTCCCATGAGGGACACCCTGAGTGCAGGCGCTGTAACAGAATACAACAGACGGGGTGGCTCTGAGGAAAAGGCATTTATTTCTCAGGCTTCTGGGGCCCAGGTGCCAGCAGGGCTGAGCGGTGAGGAGCGCCTTCTGCCCAGGCTCTCACCTGTTCTGACGGGGCAGACACCGGGCTCAGTGGGGTTTCTCCTATCCACGCCCTAATCTCCGTCGTCCCCGCCCCGCGGGCGTGGCTCAGGGTCGCCTCCGCCTCGGAAGCAGGAGTCCCGGTCTCAGTCCCGGTCCGGGCACGTGCCCGGGTTGCGGGCTCGGTCCCCAGAGTGGGGCGTGCGGGGGCAGCTGATCCTTGAGATTCCATGCTTGGCTCTCACCACTGATGTTCTTCTCCCTCTCCCTTCCTCTTTGAAATCAATAAAAGTGCATTTTTAAAAAGACCCAATCCCCTCCCAAAGGCCCCCTCGGACCGCCAGCCCAGGGGGTTGGGGCGGGCGCTCGGCACCCAGGCGTGCGCCCACCTCCCTCTCACTGTCGGCCGGTAAACCCGACTCAACATTTCAGGGGCAGAAGGAAACCACCAAGAAGTTCATCCCACGAACTCCGGTTCCAGCGGCCGCCGCCTCTCCCACGTCCCGGGGGGAAGCGACGGCGGGCACCGGCTCCTCCTCGGAAACAAGGCCGCAGCCGCACCAGGTCCCCGAGCAGAAAAGTGAGCAACTACTTTTATTCCTAAAGGGTGTGTCCCCTGAGGCCCCCGAACCCGGGACCGGAGCTGCGGGCCTGCAGATTTGGGGTGCGGGCAGGGGTGCCCGGCGGGGGCAGGAAGAAGGGGGAGGGGGAGGGGCAGGAGGAAGGGGGTGGGGGCAGAGGGAGAGGGAGGGGCGGGGGCAAGAGGCGGGGTGGGTCAGGGTCTCCCGGCGGGGGCAGGAAGAGGGGGGAAGGGCGGCCAGAGGGGCGGGGGTGGAGTCAGGGGGCGCCCGGGGATCGGCGTGGGGCGAACCCCTGGTCGGCGCCGGCTCTGCACTCGCCGGGACCGAGATGAAGCGGCGGGGAGCGGCCGCGGGGAGGGGAACCGACGGTGAGGCGCGGGGGGCGCGGCGAGCATTACCTCGGGCCGGGGAGGCCTCGGCGCCGCGGGCTCGGGTGCCCGGGGCCCCGGGAGGGGCAGGTCTTGGCGGCGGCGGGGCCCGCGCTGGTGCCCCGGCGGACTCGGGCCGTCCTCCCGACGCCGCCGGCTGGGGCCGCCTCGCAGGGCTGCGGCCGCGGCTCCGGAAGCCGCCCTGGGTCCGGCCGGGGCTGCGGTGCCGGAAGCGCGCCTGCGCCGCCGGGTCCTGGCGGCGGCCTCCCGGCGGCGCGCGTCCCCTTTAAGAGGCCGGGCCTGCGGAGGGCGGGCGGCGGCGGCGCCGAGGGGAGCGGGCGGCGGGCGGAGGGCCCGAGGGAGGAGGAGGGAGCGAGCAGCGACTCGGCCGCCCCTGCCGCCGCCGCGGTCGGACCCGCGGCCTCCCGCCCTCCCCCCTCGCGTCGCCGGCCGGGGAGGGGGCGCGCGTCGCCGCCGCTGGGGAAGCAGCTGCCGCCGCGGCCGCCCGGGAAGATGGGCGATTTCTACGACCCCGAGCACCCGACCCCCGAGTAAGTACCAGCTCCGCGGCCGCCCGCGCCGCCGCCGCCGCCCGAGCCCGAGCCCGCCCGGCGCGCGGAGTAACGGGCCTGCGGGGACGCGCGCGGGCGGCCTGGGGACAGGCCCGCGCCGCCGCCTCGCCCGGGCCGCCACGGGCCGGCGGTTGGGCCGGGCAGGTGGGGGAGGGGCGGCCCCGCCGCCGCCGCCGCGTCCGCACCGACCGGCCGGCCGGCCCGCGGCTCCGAGGGCTCCTCTGGCTCCGCGCCGGCCGCGCTGCAGGCCCGGGTGCCGAGGCGGAGCAGCTGCCGGCTCCCGACGCGGCGAGAGGGCCCCGGCGAGGGTAGGCCGCGAATCCCCGGGCTCGGGTGGAAGCCCGCCCCGGCTCCCGGCCTCCTGGCCCCGGCGGCTGGGACCGGAAGGGCCTGGCGCGCGCCGCTCGGCTCGGGGCCGCGGAGGGGCCCGCGCTGCGCGCTCGCGTTTGATTGCTTTCCTCCCGGACCTGGGCCCCGGCCTCGGCGGCGGCCGCCGGCCCCAGGTTGGCCCCTGGGCACTGGGGTTGCCCTAATGGTGGCGAGGCCTCTGTAGCCGCGACGGCGCGGTGACACCGGGGCTGCTTTTCCGCCCGAAAGTGAAAGCCCGCGGAGGGCCGCATTGTCGCCCGGTCCCCAGCCCTGCGCTTTCGGAAGGACCCCGGAACCTCTCGCCCGAAGGGGATGACTTTCGCTCCCGAGAAGACGTGCTTGGAAGCCCGGAGGCCCCGCGGGGCCGCGTTCTAGAAAGCCGGGCGGTGCGGCCCGGGGTGTTTTGTTTCCTGCAGCCTCGGACGTCCCTGCGTGTTGGCACGGCCGTGTCTGCTCCTGCGAGTGCGCTGCACACCTCGGGCCGCCCTCCGCCTGGACGCACTGCTCTCGGAGACCATTGTTGTGCGAAGCTATTCTTCTGAAACTCTGCTCGCCGGTGCTGGGGGCAGACGAAGGGGCTTTCCCACGAACTGTTACTTTTATGGCCAGAAGGGTAACCAATAGGCCCCTCTTTGGACACTTTTTACCTTAGTTCTCTTATGGGCTCTCTTTTTTTCCCCCTTTTCCTTCCTTTTTCCTTTGCAACCCTTTTGCACATCTCTTCCCCTTGGTCCAGAACTGTCTGGATCTTAATAGCTGTTAGCTTCCAGGCCAACACCGAAGGATTCTGTTGGGGCGTGGAGGGGCGCCCCTGCACAAAAGGAGAAATGATCACCCTGCCTTCCTAAAGCGAAGCCCAGCTCTTCATGTGCCATGCGTTCTGACAACGCGGCTTTCTCCTTTCCTAGGTGGTTGCTTGTAGGTTAACAGTATCTTCATTAAAGGGTTTTGATTTACTGCACAGTCATTGGGTGCATTACAAAGCTCATGTTACTGGCTTTTGGTTTGGGCCTTGGAAAACCTAAAAGGACAGAAATGGTCGTGATCCAGGAAAGCTCCTGTTGCGCACCTGCGCTGCGCGGGATAGCGGGGAGCCCGGGAGGCTGCGGCCTGCTCCCAGTTCCTTGCCGGAGTTTGATGGGGCCCAGAGGCTCTGCGGTCCCCTCCTCACATTTCTTCGGGGAAACAAAGCTTTTCATACCATGTGGGAAAGTAGACCCAAGTGCATCTTGATAGACATGAGTGGAGAGGAATCAAGACTTTTTGTTGTTTTACATGAGGTCTTTTCACTGCTTTTCTGTTGCCACTGCTTTGGATTGCTAACAGAGACTACGTTCTGAAATATGGATGTGTGTACGGCCCTGCCTGGACTATATAAAGAGTCATAAGGTGTTTTCTGTTAACACTAGAAGTGGAGGCGTCCTGGGCGCCCTCACTGTGGTTCAGATGCAGCCGGAAGCCTAGAGAAGTGAAGGGACAGCAGACGCTGGGAGGTGGGAGGTGTCAGATAGGGTCTGAGCCGCTGGACAGAGGAGCAGGCTAGTGTCAGGTAAAGCAATAGGACGTCAGGCACACTGGGGTTTGAACACTAGTTGAACCCTGGACGAGTGACTCCATCTCTGCGTTTGGATTTCTCATCTTTGAAATAGGCAGCAGCCTCATAGGGCGTTTGGGAGGATCGAATGAGAATAAGGTGTGAAAAGCACTTGGCACAGAGTGTGGCAGGTTCATTGCTTCCGGCTGGGTCATCAGGAAAAACGTGAGGAAGATTGAAGGCGAGCATGATGAGATGAGGTGGGCTCGAGAGGCGGTGACAGGCTGGCGGAAGGAGTGACCAAGGGCTCCTCGTAGATTTTCCTTTGAAATGGTTCTCAGATACATGAAGAAATTGAGGCACGAAACACGTAGAAGCAGTTTGAAGTGACAGTTGGAGCCTGGTGTTGTGTATTTGGCTTGTGCTCACTCTTTAGGCAGGCACAGCTGTAAGACCTGGCTTTCCTGGGGCACATAGGGCTCAGGGTTCTGTTTCAGGTGAGAGCAAGCGGCTGTAATCCCCTGCGTATCTGCCTTTCGGTGCCTGCTACGGGGCAGGCCCAGGCCCAGGTGTTGAGGACACTGCCGCTTGGAGCTGGTCAGAACCTTCAAGGGACTCTTGTAGAGACGGGCCCACCCGCTGCAGCGATAGAAATGCTGTTTCGAGCACAACAACGTGTGTGTTCTGTGCCAAACACAGGTATACTGTGGGGCATACAGAACAAACGTGTGCCCCTGTGGGCACCTGCTAGTGAGAGATGGTAAACAATAAATAATATAGAATGTTCAAAGGTAAACACTTTGAAAAATGGAGCAAGAGGGATCCAGCATTTCTGGGGAAGATGTAATTTAAAATGAGGAGGACTGGGTGAGCCTTTTTGAGTGACATAGAGGCAGAGACGAAGCGGGGTAGGTCGCCATGTCATTGCCTGGTGGGAAAGCACGCCACGTTGAGGGAATAAGTAGCTCACAGCACTGAGGCGAACCCATGGTGCGCCCTGCCCGTGTGGCTAGAATGGGATGAACAGAAAAGAGGAAGAGTGGATCGGGGTGGGGTGGGGTGGGGTGCAGATTTCACAGGTCTCTGTGGAGCTATTCTAAGGACTTTTCCCTGAGCTTTCAACAGGTGTGGCATGGTTGCTTTCAGCTTCAGAGGCTCTCTCAGTTTGCAGGGGGAACAATAGGAGAAGCAGGGAGACTTGTAGGAAGCTAGTAACTAGGAGGGAGATGCTGGTGGTGACTTGTACCAAGGGGGTAACAGGAGATGGTGAGACATGGTTGAATTATGGGTATATTTTGAAGATTAAACCAATACGATTTGTTGATAGATCAGATGTGGCATGTGAGAGAAGAACCAGGATGGTTCCCCGGTTTCTGGGCTGAGCAGTTAGAAAGATTGAGTTGCTGTCAACAATGATGAGGATGACCGTAGGAAGGGAAGTTTGGGGAATGGGTCAGTAGTTCAGTTGTAGACGTGATGAGTTTGAGATGCCTTTAGACGAGTTCAGGGGAAGGGTCTGGACTAGGGATGAATTGTGTAGTCATCCCTTAGGTGGTATCCAAAACCACTAGACTGGATGGGATCATCAAGGGGTCCAGTTAGGAAGAGGGGACCCAGGTTGAGTCCTTTTAGACGAGTGTTGAGAGGATTGTTATAGTGTGAGATGTTAAGGGTCTTAGTGTGGATAGCATCCATAAACTTAGGGGGAAATTACCTCTTCACTAGCATCTAACTAGAAGTTGGCATTTCTTTTAGTTATTAATTAAACAGCATACTACAGTACTATTAACAGTACCTGTGCTTCTACTAGTACACATCACAGATCTCGTTATAATACACTGGTGACCCAGTGCTCGGATTTGTGCACATTGAAAGGAAATTAATTAGAAGGTGGCCCACAGGGCGGGACTGGGCGAGAAGGGCCAGACATGCTCTGGAGCCAACCTCTTACGATCCCTCCCCGGCATCTGCAGAGTGAGCAGGGTCCCTCCGGCAGGTGGCCTGCGGGGATCAGCTGAAACCAGCTCTTCGACATCCCCCGAGAGGCCCCGTGCGAGAGGGCACTCTGCAAAGTTGCTGTCTTACCGGGTGTGGAACACAAACGCACGTGTGCAGTAAACCATATTCGGACGATAGTGCCCCAGCAACAACAGAACCCATGGCCGAAGGTGGAATCGCACGGCCCGCAAGTATTCGGGCTCCCTCTTCTCTGGTTTCGGGGTGCCTCACCTGAGAACCGCTGCTGCCAAGTCACTGCAGCTCAGCAGCTCCTGTGTTGAGCATCTGCCCCCTGGTGGTCAGTGCGTGTCATAGTGACCAGTCAGACACAGCATATTAGACTATAGGCCCAGTGCATGAAATTCAAGCACTTGGGCAGGGGTAGGGAGAGAGCCCTGGGGGATGTCCGACTGATGGCCGAGCCCGGCTTCTGGCTGAGTGGCACTCCCCCTGAGGGAGCACACTGACCACCAGGGGGCAGCTCCTGCATTTAGTGTCTGCCCCCTGGTGGTCAGTGCGCATCATAGTGACTGGTCATTCCACCATTCAGCCATTTGCATATTAGCCTTTTATTATATAGGATTGTGTTTATTGTAGATACCTCAAAATGTGATTTATGTTCATCATTACATTAAAATTACAGTGGATATGAGATCCACCACTAGATTAAGAAGCATATTTCTATTATAACACATTTGGGGAGTTTTTTTGGTCCCCAATGTAACTGGTGTCTTGTAATTATATGTATTTATACATTTTAAAAAATATTAAGCTGAGAGGCCATTCACAGACTTCATCAGGCTGCCAAAATGGCCTACGGCACAAAAAAGTTAAACCTCTGGGCTCTGGAGCCAATAACTGCTGGTTTAGAACCTTACCTTTTTCACAGGGCAGGTTTTGTTATGACTCTGTCTTGGTGTCCTTATTTGTAAAGGGGATCATAATAGCATTTTCTGGAAAGGTTTTTATGAGGATTTAAGAGTTAGGATGAATATTGAATGGAAAGATGCAGCTAGAAATAACAGTTACTTTACAAGGCACCATAATATGAAAAGCATGGTGAATTTGGCAAAACTAAACTTAATTAAGTGGAAAAATATTTCAGTATTTTTAAATAAGATATAAAGCTGTGAGGATAAAGTCTCATAATTCACCTTGGCTACATTGAGGATAGAGATGCCATAGAAAGCCAACTAGGAGAAAGTCTCAATGTAATCACCAGATTCCACATATGGTCTAGACATTTAGTAGCTTTGTATACAGTACATGAATAAAATTTTTTGTTATTTTGTAAGAGAGATATTTTTGTAGTATTGAGGTCTGGCTCTACAGGCCAGGGTACCCTTTTTGGGGCTACTGAGGTACATGGAGGCCAAAATATTACTTGGAGGGTTTTCTGGTAAAGTCTAGAAAGCCTCATGAACTCTCCTAAGTACTTAGGATAAAGTATATCCCTCCAGCATTCGTGTCCTTTTTTGTTTTGCGCTTGCCTTTTCTAGATTTCAGGCGGATGATTCTTCTATTGATACATTATGTCTTTAGCAGGGTATGAAGCAACTGTTGATGCAATTGTGTTTTCCTAAGAAATGTTCCAATGGTTAAAACACTTTGTACATACAAGATTATCAATCATACTTTCCTAATTTCCTTAGTGGAATTTTGGTATTCACAAATCTTTTCTGCTACCTTTTACTATAGTGACTAGGTTTAATCTATTTCCCTTTTTAAGAATGAAATCCGTTACGATATACTCTTTAACAGATGAACTAGTTTTTCTTGACCCTCATATTCAGTGTTCCATGGCACTGTCAATTTTTGCAGAGAAGCTCGAATAGTCATATTCTGGATGGCAAAATATGACTCGACTGGGCTACAGAATCAAAAGTTGACCAGCTTCATCATTTCTTTTAATTCTTTCAGTACTGTTGAGTACCTTATTTTATAATGCTCTAGGTAATTATTAAGACCCTGAGAGATTATTTATATTGGAAACCGAACCATTTATACCTAGAGTCACTGAAAATCAGCTTTTGAATTCTTTTACTTTCTGAGATTCATTCTTTAGGGGAGAAAAAGCAACCTTTTATTTTGAAAAAATTTAAAACTTGCAGGAAATTTATAAGAATAGTATAATGAATTCCCATATACTTTCTGTCTAGATTAACAAGTAATGGGAAATTTGCTACATTTGCTTTATTTTCCTATATAAAAAACATATACGTGTTTGTTTCTTTTTGGCTAACCTATTTGAGAGTATAAATTGCAAACATGACTCTTCATTCCTGAATACTTCATAGTATTAACTAAGATCATTCTCTTAGATAACTAATATACAGTAATCAAATTCATACATGTTAACTTAACAATCGGTTACCATATACTAGAATACAGTTCATATTTAAATTTTGCCTATTTTTCTAATAGTGTCAACAGTGTCTTAATTTTAGTCTAGGATTACATATTTCACTTAATTGTCACGTTTCTTAGTCTTTTCTTTAATATCTGAACATAGAGCTTTAAATTCAAGCTCTGGGAGGTACTTACTTTGCTATGATCTTTTGGTACTAACTTTAAATGTGATATTTTAGAAATAACAATGTCTGATAGAATGTTTAAAATGGTTTCTCTTATTTTTTTTGGTAATTCTTGCCCAAGGATATTTTTTCCCCATTGATTTTTAGAGCGAGTGGAAGGGAGAGAGGAAGAGAGAGAAACTTCCATGTGAGAGAGGCACATGGACTGGTTGCCTCCTGCACACGGATGAGGCGGGGAGTGAGCCTGCCACGGAGGCACGAGCCCTGGATGGGGCATGAACCTGGTCCCTCAGGGCGCAGGCCGGTGTTCTAGCCGCCGAGGAAAACTGGCCACGGCGAAATGGTTCCTTTTTTAAATCACTAAAGCAACAAATGCTTGTTGCAAGAGGGTGAGAAAATACAGGTGTTTATAGAGGAAAAAAGTAGAAATCTCCCCTTAACATCTCTTCCCTGCTCCACTCTCCCGATGTTTTCTCTTGTTGATTTTTTTTTAAAAATATATTTTATTGATTTTTTACAGAGAGGAAGAGAGAGGGATAGAGAGTTAGAAACATCGATGAGAGAGAAACATTGATCAGCTGCCTCTTGCACACCCCCTACTGGGGATATGCCCGCAACCAATGTACATGCCCTTGACCGGAATCGAACCTGGGACCCCTGAGTCTGCAGGCCGACGCTCTATCCACTGAGCCAAACCGGTTTCAGCTCTCTTGTTGATTTTTGTTGATACGGAGACAATGCTTTGACCAGGACTGATTTTTGTTTTTATGTAAATGGAGTCCTACTACTATACATACCACTTCTACTTACTGTATCATGTTTGCATTTACATGTAAGATGTGCTCATCGTTTTTTTAATAGGCACTATACTATACTATACTATGGATTTACTATATTGTTTTATTTTCTTAAGGTGTCTGGTTATCATAAGCAGTTTAAAAGGGCCTTATGACATGTTGTGCTTTGTGGAAGGTGTCTCCTTTCAAATCTGTTTCCCCCTGGGGTGAGTATGTCTGGTAATTTATGATAGTGTTTTCACAATTTTATTTAGAGTTTGACTCCTATACCTTTTTCTTTTTTCAAAAAAGTGTACTTTATTGTCCATACTTAATGTTTGCTGTGGTGCTGATGGATTAAAGAGTTTTCATTCCTGCCCTACTTTGATTAGTTGCTTAGTTATTTTATTTTTAATATATTTTTATTGATTTCAGAGAGGGAGAGAGAGAGAGAAAAACACAATGATGAGAGAGAATCCTTGATTGGCTGCCTCCTGCACCCCCCATCCCCCCACCCCGGGCATTGAGCCCAAACCTGGGCACGTGCCCTGACCGGGAATCGAACCATGACCTCCTATCCTAGTTCATAGGTCAACGCTCAACCACTGAGCCAAGCCCGTCAGGCAGTTGCTTGGTTATTTTAAAGAGAAAGCTCAAGGCCTTTAAGTGCAGTCTCTTGAAAGTGGTTGGTTTGAAGTTGGCTGACAAGTTGGCCAACTGAACATTTAGTAGGTTTGTTGTTTTTCATGATTGGATTTATATCGGGCAGTCCGCTTTCATGGATTCAGATGAGAGGCAGTTATTACCTCGTGAAAGTTTTGGTTATTGTATACTAACGAAATGGGGTTTGTATTTGTACCCCCTAACTGGAGTTCATGTATAATGTACTTTATGTTTAATTGGTAGCCTCCCCCTTTTAAAAATTTAATTATTATTTTTAAATTCTCACTTTAGGATATTTTTCCATTGATTTTTAGAGAGAGTGGAAGAGAGGGAAAGACAGAAATATCGATGTGAGAGAAACATCAATTGGTTGTCTCATGCATGTGCCCCGACCAGGGCTCAGGCCAGGAGGACCCTGCAACTGAGGTACGTGCCCTTGACCGGAATCGAACCTGGGACCCTTCAGTCCGCAGGCCAATGCTCTATCCACTGAGCCAAACCGGCTAGGGCCTTTAAAAAAAAAATCAAGCTAACAATTACTTCAGTCTTTTCCAACTGAGCATATACATTGGTCATTAGATGGAGGTTTAAAATTGGTCTGAATTAGTATAGATGCTTTTTATTTTAGAATGCCTTTTCTGTCAGATGCTCACATCTCACAAGTGAAAATATCCTTGGGTTGGTGTGTGGGTGTTGGTATGAGGGTGATATTGCTGCAGGCTGGAGGGCGGCCTGGGAGCTTGCTGTGGGCTGGCAAGAACCTGGAGCAAGTCTGCTTTCCGACTAGAGCGGTTCTTGCTGCTCACCTCTGCCAAGTGTAGTAAGGGTCTCTCTGGGAGGGCTGTATAGTAATCACCAATATTTGCTTCAGTGACTTGTATTTTGAGTCTTTTGTCTGATGTTTTTAGCCTCTTAGTGAATCGTTATTTATTTATTGGTGAGTTATTCATGATATACTCTCTACTTTAGTTGGCAGATGATGCGTGTCAGGTTTAAAGTGTTTATGAATTTTGTGTTAATGTAAAGTAGAGCTAACATTTTTCATAAATTATATAGATGGCTGCAAAAACCCTTTGAAAATGATTTTAGAGGAAGGGGGAGGGAGAGAGAGAGAGAGAGAGAGAGAGATATCGATTGGTTGCCTCTCATATGCACTCTAGCTGGGGATTGAACCCGCAGCCTTTTCGATCTGTGAGACAATGTTCCAACCAACTGACCCACCCAGCCAGGGCTGCAAAAACCCTTCATATTGAAATCCATTTTTTCTGATCTTGAGCACACACAAAGTACTTTCTAAAATTGCCTGGTTAAAAAATGTAACTCTTCTATTAACTTATCAACTCTAGACCAGAGTATCCATCTCCACTCTGTAACATAAGCTGCATGTTTTATGACTGCTTCTGTGGTGGAAATAAAGTTATGAAGACTCAAGTCAGCTGAAACAGTTACTAAGCATGTACTACTATGTACCCAGCTGCTAGTTACTGGGATTCCTCCATTTAAAAGAATAAGTCTACCGTATAAGGTGTTCATCATGGTCTTTGGATTTTCTAGTATATGGGACTACAAAATCCCTTAGGTCCTAGCAAAAGAACCAAACGAGTCTAAGTCTTGTGAAGGAATGGATAAATGGTTATACAGGCTCTAATAAAATGTTAGCTTTTCTGTATGCTTTGTATTAGTCACCACCTAAAGTATCTTAAAAGTTAGAGAGTTATAAAAATACACATGCTTGCAAACACATTTAAAACATTTTTATATGGAAAAAGTAGTAATGATGAAAATCAGAATTCACAGGCATCTGTATATGTCACAGAAACACTGATAGCTAACGGGTTTTGCAGCCAGCACATGCCCAGCTGAAAAGCTGTCCTATCACAGCCAGGTTCCACCTTGTGCCCCCCCTTCTGTCCTCGGACACCGCTCTGACCTTCTCCTAAAGAGAAAAGGAGTCGGAGGAAGGTGGGCACGAGTGTTCCTGGCCGTCGGTCTCCTTGTCTCCAGTGCAGCCAGCAGCGCTGTGACTGGGAAAACGCTGGTTTTGTATTCAGCTGCCATTGGTGGTTTCAGTGTTGACATTCTTCCTTAATAAACTGCTGTTGATCTGCCAAAAAGACTATACTATACTTCTCATAACTGTGACAATAACGTTTTGTTTTTAATTTTTAATGGACATGGTAAGCTTAAACCTGTTACAGTTAACCTTGGGGAACACTTCAGTGGAGTACATTTTCACCGATTTCTGACAAAATATTTAATTCTACCTCAATGAAATTTATCTGTTTACTGTAGATAATTTGCCTTCTGTTGGGAGGGGTAATGCTTATTTTATGCCTTCCTCATGTCACGCACTATTGTGCTGCTGCTTGCGCTACTTTTGTCTTGTCTCAGTGCGAACTGTCTCCAGGTGGTGCGGTAGTCCTAGTCCACGGTGCCCGTAGGACTTGAAGTCATGGTTTTGGACAGACAGAGCTCCAGTGTAGCAATAATGAACGTATTTGTGGGAGCCTAAGATGCCACAGAGCTATCATCCCTCACAGCGAACACTAGGGAATCAAAGTGGTTGTGGATTAACTAGAGGCTGTACATTTATGGTTCCTTTGAAATAAGAAATTTTCATGTAACTTGCGTGGATGTTTTCTCTACTTAAAGAATTGTTTGGGAAAATGGGACCATTCTTCTCTAACCTAAGTTGTACAACATTAAGACTCTAACATAATGATTCTCTGATTCAGAAATTTGCATTATTCACAGTTAATTGTTAAAACCTGTGCCTATTTTACGGTACTACAGAGGCAGAAGGCATACTGGTACAAGGTTGGCGAATACTTGCAAAAAGAACTTAGGTCATACTTTGAAATTTCCCTGTTAGGAAATTTTCTTACCTTTTGTCCTCATTAAGAGAAAGTTTGAGGAAAGTAAGTGACACTGTTCTGTTTCAGTGAAGTTTCAGGTTATAGATTAAGCCTAGGTGTACTAAAGTAATTTCTGTGAGGCCATCAATGCATATATTTTGATTTTGTAAAAGGCACGATTTAGAAAAGGAGGTGGCAAATTGGCTAGTTGGCAAAATCCAGCCTACCAACATGTTTCAGTACAGCCTGTGCGCTCAGTTCCCAGTCATGTATCTTGATTGTGGTGGTGGTTACGTGCATCTATACACATGGACTCAAATTGCATAGAACACACGCACAAATATGAATATGAATCAAGTTAAAAACAAGGGTGTAAACTGAATAAGATCTAGTCTGGCTAACAGTAATGTACCACTGTCGGTGTCCTGGTTCTAACGTTTGAGTGGCTATAGAAGATGTCACCGTTGGAAGAGGGCTGGGTGAGAGTACAGACACTCTACTGTTTCTGCAACTTCCTGTCAGTCTGTAGTTGCTTAAAAATATATAAGCATGTTGATCACTGGTACATATCACATTGCTGTAAAAGTTTCTAAACTTTAGTCTCCATTTACGTACTTCTGAATATGGGACAAAATTTGGCCACTGGCACTGGCCCGAAGACTACAGGTGTTAATAACGCCCTTCCCTCGGTGGCTACTCCATATTTTTTGCCATTTGCAGTCTCTCTACCTTTCATCTCTCTCTTTTTTAAAAATATATTTTATTGATTTTTACAGAGAGGAAGGGATAGGGATAGAGAGTTAGAAACATCGATGAGAAACATCGATCAGCTGCCTCCTGCATACCCCCTACTGGGGATGTGCCTGCAACCAAGGTACATGCCCTTGATCGGAATCGAACCTGGGACCCTTCAGTCTGAAGGCTGACACGCTATCCACTGAACCACACCAGCCAGGGCTCTACCTTTCATCTCTTATCTCTACTCCTCATTTGTTCAAAATTATTTACTGTGTACCTTTATCAAAACCTGGGGATTAAAAAAAAATGAGCAAGGCCCTTACTATTTATGCTTACTTTCTTTATAAGAAAATACATTTTTATTGATTTTGGAGGGGAAGGGAGAGGGAGAGATAGAAACGTAAGTGATGAGAGAGAAGGGAGAGGGAGAGATAGAAACATAAGTGATGAGAGAGAAGGGAGAGGGAGAGATAGAAACATAAGTGATGAGAGAGAACCACTGATTAGCTGCCTCCTGCACCTCCTGGGGATAGAGCCCACAACCTGGGCATGTGCCCTGACCCGGAATTGAACCTACTATATTTGGCCAACCAATTAACTCACCCTAATGCCTTGGCAGGGCCAGACCAAGTGATTTCAAAGACCTTAGATGGCCCTTGGGCTGTACATCCCCCACCCCTGCTATAGATGGTACTTAAAACCCAGGATCTGGATGAGGTGAGGTAGGAGAGAGGAGAGTAGATGGAGAAGAAAGAGGAAGACCAAGCAGAGAAAAGTATTGGGACGCTATAATGTGAAGACATCTGGTATTATAGGAAGAGCCGACAAATAAGATTAAGGAGGACTAGCCAGTGAGACTGGAGAGAGAGAGCGCATAGAAGAAAGGGAATACATTGGAAATGAAAATACTTGAGAAGGCAAGAGGATAGGACACTGAGTAAAGTGGTGGGATCATCATTTAAGAGTGGTCAGGGAGCCTGGCCAGTGTGGCTCAGTCGGTTGAGCATTGTCCCATGCACCCGGAGTCCACTGGTTCGAACCCCAGGCAGGGCACATGCCTGGGTGTGGGCTCAGTCCCTGGCAGGGGGCGTGCAGGAGTCACCTGAGCAGTGTTTCTCATCTATTTTTCTCTCTTACTAATGTTTCTATCTCGCTTGCTATCGCTGAAATAAATAAAAATTTTAAAAAAATATGTTTTGATTGATTTTTAGAGAGAGAGGAAAGGAGAGGGATAGAGAGAAACATCAGTGATGAGAATCATTGATCAGCTGCCTCCTGCAATGCCCCCTATTGGGGATCGAGCCCTCAACCCGGGCATGTGCCCTTGATCAGAATCAAATCTGGGACCCTTCAACCTGCAGCCAACGCTCTATCCACGGAGCCACACCCGCCAGGGTGAGAGAGGTCGAGCTTTAAGTAATTGTTGAACAAACAGCCTTGAGATCAATAGGAGTACTGATACTGACAGTGCACAGAGTTGCCTTTCTAAAGCAAGCCATTGGGCAGTCGGTGATTGTATGCGATGGGAGGATCCATTCTGATACGTCACCGTTGCCTTAAGCCCAGCTAACTCCTGGTAGTTAGCTAGAACACCTATTGCCCAATCAAAACCTTGGGCTACTGAAGGACTGACTGTTTAAAAGAGGTTTGCAAACCAGCCGTGTACGTGTACGGCTGTAAACTCAGCAGGGAACTAGGTGGGTGTGATTCTTTGTGATAAAAGTGTTTCTTATGAAGACTTCCTTTTTGATGTGCTCTTCCATATCATTGACTACCTGAGCCATTTAAGTCTTGAATGTTTGGCACTGTAAGTGCCCAAGTGTATAAATGTCGAAACATGCATGACTTCAGTGCAGTTCCAGCTTCTCCTTCAGGTCAGATGTGTTCATCTGTGCTTGTTGAGGAGGTCAAAGATTTAGAAACCTAAAAAAGGAACGAACACTAAAATGGAAACAAACCTGAAAGAATAAACAAGCTGTAAAATCCTGTTTCTCTCCGAATGGTGAAGATCGTCACTTAGTCCCCGAGAAGGCCTCCCGGAGGCAGCCGCTGTTCTGGCGCTCTGCGGACTAGGGGTGGCTCTGCGGGATGCATTCTACGTGACAGCGGGACCAAATGGTCTTCAGGCTGCATTGCTGCCTGCCTGCCTTTTGTTATCGACCACTTCTCCTGTCTTCTGAGTTTTACCTCTTCACCGTTCCCTCCTCCTGCAGTTTCATATTCTGTTACGGGGTCTAGTTTTTATGTAGTTTATTCTCTAAGAGGAGTACGAATTTAGCAAGATTTGACTCCTTCTGGAGTGCTCAGGGTCTATCTACTATGAATTGGGCACTGCACTGCCTTTTCCTCTCCCCCTCCTTACCGTTCCAGACTCTACTGCTAACCCGGCTCTGACACTTTTTGTTTGTGATTTGACTTTTCTTTATTAACATGAAATGCTCTTAGGATGAAAAACTTGATATTTTCTCCAAATTTTCTGTATGCTTATATCCTTTTTATTATAAACTTTTTATTTTATTATCAAGTTATGGGATATGTCTTGCCATCTCTGTCTAGCAGTTGTCTGATTTCTGAAATGGCCCCTCCCACCCCCCCAGCCAGTTCCATATTTTACAATGTCTCTTCAGCCCTTTGACCGTGTGATTACTTTCTTCACAGGTTGTCAGGATTTTCTCTTCATTTGCTTATTTAGAGTGAGATGGCTGAGGCTTGGGGAAGGGTTCCGTCCCCTCTATCTCCAGCACTTCCTATGTAGGGGTCCATGCAGACAAGCATGGGTACTCTTGGGTGCCCCCTGAAAGAGGAGCAAAGACGTAGATGGCACTTGAAGTGTTTGGACCTTTTCTGTTCTGGGAAAACGTCACAGTGTATGAATTTAAGTCAAATCTAGTGTGCCATAGGTTGTAAGACACAACGAGTTTATGAATCATTAAGAAGGGAAAAACACTGCCAATTAAACGGTGATATTAATTGATAGTGCGATGCATCCTGCAGAGGTGTTACATGTGAGGAAAATGTACACCATAGAATTGATGAAATACAGTTATTCTGAGATCACGCTGTGAAAATTTTTTTTATGTACGTGATGCCTTGAAAACTACAGGTATTTTTATATATATTTTTTATTGATTTCAGAGAGGAAAGGAGAGGGGGGGAGAGAGAGAAACATCAGTGATGAGAGAGAATCATTGATTGGCTGCCTCCTGCACACCCCCTCCTGGGATTGGACCTGCAACTCAGGCATATGCCCTTGACTGGATTCAAACCCGGGACCCTTCAGTCCGCAGGCTGATGCTCTAACCACTGAGCAAAACCAGCCAGGGCACGGCTGTGAAATTTTCAGTGTTTTTGTTTTTTTTTTAGTAGAAAAAAGTGTTTAGCCTAGGCACTGCTTCAAGTTTCATTATTAACTTATTTTTTTTTTTACCCTTTTTTACTTAGTTTTGTATGGCTACCTTCGACACTGGTGAATGAACTGAATGATGGTGATATTAGGCCTACATTTGGGGAAAGGTTTTTTTTTACATTTCTTTTAAGGGACATTTAAAACAGATTATTCTATGTATTCCAGTCTTGCAACATAGCCTGTTACAGCAAGCATGTCAAACTCAAAGGCTAACATGGGCCAAATAAAGTTTAAGTTTATGTGGGCTGCAAAAAAAACAAAAGCTTCAATTTTCATAGAAATGTAGGTTTATTTCATTAGAGACATGCTGAAATCAAAGGGCTGAAATAAGTCATCGTGAACATAAAATAATAGAACATTTTAATAAAAATGAATATTTTATCTTGAACATTAACTTACCAGACACTGAATAACTGCATAAATTAATAAACGTAATGCAAATAAACCTATTTTTTTTTGTTCTCCAAAAGCAAAATACTTCCTGTTGCGCACACCAAACAAGTCAGTCCAAGACTAATGACGTGGCCATCAGCTGCTAAAATATTCGCTGCCAGTATTAGTGGAGAGAAATGGTGCGCGTGCGTGTAAGGCGCATAAGGGAAATGCATGCAACACAATTATAGTCATTAGTGAACGTTGTAGTTTATTATTACTAATTACGTATAACAGGACATTGTAAAAATTAGGTTACAAAGTTCTGATTAAAATGCTTCTTACATGTTGTTATATTGGCTGGGCCGCAGAAATACTGGTTGTGGGCCGCGTGCGGCTTCGTCACCTGCTTAGAATGTAACCCGGCTGTCCGTCGGAGCCCTTGGTAGCCTTCCTCCCCGTGTGCCGTGGGTGCTCGTGCACACCAGCCTTCCTGGCTTTGGGTTCGCGAGTCATTGTGTTACCTTTGTGAGAACATACGGATCTGGGCGCTCAGAGAGGCGTGCTGTGATGTGGAGCAGGTGTGTATACCTTACACTCGGCAGAGAAACTACTGAATATATACCGGAAAAGACTGAGAACCATGATCCGTAAGGTTTATAAAATGCGTTTCTCCTCAGGAGAAGCCTGGCCTCTGGACCTGACTAATGGCTTCTTTCTGCTGCACACTTTATACTCTGGCAATATTGAGTTGTTAGGGTTTATTGGCACATAAATAGTTTTGTTTTAATCTCTGTACCTTTGCTCAGGTCTTCCTACAAATAAATTTTTCAAAAAAAAAAGTTTGTTTTTTTTAGGGAGGATTCTTTGTATTCCTGTCCTTTCACTAAACTTACTCTTTCTAATCCTCACCCAAGGATTTTTTTTTTTTTAATTGATTTGAGAGAGAAAGAGAGGAAGGGAGGGAGGGAGAAAGAAAGAGAAAGAATCACTGATGTGAGAGAAACAGCCAGCTGAGCAACCCGGCTGGGGCCTTGTTTTACTCTTTGCTGTTACACTGAGCATATTTCTATCCTTGTACCTACTTTTATAACAAAATTATATTTTGTATTTATAACTATAAGCTTTTTAAGGGCAGGGCACTCAGCTTTATTCACCTTTTATATTGTTAATCCTCAGTGAGGATATTTTTCCATTGATAGAGTGGAAGGGAGGGGGGAGACAGAGAGAAACATTGATGTGAGACACACACATCAATTGGTTGCCTCCTGCCTGTACCCCAACCAAGGCTGAGGGTTGAGCCTGCTACCGAGGTAAGTGCTCTTGACTGGAATTGAACCCACGACTCTTCAGTACGTGGGCCAACGCTCTATCCACTGAGCCAGACCGGCTAGGGCAGCTTTATTCACCTTTTATTTCTAGCACCTAGCATAGAAAATAAATATTTGATATTAAATGTACCCGAGGCCATGAAGGAATGAAAGGACAGTCCATATAGAATATACCTGTAGGTTGTACATATCCTAAGTTTTAATTAAAAAAAGAAAACACTTTCAATTGGTTTTAAGTACTTACGATTTCTTTTTATTCTTTTGCATGCTTTCTTGGTTGGATGACAACAGAGAAGAAGAAAATGAGGTAAGTTTAACTAGTTATTCAGTAATTGTAGAATTGAAACCATTTAACATTTTGCTCTTTGGAATGTGAAATGAAGTAATGGTTTTGTTTAATTTTGGTTTTGGATCAGCAGTAACTTATTCTAGAGAGGGCCGTTAATATATATATCAAGAAAATGGTTGTTAAATGTTAGCACTTCCAGAGCCTTAGGCAAGGTGAAGGAAGCTGGGAGCTCTGGAGACAGTTTCTTTTCTTTTTTAAAAAAATATGTTATTGACTTTTAGAGAAAGAAGGAGGGAGAGAGAAACATCGATGAGCTGCCTCCCCCCACCCTCTTCTGGGGATCAAACCCAAAACCTGGGCATGTGCCCCGACCAGGAATTGAACCGGGACTTCCTGGTGCATGGGTTGACTCAACCACTGAGCCACACCGGCCAGCTAGAGAGAGTTCTTACCTTGTGTTACGTATTGAGCCTCCACGTAAGACTTACTTTGCAAAGGGGAATCTGTTTTTGCGAGTATGTGAAGACTGATCAGTGGGAATGCATATGGAGACACTTCCTGCTTGGATGGTTACTGTGTAATGTTGCAAGCTGGTTTTAGATTTTACCAGGTTGGGGGAAAACTATTCTCTTAAATAGCCAGAGTTGACTAGAGACCATCTATTAGAAGAAGGCTGCAGATGGCAACGTCCATCTTTAATTTAGGCTGGAGTTGGTTGTCGATTTTTCTGAAGTTCTCCGCTACACCCTAGGTTATGCATTTAACTTTCCTTTGGTGGTTTGGCAAATAATGGAGGGAGAAGTCTTCTTAGATTATACTTTGTAGTTGTCTCTCATGCAGTAGGATCAGACTGCACACCAGCGTGGCCTGATGCGTTGGGCCTAGGCAGAGAGAGTGATGGTGTGCCGAGGGTGAGGGGCAGAGAAGGCAGGAAGGCCTCCTTTGGTTAACTTAGTCTGTACAGTGAGTGAGATGGGAGGATTGGGTTGTGGAATACAGGTGGGTACTCAGGGCTTTATTATTCTCCAAATTTTGGAGTATGTTTTTAACCCTTTGCACTCGCTTGCTTTTTTCTCGATTCCTGCTACCAATGCTAACCGTGTCGAGTCACACTCGACATCCGAGTGCAAAAGGTTAATTTTTAAAAATACTAAAGTACTCCTTGTGCACTGTTGGTGGGAATGCAGACTAGTGCAGCACTGTGGAGAACAAAATGGAGTTTCCTAAAAAACAGACAAACTAAAATGGAACTCCCATTTGACCCAGTGATCCCACTTCTAGGAATATATCCCAAGAAACTAGAAACACCAATCACAAAGCATATATGCACCCCTTTGTGCATAGCAGCACAATTTACCATAGCTAAGATTTGGAAACAGCCTAAGTGCCCATCAGCAGATGAGTGGATTAAAAAACCGTGGTACATCTACACAATGGAATACTATGCTGCTGTAAAAAGGAAGGAACTGCTACCATTTGCAACAGCATGGATGGACGTGGAGAGCATTATGCTAAGCTAAATAAGTCAGTCAGAAAAAGATAAATATCACATGATCTCACTCATTTGTGGAATATAATGAACAACATAAACTGATGAACAAAAACAGATCTAGAGACAGAGAAGCATCAATCAGACCATCAAACCTCAGAGGGAAAGTAGGGGAGGTTGGGGGTAAGGGGGAGAGATCAACCAGAGGACTTGTATCCATGCATATAAGCCTAACCAATGGACACAGACACCAGGGGGGTGAGGTCATGAGCAGGGGGGTGGAGGGGGGCAATGGGGGGCTAAGGACACATATGTAATACCTTAATCAATAAAGAAAAAATAATACTAAAGTACTTATTGAAAGTTATACTGTTTGTCATTTTAAAAAAAGACTTAATTTCCCTGACATTTAAAACTGTGATGATAGCCATTTGAAAGTAACTTTATTATAGTAGTAACTGCTTGTTTTGTTCATTTATAGGCAAAGATTGAAAATGTGCAGAAAACAGGTTTCATCAAAGGACCGGTGTTCAAAGGTGTTGCTTCTAGTCGGTTTTTGCCCAAAGGCACCAAGACAAAAGTTAACTTGGAGGAACAGGGACGACAGAAGGTGTCATTCAGCTTCAGCCTTACAAAGAAAACTTTGCCGAACAGGTTTCTGACTGCACTGGGCAATGACAAGCAAAGTGATACTCCCACCTCCCCAGCTGTACCTCTTCAAGTAGACTTGACCCCTAAAATTAAAGTGGACATTGGTGAGACCTTATCTACCGCAGAAGACTCTTCCCCACCAAAATCAAGGGTAGAATTGGGAAAAATTCATTTTAAGAAGCATCTGCTTCAAGTAACATCCAGGCCACTGCTAGCTACAGCCACACCAGTGACAGCCCCTCCCGCCACAGTACCATTACCAGCAGTCATCGCAGAATCAACAACTGGAGACTCACCACCGTCATCGCCACCTCCTCCACCGCCTCCACCTCCCCAAGCCACACTACCTTCACCACCAGCACCAGTAACCGAGCCAGTGGCCTTGCCACACCCGCCAATGATGGTTCTGATGACCGCATCGGCCGATGGAGCAGGTAGAGCCTTGAAGAACCCACCAGCTACAGTTGAACCAGAATCTTCAGAAGTGGACCCTAAGCAGGACCCTGTGTCTGACAGTTCAGAAGAACACATAACTCAGAACTGGAATGAGCAAGCAAACCTTCCCTCACAAAAAGAAGACTCCCATATTGGGAAGGAGGAAGAAATTCCAGATAGTTCTAAGAGGACTCTGAGCTCTAAAAGAACAGGTTCTAAGAAGAAATTCTCACAATCTGAAGGCACCTTTCTTGGTTCAGAATCTGATGAAGATTCTGTCCGGACTTCCTCAAGTCAGAGATCACATGATTTAAAATGTCCAGCAAGCATTGAAAAGGAAAGAGATTCAAAAAAGAGCTTAGCACCTTTAAAAAGTGAGGATTTAGGGAAATCTTCACGATCTAAAACAGAAAGAGATGATAAATACTTTAGTTACTCAAAACTTGAAAGAGATACTCGGTATACATCCTCCCGATGTAGATCAGAGAGAGAGCGAAGGCGAAGCAGATCTCGTTCTAGATCTGACAGAGGCTCTAGAACTGGCTTATCTTATTCCCGGTCAGAACGATCCCATTATTACGACTCTGACCGTCGCTACCGTTCCCCTTATCGAGAGAGGGCACGTTATTCTCGGCCGTATACAGATAACAGGGCACGAGAGAGTTCTGATTCTGAAGATGAGTATAAAAAGACATACTTAAGGCGAACCTCATCTCATTCCTCCTCTTACAGAGACCTAAGGACATCATCATCCTATTCTAAATCCGATCGGGACTGCAAAACTGAACCTTACTCAGAGATGGAGAAAAGAGGGAAGTATTCTTCAAAACCAGAAAGAGAATCCAGAAGGACTTCAGAAAATGAAGCAATGAAAAGGTGTTGTTCTCCCCTTAGTGAACTGGGATTCCGACGGGGGTCATCATATTCCAAGCACGAAAACAGTGCTTCCCGTTATAAATCTGCTCCTTCAAAATCTATATCCAAATCTGATAAATCAAAAAATTCTTTCTGTTGTGCAGAATTAACTGAGGAAATCAAACACTCTCATTCTCTTAGTTTACAGACTCATTGTTCAAAGGGTAGTGAAGTCAGAATGATTAGTAAACTTCCTGAAAGAGAAAGGACGGGCTCTCCTCCTCTATCAAATCGATTAAATGATTCACCGCCTTTTAAAAAACTAGAAGAATCGCCTATTTTTAAATCTGAATTTATAGGACATGATAGCCATGATAGTATTAAGGAATTAGATTCTTTATCTAAAGTGAAGAATGATCAATTAAGAAGTTACTGTCCCATGGAATTAAATATAAATGGATCTCCTGACACAGAATCTGATTTGGTAACATTTTGCACTTCTAAAACTGACACTGTCTTCATGTCTTCAGATGACAGTGTGACTGGATCAGAGGTATCCTCTTTGGTCAAAGCATGTGTGCTTTCATCAAATGGATTTCAGAATACTGACAGTTGTAAAGAAAAAGACTTGGGTGATACTTGCATGCAGTGTAGTAAGGCAGAAAGCCCATTTAGAGAAACGGAGCCTCCGGTGTCACCACACCAAGATAAACTCGTGAGTGTGCCAGTTATGACTGATTATTGCAAAACGGTAGTTAAAGAGCCAGTTGATATGAGAGTTTCTAGCTGTAAAACCAAAGATTCAGACGAGTATTATGCTTCAAATGACAACAGCCCTTCCTTGTGCCATTCTGCAGCTGAGGGCACGGAGCCCTCAGTGAGGAAGACTTCCTCCGATAGCTTTATGAATGTGCATTTGAAGTCAAAGACAGTCACCTGTGATACTAGAAGTCTGACAGATGAGCACTCAGCATTTGCATGCAAGGAATGTAAGAGTGCCGGTAGCACTAGTTCGGCTTCTGTTAATCATTTTGATGATTTATATCAACCTATAGAGAGTTCAGGCATTGCTTCATCTCTTCAGAGTCTTCCACCAGGAATAACAGTGGACAATTTCGCTCTCTTGCAATGTGGAGAGGACCCCTCTCCAGTTTTTGGTGCCGTACTGAAGAGTAAAAGCGCAGAGTTTTCGAAGCATGGAGAAGACATGATAGAAGTAGGCAGTGGCCTTCCTGACTTAGGTAGGGGGGTTGCTTCCTGGGAAAACAGGCATAATCATGGGTTATCTGGGAAATGTTTGCATGAGGCTCAAGAAGAAGGGAATAGCATGTTGCCTGATGAAAGAGGAAGACCAGAAATCCCTTTAGATGAAGAAGGAAGAAGGGGACATGAACACACTTCTGATGATTCAGAAGTTGTCCTTTCTTCTTGTGAGTTGAATTTAACCACGGAAGACAGCGAGTATATGACATATACCTTAAAATGTGACAGTAGTGGTCATGCCTCAGAGATCGTGTCTACTCTTCACGAAGAGTATTCTGGTTCCTCTGGAAGTTCAAGTGATGAAAGCGATTCAGAAGAGACAGATTCTGACGACAGCAGTATTCCAAGGAACCGTCTTCAGTCTGTGGTGGTTGTGCCAAAGAATTCGACTTTGCCCATGGAAGAAACAAGCCCGTGTTCTTCTCGGAGCAGTCACAGTTACCGACACTATTCTGACCACTGGGAAGACGAGAGATTGGAGTCGAGGAGACATTCATATGAGGACAAATTTGAGAGCATAGCAAGTAAAGCCTGTCCTCAAACTGAGAAGTTCTTCCTTCATAAAGGAACAGAGAAGAGTTCAGAAATGTGTTTTACACAGATGAGCAGAAAACAGATAGATAACCACCTGACTGAAATTGCTCATCCGCAGAGTGATGGAGTTGATAGTACAAGTCATTCTGATGTCAAGTCAGACCCGGGAGGTCATCCAAGTTTTGAAGAAACAGTGAGGGCCAAAATAGCCTCCAGGCAAGAGGAGCTGCCGCTTTATTCTGAGGATTTTGAAGATGTTCAAAGTAACTGTCGGCAACAGACGCCTTTCCCTGAGAGGCCAGACAGTAGACTGGGAAGAACAGAGTTGAATTTTTCCTCCTCTTACGAGCTCTCCCGAGTGGATGGCTTCCGTTCATCGGAAGAGCTCAGAAACGTGGGGTGGGACTTCTCTCCGCAAGAAAAGCCGACTACCACGTACCAGCAGCCAGACAGCAGCTATGGAGCCCGCGGTGGACACAAGTATCAGCAGGGCGCAGAGCAGTATGGTGGGGCACGGAGTTGCTGGCAAGGCAATGGCTACTGGGACCCACGATCAGCAGGTAGACCTGGAACTGGGGCTGTGTATGATCGGATTCAAGGTCAGGTCCCAGATTCCTTAACAGATGACCGTGAAGAGGAAGAGAACTGGGACCGGCGGGTAGGATCGCAGTTTTCAAGCCAGTCTGGTCAGTTTTTTCTGTCCCTGCAGCAGGACAAGGGGTCAGTGCAAGCCCCTGAAATAAGCAGCAATTCCGTTAAGGACTCATTAGCTGTACATGAAAAGAAAGTTCTTTCAAAAAACTTAGAAAAAAGTGATATGAAAGATAGAGGGCCTCCTAAAAAAAGGAGGCAGGAATTGGAGAGTGATTCTGAAAGCGATGGTGAGCTTCAGGACAGAAAGAAGGTGAGAGTGGAGGCACAGCTGTGCGAGGCTGCGGCGCCCCCAGGCTCCGCGCTGGCCGGGCCTTCCTGTGTCATGGAGGACTTCCGAGACCCCCAGCGATGGAAGGAATGTGCCAAGCAGGGGAAGATGCCTTGTTACTTCGATCTGATTGAAGAAAACGTTTATTTAACAGAAAGGTAAACACCATAATCTGGCAAATTTTAACCTCTTTAAAACATTAGTTTTCAACAATTCAGAATATATGACCTCAATTGTAGGAAATGTAATTGCATGATAAAATATAAATAGAAAAATCTAAAACGTGTGTTTACTTATTTAGATCCCCCCTCCCCGGAGGGGTGTCTCATTTTCTTTTTTGTCTCATTACCTTTTAGTTCTAGAAGTATCATTTAGGCCAGCTAGTTTTTTAAAAATTCCTTTTACATGTGAAACTGTGGCAGAAAATGAAACCAAATTGTACTAAAATAGTCTACTCTTAGAGAAGAAGTAGTTAAGTTCGATTTTTTCCGTCTACTTTTCAAAAAGGTTCAGAATGAAGTATCTTTACTTCGTACAGCTGGAACTAGGATAGAATATGGGTTTGTCAGGCTTTTTAGTCTATTGTTAATAGGTTAAGTTTGGTAGTAGTGTAACATGTTTTAGAAGTAAATGGTAAAATGGTTTACCACAAATCCCTAACATGAAGCAAGGTATAATGAGAATAGGAGTAATGGAAACATATTCCTCTACTGGCTCCAGAGCTGCTCATATGCTTGCTTTCACCCCAAGCACTGATCCCATTTCCCCAATAGAAATATATGCTAAATCTGCCTTTTGAGAAAAATCTGTAGTCTTCTAACTACCCACTTTCTCCTTAGGGGAATTTCTCCTCTAGTTTAACCTTGCCATCCCATTAAGTTTTCAACTTTTTTTTTTTATGAGGAATTTTTATTTTTATTTATTTATTTTTTTAATTTATTTTTTAAAAAATATATATTTTATTGATTTTTTACAGAGAGGAAGAGAGAGGGATAGAGAGTTAGAAACATCGATCAGCTGCCTCTTGCACACCCCCCACTGGGGATGCACCCGCAACCAAGGTACATGCCCTTGACCGGAATCGAACCCGGGATCCCTGAGTCTGCAGGCCGACGCTCTGTCCACGGAGCCAAACCGATTTCGGCTATTTTTATTTTTTTATAATATATTTTTATTGATTTCAGAGAGGAAGGGAGAGGGAAGGGGGGCTAGAAACATCAATGATGAGAGAGAATCATTGATCGGCTGCCTCCTTGCATGCCCCCTATTGGGGATGGAGCCCGCAATCCAGGCATGTGTCCCTGATCAGAATCGAACCTGGGACCCTTCAGTTCACAGGGCAACACTCTATCCAAACTGGCCAGGGCTTTATTTTTTATTGTGTTTAAGATAAAAGACCTCATTGTAAAGTTATGTCCCATCAGAAATTTTTTTCTATTAAAAATAACTCCACCCCCCCTTCCCCCGCCTTGCTGTAAAGGGCTTCCTACAGTTATATTCATTTACGTTTATTTGCAAATGAGGTTTAAATTCTTTTTAAAATTCATTTTTCTTTTAAGTAGAATTTGTATAAATGCGATGTTGCTGAAAGATTCTCTGAAAGATTTGATTTAAAACTTTTTTTTTTTTTTTTTTTTTTAGCAACTCCCTTTCTTCCTCAGCCTGTATATCAGCTGATACTTGTTCATCCTTGAGGACTGATTTTTAAACTGTCTTTAGCCCTAACCGGTTTGGCTCAGTGGATCAAGCGTCGGCCTGCGGACTCAAGGGTCCCAGGTTCGATTCTGATCAAGGGCATGTACCTTGGTTGTGGGCACATACCCAGTAGGGAGTGTGCAGGAAGGAGGCAGCTGATCGATGTTTCTCTCTTATCGATGTTTCTAACTCTCTACCCTCTTCCTTCCTCTCTAAAAAATCAATAAAATATATTTTTAAAAAATAAAAAAACTGTCTTTAATTAGCAATGTCACTATTTGGTACTAATGGGTTTTCCAGTTTTTCTCATGAGCCAAATGTGAATATTAACATTTGAAATTGCACAAATTCCCAGGCTTAGCTGACCTGAATAAGTGAGTGAGTACAAAGTGATAGACTTGAACTTACCCCTTGTCCAGTCTGCCAGGGTTAAGGTTGCCTCTCATCTTTTTTGCAAAACAATTTGTAGTGTTCCAGTATCACAAATTCTAGTGATTAGATGTTTTCTTCCTTTTGAATGATTGGCTTAACCAGAATCATTCAATGTGAAGCTAATGAGATTTAGCACATTATTTGATTGTGTATGCTGTATCATTGCCAGGAGATTTGTTTAACCAGTGTTGATAAAATTTTACCCAATAGGAAGAAGAATAAATCCCATCGGGATATTAAGCGAATGCAGTGCGAGTGTGCTCCCCTGTCTAAAGAGGAAAGGGCTCAGGGGGAAGTCGCATGTGGGGAGGACTGCCTGAACCGTCTCCTCATGATCGAATGGTAAGGGACCGGGAAGGCTTTGCTTTGTTCAGCCTCTAGTAAATGTCTCGAAATACTGAGAAGAATTACTAGTGAGGAGTAAAATTTAACCTTTTCCTTCTGTCTTTTGTTGAGTGTTTATAAGCAATAAATCTCTCTCCCTTATATTTTGCATTAGATTATAGTACACATTGTAAGTGCTCTGTAAAGTAGCCCTAAAATGCTAATAATGTAATACTAATTTTTATCCAGTCTCCTTTTATTTCTTATAATGTTCATGTCTTGAGAGGTAAGTATTATTCGTTAGTTTTTACTGTAAAATGAGATAAAACCCTATTATTTCAAAAATTCATAAAATAAAATGTATTTCTTTCCCAAACCGCAGTCTCTCTTTGTAGTCTTTCTAGGTAAGTTTTATGTCTAAGTCAACATAGGTAAATATTTACTCTTTTTATGTACAGAAATTAAATCTTACTGTATCTACTTTTAAAATACTTGTTCTCTTCCCCTTCGCCCCCACCATACACACACTTAATAAAATGCTTTGAAGACCTGTTCAGAGCCATATGTAAAGGGCCTACCTAAATTTTCCCTTAGCTGCCTTACGTACTCTATTCATAGTTAAACCCTAAGTATTAATCTTCTATTAGTAGACACCTGCTTCTACATTTTTTAAGTAAATAGTGTATATCTGTACATTAAAAATGTGTGATAAATTTTTTTAACATGAGACTATTGAAGGTGATTTATGGTGGTGGTTACCTTATTTTTAGTGCTAATGAATGTTTTCTTTCAAGGCTAAGTTTTTGGTTTTGCTCGTTACAATGTTATAAAAATAAAACATAGATACTGTAAAAGTAAAGGAGAGAGAGCATTTTTAGTATTCCTTTACCTACGCTAAAAGTAGGATGGCGGTATACATGTACGAAGAAGAGACGTAGAATGAACCCTGTTCCCGAACTTGGCACTGCTGCCCTGGTCTCTGCAGTCTGCCGGCTCTTCTCGCCAGCCTTGCTACTAGGAATGAAGTGCGGACTTTTTTTCTCCGTGTTACTCCCATACTCACACTTTTGGTAGTCCTTGGCATTACGTTCAGATTGAGCCTGGTATTCAGAGCCCTTCATAGTAAAGCAACAACCTTCCTTCCCGTCTTCCAGCAGCCCACCTTGCTGATCAGTTATCCTTAGCGCCTTAGCTCCTTAGCTCCGTTTCCGCTCGTGGGCCTTGCTTCCTGTTTCTGCACACAGGCAGGCACTGCTGTTGTGGCTCCGGTTTTCCGTACTGTCCATGTCCTACGTGTCACTAGAGGCTCTGCTTGAATCCTGCTCCCTCTGGAAGCTTTCCTTCACTACCTCACTCTGAAGTGAATCTTCATCCTTTGAACATCTATGAAAATGTTTACTATTAGTTTGACAAAACGTAACGTATTGAAGTGATTGGTAATTTCTATTTTAGCCTTACTCAGTAGTTATTTATTTAAAAATATATTTTATTGATTTTTTACAGAGAGGAAGGGAGAAGGATAGAGAGTTAGAAATATTGATGAGAGAGAAATATTGATCAGCTGCCTCCTGCACACCCCCTACTGGGGATGTGCCTGCAACCACGGTACGTGCCCTTGACCGGAATCGAACCTGGGACCTTTCAGTCCGCAGGCCGACGCTCTATCCGCTGAGCCAAACCGGTTAGGGCCTTACTCAGTATTTAAACCTTTGTTTCTACCAGTTTGGGACTACTGAGAATTTATTATTTTTATCTAGTATACATGGGGAGAAGACTTGCCACTTTATATTGTGTTTACTCTGAACAAGGATGATAAATGGTGGCTTTAGTTTCTCTTAAATGTAGATCAGTTAGCTACTTTCAGAAGATCAAATTGATGATTGGAGTGGAATATAAGAGAGGGTGCACTGATAGGAAATAAACTAGCCCTGCAGAGTTGTCAGGAGCACGCCTGGAAATGTATCCTAGACACCCAGAGAGGGGGTGATGACGAGGTGACAGGACTGTTGTGGGCACCCTCTGATGGAGGATCGATGTGGACTCCCAGTTGTGAGGATCCCTTCGTGGCGGAAAGGGTTACCGAGGAAGGCCCACCGGGGGGTCTGCCACACCGGAGGACTGTGCCACAGAGAGGGATGTGCTGTGTGCGCTGGCAAACGTTTCTGGTTCTGTTGCTGTCGAAGAATTAATGTTCTTCATTTCTCACAGTTCTTCGCGGTGTCCAAATGGGGATCATTGTTCCAATAGACGGTTTCAGAGAAAGCAGCATGCAGATGTGGAAGTCATACTCACAGAGAAGAAAGGCTGGGGCTTGAGAGCTGCCAAAGACCTTCCTTCGTGAGTAATGTTTTCATCACCTTCCACCTCATTTTCGTGTTGTTGAAGTTGATGAGAGACTTTGTAGGAAAATAATTTGTCTATTACACTGACGTTTAATAATGATTATTGTACAGAATGGCCACTTAGTAGCTGGTATGTAAAAAAAATCCACTTGTGTGTGTGGGGGTGGTAGGGGAACGTCTCTTCTATATATATATATATATATATATATATATATATATATATATATACACACACATACACACATATACACACACACACACACACATATATATATATATATATGTGTGTGTGTGTATATATATATATATATATATATATATATATACACACACACACACACATATAAAAGGACATTATGTCATTTGAACTAAGCAGGTCCTTTTTTGTCTAATAGTTATGTTTCTTTTAATTCCAAATAATTGCTGAAGTATTGGCTATAGATCCCCAAAATTCCTGTGAAATTTTATAAAGGTAAAAAGGAGTAAGAACAGAATGCATTAGTTTATATAAAACTGATTTTGGACCAGAGTACGTAGAAGGTAGTATCTGAGGACATTGAGGCAGAGAATTAAAGCATACTTGACAGACACTCAGTAAACATTTGTATGTTGCCTTCCACCTAACTCATGTAAACTTTTTATATGTAATGCAGTAAAAAATTCACTTTCTTTTCTACCATATTCAGTATTTCCTTTAAACATGTCCTCACATATCACATATTAAAATATTCTTATGCCTTTTTTAAAGTTAAGTATATACAGGTTATATGTGTTTATTTCTTTTTAAAAAATATATTTTTATTGATTTCAGGGAGGAAGGGAGAGGGAGAGAGAGGTAGAAACATCAATGATGAGAGAGAACCATTGATTGGCTGCCTCCTGCACGCCCCACACTGGGGATCGAGCCCGCAGCTGTGACCGGGAATCCAACCATGACCTCCTGGTTTGTAGGTTGACGCTCACCCACTGAGCCACGCTAACCGGGGATATGTGTTTATGATTTAAATACACAAAAGGAATAAAGGAAGAAAATAAAACATTTGCTGGATTCTAGAGACTCGGGCACAACTGTTCCTTCAGAATCCTCTAATCACATGGCCCCCCTTAGATGGGATTGGAATGGGCGAGGGTTTTAGTCTGTTTATTGTGTGTAGTCACAGGAATCCCCACAGGTGACAACCTGACAATCACCACGACTACCAGCACCAGGTAACGTAGTTTTCTGAGAAATTTCATCTATCTTCTAAAAGCCAAAGCTTTCTGTTTTTCTTGTGAAAGTAGGAAATAATGTTTGTATCAGTCTGTTCTTTTGGGAACCAACCAGGAAAAAAAACCACATTTCATTATATATAAAGAGTGGATAGTCAGAACCTCAGATATTTCCTTCTCTATAGAATCATCGTATTGTATTCTATATCGAATTTGTTGGATACTTTATACTATTTTAAACAAATAATAGGCTAAGCTTCCTTTGAACACAGTTAATGACATAGAACTTCCCAGTTTAGTCCAGTGCATTTCTAAAGTAACTAACTCTGGCCTAGATACAGATTTTCAGGGACATTTTTATCCTACCCATGCCAGCCAGGCTTTTCTCTTTGATTGAGAGTATTTTTATTTTTTTAAGGAATTCCAGTTTAGACTTAAGCCTCTGTTGCAGGAATAGTAGTGGGTAATATGTCTGAACACTGCCTCTTAGAGTTTTACTAAAACACACAGCTTCAAACCTAATGTAAATTCTTGCTAAATGCAACATAGACTCTTAATGTTATAGAGAGGGAGTTTGGGGGAAGGAGGAGAGGATGTTCTACTGCACGCCCCCTACTGGGGATCGAGCCCACAACCCAGGCATGTGCCCTTGGCCGGAATCGAACCCGGGACCCTTTAGTCCACAGTCTGACGCTTTATCCACTGAGCCAAGCCGGCTAGGGCACATTGTTGCCTTTAAAGACTTGAAGGAGTTCAGTGAATAGACCTCATTAAGCCAGGAGCAATATCACACTTAGACAAAGATTAACTAAAAATTAAGAATCTGCCCTGGCTGGTTGGGCTCAGTGGATAGAACATTGGCCTGCGGACTGAAGGGTCCCAGGTTCAATTCCTGTCAGGGTACATGCCTGGGTTGCGGGCTTGGTCCCCAGTAGGGGGCGTGCAGGAGGCAGCCGATTTATGATTCTGTCTCATCATTGATGTTTCTATCTCCCTCTCCCTTCCTCTCTGAAATCAATAAAAATATATTAAAAAGAAAAAAAGAAGAATCATTGTCTCTGCCATTACGGTCTTTTTTTTTTTAAATTGTTTAATTGTATTTATTGCTTTTAGAGAGAAGAGAAAGTCGAGAGAGAGAGAGAGAGAGAGAGAGAGAGAGAGAGATTGAGATTGATGTGTTGTTACACTTATTTATGCATTCACTGGTCAATTCTTGTATGTGCCCTGACTGGGGATTGAACCTGCAACCTTGGTGTATCAAGACGATGCTCTAACCAACTGAGCTACCCAGCCAGGGCACATGCCATTAGGGTCTTAATCTCTCTGTCAGGCAGTTTGATATTACTCTTTTTCCTTTTGGTTGTTTGTATTTGAGACATAGCTTTTCTAAGAATCGCAAATTAGTTTAGCCAGTTTGAAGGCCTGCACTATATGCTTTCACAGTGACCTCATTTGGTTTTATGTCGGTGAGGCAGCTGAAGGATCTAGTGACTCTTCCAACATTTCCTAAGTTACTGAGGACTTGGAGACTCTTCTCAGCTGCTTCATCAAGCCCAAGCTGTTCGTTCCATGGGTATTGACATGTCCTTCAGCATTCCCGATGGCATGAAGTCTCTGCTCTGAGTGATTTAATAGTTGGTCAAGTTCTGATGTTTAAGAACTTTTTCTAAATGTAGAGGTGATTTGAGAGCAGTGCCATCAGAATTGAATAATTTAGTTTAATAGCAAAAAGCATCTTTATAATATAACTAGAGGCCTGATGCATTAAATTTGTGCATGGGTGTAGGGTTCCTAGGCCTGGCCAGCGATCGGGGCCTTCCAGCTGCCAGCCGGGGCCTGCCTTCCCCTGGCTGCCGGCTGCTGGCTGGGGCCGCCCTTCATTCTGCACTGCCCCCTGGTGGGCAGCACACGTCATAGCAAGCAGTCGAACTCCCAAGGGGACAATTTGCATATTAGCCTTTTATTATTATATAGGATGGGGCAAGCAATCAGTCAGGTGAGGTTTGAGTCCCAGGTAACACATTAGGCTTTGTGACCTGTGCTGCTCACCTAACGTCTCTAACTTCCATCTTGTCTGTCAAAGGAGGCATAATACCTGTCCCAGGGCTTCAGTGAACTTTAAATGAGCAAGTTCAGGGAGGAGGGTTTCGTTTTTTTGTTAGGAAAGGAAATTATATGTTTTTTACAAATGAGGTTCCAAATCCTGCATAAGGTATGTTTTATAGCTAGTTATTACCATATTTAATCTACATGTCAGCCTGTGATGTTATTTTTTTTTCTTTTTCTCGAGAGAGGGGATTAATCCAGGAAGTGGAGAGTCCAACAGTATAAGAGCTCAGATTTTGTCATCATTCTAGTACATCTCTTACCTAATGATAAGCTTCTGAGGTTGGAAAGGAACATTTAAGTGTTGTTTATAACGATAGTAATTAGACCTTTCAGGGTTATCTGTGAGTAATAGGTTTTGATAATTGAGAGTTAGATGTGTTTGTGATGGACTGCTGCACAGATGCATGTATATCATTATAATCCTATTTTGGAGGTTTGCTTTTTTACGTAATTGTTTTTTTCTCATTTGTTAATAACTGCTTTATTTTCTAAACTAAAAAGCTTTAATTTTTTTCAATTGGCAATTTCTTTAATAAGTGCACTGATTATATCAATATGTTGTAAACAAATAGAAAGGATTTACATTTTTACATTTTAAAAATCTCTGGTTAGCCCTAGCCAGTTTCTCTCTGTCTTTCCCTCTCTTCCACTCTCCCTAAAAATCAATGGAAAACTATGTCCTTGGGTGAGGATTAACAACACAACAACAACAAAAAGATAAAATCTCTGGTTAGAGTTAGGGCATATTCATTTTGAAGGGGTAAGACAAGACTTCCAGGTCAGTCAGTTCAGGGTAACTTGTGACCAAAGCATAGAGAAGCATTTGACTATATGGAGGTAGTAATACATGAAGTCACTGATGGGAATGAGCTTTTATAGAATAAAGGGAAGGGGGAAGAAATAGAATTTAATATTTCAATAGAGAATAAAATAAGCAAGGAAAGAACAATCAAGGGTAGAAAGTACCTGAAAGAAGCCAAGGAGAGAAATTAATAATTACTATTGATAAATGCTCGAGAAAACTTAAAGAGAATGCAGCCATAGAAACAGCATTTTAAAAAATCCTCACCTGAGGACATTTTTCCATTTTTTTTTTTTAGAGAGAGTGGAAGGAAGTTAGAGGGGTGGGGGGATACACAGAGAGAGAAACATTGATGTGAGTGAGACACATCGATTGGTTGCCTTCCGTATGCGCCCTGATCAGGGATGGGGATCCGAACCTGCAACTGAGGTACATGCCCTTGACCAGGAATCGGGATGACACACTAACCTCTGTGCCAGACCGGCCAGAGCAGAAACAGCATATTTGACCTTTGACATTGTTAGAAACCTTAGAGCAGTGGTTCTCAACCTTTCTAATGCCGCGACCCTTTAATACAGTTCCTCATGTTGTGGTGATCCCCAACCATAAAATTATTTTCGTTGCTACTTCATAACTAATTTTGCTACTGTTAATGAATCGTAATGTAAATATCTGTTTTCCGATGGTCTTAGGCTCTACAGCAGCGGTTCTCAACCTGTGAGTCGCCTAAGACCATCGGGAAACACAGATATTTACATTATGATTCATAACAGTAGCAAAATTACAGTTATGAAGTAGCAACGAAAATAAGTTATGGTTGGGGGTCACCACAACATGAGGAACTGTATTAAAGGGTTGCGGCATTAGAAAGGTTGAGAACCACTGCCCTAGAGGGTAAAGGCAGTAGAAGGGCTGCTATATTTAAGTTGCCTTCTATTTTCCTTCAACATAAAGTCTCTGATTTTTCAGTGCCTCCTGATTTCTTCAGAGGTGTTTCTGACTATGAAGCATTTTTTTCATGATAATGTAAACCAGAGTTGCAAGTTTGTTTTAATATCTAGTTAGAATAAGGATATGCATCTTGGCACTATGTATAAATTGTAAAAGCTTCTTAGAATCAACATTCTTAAAAGTATTAGGAAGGAGGAAATTAACCTGGAGTAGATGCTAGGTACTTTACATATATTTTTACTTATGTCTTGTGCAATACCAATTTTATCCACTGTGGGATATTTCTGTAAATGCATTATTTTGCTTGGACATATGTGTTTTCCATGTAAGAACGTGTTCCTAGGCAGGAACTGCTATCCTTTTGTTTTTCCAGGAACACCTTTGTCCTGGAATATTGTGGTGAGGTTCTCGATCATAAAGAGTTTAAAGCCCGGGTAAAGGAGTACGCACGGAACAAAAACATCCACTACTACTTCATGGCCCTGAAGAATGATGAGGTGAGCAGCATGCATGTGTGCGAGCTTTGAAACAGGGCTGGAACTCGCTGAATTCAAAAGGGTCATTGATAAAAATGGACTGATCGCCTGGTTCGTAGGTCAATGCTCCATCACTGAACCACACTGGCCGGGCCATGTTAAAACTTTTCACAATTACCAGTGACAGCCCCCCCCAAAGAGCTTTTTAAAAAACATATTTTATTGATTTTTTACAGAGAGGAAGGGAGAGGGATAGAGAGCTAGAAACATCCATCAGCTGGCTCCTGCACACCCCCTACTGGGGATGTGCCCACAACCAAGGTACATGCCCTTGACCGGAATCGAACCTGGGACCCTTCAGTCCACAGGCCAACGCTCTATCCACTGAGCCAAACCGGTCAGGGCCCCAAAGAGCTTTTGTTTTTGTGGGTTATATTTGTCAATATTTATTATATTAAAAATTAAAGCTGATATTTATTAGACCTTTTCAAAGTAATAAGCCCGTATATTGACTTTTTTTTTTTTTTTACAAATCTCTTTAATATCTGGCTTTTAATAGAATTGGGGTAGATTCTCATCTTTGCCTCTGCATTCAGTCTGGAAAAGCAAATCCTAGAGATGGACTCCAGGATCTGCTGCATCTAACTCTGGGGATAGACCCAGGAACGAGGGCGCAGGGCACTCACTCCGCCGGTATGAGAGCTGTGGCACTGTGGCATAGCGTGCACTTGAGAACATTGTCACACACATGAAGCGAGACTGGAATACAGTAGGAGATAAGTAGCTCAGAGTAACGAGAAGATGATAGATGAGGAGGTAATTTTGTCTGTGGGTAAATGTTTATCGTCAGCAGATCTTCAGAGGACGTGGTCTCCACTTGGAAGTATAAAGTAGTATGAGAGTGTTTCTAAAGGAAAGGGGTTGGGATGGGATTTTAAATTTGCCTGATGCCTTTCCTTTGCAAAATGCAAGACCTTATATGGTAAGATCTCATTTGTAACTCTTATTTTATCCTTTCCCTAGATAATAGATGCCACTCAGAAAGGAAATTGCTCTCGTTTTATGAATCATAGCTGTGAACCAAACTGTGAGACTCAAAAAGTAAGTTGAGATAGATTTAGAGTTTGGGGTATTTATTTAACATTGCTATTCTGACCATTTCAGGTTGTATCAAAAGTACCCAAGACTTCTATTTTTAAATCATTTTTTTCTACTCTGTTGTTAAAGTTTTTATTTTAAAGTAAGTTTAGGTTATGAAATAATAAATGGTGCTGAGATATTACAGAGTTCTCATACCATCCTTCACTTAAGCTTCTCCAAATGTACATTGTACATAACCATAATACAATTACTCAACCCAGGATATACGTTAACTGTTACCTAGTCTAAAGACTTTATTCAAATTTTAACATCTGTCTTTTTGGTCTAGTATTCGATCCAGAAAACTCCTGTTGCATTTAATTCTCACCACTCTTTGCCCATAAATTTTAGATACTATTTCAAAGTTGCCAAAATACGAAACTAAATTTTGATTTTTATGGAGTCCAGTGTGTGTGCACTATTCAAATTTTTAAAAATGTTTTTATTGATTTTTAGAGGGAGGAAGGGAGAGGGATAGAGAGAAATACCAATGAGAGAGAAACATCAGTCAGCTGCCTCCTGCACGCCCCCCACTGGGGATTAAGCCTGCAACCCTTGCATGTGCCCTGACTGGGAATCAAACCAGTGACTTCTTGGTTCCTTGGTCGACACTCAACCACTGAGCCACACCAACTGGGCCTATTCAGATTTTTGTCAGCTCCTATCCAGGTTCCAAGTTTTACCGTTTTAATGATGCAATAAAGGGCCAAGTGGCTACAGGCGAGGGATTTGTGTGGTGTGCATGTGGACACCCTGCTCTTCCTCAGCACGTGCTGTGCCTGGCACAGAACTGGCACTTGCTAAATCCATTCGCCGGTGGATTTGTCACCTTGAATATATATGCCTCGTTTGTGTTTTGAGTTTAGATTTAAAATATATAAATAGATTAGAACTTTGGTTCTTTTTAGGTTAAGAAAACTATGGATCCACTCCCTAGGAAAAATAGATCCCAATGGTCCCCTCTCATATTGAAATAGTGGTTTTGAATCCAGGGTATTTTTTGCCTTTGATGTTTGTGCTACTCGACCTTAAATATGACTCTTTCTGAAAGTTGAGCCATATCATGAATAGGAAGCACTGGTCTGAAATTACTCGGCCCACAGTTCTGGCCCAGTTTTGCCTGCAGCTGGCGACCACATGTCTGGCGGTGAGATTCCAACTGCATGGTGTCCCTTCATCTTTCTAAGAATGGGTTTTTTCTTCAGTAACCTGTTCAGATGGTCTGGAAAGGCGCTCTGCAGTCGACTTCCATCGCAAATGATCTGGAACTACAAGGCCTAACTCCTGTGTACTAACCCCATTTTAATTCCTGAGTTTTATACACCTGTTCCGATGTTTCCTCCCTCTCACTACACTCAGCAGTGTGACCACTGCTTCATGAAGGTCAACTTTTGGCATCATTTCCCCCTGGTTCCATACCCCATCTTGTCTTAGAACATAATTACTTTTCACATAATGTAAATTTGCCTGTGCTACTCAGTGACACCAAGCATTCCCTATTTGCCTATCTCTAGTACAAGCGAATCTTTACTGTGTGGAAATTCGCGTATCAAAATGAGTTAAAGTACAGTTACTTTTATTAGATACAAATTATAGATGATATTCAATCTGGTAGTTCATGAAATAAGAGTAGCACTTTAATATGTTAGTTTATTTAAAGAAAAAAGTTCCCCAATTTATCTACTTGGAAAAGCCTTTATCTTCTAAAGAGGAACATGCATAATTAAAGTTGATAATGATAATCTTTAAAAAAGATTTCTTTTTTAAAACTAATCTCTTTTCTTTTACAAACAACATCTCAGTGGACTGTGAATGGACAGCTGAGGGTCGGGTTTTTCACCACCAAACTGGTTCCTTCAGGCTCAGAGCTGACGTTTGACTACCAGTTCCAGAGATACGGGTGAGTGTGGTTCTCTGTGGGGAAGAAGGCTGTTCAGATACAGAGATAGGAAACTGATGTGAGCTGCTGAGCAGTCACCTCTATTACCAGCTCTTATCTATAGTGGGCTTAGGGTTTTGTGTGTTTTCCTGCTGTATGGTACTTTGGGCCATTAAAGGATATTGTGCATGAACAGCATAATTTTCTCTGAACTTCATACTTCATATATAATTATGTTTCTAATGTAATTTAAAGATTTTAATTATAGAAATGTCAACAGTGTGTGTGTAAAGAGGATAGAACAGTTCATCTCTAATTCATCATTTACCAGTTATCAATTCATGCTTAAACTTGTTTCATCTATGCCATATTGTACTTTGAAAAAAAATTTGTTACCTAGTTTTGTTTACCAAAATCAATAAGTAATGAAGTAGCAATGAATACCCCAAGCATCTACATTGTGGTTTTACAAAATCCCACTAAAAAGGACCATGTTTCCTTGGAGCAAGCTGATTTCAAGCTTAAAACAGGAATTGAACAAGGTGATACTGGATTATCTTGTACCAGAAAGCCAGTTATAAAATACTAGAGGCCCGGTGCACGAAATTCGTGCAAGAGTAGGCCTTCCTTCCCCCGGCTGCCGGCACCGGCTTTCCTCTGGCACCCGGGACCCAGGATTCCCTCTGGCTGCTGGCACCCAGGACCCGGGCTTCCCTTGCAGCTCCGGCTTTGTCCAGAAGGACATCCGGTCTAATTAGCATATTACGCTTTTATTATTTATATAAGACTAGAGGCCCAATGCACGAAATTCATGCAAGAGTAGGCCTTCCTTCCCCCAGCTGCACGCACCAGCTTCCCTCTGGCACCTGGGACCCGGGCTTCCCTCAAAGCCCTGGCTTTGTCCGGAAGGTCATCCGGAATGATGTCTGGTCTAATTAGCATATTACACTTTTCTTATTATTATAGAAGATTAGGAGGGTCAAGTCAAAGGGGCTCAGGAGCTAGCTCAAATAGGCTCTCACTTACTAGAAGTGGGAGAGTTCCTATTAACACTTAAGCATCAATAGGGTAACAACTGCAGCAGTTTGAAACACATTATGTAGAATCCTTAAATATTAATAGTATTTTGAAAATAAAATTGCACTCATCATAATTGATGAGAACCAATTCAAGACTTTGAAAATGAATTTTAAGAATTAAAAAAGAAAGAAAGCATTTATCCAGCCTTTTCAAGTGAATTCTACTTCAGGTTTAACCAAATATTTGATGAGAGGAAGTTCATTATAGATGTTATTTCAGCTAATAAATGAAGTATAATGAACAGTATCACCATTTCTAATGTGTCTGGGCATTGGTTTTGTTTGTACTGTCCTCTATACATATTTTTATAATAATACATTTAGTTGTTCTATGTGCCAGTTAAATATTTACATGTAAGTAATAGATATTGAACTATTTCAGCAATTTTGTTCTTAGTCCAAATATGTATATGAGCTCTTACTTTAATATATTAGTAGGTACTTTTATAAAATAAAGAAATTACTAATTAACCTCTTGGCTAGTTTTGTCTAGCTAATAAAGAAAGATTGGAAAAAATAAATATTTTAAGAGCAACTTTCAGGCATTGGATAGTATCAGGTTGTTTTTTTTTTAATTTTTAAAAATATATTTTATTGATTTTTCACAGAGAGGAAGGGAGAGGGAGAGTTAGAAACATCAGTGAGAGAGAAACATCGATCAGCTGCCTCCTGCACACCCCCCACTGGGGACGTGCCCGCTACCAAGGTACATGCCCTTAACCAGAATCGAACCTGGGACCCTTGAGTCCGCAGGCCGACCCTCTATCCACTGAGCCAAACCAGTTGGGGCAGTGTCAGGTTTTTTTGGAGTCTCAAAATAATTTTTTTTTTTCTTTAGGCTTTATTGACTTCTCTCTTGTAATTATTACATTGTCAGCATTTTTATATGGTTTCCTTTCACATACTGACTTTTTTTCCGTGCTCTTTGAACAGAAAAGAAGCGCAGAAATGTTTTTGTGGGTCAGCTAATTGCCGAGGTTACCTGGGAGGGGAGAACAGAGTCAGCATTCGAGCAGCAGGAGGGAAAATGAAGAAGGAACGATCCCGTAAGAAAGATTCAGTAAGTGTTCTGGCTTTTTTCCAAATTTCACCATAGACATTTAAGGAAGGTAGCTTTTCTGATTGAAGTTTGAAAAGTCAGAACTACAACCAGAAATTCAGGATCAGGCGAGATAATCATGGAAAAGAAGAATGAGTGATTGCTGTTTTTATTTCAGGGTCACAGACATTAGAATTGGATACTTTTGAAGTCATCTTGAAAACACATGGGCTAATGATTTTTTAGAGCCGGTAACACTCCTAATCCTAAGTAAAATGGAAATGTTTCTCTGTTAGCTCAGTGAGCCTGCTCTGTAGCCCTGATCTTTCACGTTGGTCTGTTTGTTTGGACCTCTCAAACTTGCAGGTGTTCTTAAAATCTCTGAAAACCCTCTCTGGAATGTGATGTGAGTTTTGAGAGGAAACAGGCAACCTAAGAGTGAGAAAGAAATGGTCTCACATGGTCTTTTCATTTAACACATTAGAAGAGCAGGTGATAGCCTTCTTCTACCCCAGCTCACCTGAGTCACTACTGAAGGCAGGAGGTATCTTGTTACTTACAGGCTCGTAACTGGGACAGAGTCTTTGTGTTATTGTTTGTAAATTCCCCCTCCCTTCTCTGAAGATGCCTTTTTCAGAGCAGTGTTTCTTAGCCTCATAACCACCTGCATATTTCTGGTCCCGTCTCCAGGCCTGTGAATCCTGGTGGGGGCTAGGAGAAGGGCCTGGGGGCTAGGGAGGTTAGTTAGCACATCCCACTGTGACCTTTTGCAGTTAGCTCATTCCTGGGCTTGTTAAGAACCAACTAGAGGCCCAGTGCACGAAATTCGTGCAAGGGGCTTGGCCCTCGCAGCCCTGGCTTCATCCGAAGGTCATCCAGACGGTCATCCAGAATGTCGTCCGGATGGTCATTAGCATATTAGCTCTTTATTATATAGGATACGGTTATGAATCATAAATGATGTCAATCTTAGGGTTTAGATGAGGAGACAGCAGCCAACATGGGGGAGTAGATAAAAGTATGATGTTTCAAGATTATGTCATTAAGCCCAAGTTAATTGAAGATAATTAATTATGAAGAAACTGAATTCTATAAGAAGACATAGATAGCAGAAAGCTTTGAAAAATGCCATTTTAAAAATGCAAAAAAAGGGGAAAGTTTATATTAAACACCCATGTTTCTACCACCCAATAGGAAAGAAAGCTCTTTAAACTAAGTATTGTGTGTGCTTCAGCTCTTTTTTCCGAGAACATACAGAGCGCAACTGTATGCCAAGCACTCTTCTAAGCACTTGACATATTAACTCGTTTAGTTCTCACAATAAGCCCTTAAATAAGGAACAAGGAGAAACATCAGCATTGATGGCTGCCTCCTGCATGCCCCCTACTGAGGATTGAGCCCGCAACCCATGCATGTGCCCTGACTGGGAATCGAAAGGGTGACCTCTTGGTGCATGGGTCACTGCTGTTTTATAACCAGACGTTTTCCTTTGCTGTGGTAGGTGGATGGAGAGCTAGAAGCGCTGATGGAGAATGGGGAGGGCCTCTCGGATAAAAACCAGGTGCTCAGCTTATCTCGGCTCATGGTTAGAATTGAAACTTTGGAACAGAAACTTACCTGTCTCAAGCTCATCCAGGTGAGCACTTTGATATTTATTAATTTATTTTCTATTTCTGAATTTGATGTGGGACATTTAAACTACAGTTCAGAATAAATGAATGAAGCACTAATTCTGATGAGAAGAATTTATCTTATTTTAAAAATGGATATGTGAGTTCTGCATGACTTGGAAAGCATGTATTCTTAAAAATGGCTGGAGAGTTCAGCGTAATTTAGTCTGTTAGTAGATCCTACTTGCTTTCTCTCTTTAATCAGAACATGGTGAGTTTTTGTGCAACAGTTCATGATACTTGATGTGTTCCTTTGCTGTGGTAGGTGGACGGAGGGCTAGACGCTCTCCCCCGTGGGTATGAGTATAACAAAGCCATTTTAACTGCAGGATCTCAAAGCAAGAAATTTTAATAGTAATCTCATTTACTCCAGTTTATCTTTATAGTTTTAAAGATAAACTGGAGTAAATGAGATTACTATTAAATTTTTTATTACTATTTATCTTTTTCAACAAAAATGGTGAATGTAAGTTTTTTCTTAGTCCTTTAGAATTGGATTTCATTGTAAATGACATATTAATGTTTATGTAATTTTCTACTTTAATAAAGTAAAGGTTGACTGGACATATTTTGGGTATCAAAAAAGATTATAATCTCTTACTTGAAAGCAATTTTTCAGTTACATAGTTCTAGTTGAGTTAAAGTAGTTTCTAGTTTTTTTGGAATACTATAACCAAACGCTTTAGTTTTCTCTGTGGGCCCTCTTTAACATTCTGTCTGGTGTTCTTCTCCCCAACCCCACCCCACCCCCCAACACCCCGCACCCTGCTTCCTGCCGCCATGAAAGAACACTCACTCCCAGTCGCGCCTGAAGTCCTTTCTGGAGCGCCATGGGCTGTCCTTGCTGTGGATCTGGATGGCGGAGCTGGGGGACGGCCGGGAGAGCAACCGGAAGCTTCAGGAGGAGGTGAGTTCACCGTCAGCGCTCCTGATTCTTAACACCACTTGTTGCCGAGGTGGACGGGATGCGGTACTGTCAGAGACAATGAATTTAGCATAGCATTTACTGCTGGTGGGAAGTATTTTTATCATCCCAGTGTCATCCCAACTATAACCTTCTCTAGTAGTGAGCTTAAGGGAACTGGGAGAGCAAGATATAATATCATAGTTAAGTGAAAAATCCCATTTGTTGCTAAAACCATATTTTTTTATGTTTTTTTTTTTTTTTTTTAATTTTTATTGATTTCAGAGAGGAAGGGAGAGGGAGAGAGAGATGGAGACATCAATGATAAGAGACAATTATTGATCAGCTGCCTCCTGCACACCCCCTACTGGAGATCAAGCCCACAACCCTGGCATGTGCCCTTGACGGAATCGAACCTGGACCCTTCAGTCCGCAGGCTGATGCTCTATCCACTGAGCCACACCAGACAGGGCACTAAAACCATAGTTTTAAAAGATAGGAACCATATGAACTCACTTCTGGGGCTCTAAAAAATTAGTGAGGAACTGAATTCTGGATGACAAGAGTAAGAACATTTTGAGGAGTAAATGAGTGTTTTAAAAGATCTAGGTAAATGTTCGTTGGTAGCATTGTTAGTGGGGTTGTGATTTATACCTTCCCATGAAATAAATAATATATCTAACGTGGTTTAAATGTAGTTCCTTTTAATCATAAAAAAAAAAAAAAGTGGGCAAATAAGTGATTGTCTTGCCTTCATTCTTCTCCCAGGAGATTTGGCAGGAAGTGGAAGTTGGGGAAACCGTAGGGTTTTGGTAGAACTACAGTGCAGGCTGTACTTGGGAGAAAACTCTTGTATTTAGAGTGGGAGGGGTGGTTATTTCTGAATGAAGAGTCTCTCTTTCCTGGGTTTATCAAAGGCTAAAGAGGTAAGTATTTGCAGTTTTTTGTGTCTCTGTGAGACATAGTTTAACTGTACATGGTTGCATAGTTCCCACACTGTATCACAGTCACTTGGGAAACTTTTTACAAAAAGATACCCAAGGTGACGTCTGGTAGTTTAAATATTTTTTAAAATCTAACCAGGCGGGGAATATTAATATGAATCACTCCTATTTGATGTTGTGAGCAGTCACCTGCTGTACATGTTATTTTTGCTGATGAGTCTTATTGAAAGTTTTCCTTCCCTTTGATAGATAAATGTTATGACATTTGAATCCTTTTGTGATTATAGAGACTTAGGTCTTAATTTAATAAGACAGTAAAAAAACAGAACAAATCAAAAAAACCCACTGCTCCTGCAGAAATGATCTGGCCCCATCCAGAGGTTTGAAAAGCCAGGTGTACAAAGTGATGTGATTTTTTTTTTTTTATTGTGTTTAATCAGATTATAAAGACTTTGGAACACTTACCTATTCCTACTAAAAATATGTTGGAAGAAAGCAAAGTACTTCCAATCATTCAACGCTGGTCTCAGACCAAGACTGCTGTTCCTCAGTTGAGCGAAGGAGATGGGTATTCTAGTGAGAACACGTCCCGGGCTCACACCCCACTCAACACGCCTGATCCTTCCACCAAGCTGAGCACCGACGCTGACACAGACACCCCCAAGAAGCTCATGTTCCGCAGACTTAAAATTATCAGCGAAAACAGCATGGACAGTGCCATCTCGGATGCCACCAGCGAGCTAGAAGGCAAAGATGGCAAAGAGGACCATGACCAGTTAGAAACCCTCCCTGTAGAAGAAGAGGAAGAGTTACAGTCACAGCAGCTACTCACACAACCGCTGCCTGAATCTAAAGTTGATAGTGAAATTGCTGGGGAGGCCAGTAAGCTACCCACCCCCGAACCCGAGGCTGACGTCGAAATAGAGCCGAAAGAGAGCAATGGTGCAAAGCTAGAAGAGCATATTGCTGAGGAAACGCCATCCCAAGACGAAGAGGAGGGTGTATCTGATGTGGAGAGTGAGCGGAGCCAGGAGCAGCCGGATAAAACCGTCGATATCAGTGATTTGGCCACCAAGCTCCTAGATAGTTGGAAAGACCTAAAGGTAAGAAAAAATTTTTTGTTCATTTTAACCTGAATTACTCAAGTTTAGAGTTGCACAAACTCTAAGTAGAATTATCTACTTTTCTAGCTATACATGTATTTTTGAGAAATAGAATACTATCTTACTATCAGCTAATTATAAATGTCTCAAACATATTTTAAACCTTGGCAAGAGATATACCAGCTAAACTAATATACAAATATCCCCTTTTTCTCATTTAGAGAAGTGTCACAACAGGGAATTTAGTCATTCAAGTGCTCTTTACAGTGAAAACAAAAAATCCTTTGAGTAACAAATGTGTGGTTCTACATTTGAAAATTCTATGGAAGAAAACAAAGAATGTTTAAATTAATTGGAAATTAATTTATTGGATGTACTGAAAATTAATTAAAATAAAAAATTAATTAGAAAACCAAGGTAGTATAACAACTTTTTTTTTTAAAATATATTTTATTGATTTTTTACAGAGAGGAAGGGAGAGGGATAGAGAGCTAGAAACATCGATGAGAGAGAATCATCGACCAGCTGCCTCCTGCACACCCCCTACCAGGGATGTGCCCGCAGCCAATGTACATGCCCTTGACTGGAATCGAACCTGGGACCTTTCAGTCCGCAGACCGACGCTCTATCCATTGAGCCAAACCGGTTTTGGCGTATAGCAACTTTTCATAAAAAATGATTGCACATAAGTTTCTGTTCCAGTAAAACAACTTTATATGGAGCAGTGCTAGTTGGTGTTCAGTTCCAGTGTTATGTCTGAAATAGACCTGTCTTTAAATGCCTATTTCCTTGGACAAAATATGCTATCTAGAGGAAAAATAGAGAGGCGTGGAAGTCTCGCTCTTAATACGGACATAATCTCCCGTTAAAGAACGGAGCAAGATGACAGGGTTTTGCAGAAAACCGAGTCTGGCTCTTGGATAAACATGTGACAGGATGAGCCTATGAGAGATGTGGATCCAAGTCCTCTACGTCTTGGACGCAGGGCTTAAGGGTCCTATGGGAACAGTTTACATTCTAGCTTCTAGTTTTCTGTTCCTCCTTCTACCAGCGGGGAAGCGACCAGGTAAACAGCAGCACAGAGTCGTTTGCAGCGAGATGGACATCTGAGTCCTCCCTGTGCCCAGTTAGACCACAGAGCTCACCGATAAGACCCTGTGATGTGAGCCATAACGGAACTGGCCTTACACAGCACAATGAGCAGCGCAGTGTTTGTGCTTATTTTTGGCTTTTGCATTTTGTGTCAGGACCCTTCGTTAGTATGGTGTGGGTTCAGCTCACCCCTTGGAGCTCTTACTCGTGCTACGCTTCCCTCATTTACAGTTCAGTGTAAACTCAGCCTTAGGAAAGCTGACCTTTTTATAAATCTAAAAGGAAGGGTTCATAATAAGTGCTTATGACACAGCATGTGAACTACAGGAATTGGAATTGCAATTAATTGAAAGATGCTGGGACAGTCGCTTGGGGACCTTCATTTAAGGCCTGCTTTCATTTTATTCTTCCCTGAAATAGTGGTTTGTGTTTAGAGACTGCTAGGAGAGCCTGTGCTCTGGCTGGCTCATAGGAAGCTGGAAACGGGGACAAGTACACGGGTGAACATAGAAAAGGCCTTACAGACAGTTTTATAGGGAGAGAATGGAGTTGTAGACCCAGCAGTTCACCTTTGCCTGAGAAGTCGCTGATTGATACAACTTAAAAAAAAAAAGACATGATCATCGTAATTCCTTAAAACCCTGTCTCTTCTTAAAATCTGGAGAAAGTGAATATTTTTATTTCTCTATACAGTAGTTTTTTTTATTTATTGTAATGGTATGAATTATTCTCTGGGATTTCCTTAACCCAATTAGAGGTAATGTCTTTTAAAATCACGTTCTAGACATACATTTTGAGTCCTACAACATTATTTCTGCCCTGCTTGTAATCCTCCCCACTCCTATCTAAAAGACCAAAGGAGTTGCACAGTACTGTGTAGCTTGATGGTTCTCTTGACTTGAGGTTTAAAATTTTATTCGTACTTAAAATATATCCTCCTTACTCTTTCTACTTTGGGTTTATCCCAATTCTTAGCATTAAGGAAGCCATTAAATAAAGGCTCTTTCTTCAAACTTCAGTTTGCTCTGGAATCATTACCCATCTGGAATTGCATTGCTGAGACATGTTTTTGCTTGACTGAACTGTGATGTTTTGTTACACATTGGTGGCAGGGTTCTTAATTCATCTATTCTATATTAACATTTACAGTGTTCTAATTTCAAAACTGATTATGGTTGCCTTTAAAACATACTCTTTAGCTAGCATCTAGCAAGAACTCTGAAGTCAGGAACCTGTGATGTGAACATTTTAGAGAAACACATTGACTTGATGTGATGACTATACAGTATATCCGTGCTATCCCGGCATTGAAAGAGTTAACTACTTCTGTCTGACTTCCACCTATGTGTTCAAGTAGAAAGTAGACCTTGGCAGAAAAGAAAAGGTCTTATTCAACCCATCGTTATTAAGCACCTGTTGCCAAGCACCATGTTAGTTGCTGATGTTAATGCCAAGATCATACTGAAAAGCCTTGGTCTTAGACTGTGGTTATGTTAGCCACTCCTAGCTTCCCTGACCTGGGCCACGTTCACATTGCTGGATGTGAGTCCCACTTGGCCTCCTGCACACTGGATGGAGTGAAGAATGGAAAGCAGTTGCTTCAGATTCCTTAATCTTGGTTTTGCTATGAAGGCAGACTATAGGGATCATCAACAAATGAGAGGGCGGGAGGGAAGGGAATGAAGCTTCATGAATTACTCTTTGTCCTCCCAGATCTGATGATGATCCCTCTTGTAACTTGAACCATTTCCATCTAGCTTCTCAGGGCAGCAAGGAGCTTGTTAACATCACCAGCTGACCATGTGTCTCCTTTTCTCAACTCCATTTTCAACTTCGTGCTGAAGAAAAACGAGAACCTAGCGTGCATTCTGTGAAGAAGCAGGAAGAAGGTTGGGAAGTTGGATGATGCATGAAAAATATAATAGGTGAAAAGAGGACAGAGGTGGTTAACTCATGGCGCCGGCGTTATTTTGGTGTGTCCATTGCCGACAATGGATGTCGTTCTGGGAAAATCCCGACTCCTGGCGAGAAAGGATTAAGTGAGCTGCTTTTTCTATGCCTCTATACACAGGACCACTGCCTGCCTTGGCTCCTCAAGGCTCACACGTTCTGACTTGTAAACCCGAACGAGAACACCCTCTAGCACATGGCTGCACATGCGCATGCCTTCACGTTCACACGCACACTCGCTGGGTTACGTTTTCAGCAGGGACATGTACATGTATTTCTGTTCGCAAAAGGAGTTGTTGTACATCACCCCTCATGCTGAAAATATACCCTAGACTTCACAGGGCAAAACAGCTGGTTATAAGTGGTGATTAACTATAACCTTGACTGGAAAATCTTCCTTCATTTGGATCGTAAGACAAAGAGGTAAGGTTCCTGTGAATTTGGCAGCTTCAGTTGCAATTAAACACCCAAGAGATTGTGATGGCTATTGATTCCAGAGCCTTCCTCGTAGATATGTAGGTTACAGGATGTGCCTCTCCGTAAAATGAATTCTGGGTAGTTATGGTTACACCTGGATTAGATGATTTAGGGACAACATTCTGTAACATGTGCTAAGTTGGACTCTTCTTAATGGCCATTCTTATCTTTCATCTTTATTTCCACATAGTATCTTTAACTCAACAAACATTATTTTTCTAGGAATTTAAGCATTAAACTATAGAAATAACATGGACTTATCCAACTAAAAGTTTTGAGTTACTGCTTGGAATTTTGATCTGTAACTAATATTCTTTGTGAAATCTGCAATGCAACATTTCAAAATGAAATTTTGTGCCCTGAATTTTTGTAATAAATTTTAGAATCCTTGATAGAGATTATTCTATGTTCATAAAGATCAGTATTACTTATCCTTATCTTTAAAATGTATAAATGCCCCCGAGAACACTCTATGAGATACTGGTTCCTTGGCAAAAGGTAAATGTGGCCCTAAACTTATTAGTAGTCCCTTTGGTTATTACTGGGTGAATACTTTATCTAAATTGCAGGTTGGCCAAATCTGCTCCACTGCCTGTTTTTGTAAATAAACTTTTTGTTTTTTGTGTGTTTGTTTGTTTTTAACAGCCACGTTTGTTGGTGTGCATATTGTTTGTGGCTGCTTTTTCATGCAGTGGTAGAGTTGAGTAGTTGCTTCAGAGCCTGGGTGACCAGCAAAGCCTAAAATATTTACTGTCTTGTCCTTTGCAGAGTAAGTTTGCCAACAACTGATCTAAACAATAAAGTACAGAATGTGGTTGCTCTAAGCATTCTGATACTGAATGAAGTCATTTTGACAATTTATTCTTTGGGGTGAGCTCTTAATTCTGTTTCCCTAAAGACATTATGATCATGTTTTTATAACCATGAAGTTAAAAAAGTCTTGACACTATTTAGGAAAAGTTACTTTATTTGGATGTAAGACTATCTGAGAAGTGGGAGACTATATACATTACTAGGGGCCCAATGTACGGATTTGTGCACCTTGAAAGGAACTGTGGGTCTCGAGGCTGTTGTAGGCACGGGGGCGGGTCCTGGCCCATCCTCCACGCCCCTGCCAGCCCCTCCCACCGCAGCGCCCAGTCCCTTGTCTGCCGACAGCCCCGCTCCCACCACTGTCACTCCCACGTGCTGACTGTGCCGGGCACCAGCAGTGGGTGCGAGCGCTGCCGGGCAGGACCACGGTGTGTGGGAGCAAAGAATCTTCAGGAATCACCAGAGGCTCACCCCATGGTCTGCCCCCTCCCCCCGCCCCCCCTTGCTCACCTGCTCCACCATCCCGCCATGGCCAACACCCGCCATGTTCCGCCCCCTGGTGATCAGCACGTCATAGGGACTGGTTGTCGGTTCTGGTTGTTCATTCGGTCTATTTGCATATTAGCCTTTTATTACATAGGGTAGGATTACTGGTCTGGAAGAGACCTTTCAGGAATATTGGTTTTCCTTCAGGCCAATGACCAAGTTCGTTGGAAATGAGAATTTTTGAATATAGATAAGTTGGTGTAATTTAGTTTTATATATAATCATTTTAAAAATACAAATTTTCCTTCTGAGATGTTCTTGTAATTTTAGACATACAGGAAAACTGCAGGCATATCCTTGTATATGTATTCTGCATGTAATACACATTTTAGTGACAAAGGCAGGAAAAAAAAACTCAGCTTAAAATTTATTTTTAAAGAATTAGATCTATACATTTTATTTTATTTTTTAAATATATTTTTATTGTTTTTAGAGAGGAAAGGGAAGGGAGAGAGAGATAGAAACATCAATGATGAGAGTAACTCATTGATTGGCTGCCTCCTGCACATCCCCTACTGGGGGTCGAGCCCACAACCCGGGCATGTGCCCTTGACCGGAATCGAACCTGGGACCCTTCAGTCCACAGGCCGACACTATCCACTGAGCCAAACCAGCTAGGACTCCTTTTTTTTTTTTTAGCTTAAAAAATTTTTAAGCCCTTCACCCAGATCCCTCAATTTAACATTTTACCAAATTTGTCATATCATTTTTTCTTTAAAATTTTAACTTCTAAAGAGGTAAGTTTTACAGATGGACACCTGCTGCCCCTTGATGTTTGTGTGTATTTCATAAAAACGAGGGCATTCTGCTACATGACTTCAGTGACATTTCAAAATCAGCAGGTTACAGTGACACAGTACTATTCTTTAATCAACAGACCACACTCAAATTTTGCTAGTTGTGCATATAATGTTCTCTATAGCAAAAAAGTAAAGAAAAAGAAAAAGAATTCCTGTTCCGGAATCTAACCTGAGATCAATAGTTACATTGAATTGTATGACTTTAATATCCTTTAATTGGGAATAGTCCCTCAGTCTTTCTTTTATAAACTTCACATTTTTTAATACTTTTCAATTTCTTAGAATATTTCTCAACTCTGGCCTGTTAGGTTTTCTTTGGTTTGGGTTCGGGTTATACATTTTTGGTCAGGATACGGGAGTGTCCGTCACCCAATGTTGATTTGTCAGTTCCTGGCATTGTCAACGTGGGTTGCTTGGTTGAAGTGGGTCTGCCAGGGCCCTCCAGCGTAAAGTTCTGTTTGTCCCTTTGTAATGAAAGAGAGTCACTTAGAAGCACCTTCGGAAATACGTAAATACTCTGTTTTTCCATCACATTTATCCATTAGTTTCACCACCCAGTGAATTTGCCTGAATCACGTAATTGTGATGGTTACTTCTTTGTTTTTTGGCTGGCATTCTTTTGTAAGCAAGAGCTTCCCCTGCTCTCCCATTTAGTTCTTTATTCATTGATAATATCATTTGAGACTCATGGATTCTTGTTTTTATTCAGTGAATTGTCCATTAGTTCCATTATTTATCCAGTGCTTAAATTGTCCTTGAAGTCATTGCTACTGGGACATCACTTTGTAGGAGTTGTCAGCAGACTGCAAAAAATACATACATGTGTATGTTTTTATGTGCATCCATGTAAAAAGGAGAGTGTGTATACATGGAGTACTTGACCTCTATCGTTTCTCTTGCCTTTCCTTCTGTTAATCTGACACCACGCCTCTCCCGAGGCAGCTGCGCTTCCTTCTGTGGCTCTCACCGATGTTCCTGTTCTGCCTATCCCTTAAAGGTGGTATATCTTGGGTCACCTGAGTTTTCTTTGTCATACACGTGAAATAGGTCATATCGTCTCCTTTTGCCATTTTTAATTTAGGTTCTTGTCCTTTCTTAGGACTATTTTAACAGCCTCCTGTTTGTCCTTCTTGCTCCCATTCTTTTCCCCCTTTATATTACCTTTTCCTAGAGGCCCGGTGCACGAGATTAGTGCACTGGGGGTAGGCCCCTCAGCCCGGCCTGCGTCGGGACCCCTGGTGGGGAGGGGCCCTAAGCCGGCAGTCAGACATCCCTCTTGCAGTCCTGGGCTCTCGCCGTCCGGGACCCCTCGCTCCTTACCAACTGCCTCCAGCAGAGGGGGGAGAGGCTCTGCCACCACCACCACACTCACCAGCCCGTGAGCCCGGCTTCTGGCTGAGTGGCACTCCCCCTGTGGGAGCGCACTGACCAGGGGGCAGCTCCTGTGTTGAGCATCTGCCTCCTGGTGGTCAGTGCATGTCATAGCGACTGGTTTTACCTTCTGTTCCATTTGCATATTATGCTTTTATTATATAGGTTCATGCTGTAGCGTTATCTTTTTAAAAACACACATGTGACCAATAATAGGAATCTCTAGTAGCATCACAGAAACTCCCATTACTAAAAGAACAATGCCTGGAAGTGTACCAGGAACTAAATAAGTAGGGGGGGTACTTCTATGTTTATCTAACCTTCTTGCCCAATATTTTCTCTTAAAACACTCAGTGTAAGAGTCACATCAGATATACAGGTGGGGCAAAAGTAGGTTTACTTCCTTCCTTCTTCCTTTATTCAGAGTTACAGTTGCAGTTCACCTTCTGCAGTGCTCTGTCCTTGCCGGTACTCTATGCCGTGGTAGTAATCTCATCAGAGGACTGAAGTTATTTGGTAAGATTCTCGTTACCCCTCACTGGGCCCTGAGATCTTCGAGGCAAGGGCCATTTCTTAATCTCTGTGGTAAGAGTGACTTTTATTATTGGACCGTCATACTAGTGGTTATAATAATAAGTTACCGCTTAATAATAGTGAATGACTGTGCCAACAGTCTGCTGCATTGAGTAGCAGAGTGACCTTTCGGGAAATCCAGGCGTGTTCCTGTCAGTGTCCTGTTTAGAACATTTAAATGGTCCTTACTATAAAATTAGGTTCATTTTTCTTAGTGAGGCTTGCATGTCATGGCAGAGTCTAGTCCTCATTTATTTATGTGGTCTCACCTCCAGCCTGTCTGGCCCACCAGTGGGCCTGTGCTGCTGATGTTCATATATACAGGTAAACACACATTCCCTCGTTCCTGAAAACACGTCCTTTTGTTCAGATGTCTCTTCTCCTTTCCCCAGGAAAGCCATTCCTGTTCCTCCCAGAAAAAGCCTCTACCCCCTCATATGCTCTTAGGACATCCTTCCCGGTCCTGGTCAGATGCATTCCGACACACGGTGCACATTGTGTGAAGGAGGAGTCGTTTCTCTCCGGTCTCTTGGCTTTCGCCAGGGCACCTGTTTATCAGCTGTGAATGGAAACAAATGAGATAGAAATTGACAGAGGTCTTTTGATTTAAATCCTATATTTCTACTCATTTTTCTGATCCAGCAAATAGTGATTTCTATATCTTTGCTAGGCAATTCATGTATTTATGGTGAATACTTTTCAGGTTTATCTTAGTCTGCTTTTGAGTTAAAAACTAGTAAGTCCACATTCATTCTGAAAGCATAGAAACTGTCCTTTGAATGTTTTGTTCAAGTGGCTTTTTTCCTTATTGTTGCAGAGTTCTCAGGCTGTGACCCAGGGCTGAACTTCAGGGGCTTTTCAGAGCGTGCAAAACGTGGGGGGGTTTCTGGGGCAAGGAGTCCATGCATACGAGCGGCCTCTCAGGCAGGAGAGGAATGAGCTCCAGCTCAAAGGGTTTTCTGGGCGATTTGGGCAGCAGGAGAGCTCCTAGCCTTCACTGCAGTGCTGGGTTGACTGGTACAATAAACATGAAGCCACTGGGATTTTTGTTTTAATTAGAAACATTATAGAGGAGTTAAATTTGAAGTGTGGGGGGACATCTTAGGTTTGAAATTAATTTGTCTAAAAAACAAGTCTGAAATTGGAAAAGCATTTAATCAATGTGACCTTGAGGTGGTCATAACCTTGATATTGAACACATGATTCCGTATACACATTTACTACTGGGCTGGGGAGAGTCTGAAAGCAGGGCCCTGTGTTGGCTGTTCACCTGGTGCTTCAGGATCTACTGTAAGCCTCGCACATTTCACATGTATGGGAAAAAACAGCGTTGCGGAGGGAGGTTCTTCAAGGTGGTTAAGAGGAGGAGGAGGTTGGGGAGGACAAGTTTTGGAGGTAGGACACTGGCTGAGACAAACAGCACAGCGTGGAGAAGCCGCCTTGGGAGCGCCGGTTCCTTAGGCCTTTGCCTGAGCCCTCACAGCCCAGGGGTGGCCTTGACCGTGTCCATAGCCACAGCGCACAGAGGTCTGTCTGTTTATATCAACCTTTAAAACAGGCCGTTACAGGCCATGATAGGAAATTCAAAAGGCACATTGTGAAATGTCGTGTTTCTGCCCCTGCCCCATGTCCTGTTTCCTGGAGGAACCAATGCAACAGCTTCTTAGCTAACCTTTCAGAGAGAATTTGCGCATATTATGTGTATGGGGGTTGTTTGTTTTTTACAACATTTTTATTGATTTCATAAAGGAAGAGAGAGAGAGAGAAACATTAATTGGCCACCCCCTGCACACCCCCCTACTAGGGATTGAGCCCGCAACCTGGGCCTGGGCCCCGACTGGGAATCAAACCGGGACCTGGTTCATAGGTCAGCGCTCATCCACTGAACCACACTAGACAGGCTGTTTGTTTTTGAAGCTGGCAACACTATAGCTCCTTGCTCTTTATTTACTGTATTGTACACATTGCATCCTCCCAGGCTGTAAAGGATGCAGTGTTCACAGGTGCGTGGCATTTCATTATATAGCTGTGCAGTAATTAGTCTCCTGTTAATCATATTAATCAGCCCGTTATCTTGGCCATTTATTGGTTGATTCCTTTCTTGAGCTTAGCAGCAAGTAACTTTTAAGTCATTTTGAACACATTCACACATGGGAATATACGTTTTGACCCAGTAATCTGAGTCAGAGTCTGTGTTATTTGTCACTTTGATAGGTATTGCCAAATTGTTCTTCATAGTTTTACCAGTCTTATTCTCATCAGTAATGTATACGCATACGAGTACCTATTCACATCCTGACCAACACAATTATTATGTGACTATTTTAGTCAGACTGATAGGCAAAAGTGAAGTATTGTAGTTTTAGTTTCATTTCTCTTAATGCATGAAGTGTTGAATGTCTTTACATTCGTATTGTTTTAAGAACTGTGTCCATATTTTTTGCCCATTTGTCTGAGTTGCTTAAAACGAAAGCTGAACCTTACCACCTTTCATTTCTTGAGTGCCCAGCTCTCTGAAGGTCGAAGAGTATCTCCTCAAGGTTTTATAAATAAAACTATTGTCCTCTGCTGCTGCTTCCCTCTCTCCCTTCCTCTACCCTCACCTGTGTGGGATTTTGTGAAACCTCCACACCTGTCTGTTACCTTCTAAGTTGTTCCCCCGTCAAATCTCAGGACCTCTGTGACTTGAGGAGATAACCTACTCCCACTGCTTGTAATACAGTTTAAGAGAGGGAATCACAGACTCTGCCGATGAGTGTCTGAGTGTGTGTGTGTAACAAGTAAATGGTTTTACACGAAGGAAGGGCTAAAGTGAATGAAGCTGACTCCGGTGAATGTTTTCTGCAGGGGACTCAGTAGCCTGTTGGTATGACATTATTCCAAGCAGACGTCCAGTCCTGTAGGCTGCTATTACTGCTGCCTTTTCACACGACTGCTTCCTCCTCGGCTCTCAATATTGTGGGACTTTGGAAAAACTGAGTGGCATTTTCAGGGCTTTAAAGTAAATAATCTGAGTTTCCATTTTTAATTTTATATGCGATGCCCTAGCCAGTTTGCTCAGTGGATAGTGTCGGCCCAGGACTGAAGTGTCTCAGGTTTGGTTCTGGTCAAGGGCACATAACCTCCATTGCAGGGTCAGTTCCTGGCCCCGGTCCGGGTACATGCAGGAGGCAACCAATTGATGTGTCTCTCTCATGTCGATGTTTCTCTCTCTTTTCTGTGGCCCCCCCCCCCCCACTGTCTCTAAAAAATCAATGGAAGATATCCTCCTGTGAAGATTAACAAAAAATAAAATAAATGTTATATGCAATTTTGACTACATGTAAAGGAGGACCAAGCTAGTAATTGTAAGTGCTTAGGTGTATATTGATAGAACTTGTTGTCCCTGGTGTTGGGCACACACTAATAATCAATTGCTCTTGGCCACTGGTCATCCACTTTGTGAATGTCGGAATACATTTCCTACTTAGTGGTTGCTATAGACTTTTTTTTTTTTAATATATATATTTTAATTGATTTTTTACAGAGAGGAAGGGAGAGAGAGAGAGAAACATCGATGAGAGAGAATCATCGGATCAGCTGCCTCCTGCACACCCCCCACTGGGGATGTGCCCGCAACCAACGTACGTGCCCCCGACCGGAATCGAACCTGGGACCCTTCAGTCCGCAGGCCGACGCTCTATCCACTGAGCAAAACCGGCTTCGGCTGCTATAGACTTTTGAATGGAATGAAGAATACATCTTTGAGCTCTGGCAGGTGTGGCTCAGTTGATTGAGCGTCATCCCATGCACCGAAAAGTTGCTGGTTCGATTGCCAGTTGGGGCACATGCCCAGGTTTCTGGTTGATACCTGGTCAGGGTTCATATGGGAGGCAATAGATCAGTGTCTCTCTCTCTCTCTCTCTCTCCCCCTCTCTCTCTCTCTCTCTCTCTCTCCCCCTCCCGCTCTCCCTCCCTCCCTCTCCTTTTCTCTCTCTCTAAAAAATAATAATAATAAATAAATAAATACATTTTAAAATAATAGACTGTCTTTGAGGAGCGTATCCTCTGGTACTTAATGGCCACCACAGAATGGGCCCCCAGCTTGAGATCTGTGTAATAAATGACTATAAATGCTTGTAATGCCAAGACCTCATGCAAAAGACACTAAGTAGGTTAAGATTGTGTTATTCTTAGTTAACACAGACATCCCTTAATATATCTATTCTACTCACCTTTCATGAATAAGCATGCTACCTTTTGGAATGCCAGCGTTTGTAGAATACCTGTTTTTCCCCTATAGTGTGGGTAGGCGCTGATGAGCGGCTTTCTTGCTTTTTCCGAAGTTTGGTAACCCCTCTGAGAAGGGGAAGGCGGAGGCAGACAGAGCCAAGGGTGTCAGCTCTGTCCTGCCTTTGTCCCTGATTCAGAGTCACAGGCAGACTGATGCCGGGCAGCTCCAGGCACCCTGCAGAGGAGCAGGTGGGGCTGTGCCCTCTCCAAGCGGAAGCAGCCCAGGAGGGCCGGAGGCTCTGAGCTGAGGATAGGCATGCTTGCTTCGTAGTTCTCTCCGATTCTCTTGTGAGCAGTGAGTGACGGCTACTACGAGGCCAGTGGTTCTCAACCTTCTCGAGGGTCCAGAATCATCTGGGAGCTTCTTAAAATACAGCTGCCTAGGGCCCATGCTCACAGTTTTAGATTCAAGAAGCGTTTCCTGGATGGTCTACGTGAGCGGCCAGGTGGAGACTCGGCTCAGAGATCTCTGGTCCGTGTGGTACGCATTTGTCACGTTAATGGCAATCTAATAGTGCATCTGTTAATGTGGGTTATTTCTCATTTCCTACAAATACTACTAGAATCAACCATCAGAGTGGGGAGAGTCCTTTGGTGGGTTTTTTTAGGAGTACAGTTCCTTTAAAAAGGGGATTACGGGTCATATAGCTATGTTCAATATTATGAGATTACCCTAAAGAGAAGGTATCATATGATGTGCCATTGAGAATATGTGGGTTTGTCGTTTTCCCACTTAACAAAGTGACTAGTAAGAAGTGTTGTGCCCAGGAGCTACTCGATGGACCTGTCGGAGAACAGAACTGGTTCTGGGCCGTAGAGTCATGTAGCAAGAAAGGTATCGTGAGGCCTCGAAACACACTTCACTTTTCTCAATGATCTAATGTTGCTTTCCTTTTTTTTTAATCCTCCCCAAGGATATTTTTTCCATTGATTTTTAGAGAGTGGAAGAAAGGGAGGCAGAGAGAGAGACAGAGACAGACAGACAGACAGACATAGATATGAGAGATGTGAGAGGGGCACACTGATTGGTTGCCTCCTGTATGCATCCTGGCCAAGCTGGGGATGAATCTGCATCCCAGGTATGTGCCTTTGACCGGGAATCCAGCCGGAGCAACATCAGCCAGTCATCTTTGCTTTTTAAACGACAGCAGTATGAAAGTAGGTACTACATTTGGCCATTAGCCAAGTTGCTTTTGCATTTATAGGAAAATATGCTAGATAGCAGGAATTACCTTCACACACATAATGTGTCTAAGTGTTTTTCATATGGTTACTACTTACCTTCCTTCTTTAAGTAGGGGCGGTGAGTGAGATGTCAGAATTGTTCTTAGGAATAATCCCAATAGAGGAACTATAGGCGACTAAACTTTATATGTAGAAAGCATACAGAAATTATCAGGAAGTGTGTTTATATCAGAAGGAAAATGCCTTGTTACTCTGTGTGAATTGACTAATGAGGTTATACAGGCCTTGTAGATGTTAAATGTTTTGACTTGTGCTATGTCTTTTCACTTGCTCTTAAGGGACTGGGATATATTCTTATGTGAAGCCAGAAAAAGTCAAATTTTGGGAGAAATGAAACACCAGCCTGTTTCTTCCCACTTTGTTGCCGTGTAAAATCATGTGCTTCCGAGAGGTCAGCGTTCCCAGCCCACACTGACAGCCCTCCTCTGGTGTGTTTTCTTGCAGGAGGTCTATCGGATTCCAAAGAAAAGCCAGACGGAAAAGGAGAGCGCAGGTGAGTGCTCGGGGACCCTCCTAGCTTTCCAGACCTTCTCTGGAATGTGCAGAGGTCACTGGTAAGAACTTGAGTAGTTCTGTTTTTGAAACCAGACAGTATGTAGGTAAGTGGACTATTTGGTGTAAAGGTTTGTGAACTTGTAATTTTATGCTTTTTTCTTTCTTCTTCTTTTTTAGTCTTGTTTGTTTTGCTTTGGTTTTTTAAAAAACATACTTTATTGATTTTTTTACAGAGAGGAAGGGAGAGAGATAGAGAGTTAGAAACATCTATCAGCTGCTTCCTGCACACCCCCCCACTGGGGATGTGCCCACAAACAAGGTACATTCCCTTGACCGGAATCAAACCTGGGACCCTTCAGTCCGCAGGCTGACGCTCTGTCCACTGAGCCAAACCAGTTAGGGCTAATTTTATGCTTTCTTAGTAAATTTTTGCCGAAGGAGATGTCTCTTTGTATTATCTTTGTTGTTGGTTTTCTTGAAGTCATGGCCTTTAGTAGTCTTTCTTCCATGCATTTGTTCCTTTAGATCAGACATTCTTTATATATAAGTATATATATATACTAGAGGCCCGGTGCACGAAATTCGTGCACGGAGGGGGGTTGTCCCTCAGCCCAGCCTGTACCCTCTCCAATCTGGGACCCCTCAAGGGATGTCCGACTGCCCGTTTAGGCCCGATCCCACTGGGATCGGGCCTAAACGGGCAGTCGGACATCCCTCTCACAATCCAGGACTGCTGGCTCCCAACTGCTTGCCTGCCTGCCTTCCTGATTGCCCCTAACCGCTTCTGCCTGCCAGCCTGATCACCCCCTAACCGCTCCGCTGCCAGCCTCTTTGCCCCCAACTTCCCTCCTCTGCCGGCCTGGTCACCCCTAACTGCCCTCTCCCACAGGGTTGATCACCTCCAACTGCCCTCCCTTGCAAGCCTGGTCCTTCTCAACTGCCCTCCCCTGCTGGCCAGGTGCCTCCCAACTGCCCTCTCCTGCTGGCCATCTGTGGTGGCCATATTGTGTCCACATGGGGGCAGGATCTTTGACCACATGGGGGCAGCTATATTGTGTGTTGCAGTGATGATCAATCTGCATATTACTCTTTTATTAGATAGGATGGAGGCCTGGTACAGGGGTGGGGGCCAGCTGGTTTGCCCTGAAGGGCATCCTGGATCAGGTGGGGGTTCCTTTGGGGTGTGGGGCGGCCTGAGCGAGAGTCCTGTGGTGGTTTGCAGGCCGGCCACGCCCCCTGGCAACCCAAGGGGAGGCCCTGGTATCTGGAATTTATTTTCCTTCTACAATTGAAACTTTGTAGCCTGGAGCGGAGCCAAGCCTGGGGCTCCCTCCGAGGCCCGCAGCCATTTGTGTTGGGGTTACAATTGAAACTTTGTTGCCTTAAGCAGTTGGGCCTGGCCAGGGTGTGCGGAAAGCTTTGCTTCCCCTGTTGCTGGCGGCAACCCTGGCCTGCTCTCTCAAGCTCCATTCTGCCGCCATTTGTTTGAATTTGTTTACCTTCTATAACTGAAACTTTGTAGCTTGAGTGGAGGCTTAGGCCTGGCAAGGACAGGCGGAAAGCTTGGCTTCCTCTGTTACCTAGGAAACCTTGCTCTCTGTGGCTGTAGCCATCTTGGTTTGGGTTAATTTGCATACTCGCTCTGATTGGATGGTGGGCGTGGCTTGTGGGCGTGTCAGAGGTATGGTCAATTTGCATATTTGTCTATTGTTAGATAGGATTATTGATTTCAGAGAGGAAGGGAGAGGGAGACAGAGATAGAAACATCAATGATGAGAGAGAATTATTGATCAGCTGCCTCCTGCCCCTCCACCCCCCCTACTGGGGATCGAGCCCAAAACCCAGGCATATGCCCTTGACCAGAATCGAACCTGGGACCTTTCAGTCTGCAGGCGACACTCTATCCACTGAGCAAAACGGGCTAGGGCTAAAGATTCTTGTATTGGTTTAATAAAAGTTGTTTAATCTTTTGCACTCGGATGTCGAGTGTGACTCGACACAGTTAGCATTAGAATAAAGGAATCGAGAAAAAAGCAAGCGAGTGCAAAGGGTTAATCCTTTTTTTAACTAAAGAGACATTTCCTGCCCCAGTCGGTTTGGCTCAGTGGGTAGAGCGTTGGCCTGTGAACTGAAAGGACCCGGGTTCGATTCCGGGCAAGGGCACATGCCCGGTTTGTGGGCTCGATCCCCAGTGGGGGACTTGCAGGGGACAGCCGATCCACCATGATTCTCTCTCATCATGGATGTTTCTATCTCTCTTTCCCTCCCTCTCCCTTCCTCTTTGAAATCAATAAAAGTATATAAATAAATAGACATTTCCTGTTGAGGTTTTTTTGCCAGGCTGCTCTTCTGCAAATTACAGATATGTAGAGTTACAGGGGCAGTAGATGGCGTTCACATTTGAACTGACGAGCAGACTGCCTTGTAAAGGTCATGGGAGCGTCCTGCGTGCTGTGTTCCACAGAACTTGCTAAAGCTGCTGAAGGCTCAGACGACACTTCGGTGGGGAAAGTAGAACAGGGCACTCACAGAAGAGGCTTTCAGGAAGCAGAGGCGGGAGGAGTCCGTGGATCCATTTGTTGGGTAGAAATTTATTACACGGTTGGTGCATCACGATGGAGAAACGGCTACCAGTAAGTTTTTTAATCCTTTTCCCTTAGTGACTGAACGAGGAAGGGATGCTACTGTCTTCAGAGATCAAACTGCTGCCCCAAAGACTCCTAACCGGTCAAGAGAGAGAGACACAGACAAGCAAACGCAAAATAAAGAGAAAAGGAAACGAAGGGGCTCCCTCTCGCCGCCCTCCTCTGCCTATGAGCGAGGCACCAAAAGGCCCGATGACAGGTACGTGCAGAAGGTGCTCAGGTCACACCTGGTTTGGACCCCAAGGGCTTGTGGGATAAGCACATCCTCTTGGTGAGTGTAGACCTCAGGAAATAGGAGACCATCTCTTGGCGTTAGTATTAGCTGTGAAGACGAAGAATGGATTTTTGGTGCTTGAGTGGTTTCCCTTGAAAACATTCAAATCCTATTTGAGGAGCCAAAGCCTTGTTCTCTAAGCGGGGGCGGTGGGGGGAGGGGGGGGGCGGCGGGTGCGGAGCTTTCGTCCAAGTGCTGATGGATCCCTGTGCCCGCGGCTCGGTCCTGTCTGTCCTGCTCGTAGGGAAAGGTGATCTGATCATCACCAGGGACTCAAACACGTAATCCGGAGAAGTTCCTTAGGAAGACTGAATTGCATTCCCTTAGCCGTGTCAGGGTTGTTAACTTGGGGCTGTCTGGGTACAGAATACATTCCCCTGACTTCCAAAGAGACGAGACACCTTGTGTATTTATTGGCCATTTCTGTTTCCTCTTCTGTGAAGCCTCTTTACATGTTTTGTTCATTTATTATTTGTCTTTTGAGTATTGGGAGGTTTTTTGTTTGTTTTTAATATGTTTTTATTGATTTCAGAGAGAGAGGTAGGAGAGCGGTAGGAAAATGGAAACATCAGTGAGAAAGAGACCATGATTGGCTGCCTCCTCCTGGCAGCCCTGGGCACGTGCCCTGCCCAGGAATCAAACCAGTGACCTCTTGGGTCATGGGTCAATGCTCAACCACTGAGCGACACTGGCTGGGCTGTTAGTTTTTTATATACTACGTTCTAAATACAATTATGTTTTACTGATAATTTTTGCAAGTATTTTTTCCCTAGTTTATGCCTTGTGTTGGGCTCATTTTGTACTTCTGACATACAGAATTTGTTCATTATGGTTTGATTGAGTATATCCTGTACTGTGTTTCCTTTATGGCTGGTTAGTGCTTACTGTGTTTTAAGAAGTTCCTTCCTAGCTTAGCAGTAACATGTCCTCCTTGGTGTTGCACAGAGAAGAGAATATGAACATAACTCTGTTCTTTCATGTGTTCATGTTCATCCTTTGTTGGTATTTGTCATAAATGTGTGTGGCCAAACGTGTCATTCTTTATCTTTTATTAATGTATTTTGATTTCTGTTTTAATTTCAGAATGTGTGGTTATAGATCTGTCCCCAGCTATAAAGAAGCATCTATTTAGGATGCTATATGTATCTTTAATTGTAAAGCTAGAAGCTTAGAATGATAAACTTACCTTTTTCATCTATGTGTCTGTTTCCTTGGGCTTCTCTTCTATTTGCAAGACTCCTTAAGTAATTTTGAGTGATTTTTAACCATTGCCAAATTGGAGTTGGTGTAATTAATGATTGAGTATTGAGTGACATAACATTTAGTGCTTTGATTGTGTCTATAATTTAGGAACAACATTTTGTGATGCTCTTACTGTTTTCTTTCTAGATATGATACACCGACTTCTAAAAAGAAAGTACGGAAAGACCGCAATAAGCTTTCTACGGAGGAGCGTCGGAAGTTGTTTGAGCAAGAGGTGGCTCAGCGGGAGGCTCAGAAGCAACAGCAGCAGATGCAGAACCTGGGCATCGCGTCTCCGCTGCCCTATGACTCTCTCGGCTACAGTGCCCCTCACCACCCCTTTGCCGGCTACCCGCCAGGGTACCCCATGCAGGCCTATGTGGACCCCAGCAACCCCAATGCTGGGAAGGTGCTCCTCCCCACCCCCAGCCTGGACCCTGTGTGCTCCCCTGCTCCCTACGATCATGCTCAGCCCCTGGTGGGACACTCTGCAGAGCCCCTGGCTACCCCTCCGCCGGTGCCGGTGCCGCCACATGTGACAGCCCCTGTGGAAGTGTCCAGTTCACAGTACGTGGCCCAGAGTGAAGGTGTGGTACACCAAGACTCCAGCGTCACCGTCTTGCCAGTGCCGGCCGCAGGCCCAGTCCAGGGACAGAATTACGGCGTTTGGGATTCAAACCAACAGCCTGTCAGTGTGCAGCAGCCCTACTCGACGCCCGCACAGTCGCAGCCAACCATCTACTACCAAGGACAGACTTGTCCAACTGTCTATGGCGTGACGTCACCCTACTCACAGACAACGCCACCAATTGTACAGGTGACTAACGTTGGAACCGCTCTTGTCTTACCGTTTGTTTATGGGATGTTAAACTGATAGACGGGGAAATCCTGACATTGATCACTTTTATATATTGACCAATACTAATTATGTACTGCATAACAAATTACTCTAAAACTTAGCCGCGTAAGACAACAAGTAATATCTTACAGTTTCTGTGGTCAGGGATTCAGGAGCAGCTGGGCAGGGTGACTCTGGCTCTGAATCTCCCATGAATTTACATTAACCGGGGCTGTCGTCATCTGAGGACCCGCTGGGGTGCAAGAGTCACTTCCAAGCTCACTCACCTCATTGTTGACTGGCCTGGGTTCCTTACCACCACCTGGGCCTCTCAGTAGGGCTGCTTACAGCATGCCAGCTGGCCTCCCCCAAAGCACATGAGAGAGGGAGGTGCCTTTCTTAATCCTCACCAAGGATATTTTTCCCATTGCTTCCTTTTATTTTATTTTATTTTCAGAGAGGGAGAGAAATAATTAACGATGAGAGAGAATCATTGATCGGCTGCCTCCTGCATGCCCCACACCGGGGATCGAGCCCGCAACCCAGGCATGTGCCCTGACCGGGAATCAAACGGCGCCTTCCTGGTTCATAGGTCGACGCTCAGCCACTGAGCCGCTGGCTGGTTGTCTCTTGCACAAGCCCCAACTGGGGCCAGGGATGGAACCTACGTCCGAGCCTTGACCCGGAGTCGAAACCGCCACCCTTTGGTGCATGGGCCGGCGCTCTAACCACTGAGCCACTGGCCAGGATGAGAATGACTTCTGGATTTCTCCTCTCCTTTTGTTTATAGGCAGTGACTTATACACAGTTTATTCACCTGTATCTCTGGAAGGAGACCCTCTGTCCTGATGATTGAATGAGGACATGGCTTGCCCTTTCTTCTTCTAGACCCACCTTGTATGTTTTTCCTGTAGCCCTACATGGGTATCACACGAAGTTTGCCACAGTGACTCATGCACTGAGTCTGAGGATATTACTGTGGTAGGAAACAGTACTAAGTTTAGAAACTAAGTGTACTGACTTCATGTTTCAAAATGTATTATTTTTCGTTTCTAAATCATTTCTTTTTCTTATAAAACAAAGTGATACATTTTAAGAATTAAAATTAAAAGGAGCTTGTATAAAGCATCATTCTTACCCCATTCCTATGTCTAGCTGTCTCCCCCCATCACTCTTCATCGTCCCTAAAGGTGAAATGTGGATAGCAGATCCCGGATGTTTCCTGCACAGGATTTCGTACTGACCAGTGATGTTTGCTTCTGCTAGTGTTAACTGAGCTGAAGCTGTATCAAAATTGTGTTGGAAAAGCTGTGACAAAAATGTCCTGCTTTAATTCCTGAAACCTTAACTGTATTAACTAGTTTCATTTTTATGATCTCTTTGCTCACGATTATATATTTTTATCTATTTGTAACTTTAAAGATCTAAAGTTTTTTATCCCATTTTTTCTACTTAACATGATTCTTAACTACTTTTTCTAATTTTGAATTTTTTTGTATGTATATTACATACATACACACATATGTATACACATACATTTCAATGGCTATATAATATCCCGTCTGCTTATAAGGTCATTTTCCATCTATTTTTCTGGGGCAGCCATTTAAGTTGAAAGCTCTTTTTCATAATCCTATGTATAAAGAGCTAATGCGCTAATTAGACCGAACAGCAGAACCACCGTCCAGATGAAGCCGGGATTGCGAGGGCCAGGCGGGGCTGGGAGGGTTTGGGAGGGCTGAGCCCCTTGCACGAATTTCGTGCATCAGGCCTCTAGTTATAAACAACACTGCACTGAACATTCTTATACTTTTGTGTATTTTTTTCTTTCATGTTTGGCTTAAAATGAAAGCTAAAGTGCTTAAATAAGGGTAGTAAGAAAATGTTCATTATTGGTTATTAGGTATTGATTTTCCATAATGTTTAGGGACCTTAAACAAGTTTCTTAGATCCTAACTTCTGTCTTGCCCTATTCTTTCTTGGACCAAGACATTGTTTTTGAGTTTTTCCCTGAGAATACACATCACAGATCAAAGGAGATGTCCGCGTCCATCCCGTTCCTGTCTGGAGTGTGTCCTAACCTGGGTGCTGCAGGTCAGCACCCGCCACGAGAGTCCTTCAGCGACGCCTCCGCAGAATGCCCACTGACCACCTGGTGGTTCCTAAAGAGTAGAATCTGGGTTTCCCGCCCAGTGAGCAGCCTTCTCTGGGGTTAGTCAGAAAGAGCCTACGGCTCGAGTATCGCTGTTGGACTTGTTTCCTGCTTCCCAGCCTGTTCCTGCCAAACAGTCATCTATTGACCCCTCACCCGCTCCGGGTGTGCTGAGGAGCGGATGGACGGACGGGGTGATTCAGACCGTCCTTCCCTTCCCTGAGATTCGCTGAGCAGAGGGGATGTTGGGCTTTGGGTAATGAGGCGTAGAGCATGTGTGAGTGTGTGTTTTGAGTCTTAATCCATTATTCATTGTGTGTCCTGAAGACAGGCACTGGGATTCTTCAGTTGTAGTTTTCCTGTCTGTAACATGAGCAGAATGAGCAGAGTGGTTGAGGTTTGCATGAGATGATGAGTTAATAATGATAGGTTTAGAGCACCATTTACCTTGAAGGTTTAATTCTAGTTACTACTCAGTTACCACAATAACACTGCGAGAAAACTGACATTAGTGAGCTGTCAAGTGCAGCCAGTCCAGGTCATCGACCTTTGTGTGGCCTAAAGATCTGACCTCCAGGAGGGAGCCTTCAGGTCGGTCATTCAAGCCTCGTATCGGCCATAACAGGGTGGGTGCTGAGTGCATAGATACGATGACCTTGACAGTGGAGGGTTATTGACACGATACAAATCTGCGTGTGCGCATACGCAGTGTTTTTGGCATTTGAAGTAGATGTGTTATCAGAAGGTGACCATGTCACTTTTTTGTCACAGTTGCTTATTAAACGTAAAAAGCTCAATTTTAACTGAGGTCACATGATTTATAGTGGTTTTGTGGCATTAATGAGTGACCTTTCAAAGTTATACTGAATCACATCTTTAAAAAATTGAGTACTTAGACTATAATTTTTAATATTATAAAGTCAGGTGACTCAGATGTAAAGTAATAGTTATTTTTTCCCCTCTAGTCGTGGGGGCACAACAATTACGTTTTTGCCTCTATAACATATTGGACCTTAGTTTCCTTTTGTAACTTCCATTGTAAATCACATTTTGAAAATATTTCTTTTTTCTTTTAATAATATATTTTTATGATTTCAGAAAGGAAGCTGAGGGAGAAGTAGAAACACCAATGGTGAGAGAGCTGCCTCCTGCACACCCCCTCTTGGGGATCGAGCCTGTAGCCCTGATAGGGAATCGAACCGTGACTTCCCAGTTCATAGGTCGACGCTCAAAGATATTAGTCAGAAATATCTGAACACACCAGCCGAGCTTGAAGATATTTCAGGACTGTATTTATATGTATGTTTGCGGAGTTAGCTTTTGTGTAATTTCAGTCGCCTGAAGGGGACAGTCATTTCCTGCAGCTTTCCCCGCAGCCAATGGAGAGATTGGACAGGCACGTGCTGTTTGAACATATCTCACAAGTGCATCTTTGTGTTATTTCAGTGATACTGTAAACCGGTGTTCCCCTTTATTGCTGATGTTGGTTTGGGCTCTGGCTGTCGCATATGATTGGCAGCTGGTTTGGGTAGATCCCTTGGAACCCTGGGAAGTGTTCGCCGTCCCTTTACTTGTTGGCACTAGACCGCCAGGTGGAAGGTGGTGCCGGCATGGATGCTAACTGCTGCTTCATTGGAGCGAAGAAGGCACCTCCTGAGTGTCTGCATTCCTCTTCTAGAGCTATGCCCAGCCGAGTCTGCAGTACATCCAGGGGCCGCAGATCTTCTCAGCGCCAGGCGTGGTGGTCCAGCCGGCCGCAGCCGTGGCGACGGTCGTGGCGCCAGGGCAGCCTCCGCCCGTGCAGCCGGTAAGAAATCTCCCGGCTGACACAACGCTCCTTGTTTGGGTTGGCTCTTATTTTCTTAATTTGTAATTTAAACGGACTGATCTTATCTTTTTATACTTTGCTATGAATTTCCGAAGTAATACTTGTTTAGACCAGCTGTTATTTGTGATGCTGTAGGACACTATCCTAGACATCATGGACTAATGAGTACAGTGTAGAACTGAATGCTGTACTTCGGCATACGTGCTGTGCAGTGTGTACTGAGGGCAGCTCTTGGTGTTCACCGTGTGTAGAAGGATATGGTGAAACCTTGATGGCGCGTTGTTTTGGGGTGAAATGGGAAATAGGAAGCGGGTCTGGGAAGCAGTTGAGAAACTAACGGAGTCACATGATCAGAACAGCAGTTCTGAAGAAGGCTCTTGGACGACCGGGCGAGTGCTGGTGCTGCAGACGGGGAAGTGGCTGAGGAGGAAGTCAGTGCACTCAGCAGGAGTGCCAGGGCTTGGTATGCGTTGGGCCCTCCTCGGTATTTTTAATACAAATACAACATTGCGTTCCTGTGATTAGAAGTTAACATTTTCAGAGTTGAGGATCATGATGAATGATACGTGAGAGGTACAGAGGAAGAGTTTGGGGGAAAGAATCATTCCCAGGGGGGGAAGGATTAATAATGTATTAAATACTGAATGATGTGCGATATTAAGCGACACCGAAGCTTGGGGAAAGAGGCCAGATAAAGGCCTGCAGGAATGGAAGAGGCGGGACTTACGCAGGAGAGATGAAGGAGAGGGGAGGGTGTGCACAGAGCAGCAGCCCCCCGGCCCGTGTGCCTGAAAGAGGGAACGTCCATCGGAGCGAGTGTCAGTCCTCTAACTGCTCAGCAGAGAGGACGCCGGAAAGCTGTTCTGTGTGCCTGTGTCTCTTTCAGCCGGAAATGGTGGTGACCAACAACCTCCTGGACCTGCCGCCTCCCTCTCCTCCAAAACCAAAAACCATCGTCTTACCTCCCAACTGGAAGACCGCCCGCGACCCTGAAGGGAAGATCTATTACTACCACGTCATCACAAGGTGGGAACGGCTGTTAGATGGACGGCTGACCTAGGCTTTCGCCCTCTTTAGGTGTTTGGGTGTATTTTTGATCTGCAGAACTCTTCTGGAGAAAACAAAGGAGTTTTTAAAAAACGCTAATGACTTCATTGGCGTACATATCAGGGGTCATGGGCAGACGTCTTTTGTAAAAGACCAGCCCAGCCCTGGCCGGATTGGCTGAGTGGTTAGATCATCGGCCCTCAGAACGAAGGGTTGTGGGTTCAATTCCCGGTCAGGGGCGTGTGGGATCCCTCTGTTGCAGGCAGGATCCTTGGCCCTGGTCGGGTACATGTGGTAGACAGCCAGTCGATGTCTCTCTCACATCAATGTTTTTTTCTCTGTGTCTCTCCTCTCCCTCCTCCCTTCACTCCATTCTCTCAAAAAATATTATAAAAATTATCCTCGATGAGGACTTAAAAAAAACACAACAAAAAAAAACCACAGATGATAAATATTTTAGGTGTTGCTGGCCTCTGTCATGACTACACAATTCTGCCATTGTTGTGTAAGCAGCTATGACAATACATAAATGAATGGGCATGTCTTTGTTCCAATAAAGCTTTATTTACAAAAATAAGTAGTGGGCCAGATTTAGTCTCTGAGCCATAGATTGATGATGATGCCTGCTATATAAAAAAACCAATTTATCTTTTTCTTAGAAATTAAAAAATGTATGTCTTAGACAAGACAGCTGTGAATTTGTGTTTTCTCTGAGTGTGTGTGTGTGTATGTGTGTGTGTGTCTGGTTGCACTCATCAGTATGTAATCTATATGAATTGTTTGGGTGCATGTTTTATAATCTGCAACTACATTGTTGTTAATGCTTGCTTGTATTTTGTTGCAGGGGTTAGCAAACCATGCATCTATGGACCACTTTTGCAAATAAAGTTTTTTGGGATCACAGCCACACCCACTTATTTAGGAATTGTCTGTGGTTGCTTTTATACTACAACTAGGAGCCCAGCGCGTGATTCAAAATCGCGCGGTGCCACCCACCCTCGAGCCACCGGTCCAGCCCTGCCTCCCTTCCCGGCCCTTGAAGCAGCCGCGGCCACTGCTGATCAGGCCCTCCCCCAGCGCAGGCACGCGGAGGCCCCTGCCGCCCTGCCCCATGCTACGCGTGCAATCTCCTCCTGTACAGTCAACCCGTTATGGCGTCCCGCTTAATTAGCATATTTTTCTATTTTATATATGTAGATGGCAGAGTAGAATAGTGATTACAGAGACCACAAGGCCACAGATATTTACTCTGATTCCTTATAGAAAAAGTGTGCCATCCCCTGCTCTCTTATATGGCCTCACCAAACGTTACTTAAACCCACCCCGATTGGTGGATTTCACTGTTTTATGTGTAACTCCAACCCTGGGCGTCCTTAAACACAGTACCTTCTTCAGTTAGGTTCTTAGAAGTGGAATTGTGGGTGAAAAGAAATAGACATTTTAGTTCCTTTTTTTTCTTTCTTTTTTTTAGTTATACATTTTAAATTGATAGATAATCGACCATTAAAAAATTTATTTGTACCAACTTAGACTCCCAAAAAAGTGAAGAGATGCCTTTTCCATCATGTGAGCTCTTTTAATCTTGTATGTCGTTTAGGGGGGAAATCTTACTTTCATTTACAGTTTTTACTGAGACGGAACGTCTTGTCTGCATTAGATTATTTGCAGTTTGTGTCTTTTGTGAATTGTTTGTTTTGGTCTTCTATCCGTTTTGTCTTTTTATCAAAGGTGTTGCAAGTATATTTTTGTTTGTAGTATCTGGTGACATAAGGAAGTTTGAAATTTTCATACAAATATTTTCCCTTTATGTTTTCTCCTTAGAAAGGCCTTTTTTCCTATAAAACATCTCTATAAGAGAAGCCCTCATTATATTATTAACTGAAAACAGCAATTTTAAAAGCCATTGTTTGCAAATTTTATCAGAACTGTGTTCTTCAATATCAAAGCAAACTTTTAATGTACTATCACTTTTCAAAAAAAAAAAAAAAGCTTGTATTTCTTATTTACATGGTACTTTTTCCAAGTTTTTCCTAAGTTTCCCTTAGCTAGCATCTGAGCATCATACTTCTCTCTCTGTTCACTTTCCATAATAAAGCCACAGCTGCTGGTGGTTCTTTGAGTAGAAATCTTGAGCCCATTTTTATTTTTATTTCTTATTTATTTTTAAAATATATTTCTATTGATTTCAGAGAGGAAGGGAGAGGCAGGGAGAGAAATATCAATGATGAAAGAGAACCATTGGTCAGCTGCCTCCTGCACGCCCCACACCAGGGATGGAGCCTGCAACCTGGGCATGTGCCCTGACTGGGAATTGAACCATGACCTCCTGGTTCCTAGGTTGATGCTCAGCCACTGAGTCACACCAGCTGACCTTGAGCTCGTTTTTTTTTATTTTTTATTTTTGGTTAATTCTCACCTGAGGATATTTTTCCATTGATTTTTAGGGAGAGTGGAAAAGAGAGGGAAAGACAGAGAGAAACATCAATGTGAGAGAAACACATCGATTGGTTGCCTCCTGCAGGAGCCCCGACCAGGGCCCAGGCTGGGGAGGACCCTGCAACCAAGGTACGTGCCCTTGACCGGAATTGAACCCGGGACCCTTTAGGCCACAGGCCGATGCTCTATCCACTGAGCCACACCGTCTAGGGCTGAGCCCATTAAAAAAAAAAAGTTGCGTTAGTCAGCGGTAAGCCTGTTTTCACAACCATCTGAAAACTGATGGCGTCACGTGCCTTCAGTGTTGCTGACGGAGTCGGGGGGTGTGAGAGCAGAGGCTGCCGTGGAGGACTGGCCTGCCACAGACCTCACTGGCTTCTCGTGATTCCCCTCAGCATTCCCTGTGGGACCTGCCTTCAGAACAGGAATTTCCTCACTTCCAGTTGTTGCCTCGCAGATCTGGCTTTAAAAAAAACCTTTACTCATTTTCAAAACAACTACAAACATACAAGGGTTGAGCCCTTTGTGCAGTCAGTTGAGGGTGTTTTTAGACTTGGGCACTGTCTTTAGCCTGTATGTCCTCTCCATGCTGTCAGTCATTAAGCCAAAAGGCACAGTGACAAGCCAGAGGCTCCTAAAGCAAGGCAGGCGTTCGCTGTGCTCTGGGTCCCGAGCAGGGTGTTGGGATGGTTCTGCGTGGGGCCTGCGCCGTCGCTTCTGAGTCTCGGCTTCAGGACACCGCCGGCGAGGGCCGGACGGTGTTGGGTTGCGCTGCTCTCTTGGACACCCAGCGAGCGTTGCCACACTGTGGCCACCGGGAAACGGCCCAGCAGCCTGTGTGGGGGTAGAATCGCTGTTGCTGGGAGGGTGTCAGACGGACGTCTCTGCCTTCTGGGCTGTCCTGTTCTCTGTCCATGCTGTGTCCATGCATGGCTGTGTGAGCAGAGATGCCGGGCCAGGATTCTGTTCTGGCCGTGACAGCAGGCCTCTTCTTACCTTCTAGGCAGACTCAGTGGGACCCGCCCACGTGGGAAAGCCCAGGAGACGAGGCCAGCCTTGAGCATGAAGCCGAGATGGACCTGGGAACCCCGACATACGATGAGAACCCCATGAAGGTGCGTGTGGCTTACGCCTGTGTCCTGGTCGCTGGGGAGTCTGTGCCTTGTCGTTCTGTAGGGCCGGTAGCCACGTGTTCTCGGGGTTCTGTTCTCCTGATTTGTTCTGGAGAATTACACGTGTCATTGATGCTGGGGGCGGGGGAGGGGCGGCTTGGACATGCCGACAACACAGAAACGTGGTCCGTAGAACGGCAGAGACGAGCCCTTCATTGCTGTTGAGCAGCTCTCCTTCCGTTCTCTCTCGGGATACGTAGCCCTTCAGGGCAGGATTCTCAGCGAGGATCGGGGTGCTCCTCGGGACGTTTGGCAGCATTTGGAGATGGTATTGGTGGTGGTAGTTGAGGGATTAAAGGCCGGGGAAACCACTAGGACATAAAATGCACAGGAGAGTCCCCCCTTTTCCCTCCCACATCGCTTCTTTAAAGTAAGAGCACTGCCCGCCTTCCCCTCCCCCACCCGCGGGCTTCTAGAATCTACACGAGACCCCTTGCAGCACCCTAGATGCTCCCTACCCGTGAGGTGCCTGTGATGTTCTGGGGCCTGGTCCCCTCTGATGTCGTTTCTGGTGCTGAAGGGTTTCTGACTGGCCTTTGGGAAGGTCACGAACACTTAGTTTTAAGTCTCTGAAGTGCTGCCCTGGTCGGGCATTGTCCCCGGCACTGAACCGTCACTGGTTCAGTTCCCAGGGGCACGTGCCCGGGGCTGCAGGCTCGATCCCCATGGGGGTGCGCAGGAGGCAGCTGATCCCTGTCTCTCCCCCCCCTCCCCCGTCTCAAAAATCAGTTGAACTTTTTTTGTTTCCAGCTTATGAATGTAGAAATGATAACCCTTAAATGGAGCTTTTTTGGGGATTGGGGGATATTCCCAAGGTGTTCATGTTGGTGTCCATCGGGCTGTCCTTGGTGCTGACTGGCTCCTGGGGGCGTGGTGTCGGGCTCGAGTGAGCGTGGGCCAGTTTCCGTGCCGTCTGCAGACCACAGACCCGGAGGGTGTGCGTGCCAGCCCCCAGGAGCACTTGGTTCTGCCGGACGGTGTCCATGGTGCGGTCTCGGCGCCTTGCATCGAACGGTTCCTTTCTCAGTCCCAGTAGCACAGCACTCGACGGGCCCCAGAGTCTCCCAGACAGTGCTCAGCGGACGGCGCTCGTAACTGTTCTTAAGCCCCGCCGCCCTCCCCACGCCAGAGATTGTCAGAAAGCTGTTGGACCCGCGCTGAGTGCTTTGAGCTTTCTGGACGCGTAGCCCGTTGGGAGGGAGCAGCGTTCCTGTTGGCACAGGACTCCGTGAGAGCCCGGCTCTGGCGTGGACCCGGAGCCTGGGGGGCTGTTCTCCCTCAAGGGCGCTCTGTGCTCCCTGCGCGCGCGGCTCATTTCTGACCCACGCGAGAACGTCGGAGGATGTGGACGTTTCCCTGGCTTGTTCAGGCAGTTTTGATCCCTTGCTGCCTGAGGTCTTACTGTGAAGCACACCACACTCTCTGGTACTGGAAAGGGAAACACAGAAGCCCAGAGCAAAACGTTTGAAGGTAGATTGCTTGTCGAGCTGTTTTATTTCCTGAAAACGGGTTGATCTGTGTGTTCTTTCTCTCCCTCCTCCCCTCCCCATCCGCTCCCACAGCCACAGAGAGAAAGTACACAAATGGAAACGTGTAGATCTTTATAACGAATCCGAGAACGCTGATGGTAGCCCAGAGCCAGGGAGTGCCCCCTTTCTGGGGAGCAGCCCAGGGCACCTTCGTCCTGCTGGTGGGCGTGGAGGGGGCGCAGCTGGGTGGGTTGGGAGAAGGAAAAGGTTCTGCTGTGAGCGGCAGCCGACACAGAGCGTGCCTGTCATACCAGCTGCAGCTTCCGCCCCGTCAGAGTGACTGCTCAACGGGGCACGCGTGACCTTCCACGGAAAAGGGGGCTGGTGGTGGGCGGAGTGTGGGGGGCGGCCTTGCATGGAGGCGCCCCGAACACCAGTGCTGCTGGCGCTCACCACTGAGCAGTGCTGGCTGGGGGGACGTGGCCGCTCCCCTCTGGCGCTCACCACCGAGCAGTGCTGGCTGGGGGGACGTGGCCTCTTCCCTCTGGCGCTCACCACCGAGCAGTGCTGGCTGGGGGGACGTGGCCTCTCCCCTCTGGCGCTCACCACTGAGCAGTGCTGGCTGGGGGGACGTGGCCGCTCCCCTCTGGCGCTCACCACTGAGCAGTGCTGGCTGGGGGGACGTGACCTCTTCCCTCTGGCGCTCACCACTGAGCAGTGCTGGCTGGGGGGACGTGGCCGCTTCCCTCTGGCGTTCACCACTGAGCAGTGCTGGCTGGGGGGACGTGGCCGCTTCCCTCTGGCGCTCACCACTGAGCAGTGCTGGCTGGGGGGACGTGGCCGCTTCCCTCTGGGGCTGCTGGAAGGGTCTATTCCCGGGGGTGTCGCCCTCTTACCAGCTGGGGACCCAGGCACCCCGTGTCTCACCATCTGCTCTTCTGCTCACGGACTCGCACAGCCTTGTCTTCTTCCCCCGGAGTCCTAGTGGCCTCTGGTCTTGGCATTTTGAACTGGAAATGGCAGCCTCCCAGGAGCCTCTCCTGCAGCCTGGCCCGCGCTGCCTCGGGAGGAAAAGGGGGGCGTATGGGGGAGGGGAGTGGGAGGACTGGGAAGAGGATGTGTGTGGGGGAACCTCCAGATGTGGTGACCGGTTCCAGAGCGTGTTTTCCTCTGTCCTGGAGTCCTGGCGTGTCAGCGGAGAGGTGGCGCTCTGGGAGCTTCGGCCTGGACGGTGCAGGGCGCTGAGCGTGGGGCCGTGAAGCTCAGGCAGCAGCTGAGTGGTCCAGTCACAGCAGAGAACTCGGCTCGGAAACAGCCAGAGGCTCCGCTCCTTCAGGGCTGCCGCGCCGAGTGAGGGTAGAGAGGGCGGAGCCACGTGCCTCCAGGCCTCGTGCCTTAGCGCCGCGAGGCCAGAGGGAGGGAGGAGTTCTGGAGCAGGGCAGCACGGTCTGACCCCTCGCCCCAGCATTGTGCTTTCTCCATTTCTAGGCCTCAAAGAAGCCCAAGACAGCAGAGGCAGACACCTCCAGTGAGCTGGCTAAGAAAAGCAAGGAAGTGTTCCGAAAGGAGGTAGGTCCTGAGCACGCCCAGCTCGCCCCCTCGCCTCTGCCATCAGCTGTGATGGTGCCTGCGGGCCCCTGCACTTGCGTGATGCGCACTTCCATGCCCACTGTCTGATCCCGTCACGCAGCCCTTGAGGCGGGCACGGAAGGAACTGTGAGGCCTCGCGGGCAGGAGGAGGAGCCCCTAGGGCTCCGAGAGGCAAGTGCTACACAGACTTGGACTCAAGCCTGGCAGTCGGTTCTCTCTGGCACCTCACGGGCTGCCTGATCCTTAGGGGCCGGAGAAAGCAGCTCCACTCTGCTCCTGGGGTTCCCAGCCCCCAGGACACCAGCTGGTCTGCCCAGGGATCTGGGTTCTAACGTCCTCGTTTCCTGAAGGGACCCTGGTGTGCTGGCGGCTGAGTGCAGAGGGCGCTGGGGGGTCGGTGTCGGGAGGGGCAGGTGGATGGGGGGAGCGTGCCCCTCAGGCTGTGGACGCACGAGAGAAAGCAGGCAGTGTTTCTCCAGGGAGCGGTGCGTGGCCGGGCTGTGCCCGGCGGGAGGTATTGGGAGATGCGGCTCCACACAGGCCTGTGTGGCTCCCGGGGAGCAGTGCAGGGCGCTCAGCGGGACAGTGCGGTCCCTGATGTGTCTGAGGACATGGATGGGGGCCCCTTCAGTTTCTCACGGTCCCGGTGAAGTTCTTGGTGTCTGAGCTCAGCCAGCAGCAGCCTCCGTGCAATGGGGCGCTGTTCTCCGGTCGGAAGGCTCATGGGTTTCGGGGACGGTGGGCCCTGGCAGGTGCGCCCTGGTGGAGTGGCTCTCGCTGCCTCCACTCCCTTTGTCCCTGGGTCTTCGCGCCGTGAGTGCTTCAGAGGTTCTGTGTCTGGGTCTCCTGAGAGCCACTGGGCAAGACAGGCACCGAGAGCTCAGGACACTGGACGTTGTATCGAAGAGGGTCCTGCCCAGGACTTGCCCCACCAGCTGTCGTGCTGCGCTGCCCCCGCTTCACGCAGCTGCAGCGTGAATGCAGAGAAATGTGGCCCCGAGTCTGAGTGCCTTCAGTGAGGAGGTGCCTGCGTCCCCTGGGCCGCTGAGCCCCCGGGCAGCACTGGGCGCGCTCTGCACTGCCTCCGGAGCCAGAGGGCTCGGCTGCCACCTCTACGCTAAGGAAGTGCCCTGTGCTCGCTGAGCCCGGGGCCTGCGTTCTCCAGTCCCGGCTGCCGGCCCCGTCCAGGCTTGCTCAGTCCACAGGGAGCCCCCCCTCAGGGCTGACCGGGGTCCTCTGTCTGAACCCCCTGGCATGCTCGCCTTCTGTCCGAACCAGCCACGCTGAGTTGGGAAGGGTTCCTCTCCGACTTGCTGCCTTTCGGGAGGAGTGAGCAGTGTGCTCTCTCGCTGCCTGCAGATGTCCCAGTTCATCGTCCAGTGCCTGAACCCTTACCGGAAGCCGGACTGCAAAGTGGGAAGAATTACCACCACGGAGGACTTCAAGCACCTCGCTCGAAAGGTACGCTCCCAGCGGTGGGCTGGCAAACTCTAGTCCAGGCGTCCTCAAACTACGGCCCGCGGGCCACACGCGGGTGTTTTTGCCGTTTTGTTTTTTTACTTCAAAATAAGATATGTGCAGTGTGCATAGGAATTTGTTCATAGTTTTTTTTAAACTATAGTCCGGCCCTCCAATGGTCTGAGGGACAGTGAACTGGCCCCCTGTTTAAAGAGTGTGAGGACCCCTGCTCTAGACCTTCTAAAAGGCCTCGCCCCATAGGAAGTGGGCTTTCCTGGCCTGATTCCCAGGCTGGGGACCCAGCGATGGAGGGAAGGTTTGAGAAGGAAGAGCCCCACCTGAGTGCAGTGACTCGAAGAAACTTCCAGAGCTGAGCTGCCCCTCCTGTGGCCCCAGCACCAGCCCGCCCCCCGCCCCCCCCCCCCCCCCCGCCCACACACACACACACACTTTCTCCTTGTTCACCTCCCAGTTTTGGTTAGAAGGGCCCTGAGGCCGCAGGCTAGCCTTCCCGCTCAAGTCGTGTCCACTCTGACGGGCGGCCCTGTTCTCTCCCGTGTCCTGACAGCTGACTCACGGCGTCATGAACAAGGAGCTGAAGTACTGCAAGAACCCGGAGGACCTGGAGTGCAACGAGAACGTGAAGCACAAGACCAAGGAGTACATCAAGAAGTACATGCAGAAGTTCGGGGCTGTTTACAAACCCAAAGAGGACACGGAGCTAGAATGACTGTGGGCCGGGCGGGAGGACGGGAGCAGGTCGGACAGACTCGGGGAGAAGGAACCTGCGGCCCTCCCTGCCCGCCGCCGTCCCAGCTCTGCTACTGATGCCCCCTCCCCGGGACCCACCTCAGAGCCCCCGGGAGCCCCAGACGAGCTCAGTCTCCAGCAGGCGGTCCCTGGTCGTGAGCTGTTGGGGGAGGTTAGAGGCCATCAGAGGCCAGGGCCCAGGGAGACGCTTCCCTCGGACCCTGGCCAGGCCTGACCCCTCTCACACCCGGGTCTCCTCCTTGGCGGTGCTGTCGGCGCACGGACCATGCGCATCCCCACCACAACCTCCACCCGACGACCTGTATTATATTTTAATGTATATGTGAATATATTGAAAATAATCTGTTTGTTTTTTCCTGGTTTTTGTTTGTTTGTTGTTTTGCTTTTAGCCTTTACATGCTAGGATCACAGGAAGACTTTGTAAGGACGGTTGAAGTTCTCCTGCAAGGTTTAATTTGTTATCATGTAAATATTCCAAAGCCGGCTGCCTGTGGTTTCGGCCAGCCTTGTGCTATGTTGATAAGATTGATTTACTGCTTAAAATCACTTTACTTTATCCAATTTTTACTGAACTTTTTATGTAAAAAATAAAATTAATTAAAGAACGTGGCATGTGTGTTCCCTCAGAGCTAGACAAGCATGTGTGTGTCTGACGCTGCGGGAGAGAAAGGAGAGGAGTGGAGTCCAGAGTTCGCCTGAGGTTGGAGTTTGCTGCAGGCCTGTCCTCAGTCCCACGGGCTGAGGCAGTGCTTGTGAGGCGACAGACGCTGGGCCCTGTGGCTGTGCTGGGGGCGGAGTCACTCACAGCGAGGCTGCGGCCTCCCTGGCTGGGGCTTCCTGGGTGAGTACCTGTCAAAAGGAAGGCCCGCCCTCTTCCCCTTCGCCCTTCCTGGCCAGGGAGAGGCGGAGACGGACTTCCCTCCAGAGACAAGTCCCCCAGGCCCCTGGGTGCTCAGCTGCCCTGACCTCCCAGCATGCCACCTGGCACTGGGCCTGGACACTAGACCTAGGATAGGTGGGGACCCCGATTGTGGGGCACAGTGCACAGGTGTGATGACGGGCATCTGGAGACCCCCCCGTCGGGGCAGTGAGAGCCAGAGGCTTCGGGCCGCCCAGCCCATCTCTGCGGAGTCGGGTCCCTCTGCCTCTTCCCCACAGCAGTGCCCTGGGGAAGGGCTGGGGCCACCAACTCTGGGGGGGCGGGCGCAGCGCTCACTGCCTGTGGGTGCACCTGGGCTCCTAGAGCCCAGGCTGCGCTCACGACCTCGCAGCCCTGAGGTGCAGGAATCAGCTCTGTTCGAATGAAGAGACTAAGGTGAGAGGGGCAGTTACTCACCTGTCCTCCTATTAAAGGAAGTGTTAACACGGGAAGAAAAACCTGTCGGTCATGATCATTGGGCATTGGACATGCCTGCTCCAGTGCATTAGGGAGTGTCTCTTCGGGGTGGGATGGCCTGCAGGGTGCGGCCAGCTGCACCGTTGCTGACACCCAGCTCAGACTCGTGGTTTGAACCCCAGGCTCCAGGGCTCAGGTTTCCCGAGGAGCCGGGCAGGGCACGGGACACGGCTGAAGAGGAAGGAATGCTGTCTTTTCCCTTCCCCGGCCCCTGGACACCTTCAGGCTCCAGTCCCCAGTGGTGGTGAAGGCGGCCAGCTCACTGAGAGCCGTTCTGGCCCTCCAGGCAGGATTCCCACTCTCGCCGAGCCAATCCGTGGTCAGCTGTGGCCACTCCCTGCCCAAGTGGGTGATGTCCCCAGGACTGGTCTGACTCGCTGCGGGAATGCTGGGTCTTTCCTGCTTGCTCTCCTGGGTTATTGCTGCCCCAGGGTCATCTCAGGATGAAGGTGGCTCAGTCCACCCCCCTACCCCACTCCTTTTTAAAACATATTTGTGTTGATTTCAGAGAGGAAGGGAGAGGGGGAGAGAGAGTAACATCAATGAGGGAATCATTGATGGGCTGCCTCCTGCACGTCCTACACTGGGGATCGAGCCTGCAACCTGGGCCTGTGCCCTGACCAAATTGAACCGTGACCTCCTGGTTCATAGGTCGCCACTCCGCCCCCGAGCCAGGCCGGCCAGCCGGTGCCTTCGCCCGGTGAGCTGTTTCTCAGGAACAGCAGCAGCAGCTGGTGAGCTCGGTCCTCAGTCTGTCCCATCTCGGCAGGGGACGGGGCCCACCCTGGGCCCCTGGACCATGACTGGGCCCCACGTCTCCTGAGGAAGTCTGGGGGAGGCGCCAGGACGGTAGCCGTAGTCCTTCCTCGGCAGGCATGTCTGCTGCCACAGCCCTCGCCAAGGCGGTCGCCACGCTGCCCGCCGCTCCCTTCGGGGAGCGCTGCGTGAGCTGCAGGTGGTTAGGCTGCGCTGTCCTGTCCTCACCTGCCCCTCAGGTGGGGGGTGACCTGCCAGCCCTCGGCTTGTGCAGCATCACAGACGCAGCGAGGGAAGCATGCTGGGCCTCGCTCCGCTGAGGCGGGAGGGTGGCCCTGTCTCCCTTTTCCTCGAGAGGTAGGTGCCCAGAGGCCCGTGGGGCCCAGCCTCCCCGCCATGCCGGTCACGGCACGCGTCAGGAGCACGGTCTCAGCCTGCCAGTCTCCGGGGAGGGGAACATGCCATCTGGTCTCCTCCAGCGACGGAGGCTGAAGCTGAGAGAGTAACGGCCCTGGCACGACCACGGCAGGTGCCGGAGGTGAACTCCGCGCTGAGCCCCACAGCTCCCGCGTCCTGCACGGAACACACGGCCTGCAGCCCAGGTTCCTCCCATAACTCAGGACCCCGTCCTTTCTCAGGGCCTCAGCCTCCTAGCCACCCACTGCCTCACAGGCCCACGGAGCCAGACCGAGCCCGCACAGTCACCCAGAGCTGCCTTTACTATGGATACAAAAGTAGGACAACAGTTAAGGCCAAGGAAGGGGAGCGGGTAGGGAGCAGGAGGGCAGGCCCACTCCTTCCTGCCCGCTCTCCCATATCCTGGTCTCTGTCTCAGAGGAACGTGGGGCCAGGGGAGCGGAGTGGGGGCTGCACCTTCTGAGTCCCTCCAGAACGGAGCAGGCTGGGCCCACCCATGCCAGGAAGCCCATGGCAGGGAAAGCATGGGAGAGGGCGTGGTGGGGAGCACAGGGCTGCACCCCGAGAGGCCAGGCTATGGGGGCCTGGCTCACACCACAGAGCAGCCCTCAGGCGGGAGGCCCAGCACCCGGACCACGTCTTCACGGCCTATGGCGGCCAGGGCGTCCTCCAGCACGCTGAGGGTAGCGCCGCTGCCTCCCTGGACAGCCCAGTCCCTCAGCAGGGCACAGGCAGGCCCCTGGCCCCGGGCCATGGCCATGGTCTCCACAGCCTCGGTCTGGTAGCCCAGGCGGCCTGCCAGGCCCTGCCAGCCCTTGTCGGGGTCGCCTGACACTCCCAGGAGCCGCTCCACTTCCTCTTGCTGCCGCCGAGGGAGATGGAGGTAAAGCCGGCGGCCGAGCTCCGGCTGTGGCCCTGGGTGGGAGACACGAGGGTCAGATGGGCTGGGCGGCGGGCAGAGCGAGGTCCCTGCTCCCCAGGGAAAGGGACTCACCTTGGCTGGGGGCACAGGGCGCCAGGCCACTAGGAGAGTCCAGGAAGACACTGCTCTCCCCCTGCCTCGGGTCCCTGTCGAGGGCGCCCAGCTCTGCAGCCCGCGCTTTGGCCAGCTGCCGTCTCTGTTGATGGGAGCGCCAGCTGTGGGGAGCAGGAGCCCTGCCAACCTGCTCCGACCTTCACTGGGACGGGGAGCTGGCTGGGAGTCCAGACCGGAGGGTCCCACAGGGCAGTACCCAGGCCACCTACCACTTGAAGGCCACGTAGGCAAGCAGACCGAGGACCACGGTGGCCAGGAGGGCACAGTAGACAGGGATGCTGCTGCCTGCGGCCCCTGGCGGCTCAGGGGGGGATGGGGAGGAGGTATTGCAGGCCGGGCCGCCCCCTTGGCCTACCCACACTCCCTCCTTGTCCCTGTCCTGCTCCTTCCAGGTTTTATCTGTGGAAGAAAGGAAGGACAGGGTCAGGGGCAAGGAATCCAGGCCAGGGTCCCTGGGCAGCCTCACCTAGACTTTGCTCCAAAAGATTTGAAACAATAGTCCCTACTCTGTAGTCAAAAGCTCATACATGCCTGGCCAGCGTGGCTCAGTGGTTGAGCGGCAACCTATGAATCAGGAGGTCATGGTTGGATTCCCAGTCAGGGCACATGCCTGGGTTGTGGGCTCGATCTCGGTAGGGGGTGTGCAGGAGGCAGCCGATCCATGATTCTCTCTCATCACTGATGTTTCTCTCTCTCTCTTCCTCTCCAAAATCAATAAAAATACATTTTAAAAAATGCAGTTTAAGAACCTAGACTAGCATGGTCAGGTAAAACTGAATTATAAAAGCTCACAGCACAGCATCCAGAGCGGACTGGCCGATTCCCATGCTCGTCTCCCATAGCCTCCCCTTCGCTCACCACTCTGCTCACCACCCTTCCCAAAGCTGCCCTTCCTTCTCCCGGCCGGAACCTTCCAGGCGGCTGCACTTGCTGTTCCGCCTTCCCCGCCTCAGTCCGGAAGGGATCTCCTGTGTGAGAAGCTTCCGTGATGGCTCCTGGTTTTCCCCTTTTCTGCATCTGGTTGCACCTCTTCTGTCTACTGTGGACTGAACTTCATATCCTGTCTTCCCAAACGAGGAGTCTGGACAGTGAGAGCACCTTGACTCACGGCGGTCTCCATGGGGGCCTCCGTGCACAGGAGACCTTGCACACTTTTTGCAAAATGAAGCTGAACTGGAAGGCAAGCAAATGCTGCTGCTTCCTTCCTTCTGCCTGGAGGCCGGCTGCTCCCACAGCCCGTGCAGGCAGGGCCCCGCGGACAAGCACTCCAGAGCCCATGACGGAACTTGTGTGTGACCTGCCTACCTGGGCTACCTTCCATCCTGCCCAGCGCCCAGAGTGGGTCAGGAGGTGCTTACCCCCATGGACCGTGCCGTCCTGGTGGCTGGCGTTGTGCGGCATCGCTCTGCCAGCGGGTGCTCCCAGGGGCTGCGTCTCTTCGTGGAGAAGGGGTTGGAGTGTTAGGGGCAGTGCCCAGGCATGGAGCTGGGGGGCCTCTCTAAGGCCCCAGGAGCTATGTGTAGGGACACGGGGGTAAAGCGATACCACAGGCCTGATGTCGGGGGTCCCTCTCCTGGCTCACTCCATCCTGATTCCCTCCAGGGCTGGCTGACCCCCACACTCCCACTCATCAATCTGGACCAGTTTTTTCTCGTGTCAAGTGGAGTGCAGGTGAGAGAACTGGCCCCAGCTGGCCGAGAGGAGGCAGGATGCAGCTCAGGAGGGAGGTGGGCAGGTGGGCAACTCGGAGTCCAGGGATGGCATGGAAGGACCAGGGAGATGCCCACCCCGTCCCAGCCCCATTACTGGCTGGTGGGAGGCCAGAAACCCAGCACCCTAGGCCCTCCCGGAGTGACTGTTCCCACTCCTGCCTCCAGTGTGCCCAGCCCTCCCCTCCTGCTGAGGATGGACACCAGGGTGCTGTGGGTCCAGCAAGGTCACAGGGCATATGGGCCAGAGGCCAGAAACCTGAAGGACAGGACCACTCAATCCAGGACCCATCTGGACCTACTGGGCTGATCCTGCTGGGACCCACCTCCGGAGGCCTGGGGCACAGAGGCCCAGTCGGCGCTAAGCAAGGATCTTGTCTGGAAAAGGGATGAAGAGCCTGGGGAAGCCCCCCAACCCCCAGGCCACGCTCGCTTCCTGGCACGAGGCCTGCGCCCATGCTTACGGGGAATGCACAGTTGGCAAGTGGGTCTGGGACAGAGGCTGCCAGCCGCAGGCCCTGCCACGTGTCGGGGTGTGTGTCACTTACCGAATGAGGGCCTTTCTGGGGTGCTGGCTGACCCCGGTTGGTGGGTGAGCCTGTGACTAGGTCTATGTCTGCCTGACCCACCTCGAGCTGCGGCGCTGAAGCCTCCACCGCCCCACACCACGCACCCGGCCCGGGGCCCACAAAACACGCCCACACAGTGCCACACCCCGCACGCCCACACACGCCCGGCTTCCCGCACGCATTCCAACACGGGCGCGGCACCACCGCAGGCCCGCGGGTCTCGGGGCGGGCGCAGAGGCAGCTCTCGGGCCCCGCTCCTGACCTGTGGCGGCCAACCCCCCGCGGGCCCCAGATCCGCTCACCCTGGCGGGGCCGGCCGAGGAGACCCTGTGGAATCCCGGGGAGGCAGAGGCGGCGCGAGGAAGGGCACGGAGGGGGCGGGGAGGGCAGGGCTGGGGCGGGGCGGAGGGCCTCGCAACGCCCCAAAGAGGATCGCGCAGACGCGCCCACCCTTCGCTGGGCCGGGAAGGCGGGAGCGCACGGGTGCCTGCAGGGCGGCCACGTGGAGGACTGAGTGCGAGCACGAGCCGGGAGAACGGCCGGCAGGGCAGGGCCCGAGGGGCAGGTCGGGGCGGCTGGGGAAACTGAGGCCACGGGGAGGGACGAGCTGCCCTGGGGGGCTCACGACCAGGGGTCCCGCGTCCTAATGGTGACCCGGGCGGGCTGAGCCGCGCGCGCGCAAACTCGGGAGGCGGAGCAGCTACAAAACTAGGCCACGTTTATTGCCGAGAACGGGAGCGGGGCCGCCTTGGGGTTAAGGCCACGGCCGGTCCCTGTGCTGCCGGAACGGGGCTCGGGAGGCTGGGTTCCCCGCCCCAGACTCTGCAGAAAGTGCTGTGCGGTCCCTGGGGCCGGGGCCGGGATTCCGGATGCCCCTCTGCCGGCGAGGGGCGGGACTTCCGGGAGTGACTCCGCCCGCCAATCCCTGAGCTGGGTGGGGGTGAGGTACCGCCCACCCCGAGTGCCAGCTGACAGCTCCGCTGACTCCTGGGCGGGGCCTCCGGGTGGGCGGGGCCCGCGCTGGGGCGGGGCCTCCGGGTGGGCGGGGCCCGCGCTGGGGCGGGACAGGCGGTCAGCGCGCCTCCTCCGGTTTGTACTCCGTCTCCCCAGAGGACACCTGCGAGATGCGCCGCGAGGAGGACCGCCAGAGTTTCCGCGTGAACTGGCTGCTGCGCACCTGGGGGGAGGGCGGGTGGGGTCAGCCAAGCCCATCACTCCCCGCCCCATTCGAGCCCCCTGCCCCGCCCTTGTCCTCACCTTAGAGGGCTGCCCCGCGCCCACCACGATAAGCTTGCCATCCTCCAGACCCACGAGTACGTGGCTGCGCTCCTTGGTCACAGCCATGCTGCGGATGGGCACCTTCATGGGCAGGGGAGGCGCAGCCGGAAGCAGTCTGGAGGGAGGGAAGGAGGGGATACCCGGACTCGAAACGGCAAGGCAGCTTGGCACCCAGCACTCTTCATTCTCCTAAATGCCCTGTTTGCCCTCATGCTCAATCGAAACCCTGATTCAGGAAGAGATCTCCCACGGATGTGTGGCTAAGAGAGGCCAAAGGCGAGGTCTCCCTAGTGGGGGGGCGGGGAGTCAGGGACAAGACTTGCAGGACGTGCCCATGAGCGTGCAAAGAGGGTGTGGGTCCACAGGGGCACCTCCTGGTGCCTCTGCCAATGGCCACCCCCGAGGGACCATGAACCCATAGACAGTGAGGCTCACTTGTTCAGGTGGAGGATGTGCAGGGCACACTGGGCCGTGCCCAGCAGAACGAAGTCTTCCGTCACCGCCAGGGCGGTGGGCTGCTCCGCCAGGGGCAGGGAAGCCCGCAGCCTCCCGTTCACGGAGTACAGGTGCAAGGAGTAGGTGGCCTGGGAGAAGCAGGAGGTGTCAGCAAGCACAGAATCCCAACCACCCCGTCTTGACTGGGGGCCCCTTTCCCATACCTGAGCCCCCAGACGTTCCCGCGCCGAGCTCTGTACCACGATCTGGCCCTCGGACCCCAGCGCCAGGTGGGACACAGGTCCGGGCAACATGGCCCCCGGGGGCCGTAGTGCCGCTACAAACTGGCCACGGCGCACAGTGTGGATGATCACAGCTCCATCCTGTAGGAAGGCAGCTTAGGGTGCTAGGCAGGGGGCTCTGGGTTCCAGAGGCAGCGCCCAGCAAACTCAGCCCCCCCCCCCCCCAGGCACAGGCATACACAGACCTCCGATCCCGACGCAGCCATGTCAAGTTCCGTGCTGATGGCCACACAGCTCACGGCAGCTTCGTGCCCGTATAGGACCTGTATAGGCTTTGATGCCAGTCCCACCGAGAGACCACCCTGTAGGAACCCAGGGCTGTCTCAGGCCTGGGGGCACCCCATTATCCAGGCCCCTGAACGAGGAGGCTAAGGCTCAGGAGCGTGAGGGGACTGGGTAAAGCCAGAGAGCTCGAGGGTCGTGGAGGGAAGGGGACGAGAGGAGCAGGACTAGAAGCCTGCTGAGGGGTAGGCGGGCGGCAGGTCTGACTATGGGGGCCCCCCAAGCTGCCCGCCCGGCTCACCTGGTACAGGAGCTGCCACACCATGCAGGTGGTGTCCCGGGAGCCCGAGATGAGGTAGATGCCGCAGGTGTCCAGTGCGAGGCAGGTCACTATGTCTGCGCGGGGCGGGGGAGGGCCCAGTAGAACAGAGCGTCACGCCTCTCTGGCCAGCCTCTAGCACACTGCCCGCCCCGCCCCGCCCCGCCCCAGCTTCACGGCGCTCATACCAAGGTGGCGGTTGATCTGGCTCAGCAGCTTGCCCCGCGGGAGCGCGGTCACGCAGAGGCTGCCGTCCCAGTGGCCACCACTGAACAGCAGCTTTCCGTCAGGGGCTACTGCCAGGGCTTGCCCGCTCACGCCGCTGCCCGGTACCCAGGGGCCACTCAGCAGCCGCTGCCCCCTGACCCAAGGAAGGGAAGGACAGGTGAGGCCGGGGTCCCGAGGCCCTCGGGGTCCTCGGCCAGACCCAGCGGCTGGCCAGCGTTCCGCTTCGGGGACCCCCCGCCATAGCCCTCTCACTTGGTGGAGTCTTTGATGAACCTGAAGTAGTTGCTTATGTTGCGGTCATAGGGCGACCAGCTGTGGGTGCCCAGCAGCCCGTTGGCACTCACGGTCACCTGCGAGCAAGGGGGGCAGAGGCAGGTTTGGGGTGCAGTCGGGGGGGGGGGGCGGGGCCGGTGGCTTCCTGCCCAGCGCACTTACCAGCAGGTCTGGGGTCATGGAGGAGTGGAGCTGCCGGTGGGGAACCACGGCCAGCACCAGGGGCACGCCGTCGCTGATGAGCTGTGGGTCGAGGGCAGGCGGGCTGTGTCCGAGGCCAGCCAGCGCCCCTACACCACCTGCTCCCTGGGCACCGCTGCCTCCTTTACCCTCCGCCCCCAGAGGCCCAAGGCTGGGGGTCACAGAGGCCCAGGTCCCACCGGGAAGCACGTGGGAGACCAGTGGGTCTTCAGGGGGCACCTCAGAACGTAAGTGAGAAGCTGGGACGGACAGGGCCTCAAGCTTGGCCCGCCCACCCCGTCACTCCCTGTCCCCCCAGCCTGCGGGCAGGAGAGGGCAGCCTAAGAAATGTCCCCCCAGGCCCAGGGCGTTCTGGGACGCAGACAGGAAGGGAGGGAGTGTCCATGCAGATGCCCTCCCTTCCGGTCTCCCTGAGGCCCCCAGAGGTGCTGTGTCCGGGCCTTTTCCTGCCCAGCTGCACGCCCACGGCCCTCTGGTTTCCCAAGGTGCCTTAGAATCAGTGGCCCTGATGTAGGTCTGCCATCTGCCCCAAGTGGCTGGTAAGGACAACAGCAGGTTAACCTCACTTCCGAGAGCAGGAAGCCGAGGCCCCGCCTCCTCTCACCTCCGCGAAGAAGGCCCTGAGCTGGTCCAGGTGCTGGAAGATGCTGGGCGAGCTCGTGTCCAGGCGTGCGAGGCGCTGGGCTGCTTCCTCCGCGGAGAGCCGGGCTGGATGCGGCTCCTGCGGGCGAGCGGCCAGTTGGCTCCGTGGCCTGGACATCCCTGCCCGCGGGCCTCCACGCGGGCCTTACCTTGAGCAGCTGACAGGGAGTCTGCCCGAAGTTGCTGATAATGCCCTCCAGAGCCTTCCGTTCCCGCTCGTCTGTCACCTGGTCCAGGTCCACAGCCCCTGGCGGGCAGACCAAGCAGTCAGGACTCCTCTGTGCTCTCTGCCTCTACGCTGCCTCCTCCGCGCCCAGCCTCCACGGGAGCCCAGCCTCCATGGGAGCCCAGGGCGCTGCCCACCCTCATAGGTGCAGTAATAGAAGATGTTGAGGGCCTCCTCCGCGGCTGGGCCCCGCTGCTTGTAGCCAAAGATGAGGTCAATCCATTCATGCAAGTGGGTGGACACGTATTCCGACTCCTGGGGATGGACGGGAGGGGCGGTCAGTCCAGGGACAGACAGCTAACCCCGAACCCTGGCCTTCAACCCCGGCTGCCCGGCTGTATGACTCTGTCCTCACCAGGGCCTGGCGGTGCTTCTGGATGAAGTCCTCAGGGGAGCTGGCCCACGGGGGCAGCACCACGTCGCCTACCTTCTCGTTGGTCAGCTGGAGGCAGCCCAGGTCAAAGCCTGGGACAGAGGACTGGTCAGCTGTCTTCACCCCTCCCCGGCCCGCGTCTCCTTCCCCTCCACGCCTGCCTCCCCCTCCCCCACCTCCTTCCCCTCCACGCCTGCCCCTCACCCCCATCTCCTTCCCCACCACACCTGCCCCCCCACCCCCATCTCCTTCCCCTCCACACCTGCCCCCACCCCCATCTCCTTCCCCACCACACCTGCCCCCACCCCCACCTCCTTCCCCACCACACCTGCCCCCCACCCCCATCTCCTTCCCCACCACACCTGCCCCCCACCCCCACCTCCTTCCCCACCACACCTGCCCCCCACCCCCATCTCCTTCCCCACCACACCTGCCCCCCACCCCCATCTCCTTCCCCACCACACCTGCCCCCTACCCCCACCTCCTTCCCCACCACACCTGCCCCCCACCCCCATCTCCTTCCCCACCACACCTGCTCCTGTGCCCCAGCCGCCCAGCCCGCGTCTGCATCCCCACACCAGTGCCTACCGTTCTGGTTCTCCAGGAAGTCGGGGAAGTAGAAGAATTCCGGGATGAGCTCCTTCACGTCGGCCAGGCTGTCCAGGCGGGCCTGCCAGGCCGCCGCCAGCGAGTGGAACTGCCGGTCAGAGCAGTCGAAGCTGGGGAGGGGCACGGGCCAAAGTGAGGCGGTGACGGCGGGGGAGGACCTGCCTCTTCCCCTCATCGCTGGCCTCCCCCCCCCCGCGGCCACGTGCCCGCCCCCCCCCCGGGCCGCACCGGCCACTCTGCAGCTGGACGTGCAGCGAGGTGAAGGGTTCCATGCGGATGAGGTAGTGCATCACTCCCGCTGCGTTGGAGTAGTGGGTGCCATAGTGGAACTTGTCAATGGTGCCCGCTGGGTCCTCGAAGCTCTCATACCTGGAGTCACAATTGGGGGGGGGGGGTCGGCAGAAGCCCTCCCGGAGCCCGTCCCACCCCAGCCCAGCCTTGCCCACATGCTCACTTCTCCCTCACGAGCTGGGCATGCTTGGGGTTCACCACACCGATGGGCTTGGACAGGTCCCGGAAGACGGCTGGGTTGCTGAGGTCCAGGGTGGGGGACACGTAGTCCTGTAGGACCCAGGGGAACTGGCCGCCCACCCGGGCAGGAGCTGCATGAGGGTCCTGATGGCCTACCTGCCCGCTCTGCCCTGCCCTCGCCCTCAGGAAGATGGGCAGAGCCCACAGGTGGGGACCCACTTGGAGAGGCCACAGGGGAGCAGGACGGACTGCCTTCCGGGGAAACAGGCCAGGAGGGGACCAGAGGGGGGCTGTGTGTGTGTGTGTGTGTGTGTGGGAAGGGGTGGCAGGAACAGAGGCCAGGGCTTAGGCAACACCGACGTAGGACCAGGCTCAGGGCGGGGCCCCCATCAGTGCCTACACTTGGGTGAACGGGCTGGCGGACAGAGGGGCGGGTGCAGGTACGGAGCGGGCTCTCACCACAGGGTACTGAGACAAGTCGTTGTACGTCCGCCCGGCGATGGTGTTGAGCTGCATCAGATACTCGAAGTTGGATATTTCCCGCTGGACCCATTTCTGGGGGGAGGGGAGGAGGGTGCAGGGCAGGCAAGAGGTGAGGCAGTGGAGGGGTCCAGCACGCCTCCCAACCACAGGCCCGCGACCCCCACCCCCACCCCCACAGCCCGGGCTCCCACCTGGGTGAGGCCCGAGGCTCGCAGCATCTCCTGCGGGGAGCGGCTGCTCAGGTAGCCGTGGGCAGGCGGCCGCAGGCGCAGCAGCCACTTGTACACCTGGTTGCGCATCTGGGTGTGGGGCGGGATGGAGCAGGGCTGAGGCCTGGGGGCCGGGCCCGGAGAGGAGGCTGCGGTCCCGCCCACCTTGCAGGGGAAGTTGAGGAAGTAGTTGGCCTGGTCGATGAAGAAGAGCTCAAGCGCGGAACGGCGCAGGTTGAAGCGCCGCAGGTAGACCTCACGCAGCTGGGCCAGCGGCCGCCGGAAGTCGTGACCGATGCCTGCCAGGGCGGAGAGCGGGTGCAGGAGTCGCTCGGCCTGGCCCCAGCGGACCCGCCACCCCTGCCCGCCCGCCCTCCTCGCAGCTTCCCCAGGCGCACCCTCCTCGGTGTCCACACGCTCGGCGCTGCCGTCGTAGAAGTAAATGTGCTGCGTGGTGACCTCCAGCAGCCCCGGCACCACGGCCACCACCGTGACCAGCTGGCATTCAGCCGACAGCACCAGCTTCTCATGCTGCTCGTCCAGTTCCGCCGCCTCCATCCTGCGGGGCAGCGCCCACCTCAGGCTCTCGGCTCTGGGACGCCCTTCCCAGCAAGCCCAAGGAGCACGCTCCTCCGAGGGCCGCCAAGTCAGAGGGGAGGGAGGAGCCGCTCAGGGTCCAGACTGGCCCAGGTGCTGCCCCTGGGTCTCTGAATGTCTTGCCAGGACACCGTGTGCCCGGCTTCCCCTCACTCCGCCCCTGCCCACTCCCGTGGGCCCCATCCCGGGCTGGCTTGTGTCTCAGTCCAGCTCTGGGTGCCTAGCCGTGGAAGAGCGACACCTCTCGCCAGCCCCTCCGGGTTCGGGGCAGTCCCTGCAGGGTGTTTCGCCCTGCGGCAGAGGGCACGGACTCGGGGTCAAGCCCCAGCAGGCGCGTACCCGGAGCAGATGCGGGCCCCGGCCGCTCTCCCGGCCCCACTCACGCAGTCTCCAGGGAGGCCAGCTCGTCCTCGCCCAGCTGGTCTTCCGGCAGCTCCTCGGGCGCGGAGCTGACTTTGGCCTCTTTGGTTACTGCCAGAGGCAGCGCCGCCTCCTCGGTGGGTGTTAGGGGGGCCTCGCCTGCAATGAGCCCACGGTGTTCAGCCAGAAACGGACCGGGCAGCGTGTGAGGTGGGGCGGACCCAACTGGCTCACCCTCTCACCTAGGTTGTCGCGGAGGGCACTGGCTTCCAGGTGAGCGTTGAAGTGATGGTTGGGCACCAGCTTCAGACGCATGCGTGAGTACGTCTCGGCCCTGGACATCTTCCACCGGGGCGTGGGCGGGTCCCTGCAGAGATACCCCAGGACCGGTGGTTCCTCCCAGGCCTCCCCGAAAGGCAGGCAGCCAGGCTCTCCAGGTCCCTCCGCCCTCCCAATGCCCGCCCTTCCCAGCCCCCGAGGGTTCCGCCCCGAGCACCGCCCGCCGAGGACCCCGCCCCGCCCACCTGAGGGCCCCGCCCACCCGAGGATCCTGCCCCGAGCCCCGCCCACCTGAGGGCCCGCCCCGCCCACCGAGGGCCACGCCCACCTGAGGGCCCCGCCCCGCCCACCGAGGACCCAGCCCCGCCCACCTGAGGGCCCAGGCCCCGCAGGGGCTGGAGAGGCGCCGCCACAGCGCGCCCCAGTGCAGCAGCGCCGTGGAGAGCTGCGCCGCCTGCTGCTTCTGCGCCGCTCCGTAGCGCAGCCCCTCCTGGCGCGCCCGCCGCTGCACGGGCTCCAGCACCAGCTCCTGGGGGAGGGCGGGGGAGCGACGGTGAGTCCCAGGGCCGCGCCCCGTCCCCGCGGGTCAGGAGGCTCCGGGTTGGGTCACGGATGTGGTGCAGCTCCAGGCCCGCCACCGCGCACCTGGAAAGCCTGGCTGCTGTGTGCGCGCTCCCGCTGGCGCCGCTGCCCGCTGCTCATGAGCGTGTCGTAGCACGAGTTCCAGAAGCCGGACATGAGGTCGTGGCTCTTGGCGTAGGTGTCCATCTCGAACTGGGACATGGTGGGCTGCACCTGGGGATCGAGGGGGATTGAGGGGAAGGAGGCCAGCGCTCGACGTGGGCTCCCGGCCCCCCACTTCTCCTCCCGCGCCCTCGCCTCCGGGCACCTGCTTGTCGATGAAGTGGCGCCATTCGGGGGTGGCACAGAAGGCCTGGAAGTCCTCAAAGAAGGTGGGGCTGCCGTTGGTGGGCGGCAGGGAAGGCAGCCCCCACTGCAGCCCCAGAGGCCCGTAGGCGCGGTCCAGCAGCGTCCGCACCAGCGGCACCAGCCACGAGCAGCGCTCCCCAGAGGCGGCCGCCGTGGTCGGGGGCTCCGGGGGCTCCCGGTCCTCCGGGGCCGCCTCGCAGCGGGAGGCGTTCAGCGCCCGAGCCAGCGCCGCCTCCAGCTTGGAGAGCACGTAGCAGGCTTCCTCCCGGCGCATGGGCACCGCGGTCTGCAGCAGCGAGTGCAGCCTCACGTAGGCCTGGGCGTGCAGCTGAGGGCACAGGCAAGTGTGGGTGCTCCCCAAGTCCCCCAGAGCTCCCCCAGCCCCCCAGAGCTCCCCAAGTCCCCCAGAGCTCCCCCAGCCCCCCAGAGCTCCCCAAGTCCCCCAGAGCTCCCCCAGCCCCCCAGAGCCCCCCATGGCCGCGCCCCTCCCCACACCCACCGAGCCCTCACCTGTGGGTCCTCCAACAGGATGTAGCCCAGCACGAGGTGCAGGCCAATCTGTGCCATCTCTCGGAGATCCGCCGTGCCGTTGGCCAGGTGGGACCAGGCTCCCAGGCGGTCGAGCAGGTTGCACACACCTTCAAAGAGCTGCCACACAGCACCCAGCAGCCATCACCCATGGGGACGGAGCAAGGTAAGGGTGGGGCAGGGGGCCAGGGGGGGCTCACACAGACAAGTCCATGCTCAGACACCCGTGTGGACCCACCGGGACTGCACACATGTCCACCCTCCCCCCGGACGCCTGCAGACTCAGAGTGCGTGAGCTCACACGGCCCCGCACCTTCTCACTCCACAGCTCCTGGTTGCCATGGCCCTCGGAGCACAGGAAGTCCTGCAGCAGGCGCAGCAGCCAGAGCACCTGCCGGGTGAGGCTGGCCAGGCCCGCGGCCGAGGCCTCCTTGATGTCGCTCAGGGCTGACTCCAGCATCATCTCCAGGAGGCTGGGGACGGGCGAGGGGCTCCGGTGTCAGCCTGCTGCCTGCCCTCCCTGCCTGCCTGCCCTCCCCTCCCTGCCTGCCCTCCCCTCCCTGCCTGCCCTCCCCTCCCCTCCCCGCAGGCCTCCGGAAGGCCCCGTCCCCCCAGGACACCCCTCACCTGCGCTTGATGCAGTCTGGGGGGCGCACCAGTGTGGCCGAGGCCCCCAGCTGGGTGAGCACCGAGAAGACCTGGCCACGTTCCCGCCAGGCGGCCTCGTCGCTGTCCTCCACGCCCCGCCACGTCACCAGGAACAGCATGTTGGTGAGCAGGTTGCACAGTTCCTCCTCGGGGGGTTGCTGTGGGCCAGATGGGTGGTGCGAGGTGTGGGCCGGGGTCAGGGGGTCAGAGTGACCTCATGCTATGCCAGTCAGCACCCCTTGCCCAGCACTCGTAGGGACAGAGCATTCAGCCAATAGATGGCCTGGCTCTGAGGCTGAGAAGAATGGTGCCGAGGCCTCAGCCGCTGCCTGGATTCCTGGGAGGATCCCGGGGTTTCAGTGACCCCTAAGACACGCCTAGGCGGTTCACAAAATTAGATCTCAGTCCTCACAGGCCTCAAGACCCGCCCTGGAGCCCAGCTCAGTGGCTGAGCGTCGACCTATGAACCTGGTCAGGGCACAGTTCAATTCCTAGTCAGGGCACGTGCCCGGGTAGTGGGCTCGATCCCCAGTGGGGGGCGTGCAGGAGGCAGTCGATCCATGCTTCTCTCTCATCATTGATATTTCTGTCTCTCCCTCTCTGAAACCAGTAAAGATACATTAAAAATAAAAAAAAAGAGCTGCGCTGGAACGCTTTGGAAAGGTGCCATAGACTAAGCAGAGGCCGCACTCGAGGCCCAGAAGCACCAGGCAGGACCCGAGGGGCTGTCCACGGACGCTGTAAAGCCCTGCCCTATGCTGGGACCCCTCGGCAGCTGCAGCCCCGATGTTAGGCAGGGCTACCTGCCTGCCGCGTGCCGAGAGGTGTCCCCCCGAGTGCCGGACAGTGGCAGAAGGGGCCCGCCTCACCTGGGGGTTGCTGGTGTTGGAGGTGTCATCCCCACCGGTGGTGGGCTCCGGGAGGCTGCCGTCGCCCAGCACGTTGGAGAGACTGGAGCTGTGGCGGCCCTGGGCAGCGGGGAAGGGCCGGGGCCCGTCCAGCGGGGAGGGCGTGCCCGGCTGGCTGGCCGGAGTAAGGGTCCCGCTGCTGCCGTTGCCGCCACCTGCGATGTTGCCCGAGTCCACGCTGGACCGTTCCAGGCCCAGGTCCAAGGGTGGGGAGAATGGGGAGAGCGCCTGGTAAAAGGCATCGGGGTCGGGGCAGGGGGCCTCCGAGGGCAGGAAGACGTCCGAAGAGTCAGGGGACTCGGTGGGTGGCTTGGGCGAGGCTGGCTCTGGGGAGGCGGGCAGCTCCGAGGGGAAGGGCAGGGGGCTGCCGGCCGTGGCGGCCTCCAGCACGTACAGCCGGGTCAGGACGTCCTGCCAGCCAGCCTGCCGGGCCAGCAGCCGCACGACGTCGGGCTGCCCGTAGAAGAGGTGGAAGAGCTGCGGGCCAGGGCACCGAGAGTGAGGGGCTCGCCGGAGAGATCTGCCCCCGGCCCGGCCCGGAGCCTTTCTGGGGAGACTCCAGGACCCCTCACTGCCCCAGACAAAGTGAGCCCTCAGGGCGGACCCCCCAAAGCTTTACCACCCACACTCACCTTGCGACAGATGTCCAGGCGGACGCTGAGGTCGGCCTTGAGGGACAGCTGCACCACGGCCATCAGGTCTGAGAGGCTCAGGCAGTCTGGGAGGAGGGCCAGAGGGGCCTGAGAGCTTGACCCTGACCCTGACCCTGACCCTGACCCTAATCCTCCCCTGCTGGCTCAGCCTCGGCCCCTGCACCAACTCCTGCCCTCTTCCCACCTGCCCTGTTCCTGGAGCCATGTCACCCCTCCACCTGGCCTGCCCTTTGACCCCAGCCAGGTGGTACCTGTGCCCAGGAACAGCTTGTAGAGGCCCTGGCAGAGCTGGAGGGAGACCGCCCCCTCCGGCAGGCAGGCGACGAGCCCCTGGAGGCCACTCTCTCGGAGCCGAAGCCGCTGCCGGCTGTGCTCGGGCAGGTGCTCACTCTGCTGCAGTCTGCGCAGGACCTGGGCGCCACAGGGAGGAAGTCACCGCGGAGGGGAAGTCCCACGAGCTCCCTGGGCCTCAGGCAGCGGCCACGGCGGGGGGGGGGGGGGGGGGATGCCGGGGTGGGGGAGGGCGGGTACCTTGCAGACGCGCTCGGGCAGCTGGGGCAGGGACCACGGTCGCACCAGCAGCGCCAGCAGCACCTCCAGGTTTCCCGGCTCCAGCAGGAAGCCAGCCACGAGCTCCTGGGCAGGTGAGCCCTGCAGCAGGGCCAGCAGCAGGTTCAGGACGCCCAGCACCTGGGGGGTACACAGGCTCACACTGGGCAGGGCCTCCCCACGTGGCCCGCCCCCACCCCTCTCCCAGGCCGCCCCGTCACCAGCCTCCAGCCTACCTGGCCGGCATCCCCGGCCGCTGCCAGGAAGCTCAGCACCACCTGCAGGTCCTCGGCCAGCGAGCTCCGGGTGAGGAGCTCCTGAACCAGCTCCAGGAGTGAGGTCTGCACCGCGCGCAGCTCGTCGGCCGCTAGGGGGCACTCCCGCTGTGAGCTGCACAGGTAGGTCCTCCCGCACCACCCAGGGCCAGGGGAGCACAAGGGACACAGAGGAGAGAGAGCAGGGAGGGTGGGCAGTGAGCTGGGGGGACTGGACCGCCCGGCCCCCCAGGCCAGAGGCCGCGGGTCAGCCCTGGCGACCGGCCCCTCACCAGCCTCACCTGTAGTGGGTGTGCAGGGCGTCGAGGATGAACTGGACCCCGTACTTCTTCTGCAGCTTCTTTCTGTGCTGGCGGACGACGCTGGCCATGTACTGGGCGTGGCCTGAGCGGGCACCGCAGAGGGCTTAGGCCCCCAGGCCGAGCCGGGCCCTTTCCCGTCCTCCTACCCGACACTCCCAGCGCGGGTCGTGTCCCCTCAGACACCCCGGGGCCAGCCTGTCCCTTCAGCGCAGGGACACGCGGAGCTTCTGAGACTCTCCACCGTGGCCGGCCTGGCGGCGTCCCTCCGCCCAAGGCTCACACCTACCGAGGCGCACCGCGAAGTCGCCGAGGGCCCAGAGGTGGAAGTTGAAGAGCAAGTGGTGGTAGAGTGGGTACAGGAGGGACCCGCTGCCCTCGGCGGCCACCTGCTCCATCAGCAGCTGGGCAGCCATGAGCACATTCATGTCCATGGCCCCGCTGGGCACCTGGAGCGGAGGCGGTGGAGTGAGCTGCCCGGCCCTGCCCACGGCCCGTGCAGCCTCCCGGCTCCCGCTCTGCCCTGCCTGCTCGGACCCCTCAGGGCCCCTCCAGGCTCCGCAGGGCCAGCCCCCAGCCTGCGGAGCAGTCCCCCGTCCCGGCCTGAGCTGGTGCTTCCCCCGGACCCTCAGCCACACCCTGCCCAGCCTTCCTTTTTTTAAAAAAAATACTTATTGATTTCAGAGAGGAAGGGAGAGGGAGAGAGAGAAACATCCATGATGAGAGAGAATCATGGATCGGCTGCCTCCTGTGCGCCCCACACTGGGGATCGAGCCTGCAACCCGGGCCTGTGCCCTGACCGGGAATCGGACCGTGACCTCCTGGTTCCTAGGTCGATGCTCAACCGCTGAGCCTCACCGGCCGGGCCTGCCCAGCCTTTCAAGGCCCCCCTCAGATGCCACCTCCCCCAGGAGGCGCTCCCTGACTAATGGCCTCTTGGTCCCCCGACCCGACAGGGCAGCCCCTCGCCGGCCCCACAGGCCCACCTTGCGCAGGAGCGCCCCGAGGATGGCGGGGCCCTGGCACTGCCCCAGGCTCTCCTGGTTCACAGGGTGGCCCTGCAGGAAGTTCCGCAGCATCAGCAGGAAGGCGGCCACTGCGTTCCTCTCCATCCGCTCCTCTGTGGCCCCAGGAAGGGGACAGACGTGAGTCAAGGGCCTGCCAGTGGCCACAGAGACTCGGGCCCTCCAGCCCCCCACCCCCACCCCCCCGCCCGCCAACATTCCCGCCCCTCGGCCGGGCACCCGGGATGCTTACCTGGGGACTTGCCCAGGGGGAGGGGCAGGCCCTGGGTGTTGTGGCTAGAGGTCAGCTCGGGCCCCACAAGGTCATGCGTCTCAGCTGGACCTGCCTCGGCCTCTAGGGGCTGGGCAGCCACTCGCTCCAGGAGGGGCAGCAGGGCACCCATGCCTCCCACACAGCTCACCGCATCCTGGGGGCGGGCGGCCGTGAGAGGCAGCTCCCAGCCCTGCCCGGGCCCTGCCCCCCATCGTGTCTGTTCTGGGCGCTTGGGCCAGGCAAGCTTTGCTCTTGATCCCAGGCCTCCTAAAGGCCTCCCAGGGCCCCGGGCCTCTCCCCAGCCCACCCTGTACACACGCGTGCCCACGCTCACGCTTTCTGCACGCGTCGCCCACATGTGCACACACACCTTCACGTCCCAGGTCTCCACCCGGTGGCCCGTCAGGCGGCCATCCAGCCCGTGCCCAGGGGACAGGTCCAGGCAGATGTTGTTCTGACAGGCCTGCGGGCGGGCGAGCGGGCAGCCAGGGTCAGGTGGGGGGGCGGCCGACGGTGGGGTGCCGGGGGAGGTAACGGGGTTGAGCCAACTGCCCCCCCAGTACCTGAGGGGAGTAATGGAGGAGCAGCTTGGCGCCGAGTTCGTGCAGGTCGCCCTCGGGCTTGAAGGGTGCTGTCTCGTTGGGCCCTGCGGGTGGGCAGGGCCTTCAGACCGGCTGCCCCCCCCCCCCCCCGGCCAAGCCCCATCCAGAGCCCTGACCAGAGCCCTTCCAGGGATGCCTTCTCCCCGGAGACCCTACTTTCCGGCCTGGGCACTCTAAGACTCCAGCCACCCTGATTGGGGACCCTGGGGGGGGGGGCGGGGGCCGGGCCGGGCCGGGAGTGGGGGGCTGCGTACCCAGGCTGCACAGGGCCTGCAGGGCTGCCGCGGGCAGGGCTTCGTGGAAGATGGCCACGGCCCCCAGCTCGCCCTCCAGGGAGGTGGGGCTGCCCCAGCGCGTGTCCTGGGTGCCTGCAAGGGTGGAGCTGACGCTGCCCTCCTGCGGAGGGGCCCCCAGCCCAGCCCCCCAGCCCAGCCCCGCGGTCGCCGGGACCGACTGGGAGCGGGTGAGGGAGGGGTGCGTGGGAGCCAGGGCGGCGGGGACCGCGGGCGCCGGCAGCCCCGTGGTGGTGGTTGTCGTGCGGTGGCCAGCGGAGCCGATGCAGCAGGAAGAGAAGGGCTGCGGGGCCAAGGCGGGGATAGGGGGGCAGTCAGCTCACAGCCAAGCCCGGGGTCCACCTGCATCCAGCTCTGCACAGTGGCCCCCAGGGCTGCACAGACCCCCGAGGCTCCAGACCCCACCCTGTCCAGGTGCCCCCGACACCCAAGCCTCCCCAAACCCTGCCCGGCGCACCTCGGTGAGGGAGGGGCAGCGGAGGGGCGCGGTCTTGACCAGATGGCCATCCTTGTAGACATGCACCAGGTTCTGGCTGAAGAGCCAGCCGGGCACGTGGACCACGGCCACGCAGTGCTGGGACAGAAGCACGGCGTCAGGCTGTGGGCGGGGCGTGGGGACCCCCCTGCCGGCCGCACGAGGATGCTACTCCCCCCCCCCCCCCCCCCCCCCCCGACACACAAGGATGGAGGCTCACCCAGGCAGAGTCGGCAAAGGACACCTCCGGCAAGCTCAGCGTCAGGTACTCCTTCCTGGTGCACACGGCCACCACCAGGGTCCCGGCCGCCGTGAAGAAGGCCTCGAACCCTGAGCCACTGCTGGTGAAGAAGCTGGGGACAGGCCGAGCAAGTTAGGCCTGCTGGTCCTCCGTGCGCCCTGGCACTCGGCCCGGTCCCTGGCACGCACCCACCTGTACAGCTGCTTTCGCTGGAGACGCCGGGCCGGGGCCGGGGCCGGGGCCGGGGCCGGGGCGGCAGCCAGTGGGTGCAGGCAGAGCCAGGCGTGGAAGGTGAAGCCGGTCCCCGGCCAGCGCTGCACAGGGGGCACCATGATGCCCGCCATGCTGGGCGTGAGGTCGAAGTAGTGCAGGGCTCGCGCAGGGCCCCGGTGCCGGGCCATGCCTGACAGCGCGCGGATGACGGCGCCCGCGTGGCGGGCACTCGCAGCCTCGGCCCCTCCCGGCCCTGAGTCCAGCCCCGGTGGCGGGCGGAGCAGGCGACGCAGCTCCAGGGGCCTCAGAGACACGCGGCCCAGGGCCTGCAGCAGCGCCAGCAGCTGCTCCCGGCAGCGGGTCCCCAGGGCCACCCCCGTGCCGAGCGTCCCCAGCAGGCAGCCCACCAGCCCGGCCTGCACGCAGGTGGCGCGGCTGGCGGGGCAGCTGTCGCAGAGCCTCCACAGGCGCTGGGCCAGGAAGAGCTGCAGCTCGGCCGTGGGCAGCGCCGGCAGCCAGCGCATCAGCACCAGCACCGGCTGCTCGTTGCGGACGGGCGGCGGCGGGCACGAGCTGTGGTCGCCCTCCACAGCCTGTGGGGGGAGAGAGGTCCTAGCTCCTGGGCACCTGGCACAGAGCAGGTAACCTGCCACCCATGGGGCTTCCTCTCTCCGTGCACTCGCCCCAAACCGCCCCCTTCAGCTCCCCGGCTGTGTCCGAGGCTCATTCCTGACGACAGTCCTCCAACCCCTTAACCGCCCTCTGACCCGTGGCTCAGTCTGGTTGGCCTAAAGCCCAGGAGAATCCTGGAACTTGCTAACATGCAGCAGCTTCAGACCCCAGCGACCCGGACACGTGGTCAGCCACAGTCACAGGATGTGCTGGCCACGGTCACAGCCCCCAGGTGGAGAGCGGGCCCTCCCCGGAGGCCCCGCCTCAGTCCTGGCTGCCCGGGCCCGCTGCGCCCTCACCATGTTGAGCAGCTCCTGCAGCAGCCGGTGGGTGGGGGGGCCGTGGCTCTGCAGAACCTCGTGCAGGTGAGGGTAGCCGATGCGCTCCTTGAACACCTCCTGGGGGTGGGGGCCGGGGGGCACGAACATGGATGTGGGCCCAGGGCAGCTCACCCCCACGGAAGCCCTGTTGGAGGCGGCAGTGCCCAGGGCTCCCTCACCTGGGGCTGCCTCTGGGCCACAAGCTCGCAGGGCCGGGGCTGCGAGGGATACGGGGGGCGGGGGGCGGGGGTTCCACAGGAGGCTGCAGATGGGGTCAGCCCACGCGTCCATCCCCCAAGCAGCCCCGACCCAGGACACCAGCTCCAGGGCTGAGTGATGACCTGCCCGCCCAGGGCTCTGAATGGCACCTCTCTGGCTCCCCTGCTCTGACAGCCCCCCCGGGCCAGCTCGGGGCCTGGGGTGAGTTTCCCTCCCGCCCACAGCCCTGCTATGGGGGGCCTCACCTTGGCCGAGGGGGAGCCACTCATGACGCAGGTCAGCACCTTGACCACGTGGACAGCAATGGCGTCGGTGTCCTGGTCCAGCACCTGGGGGGGGGAGGAGCAGTCAGGAGAGGCGGGAGCCGGGCAGCACATCTGGCAGCGGGCACTGCAGTAAGAGGGGTGCAGGGCCAGGAGCAGGTGCCCAGGGCTCCACGTGGGGCACCCTCTCTCTGGCACGGCAGCCCCGTCTGGCACCAGGCCCTCCACTCCTCGCCCGAACTGCTGTGCCTCATCCGGACCCCAGGGCCCTCTCTGAGCAGCTTGGCAAGAGCCACTCTGACGAAGAGGCCAGGGAAGGCGCCAAGGCTGGGGAGGGCCTTCTCGCCACACCCCTCCGTCTGGGGGGCTTATGGGCCGCCGCCCGCCCACCCACCCCGCCCACGCCAGACACACGCGTGCAGGCAGGCCAGCAAGTGCCCTCCACCCAGGATGATTGACAGGGGCCGGGGAATGGAGGGGCAATCATCACAGAACGTCAGAACCAGAAGAACCTTCGAGACCTTGGAGTGTGCCCCTGCCCCTTGCCCACCAGATCCAGGTGGGGACACTGAGGCTGACCCCGGCTGACCCCGAGAGCCCGAGGCATGCTGCTCACTCGCCCTGCCCTAGCCTGAGGGGCGGGGCAGGAGGGCTTGGGGACGTGGTCAGCAGGTGCTAGGGGTGTTTGGCTCCATGGGCCCAGCTCTGCCTGATCCTCCTGGTGACCGGGGCCACCTTCTGACCCTCTGCGGGCTGTTTCCTCATCTATAACCGGGGGCCTCGCCGAGGAATGGACATGCAGGCTCTCAGGATGCAGCCGAGGGCCACGGACCCGGGAGGGGCCTGGAGGCTGGAGCCCAGGCCCTGAGCCACCAGAGCGAGGGTGCCCCACGTGGAGCCCCTGATACCCTGAGCTTCCCGGCCCCCGCAGGCGAGGCGGGGGCACCTCGGGAGGGCGTGGGAGGAGGGGGACTCCCAGGGGCCTTTCTAGAGCAGGTGCAAGGCTCCACGGAAAGAAGTGGCCCCACGCGGGGGACCCCCCTTCCCGGGAACGACTGCGGCCAATCCCTGCGTATCTATCGGCTGTCTCCCTTCTGGGAAGTGGGTGTAGGTGGTTGAGTTTCGAAGGTTCCCTCCGGCTTGGCACGGCCAAACCCCAGCGCCCAAAAGCAAGACTAGGCAGGACACAGGTCACCCCTGCCCTGACCCCTTAGACAGGGACATGGGAAGTAGGTGAGACAGCCTGGGACACCCAACCCCGCTGCCAGGCCACGCCAGGCCTCCCACCTGTCCGCTCAGCCCCCTGCAGAGGGCAGGGGGGGCTCCAAGGAGCCCAGGGGGTGGGTGCCCAGGGAGGCGAGTGCCTGAGCGGGTCAGCCCCAGGGCGGTACCTTCTGGACATCGGGCTCGGTCAGTAACCGGGTAGCCAGGTCACTGTCCCCCTCAGGGGGCGCCCGGGCCTGCAGGTATAGCTGTGGGGAAGGGGAGGCACAGGGTGGAGGAGGCAGAGGAGAGAGGAGGGAGGCGCAGGGTTAGAGCAGGGCCTGTGGCAGCTGCCAGGGCTTGCCCTAGAGGGAAGGACTCGCCCTGAGCCCAGGCTGAGTGCCCCTCCAGGCCCTAGAGAAGGGGAGGGAAGCTGAGCCCCATGCCCTGCTCAGAGGGATGGTTGGTCGGGCGGCTACATGGACAGGAGCAGGCACTGCATCCAAACCGCTGAGCCGTCCTCCTGCCCCGGACCTGGGGCTGGGGAGAGGGAAAACGGGGGGGGGGGGGGACGGGCAGCTCCTGTCCTTCCACAGCACCCCCTCCTGTGGGCACAGAGCCAGCCTGGGCCGCAGGCCCCCCACTGCCCTGCAGGCACCACACCAACACGTCCCTCCGGCCTGCGCGGCCCAGGTGTGCGCAGTAGCATCTGGACACCCACACGCGGTCCCCCCTCCGGCCCCAGGCCCTGCACCCCGGCCCGGCCCGCCCACCTTGCTGTTCTGGATGAGGCGGATGAGGTGCTCGAAGCAGTTGTTGCTCAGGAAGGTGGCCTGGAGCACTGGCCGGTCCTCGCAGGCCAGCATCCTGGGGATGGCGTCTGTGGAGGGGTCAGGGGTCAGCCTGCCCACCCCCCCAGCAGCACCCACGGCAGCCTCAGGCCGTCCTCCCCGTCCTGCCCAGGCCGCCTCCCGGGCCCGGGCCCGCGCCCACCCAGCATGCTGACGCGCAGGCTGACGAGGGCCTCTTCGGGGCCTGGGCTTGGCCCTGCCGGCCAGTCAGCGTTCAGGACGCGGAAGTAGCCCTCGAGCAGGGTGTGGAGCTCTGGGCCTCGGTGGGGCGTGCGGCTGGCATGCAGGGCGTGGACTGCGCCCACCAGCGCCTCCAGCGCCAGCGCCACGAGGCGGGAGTCCTGGGCCGGCCCGCGGCCCCAGCCCTGCACCACTCCCAGCAGGCCCTGCACAGCGCCGGCGCTCAAGGCCAGCTGCCCGTTCTCCTGCGGGGGGGGACGGAGACGGGCAATGGGCAGGGGCTCCTCCAGGGGCGACCCCGAGACAGCCACCCTCCGGCCACAGGGTCCGCCCAGCCTACCTTCCCTCCTGCCAGGACGGCCCCGAAGAGGTGGATGAGACGCAGCAGCAGTGTGGGGGGCAAGCGCTCTGCCTCCTGCAGGCTCTCTGGATGGGGGGCGGGGTGGGGGGAGCAGGACAAGGTCACTGAGCTTGCAGGGCTGGGCATCTTCGGGGTCTACAAACAGGTGGGAGCCCGGGGGTGGGGGTGGGGGCTGAGGGAGGAGACCCGGTTCTGAGCTGAGGGGTCTTAAAAGCCATGGTTCTCCACCAAGGGGCCTTCAGAGGACACAGCCCTCTTTGGGGAGCTCGAAGAGGAGCAGGGCCCCGAGCGCCAAGCCAGCCCCCTAGACCCTGAGCCCCTGTGTGCGCACCCCTCCCGCTTCCCCATGGAAACCCAGCTTTTAGTCCCTCAGATGCAAATCTCCTGGTCCCTCTGCCCTGATGGTTGGTGCTTACCCCAGCGACCTGCTGGGGGGGGAGGGTGGGGGGGTGCCTGTGTCTAGCATATAGATGCCCTCACCCCACCCCCACCCCTGCCCCGGCCCCTGCTGGGGCTTCTAGGGGCTTTCACAGCGTTGGATGGACAGGATGCCAGGCCACAGACCGAAACCCAGAGAGCAGTAAGGCGCAGCCTGGGTCACACCTGTTTGTAGACCCCGAAGGCGGGTCTGACTCAGGTGGGATGGGGTGGGAGGTCTGGTGGGGGGCAGGGCTTTAGAGGTGAGGCCTGGAGCGCAGGTGGCCCGTGCAGGGAGAGGAATCTGGGCGAAGACCTGGAGGTCTGCCTATTGCCTTCTAGGAATGAGAGGACAGGACCTGGCTGGGGTGCAGGGAGCAAGTGGGGCTGGGGAGGAAGGCCGTGGGGGAGCAGGGCTTGATCCCGAGGGTGTCAGGCCTCGTGGGCAGGGACTTTGTTCTGCTCTGAGGTGAGCACTCTGGGCAGGGATGGAGGCAGGGAGCCCCCGGGGTGTCTTCCCTCCTGGAGCTGCGTCCCTGCTCCAGGCCCAGGCCAGCAGCTCCAGGGACATCCAGAGACAAGGACACACCTCCTTCTTTTTTGAATCCCCACCCGAGGACATTTCCCATTGGGTTTAGAGAGCGTGGAAGAGAGAGGGAAAGACAGAGAGAAACATCGCTGTGAGGGAAACACATCGATGGGTTGCCTCCTGCACGAGCCCTGACCAGGGCCCACCGAAAGCACTGGCCAGCCTCCCTCTGATGACAGGAGAAGGGACCCAGGAGAAGGGGGTCCCCAGGGAGAGCAGGTGGCCATTCTGGGGGTCAGCTCCTCCAGGAGGGAGGGAGGAGGAAGTGGAGGTACAGCTAGTGTGCACATTGTCCTGAGGAGGGTGGCAACCAGGTGGAGGCTACAGGGACAAAGGGAATGGACCAGGGATGGTTTTAAGGTGGTCCAGGTCAGAGTGGGGTACAAGTGGTTGGGGGGACCCAGGGCCTGGGAGGGGAGGGGGAAGGGAAATTAGCGCCCCCGCCTGATGCCAGGCCTTCTCTTCAGCCCAGAAATTACTCCCTTCGCCCAGGCTTGCCCTTTCTCTCCTCAGATGGTCAGGGCTCCCCCCTCCCTCTCCCCCTCCCCCCCAGACAAGGCCAAGCGGGTCCTGTCCAGTGTAAGAGGGTAGGAAACTGCGGGAAGGCGGTCTGGCTTGGGGGCGGGGCCAAGCAGGGCGGGGCGGGGCCAATCAGGTGGAGGCGGGGCCAAGCAGGGCGGGGCGGGGCCAATCAGACAGGGGCGGGGCCTGACCTGCGAAGAAGGCCCCAAATTCAGCAGGCAGAGCCGCAGGAGGGAACTTGCGTTTGCTCTTCTCCTTGGCACCGACGACTTCCCTGGGGGGGCGATGGGGGGCCAGGGGGCCGGGTGAGCTGGGCACTTCACCCTCCTGGGTCACCGCCCTCCGGCCAGGACACAGCCCCTCCCACCGCCTCCCCGCGGCCACAGCCGCCACGCCCCCGCACCTCTCCCACCCCTGGGGTCCTGGGGGCGGGGGCGCCCTCACCCGCGGTGCCGGCGCCGCCAGGTCTGGTAGGGGTCAAAGAGGCCCTCACAGAGGAGGAGGGCGTGCAGGGCCACCTCCTCCAGCTCGGGGCCCCGGCCCGAGGGGCCCTCCGGGGGCGGGGAGCGCCCCTTCAGCTGTGGGTGCGGAGAGAAGGGGGAAGGGGTCAGCTGGGCGGCGGTACCCCCTGTCCCCGCCCCCCGGGGAGAGCCCACTCACCTTGGCCACCAACCGGGTCAGCAGTGCCAGGACGCGGGGCGCCAGCACCTGCCCCCAGCCGGCCTCCGCACTCTCCAGGTTCCTGGGGAGTGAAGGATGGGAGAGGCCACAGATGCACGGGTGCCCCGGCCCCCATCGCCCCCCCCCCCCCCCCCCCGCAGGCAGGACCACGGGGACCCACCTGCCCAGGATGACAAAGAGCTTGAGCAGCAGCAGGGTTTGCTCCAGGTCCCCCTGGTCCAGCTGCTCGGCCAGCACGCGCAGCGCATCCAGCGGCAGCGGCGGCACGTCCGCACCTGCCTCCTCGGGCCTGCGGGGAGCGGGGTCAGGGGTCACTGGGGCGCTGAGGACCCGGGGCCTCCCCACTCCGTGAGAGCCGGCCTCACCTGCGTGGCTCCAGCGAGGACAGTGAGATGTTCTCCTCGAAGGCGCCCACATAGGCCTTCAGCCACTGCTGCAGGGAGTCCAGGTCCTTCTGCAGGTTTGGGGGGCAGGGGTGGGGTTAGAAGGGGTGCAGTGGCCGTGGGGGGACAAAGGGATAGAGACAGGAGGGGAGAGTGAACGGAAGTGGGCACGGGGTAGAGGGAGCAGAGGCAGAGCCGAGGGGGTGGAGAAAGGGAGGGACCGAGACAGGTGGGGTGAGGGAGGCAGGAAGTCGGAAGGTCAGCATCAGAAGATGGCTGCACGGTCTGACAACTCTCCCAGGCCTCCCGTCTGCTTTCCAGTCTCCTGTTCCCATCTCCCTAGCCTTTGGGGACCCAGGCAGGCCTGGCAGAGGCAGGGGAGGGGCCCAAGTGTGCGCATGCCTGGGGTAGGGCCGTGGCCCACACCCACCAGCCAACCCTGACCCAAAGCCGTGGGCTGAGCCCTCGCCTGCCACCTTCTTCCAGCTCAGCAGCCACCACCTCCAGGAAGCCTTCCTTGACTGCAGATGCCAGGGTGCACGTGCACTATCAGCCAGGCAGACCCGTGCACATGCACGTCCCACGCACATACAGGCAGGACGTCCTTCCTCGCCCCGGGAACCTCCGCCCACCCTGCTGGTTACCTGGACCCCAGGCCCCAGAGCCGGTTCCATGGGTAAAGGGGCAGCGGCTGAGCCCAAGTCTGGGTGCCGCCAGGGAACCTTGGGTGTGAACGGGAAACGTCCCCTCCCGCCCCAGCCCGGGGCAGGAAGCGCAGAGTCACGGTGGGGGAGGAGGGCTGCTTCCTCCCGGCAGACCGCAGGGATGTGGGGCGGGGGTGGGGTGGGGGGACGGGGCACCCAGGGCCCAGCCGGAGAAGCTGTGAGGAACAGGGCCCAGCACCAGCGGTGCGGCCTGGAACACCAAGGGGCGGGGCACGCGGCTCTGGGTCAGAGCCCGAGGAGCTATGTCTGGGCCTAGAGGGCATGAGGTGGGGGCTGGCGTCGGGGCAGGCCTATCGTCCCGGTTCTGACCCCGACTGCTCCAGTGCCCTTCATCAAGGCACCCGGAGCTCCCTGACCTGGGTCCAGGGCCCCAGGGACTGTGTGGAGGACTCACCCGTCTGTTTTCCCCACCCCCTCCCGTGTCCTGGCCTCCGCACGGGCCCTGTGGTCTCTGCTCCGGGGACACAGCTGAGCTCTAAGCCAGTGGTCACCAACCTTTCGGACCACCGGTTGGCGACCGCTGCTCTAAGCCGAGAGGGTCCTGCCTCATCCTGCCTTCTCTCCCTCCGTGCTGGCCCCACCTGGAGCTCCACCCCAACCAGCTGAGCGCTGAGACAACTTTCTTTCCCGGGGGCAGAGGGGATGGCAGGGGCCACCGAGAAGGACGAAGGGGCACACACATCGCAGGCCGCACCCAGCAGCCCTCAGCTGCTCCCCGGGGGCCCCGGACCTCAACGCAGGGACGTCTAGCACTGCCTTCGGATGGATGGCTCATTTCTGCCACATGTGCGCCTCAGACCACACAGGCCAGGACGGAATAAACCCCAGGGAAGGGGCCCGACCCCAGCAGCCTGAGCCAGGCCCCTAAGAAACCCAGGCAGAGAAGGCCTCTGCCCCGTGGCTGGGCACCTTCAGCGTGCATTTTGTCCGAGCCTCAGTTTACCCTCTTACGCCTCAGTTTCCTGTGCCTCGGTTTACCCTCTTGTAAACTGAGGCAACTCGGAGAGGGGCTAGGGCCACCAAGGTGCAGGCCCACCCCCTGCGACTCCTTGCCAGGTGCCTCTGGTGACCTCTCCACCCTCTGCAGCAAGGACACCAAAATGCTCAGCCCTGAGACCCCAGTCAAGCCAGGAGCTTAGACGGCAGGTGGGTGACTGGGGGTCCCAGAGGGAACGCCTCACCAGTTTGGCTGCACGTTGAGGGTGCCGAAAGCCAGGCCTTTGTTCTAGGCCAGGAGCACTCCTGCTGGCTAGCCAGCCAGCCCCAGCTGACCAGGTGACCCCTGCCTCCTGCCTCAGTGACCCCACAGATCCGGTTCTGCCTTCAAAGTTGTTCCAGCACCATCCCCCCTCCACGGACCCCCAACCCACCCTGTCGTCTCTCACCCAAAATATGGGTCCCGAAAGCCCAACCTGGACCATGTCCCCCCACTTTGACCAGAAGGTAAAGGCCCAACGGATGAGCCTGGCATTATAGACCCAGTCCACACAGGGCCTGCTTCTTTAAAAAAAATTTTTTTTTGTTAATCCTCACCCGAGAATATTTTCCCATTGACTTTTAGAGAGAGTGGAAGGGAAGGGGAAGAGACAGAGAGAGGAACATCGGATGTGAGAGAAACACATCGATTGGTTGTCTTCTGAACACGCCCCGACCAGGGCTGGGACTCAAGCCTGCAACCAAGGTATATGCCCTTGACCAGAATCGAACCCAGGACCCATCAGTCCGCAGGCCGCTGCGCTACCCACTGAGCAACACCATACAGGGCGCCCTGGATGCCCAGCCCAAGGACATCACTGTCCCCCACAGGCACGCACGTGCTTTGCTCTCCATATTTCCTCTGTCTCAGTGCTCCCCGCCGGAACCAGGACCCTTCCCCAGACCCACCCCATCTGGTGCTGCAGCGGCTGGGGCAGGGGGCTGTCAAACTTGCTTCACTAGTCGAGGCTCTCCCACTGCACCCAGCAGCACGTGGCCAGGTCAGTGGGAGCTCACCCCAAATCCAGGGCTGTGAGCTTTTTCATATATGTACTGACTTCAGAGAGGAAGGGAGGGGGAGGGGGAGGGAGAGAGAGACGCATCAATGATGAGAGAGAGTCATGGATGGGTTGCCTCCTGCACGGCCCACACTGGGGATCGAGCCCACAATGCAGGCATGTGCCCTGACCGGGAATCGAACTGTGACCTCCTGGTTCATAGGTCGATGCTCAACCACTGAGCCATGCGGGGCCAGGCCAGGGGGCGTGAGCTTTCTAGGGCAACACTTGTCTTCTCCCTGCACCCTTCCATGAGTGACAGAGGAGTGTCAGACCTCGGCTCACTGGCAGAGCCACGGTCTCCTGGCCCCTCTCTGCTGGCTGGCCCAGGCAGGGGAGCCGGAGCATCTTGGTGGGCCAGGAGAGAGCTGGGCGCAGGGGAGGGAGAGAAGATCCGAGCTCCACAGCGGTGACTCCTCCCATCACAGCCGCCTGAGTGGTAGTGAGCACCATCTCCTGGGAGAGGCAGGCAGGTATGGGACAGGCCTGATCAGGGGGACCTCTTTGGGGACAGGGGGCCTCCCCCTCAGCATCGGGAGGGGAATGGCAAGGCCAGGCTGGGAGTGGCCCTGACTACACCAGGACTGGAGGTCAGACTTGCAGGACCAAGAAATGAAGCAGGAAGACGGGGGCTTTGCCAGGGGCAGGGACCTGGAGCAGAGTGGTCCCAGGGTCCTGGGGGTGGGCCCAGTTTTCCCCCTTTACTTGGGGAGGGGATCTTGAAAGGGGTGGACCTGCTGGTCTCCACCCGGGGCTTAATCTCACCCTTGTCCTATCACCATGGAAACCAGGAATTTCCTTCCAGGGTCCCCAGAGTAACAGACCCTGTTTCCATGGGGAACCCACAATTCCACATCAGCTCCCCAGTTGCCATAACAACCCCAGGGATTACCAGCCCCTGGGCTCTGCTACTCTCCACAACACCTCAGCCCCGCCCCCTTCGGTTGCCTTGGCAACAGAGGACGGTAAACCGAGGCACAGGAAAGCATAGGACCCAGCTAAGGTCCCAGAGGGGGCAGAGGACCTCGCCAGGTTTCCATGAGGTCGCCAGTCAGGGAGGGGTGGGCAGAGCAAGGTCCACTCCACCTCTGACCTGACCTCCCTGGAACCCTGAGTCCTCAAAGGCAAAACTGGGGAGTTCAACCTGGGCTCCCCACCTGTGACCTCAATGTATGTCCCATCCTGACCTTTGTGACCTTGAGTGCCCCTCAGCTCTGGTGTCCCCCTCCCCCCACAGTGTTCCTTTTCACTGGGAGGCTTTTGAGGGACATCCCTGCTCCAGCAGAAAAGGGGCCACTCATTTGCATGTTATTTTGCATAAACTTTCCATGCTGCCCTACTGCTAGCCTGTTGGGTGCTGTCCCCTTCCCCTCTCGCCCCTTCCCCATGCCCTCCCCCGGGGAAGCCTGGTGGGTGGAGTCCTCTGGATATGCCCCCACCGGCCCCCAGGCCCCCCGTCACTCCACTGTCCTGTTCTTGCTCCTGCTGTTTCGGTCCTGAAGCCCTTACGGCCCAAACTCAGCCTCCTCTGGCCCGGCTTCCCTGATTGGTCCCTGCTGTGGCTCTCTCTGTCCAGCCACTCGGCTGGACCCAAGGAGCACCTACTACATGTGAGACGCTGCGGAGCCCCGGCGTAGCAAGTACAATGAGGGCTACATGGGGACCCTGGGCTGAGGTCTGGCTTGGTGTGGGGAAAGGGAGGAAGGTCCCATGGAGAACACAGCTTGTGCAGCCCCTGCCCATGGGACAGGTAGAAAAACACAGGGTGGAGGCTGGGCCCGACCTCTGCCCCAAACTTGTTTGCTGACCTTGGTGTGACCCTGCCTTGGTGTCCCCACCAGGGCCCAGAGGGACCTCAGACTGATGATGCGGCTTCTTCCTGCAGGAGCACCCACAGCCCCTTCCCTCCCCCACTGGCAGCCCCGTGCTGAGCGGGCCCCAGGGGGAGGGCATGGGTGGGTCTGGACCTGGGATCTATGAGGGGAGAGGAAGGGCAGCAAGGGGTTGCTCCCCAGGGCGGGCCAAGACCCACAACTGGGGAAACAGGTTTGCCAGCTGATGTCAGCTCTCACGGCTGAAGGGAGGGGCGCAGGTGCTGGGGGAGCCTTCTGGCTGGGTGGCCGGCCCACTCTGGGGTCTATTCACACCCTTTATCAGTTCAACCCTTTACCTCATCTAACCCGCCCCCCCCCCCACCCCCACCCAGCACACACGCTGGGTCCCTAGCAGGGCTCCAGGCGGCACAGCCGCCTCCCCCGGAGCCAGCAGGGGTGGGGACAGCGTTCCGGGAGCAGGAGCAGCACCCAGTGGGCAGGAAGGCGGTGCAGTGCGGGCTTCCTCTCCGGGCAGCCTGGCCCCGCCTGGCTCCCAGTCCACACTCACATCCTGGATTTGTTTGCCAGGCCCGGGCTGCCCCCGGCCTGTCCAGGCTTCTAAGGCCGCAACCAGCCAGCTTGTGCCCCAGACCTGCCCTGTGAGGTGAGGAGCTGGGGGGCGGCGGCGGGGGGGGGGGGGGGGGCGCACACACAGATACACCTCCTGAGGGAACAGGGGGGCTGACCATTTGCTGAGCTCATCTAGAGGGGGGTGTGGAGGCATCCTCCCTCAGCAGGGGCCGCCCAGCCTGAAGACCCTCCATGAGCCTCCCTCAGTTTCATCACCTGGTCACAGGAGAAACCGAGGACCTAGAGCCTGCATGGCCACGGGCAGGGGAGGCGTGAGGGCCAGGGGCAGGTGTCCCTCTGATCCTTGCTCCTTCACAAAGACCAGCCCTTGGAGATGGAGACAGGCTGGGGTGAGGGACCCCGGTGGGGCCAGGGATGCAGCAACCTCTTCTGGCCCGGACCAGTCCTACTGGCCACCCCTCTGCAGGGTCCAGGCCGCTCTGAGGCCAGGGCTGAGCCACATCTCCAGAGAGGGAAGCTCAGAGGTGCACAGAGCTTGCCCTGGTCACACCAAAGAAGGACTTGCTTCCATCCATACACTGCCTCCTGCCCTCTCGCCACTGGAGTGGACTCCAGAAGCTGTGGCCCTCATGGCCTGGATTCCAGGTCCCTGGGGCCCCCACGCCGGCCTGTAGTCCCGGGAGATGGCCGGACAGCCTCTTCACAGAGGGCCAGCTGATCTGAGCACGAACTTCCCCCAGTGACCAGATCAGGGGCGCACAATAGTCCATTGTGCCCAGGGCACACCTGAGCCAGGAGCGAGATGCCAAGCAGGTGCAGGGAGGGAGGCTGGTGCTGGGTGAGGGGAGGGGGCATTATCCCGGGAGTCCTCCCTGCTGTGGATGCAGAAGGAAAGTGGGGGCCTGTGTGAACCAGACAGAGTTTGAGGAACCCCGGGTTCTCAGCTCTGACGACGCCTGGGTGGGTCCCCGCCTTCACCTTCTGAAGCCATTGGAGGAGGACTCGGAGACCAGACACAGGACAGGGAGCTCCGCGGAAGGGCGTCCCTCCATCGCTTTCAAACTTCCCTCCTAGCTCAGCCCCTACCCCCACGCTCAGCATCTAAGGCAAACCTTTTCTTCTGCCTGGACCCGGTGCGGCCCCAGTGTGGGGTGAAGGGGCGCTCACCGCTGCCCATCCCCTGGGGAAGCAATGGTGTCCGAGCGGACCCGCAGTGGGGACGCCCGGCTGCACACCCCCAGCTCACTCAGACCCCAGGGCGACGGGGCCACACCTGCAGGAGGGGCCAGGCCAAATGCAGACCCAGCCTCTCCGCCCCTCCCGACCCCGCCAACCTTTCCTTTCGTTTCCCAGCCTCAGTTTCCCCACTTGTAGAAGGGGGAAGTGCCGGGCCGCGGTCCAAGCCCTTCTCCGGCACGACCGAGGTGCGCGGTCCCCACCCCTCCACAGGATCTGCCGAGGTGCGCACCCGCGAGGACAGTCCCCCAGGTGTAAGGCGCACGCGTGTGCGCGCAGCCCGGGCACCCCCTGCGCGCGCGCGTCTACGCGGCCCGGGTGGCTCCGGGCGCGGGGCGCAGGTGCAGCAGGTGCGGGGCGCGCGGATCTGGGGACCCGGTGGTCGCGGGGCGGGGCGGGGCGGGGCGGGGCGGCCTCACCTGCGTGTAGTACCGCAGCCACAACTCGTCGAGTCGCTCCGAGGCGGCCATGGCCCGGCCCGGCTCCGGCCCTGCTGCGCGCCACCTGCCGCCGCCACCTCCTCCGCGCCGCCCGCCGGTTGCCCTCGGCCAGGCCCATGGGCGGCGGGCGTCACTCCGGGGCGGAGCGGCGAGGTACTCCTCGGGGTAAGTCGTCCTGGCCCCCGCCGCTGAGCCACTCAAAGCTGCACGCTCCTCCTCGCGGCCGGCCTCCGCCCCGCTTCCTGCACTTGGCGGCCGCCACCGCCGCCCCGCCTCTCCTGGGACCGAGCTCGGGGCGGAGAGCGGGCGGGAGGAGGAGCCTGAGGTCAGGGCGGCCCGAAGGGTGCCCCACAGCCCCGCCTCCGCGGCCCGCGCCCCCCCAGTGCCTGGGGAAGGGCCTCGCTGAGCCCCAGGAAAGTCGGGGTCAGGTGTTCCCGAGGTGTCCCGGGTCTAGATACGCCCGGGACGCAGCCTGCCTGGCTGGCCTTGCCACCATTTGTGCAAAGGAAAGGCTTGCGGGGCGCGGGGAAGGCGCTGCGGGCCGTGGGCAGTGTCCGGTGCCCTTCGACAAGTAATTGTAACAATAACCATGGCGACCACTTGTAGAGCTGACCACGTGCAGGTGCTGCTTTCAGCGTCTTATAGGCAGACCGAGTACTACTTAAAAAAAAAAAAAAAAACATTTTAAAAAATTGACTTCAGAGAGGAAGGGAGAGAGAAACATCAATAATGAGAATCACTGATTGGCTGCCTCCTGCACACGTCCCCTCCTGGGGATGAAGCCCACAACCAGGGCACGGGCGCTGATGGGGAGCTGAACCCAGGACCCTTCAGTTCGCAGGCTGACGCTCTATCCACTGAGCCAAGCCGGCTAGGGCCCAAGTGCCACTTTTCTGCATCGACTGTTGGTGGAGCAGAATGGGGGTCAGCGAGCAGCAGAACCCGCCCAAAGTGACCCCCTGGAAGAGCAGTGCCCTCACCCGTGGGGCAGATCCCCAGGAGATTTAGCCAAGCTCTCCTGGGTGCGCTGGTGGGAGCAGGGGCCGCTCCAGGTTCAGTGCTTACTTCACATATTTCGAATTCTTTAACCTTGAGAGGTTAGAGGCAAGAGGGTGCCTCATGCCTTTGTTTTGCAGGAGGAGAAACGGAAGCCCAGAGCGGCCAAGGTAGGACTACCTGGGCAGCCAGGGGCAGCATGGACAGGGACAAGAGGCCTGACTCACTCCTTGCTGGGCCCCTGCCACCTTCACCCCTAGGCTTCTTTCCATCAACCTTTCCCGCTGGCTTGGGAGGTGAGGGGGCCCTCTGGTGTTGAGGAGGGGCCAGGCCCTTGGTTGGGGCTGGGGGGAAGTTTGTGGGGCCCCAGAAAGAGTGTAGGACTGGACCAGTCTGGAGCCCCTAGACCTTGGGAAGACAGACTCTGTCCCCACCCCCATCTTCCCCTGTTCTGTCCTCTTGGCTTCCTAGGCAGCCCTCTACACTGGCCTTTTCTCCTGCCCCGTCCATCCTACCACTGAGCTGACATTTCCTTTTTATTTTTTTAATATATTTTATTGATTTTTTACAGAGAGGAAAGGAGAGGGATAGAGAGTTAGAAACATCGATCAGCTGCCTCCTGCACACCTCCCACTGGGGACGTGCCCGCAACCAAGGTACATGCCCTTGATTGGAATCGAACCCGGGACCCTTGAGTCCGCAGGCCAACGCTCTATCCACTGAGCCAAACAGGTTTCGGCCTGACATTTCCTGAGTATCTGCTACCTGCATACCAGGCACCCCACCTGACGCAGGAGATAGGGAGCGAAAAGGCCCAGGTTAGTGAGATCAAGAAGGTCGTTTGGGGGAGCAGGATGGGGGGGGGGTGTCTGTGGCAAAGCGGCATTTATCTTCCCAGGTGGGAGGAGATGGAGTTTGGGGGACCCCAACATGTTGTCAGATCTTCACTTTAGCCAAAGGGGTCTCGGTTGTCAGGGCACGCTGATTAATGCAGGGAAGAGCCTACCAGGGAGCAGTGCCCTGGTGGCCACCTGGTGCAGTCCAGGCCAAACCAGCTCTCCCCTTAGTTCATGGGAACTAAGCTCTAGGGGTTCCTTGGGGCCCAGGCTGGGGATTGCTCTTCTCCAGGCTGGGTAGTCTGACCCCGGGTACTTTTCCACTCCAGGGGTGTCGGAGAGATGGGAGAGGACCATCCATGATCCCGAAGGGAAATTGCCATCCAGGCAAGCCCTGCATCGCGCAGGCTTTGTCTGAGCTGAGCGTGGACACAGAAGGGTCTAGGGGGCCCATGGACATCCCAAGAGCCACTGATGGTGGGCACAAAGGGAGAGGTAGACCTCTTGTTAGGTGGGGTCGGAGTGGCGAGTCAGAGAAGGCTTCTTGAAGGCTTTGGAGCCTTGAAGAATCAGAACAAGTGCACAAAGGTTGGGTCAGCGCACTCCAAGTGGCCGGCGTGGAGTGAGCTGTGGTTAGCGCTTAGGCAAAACCTGGGCGATCGACGCGCTCTGTTCTCCTTCACTCAGGTCTGATTCCACTTGCTGCTTTCTCACTGATTGACGTTGAACGCCTCAAGCTTTGCCCGCCCCCTACCGACTGGGCGAGTAGTAGGGGAGAGAGGGGGCGGGCCCTTCCATAGCAACTCAGCATAGATTGGCTTTCGGGACTTCCTGCTCTCTCATTTTCGTCCTCGGATTGGCTGTGAGAGTCATCTACTCATTGGGCCTGCGCAGTGTAAGACTGACGGCGAGGAGGGGCTTGGCGGGCAAGATGGCTGCTCCTGCGGCCGGTGTGGGCAGGCTAGAGGAAGAAGCGTTGCGGCGAAAGGAACGGCTGAAGGCCCTACGGGAGAAAACCGGGCGCAAGGTGAGGAGTGGGGGGGGGGGGTGAGGGGCGTGGCTGTGGTAGCCAGCGTTCGGAACCGGGACGAGAGGGCTGGGAACTACCAGGAAAAGGCCGCTGCCGGCGACGCGCATGCGCACGGGGCTGGAGCATGCGCGGGGCGGGCGGCCGGGCCGTGGTCGGGGCGCTGCGGACCCTTTTGCCCGCGGGATGTTTCCCGCGTGGGTCTCCAGAGCCAGCGGCCGTCTCAGAGGCTGGCTGGTGTGGGCGTGATGGGTTCGCGTCGGAACGCGCAGAAACTCCCGTTTCCCCGGGACCCAGCCGGCCTTCCACTTGGAACCCAGGTGCATCCCCTGAGTAGCGGAGCCGCCTCCGGACGCCCAGCTGGGACCGTTGAGGACAAGACTCCAGAGGGAAAGGCCCATGATAGGTCAGGGGGGACCTGAGGGCGAGAGGACGGCGCTCAGTTCTTGCCCAGCCGACTTCTCGGGGATGGACTTCCTAAGCCGACTAGTTGCCATACTGGCAGGCTCTTCCCCTTGCTGCTGTTTTGACACCAGAATGGTCTGATTCCCTTCCTGCTTTATCTTTCCGAAGTAATGGAGAGCCAAAGAAGAAGGAGAGCCTGAAGTTCACTGTCTGTGTGCAAACCCTGGCCCTTTCCCTGGGGGCTGTGGGGCTGGGGACACATTGCTTCATCTCTGTGAGCCCCCGTTTTCTTCCTAACAACCCCCGCACCCTCGTTCATCCTCACCGGATTATTTTGAGATCTAACAGGATCATCTGTATGAAAAGGCCCTAAAGACAACGGAGGGATGGAGGTTGTTGGGTCTGCTCTTGTTGGATGGATGGAAACTCGGTCCTGAACGCAACAAAATACAATGCATTGAAATATCTAGATGGGTGAGGGGTGGGGGGTGGGGGGTGGGGGGGAACAGGGACTCCACTTTCCAACTTAAAAATGAAAAAAAAAAAAATCAGGCTGGTCAGCCCGGCCCGTTTACTTTCTGCGTGGTGCGCTGGGGTTCCGTGGGAAGGCGAAAGGGGGAATAAGAGTGAAGCTTGCCAGATTGACGTCTGCTTTTGTTGGCAACTTGTCAGCACCGTCTGACAGTTATCCCCACAAACCACCTGGCCTAGGGGACCTCAGGTTTCACTCAGCCTTTCAACAGCTTCTAGTCAAGTGTTATTGACTTGGGTTTAGGGCCCATGTTATTGGGACTGGGTTTGAGGTCAATACAAAGGACAAGATGGCATCCACATCTTTCGGGCCCGTGGCCATGGGAAGGATGCCCAAGGCCATCAGGAGATCTGGCCTTAACCCTACCAGACCTGAGGCCCTGAACCTAACTGTCCCCTATACCTGGGCTCCTGAGCATTAAAGAGAAAAAATCAACATGATATAGAAAAATGTTAGTTACATGCAAACAAGTGGTTAGAATAAGATGGAACTTGGAGACATTGTAGAAAATAGGTCTAGGCAAAGTACCGAAAATTAGGTACAGCGGTATAGCGGCAGATTCGGAAATTACCGAAAAATGGGTACAGCAGTCTGGTAGGAATTCTCTCAATGGGCTGACAGTATAGCCTGATTTTTTTTTTTATTGTAAGAATATACACAACAAAATTTACCATTTAGAATGTACAATTCAATTTGAATTAAGTACATTCACAATGGTACGTAACTATACCACTGTTTTCAGAATATCTTTATCATCCCAAATGGAAACTGTACCTTTTAAATATCAGACTCAAACCCCATCCTCCTCTTATCCCAGCCCCTGGCAACCACCATTCTACTTTCTGTGTATGAATTGGACTCCTTTAGATCTCTCAGATAAGTAGAACTAGGGGCCCACGAATTCGTGCACCTTGAAAGGAACTGTGGGGACACGAGGCTGCAGTGGGCACAGGGGCGGGTCTTGGCCCCTCCTGCCGCAGCCCCCAGTCCCCTGTCTATGGGCAGCCCTGCTCCCCTGCCGATGCAGTGCTGACGGCGCAAAGCGCTTTTGGCCATCAGCGGGTGCCAGTGACAGCTGCTGCCTGGATCGCCCCTCAGGAGCAGGGGGAGGTGGAGAAGCAGCGGGTGTGGTGCGCGGGAGCACAGAATTTTCAGTAACCACTAGAGGCTCGCCCGGATGACAGCAACCAACGCCCCGCCTTGGTCTGGCGCCCCCTGCTCACCTGCTTCACCATCCCGCCACGCCCAATGCCCACCATGTTCCGCGCGTGCCCCCTGGGGGTCAGTGCACATCATGGCGACCGGTTGTTCAGTTGTTCCGGTCTATTTGCATGTTAGCCTTTTGAATATAGAGATTATATAGCATTTGTCCTTCTCTAACGGACTTATTTCACTCAGCATAACGTCTTCAGGGTTCTTCCATGTTGTGCCATGTGTCAGAATTTCATTCCTTTTTAAGGCTGAACAGTATTCTATCGTATGTAGAGTTGACCCTTGAACAATGATTAGGGGTGCCCAACTCCCCCCCCCCCCCCCGCCCCCCTGTCAAAAATCTGTGTATATCGCCGAAACCGGTTTGGCTCAGTGGATAGAGCGTCGGCCTGTGGACTCAAGGGTCCCAGGTTCGATTCCGGTCAAGGGCATGTGCCTTGGTTGCGGGCACATTCCCGGTGGGGGGTGTGCAGGAGGCAGCTGATCGATGTATCTCTCTCATCGATGTTTCTGACTCTCTATCCCTCTCTCTTCCTCTCTGTAAAAAATCAATAATAATAAAAAAAAATCTGTGTATATCTTAAGCCAGCCCTCTGCATACATGGCTTCTCAACTTTGGGTCAAAATACTGTTTTCAATCCAAGGTTTGAATCGAGGGTGGGAAACCTGGGATGCTGAGAGCTGACTATGTATTTATTGAAAAGAAGTCTGCGTATAAGTGGGCCTGTGTGGTTCGAGCCTGTGTTCTTCAAGGGTCAACTGTGTATACCACATTTTGTTAATTTTGACTGTTGTGAGCAATGATTGAGTCTCTAGTTTTAATTCCTTTGAGTATATACACAGAAGTGGAACTTGGGGATCACATAGTAATTCTATGTTTAACTTTTTAAGAAACCGCCAGACTGATTTCCATAGCAACCTTCTCATTTTACATTCCCAGCAACAGTGCACAAGAATTCCAGTTGTTGATTATAGCCATCCTAATGGGTATGAAATGGTATCACATTGTGATTTTGATTCATGTTTCCCTAATGATGTTGAGCATCTTCTCGTGCAACTGTGGCCATTTGTGTATCTTTGGAGAAATGTTTATGGAGCTCTTTTGCCAATTTCTTTTTTTAAAATATATTTTATTGATTTTTTACAGAGAGGAAGAGAGAGGGATAGAGAGTTAGAAACATCGATGAGAGAGAAACATCGATCAGCTGCCTCTTGCACACCCCCTACTGGGGATGTGCCCGCAACCAAGGTACATGCCCTTGACCGGAATCGAACCTGGGACCCTTGAGTCCGCAGGCCGACGCTCTATCCACTGAGCCACACCGGTTTCGGCATCTTTTGCCAATTTTTAAATTGGGTTTTTGTTGTTGTTGAATTGTAGTACTTAATATATTCCTGCATATTAACCCCTTATCAGATATGTGATTTGTAACTATTTTCTCCCATTCCCAAGGTTGCCTTTTCACTTTCCCGATAATGTACTTTGATGGACAAAGTTTAATTTTCATGAAGTCTAATTTATCTATTTTTTTCTTTTGTTGATCCTGCTTTTGGTGTCAAACCTAATGAACCATTGTCAAATCCAAGACTATAAAGCTTTTCTCCTATGTTTTCTTCTAAGAGTTTTAGCTTTTGTGTTTAGTACTTTGATCCATTCTGAGTTAATTTTTGATAACACGCCCACCAACTGAGCCACACCGGCCAGGGCTCTTTGGTTAAATTTATTCCTGAGTGTTTTATTCTTTTTTGTGCTTTTGAGATTGTTTTTCTTAAATTTCTTTTCAGATTGTTCATTGTTAGTCTGTAGAATTCAACTGATATATTTTCTGTTGATTTTGCACATTGGAACTTTGCTGAATTCATTTATTAGTTCTAATAGCTTTTGTAGCCTCTTAGGTTTTCTGCATATCTATCTATATAAAAGCCTAAGCAACTGTTATGATGGAACGACCGGTTACAATGACACACACTGACCACCAGGGGGCAGACGCTCAAGGCAGGAGCTGCTTCCAGTCCACAGGTCCCGATTGCCCAATCGGGGCCAGTCCCCGGGTTGGGATGGGGAACTGGGGGTGGGTGGCGGTGGATGAGCGCGGCGAGGGAAGGAGGAGGGGGTGAGGCGGGGAACCGCGTGGTGGCAGTGCATGGGCAGTGAGGGAAGGAGGAGGCGGCAAGGCGGGGAACCTGATCGGTCCTGATTGCCGGCCAGGCCTAGGGACCCCCACTTGGGCACAAATTTTGTGCACCGGGTCTCTATTAAAAACATATCTGTGAACAGATAATTTTACTTCTATCCTGATGCCTTTTATTTCTTTTTCTTGCCTAATTGCTCTGGCTAGAACTTTCAGTAACATGTTGAGTAGAAGTGGTGAAAGTAGGCATTCTTTTGTTTTAATTCTGATTTTAGGAAAATACTTTCAGTCTTTCACCATTGAGTGTGATGTTCAAATATGGGTTTTTCAAATATGGCTTTTATGTTGAAGTTTCCTTCTATTTCTAGATTGTTAAATGTTTTTATTATGAAAGGGAGTTGAATTTTGTCAAATGCTTTTCCTCATCAATTGAGTGAACATGTGGGTGTGTTTTTTGCTTTCTACTTTTGTATTGCATGAATGGATTATTGTATGTTGAGCCATCCTTGCATTTCAGGAATAAATTCTACTTGGTCATGGTATATAAACCTTTTAATCTGCTGAATTCAGTTTGCTAGTATTTATTGAGGATTTTGCATCAGTGTTCACGAGGGATACAGGTCTGTAGTTTTCTTGTAGTGTTTTGGCTTTGGAATCAGGGTAATGCTGGCCTCTTAAAATGAGTTAAGAAGTGTTCCCTCCTCACTGTTTTTGAAGAGTTTGAAAAGGATTGGTGTTAATTCTTCTTTAAGTGTTCAGCAGAATTTACCAGCAAAGCCATTTAGCCCCAGGCTTTTCTTTGTTGGGAAGTTTTTGATAACTTATTCAGTTTCCTTATTAATTACTAGAGGCCCAGTGCACAAAATTTGTGCACAGGCAGGGTCCCTAGGCCTGACTGGCAATCAGGTCCGATCAGGGCCTTCCTTCGTTCCACGCCGCCCCCGGTGGTCAGCGCATGTCATAGCGAGCGATCGAACTCCTGGTCCAACTACCAGGGGGACAATTTTCATATTAGGCTTTTATATATATAGGTAGGTCTGTTAACATTTTTTACTTCTTTATGAGTCAGTTTCAATACATTGTGTGTTTCTAGGAATTTTTCCCATTTCTTCTGTGTTTTCATGGTTGGCATACTAATGGCTACTTTAATTGGGTTTACTCTTCACAGTTCTGGCTTCAGAAAGCTCTTGGCTGCAAGCTCATTTCTGAAAAAGTTGCATTCGGAAATCACATGGCTTTCTCTTGGAATTGAGAGGTCACTGCCTTTGTAGTTTCCTTGCATTCTTTTTAAGCAACAAGAGTTACTGTGCAATGGACACAGACACTGGGGCGGTGGGGGCTTGCTCTCGGGGGTGGGAGTGGCGGGGGGGGGGTCAATCGGGGAAAAAAGGAGACATGTAATACTTTAAACAATAAAAAAAAAGTTATTGTGAAGTCACATTCTTGACACCACTGGAAGCTTTTTCCTTTCCTGGTGTGCGTTTTCTCTCCAGGAGCTCTTAATTCCTTCCCACCCCCCACCCCCATATCTAGTCTTTTTCCTGCATGGAAGGGGAAATGGGAATATATTGTTGGCTTTTCAGTCACCAGGCTGTGGTATCAGTGGTAGATCAGTAGCAGGTGATAAAAGTGTTTGATTTGGTTCAAAATGGGTTATTGGAGCTGGTAATTCATTTCTTCCACAGATGTATACTGAACACCTTCTGTGCACCAGTCATTCAGGCACTGGGGGTCTAGCAGTGAGTGAACAAAGCAGTCAGAAGTCGCTGCCCCAACAAGCCTCCATGCAGCTCGAGAGAAGGAAGTCAAGCAGGCATGTGTCGTGGTAGATGGAGGTGGTGCTGTGGAGAAAAGGAAAGAGATGGGGAGTGCAGAGTGCACCTGTTTCCCCTGTCGCTCTAACCGGTTAAGCTTGTTGAGGGTTAACGTGGTTAATGATACCAGCTGCCTGGCTTATCTTATCTGGTCTGACAACCCTGGGAAGAAGGAAGAAGGGTGAGTTTATAATTGAAAACACAGACCGATAAAACTGAAGTGTTTTCCTCGAGGTCACATAACTAAGGTATCCCAGGTGAGTGCTAGAGTTAGAAGGGACCGTGAGAACAGGTGGTGGTTCTCTTTTTTATTTTCTTGATTTTAGAGGGAGAGAGAGAGAGGCATCGATTTGTTGTTCCTCTTACTTATGCATCCATTGGTTAATTCTTGTCTGTACCCCGACCGAGGATCAAATCCGCAGACTCGGCGTATCAGGACGACGCTCTAACCAACTGGGCTCCCTGGCCACGCCTCACGTTACACTTTCTGATATCCTTTAGGTTTTGTAAATTACCTGCTCACAAACAGGTAGTAAAAGAGGATAGGCCCAAGTCCAAGCTGCCTCTGCGTAATGCCTAAATCCCCCTGGATTCCGATTCTGGCCCTCTACCCCCCTGGCGAGGACAGGTGTAGCCTTATGTGCCACAATTCCTTTTTTGTATTTGTCCCTATTGTGGCAAAATAGATGAACATAAAACTTGTCGTTTAACCACTTCTCAGGGGCATTAAGTATATTCACAGTGTTGCACAATCATCACCACTATTTCTAAACTTTTTCATCATCTCAAACAGAAACTCTGCACCCCTTAAGCAATAACTCCCCATTCTTTTCTTACCCCAGCCTCTTGAAACCTCTAATCTACTTTCTGTCTCTGACTTAGCTATTCTATACCTCATGGAGGTGGAATCGTACAATATTTGTCCTTTTGTGACTGGCTTATTTCACTTACCATGAGTTTTCAAGGTTCATCCATATTCTAGCATCTACAATCAGCCAACTTGTACCCCGATCGGGGGCGGAGCCAGCCAACCGACCGCCCCCAGCCCCTCCCCCAGCCGGCCCAGCTCCAATCGGCCCCAATCAGGGCAGGCCAGCCGGGTGCCAGCCGGGCCCCACCCGTGCATGAATTCGTGCACTGGACCTCTAGTGTTACAGAATTTTTAAAAAATATATATTTTTATTGATTTCAGAGAGGGAGAGAAACAGCAATGATGAAAGAGAATCATCGGCTGCCTCCTGCACACCCCCTACTGGGGATCGAGCCCGCAACCTGGGCATGTGCCCTTGACCAGAATCGAACCTGGGACCTTTCAGTCCACGGACCAAGACTCTATCCACTGAGTCAAACCGGCTAGGGCCAGAATTTCATTCCTTTTTAAGGCTAAATAGTATCCCATTATATGCATACTAGAGGCCCGGTGCACGAAATTTGTGCACGAGTAGGGTCCCTAGGCCTGGCTGGCTATCAGGGTCAATCTGTGGGGCGACCGGTGGGGCAATAGGGGCCCCCACTCGCACCCACCTTGGCCTGGCGCCACCTGCTCACCTGCTTCACCATCCTGCTGCGGTCCCGCTCTTGTTGGGGCCCATTGGGTCCAGCAGCGCCTCCACTGCTGCCCGCTGCCAGCACCGCATTGCCAATGCCCGCCATGTTCTGCACCGCCCCCTGGTGGTCAGTGCACGTCTAACTCCCGGTTGGTTGAACTCCCGCCTGTGGGGACAATTTGCATGTTAGCCTTTTGTCATATAGGAGGATACCACATTTTGTTTATCCCTTCATCTGTTGATGGATACCTTCATTGTGACTAACGCTGCCACTGGTGTGGTGGTGTGCTTACTGTTGTATAAATATCTGTTGGAGCCCCTGTTTTCAGTTCTTTTGGGCATATACCTAAGGGATGGCATATCTGGGTCATTTTCTATGTTTAACTTTTAAAATAGATTTGTATTGATTTCAGAGAAGAAGGGAGAGGGAGAGAGAGATAGAAACATCAATGATGAGAATTGATGCCTCCTGCACACCTCACACTGGGGACCTAGCCTGCAACCCTGGCATGTGTCCTAAGTGGGAATCGAACCAGTGATCCCTTGGTGCGTGGGTCAGCGCTCAACCACTGAGCCACACCGGCTGGGCATCTATGTTTAACTTTTTGAGGCACCACCAAACTGTTCGCCACAGTAGTTGTACCATTTCCCATTACCACCAGCAATGCATGATGTTTCCAGTTTCTCCACATTCTTGCCAACTCTTATCTGCCTTAAAAAAAATGGCCATCCTACTGGGTGTGAGGTTTTAATTAGCATTTTCCTAATGTGGTTTTGATTAGCATTTTCCTAATGATTAGGCTGTTGAGCATTTTTTCATGTGCTTATTTGCCATTTGTACAGTCTTTGGAGAAATCTATTCATGTCCTTTGCCCATTTTAAAAAAATTGGATTGTTTGAGTTGTTGAGTTCTTTATATATTCTGGATATTATACTGTTATCAGTTATGGAATTTGCAAATGTTTTCTTTCATTCTGTGAGTTGTTTCTTCACTCTCGGTAGTGTCCTTTGATGCACAAAAGTTTTTAAGTTTTGATGAAATCCAAATTATCTATTTTTTCTTTTGTTACATGTGCTTTTAGTGTCATTTAATCTCCATAGCTCTTGAGTGACATTTCTATTAGGGTAAATGCCTGGAAGAAAGACAATCAAGGGTCTAAAGTTTGAGTTAATTTTCTAGCTCATAGTCATTTTTTGTGGGACCTGTGAATGGTGAGTCTGGAGACAAAAGTATGGCCTCCCTGCTGGACAGACTCCAGCGTCGAGCTCACTCAGCTTGCTCTGCTGATGGAGAGTGCCTGCTTGCCCCATGCAGATGGCTCCTTGCTAGTCCGCTGACACTCAGTGGCAGGCCTGTCACCGATACCTACTGTACGCATGGTTGTGCTCAAGGTGGAATTCGGGCATGGGGTTGATTTCCCTTGTGGTGGTCTCCTCCTCTTCCTACCGCCAGAATATAAACTCATGATGTCACAGTGATATTATGGAGGGACCAGTCCTGAGATTGTGACAGATGGAGATGAGATTAGGGCCATAAACTTCCCATATATTCAGTAAAGAAAACTTGGGTGTAGCCATGCAGCTCAGCAGTTTTACAAAGCGCTTACTTGTAGCCCACCTGATGGGATGGATTTATCAGGTTGAAAGAGGGTCAGAGGTCATGGAGCATAAGGGACTCTCCTGGATTCTAGCCCATGCAAGACTCCCTGAGGGCAGGGGACTCTGCACTGCTGTGGCACTGCCTAAAGCGGGTCCTGCAGGCCAGCCAGCAAGGTTGACAGGTGAGAGGACGACATACAATACTAGACTGTGCTGCTAGGGTTCATTTCCTGGGAAAGCCAGGCTGAGTCTGGGGATGCTTCATAGGAAGACTCCGTGGATCTTGAGCTGGGCCGTGGAGGGGGCCGGGGAGGGAGTACTGAGGTAGCTGGAAAGGAGTGTTCCAGGGGAGCAGGTCAGAGGGGGGAGCATCCATGGGCACAGAGGGGGGGCCGGGGGGGATGCTCCAGAGGGTTTGACAGCAAGCAGTTGGCAGTGATGGAGGCGGGGTGAGGTCTGAAAGTGCTCCCGGCTGGGAGGACAGCCAGCCCAGGCACACGTTTCTGTATTGTATTTGAACCTCATTTTTTGGAGCTCACCCAGAAGTTCCAGGCTGGGTGAGGAGGTGAACAGTTCAAGGCTGTGCGGATGAAGCTCTGTGGCATCTCTGTGGTGCTGACCACTGGGGCAGTGTGAGGCCACGCCGTCCTCCTCCGACCTCTTCCTCAGCAGCCAAGTGGAGACTCCAAAAGGTAATGATCTTGGCACAAACACTTGCCCTTGGCTGTTGGATTTCCTGAGCATTTGGCCTGGATTGTGCTGTCTCTTTCTGCCCTGAGACAGAGGCAGACTGGTTGGGCAGCAGGCCAGGCCCTCGGGTTGGACGTGACCTCAGGGCCAAGGTCTGGCAGTTAGCTTGCAGGTTCAGCAGCAGTTCCTGTTTTTCACGGGGCTCTGGAGACCAGCCCTGGAGAGCAGCTCTGTTCAGTGGAACCGGATGCGATGCTGGTGGTGTTCTGTGTGTAACCCACGCTGCCCAGCACCATAGCCGCAAGCCACATAGCTCTTCAGCCTTAAGATGTGCTAATGTGCCCTGGCTGGTCTGGCTCAGTGGATAGAGCATCAGCCTGTGGACTGAAGGGTCCCAGGTTCAATTCCAGTCAAGGGCACATGCCCAGGTTGTGGGCTTGATCCCCAGTAGGGGGCGTGCAGGAGGCAGCCTATCAATGATTCTCATCACTGATGTTTCTATCTCTCCTCTCCCTTCCTCTCTGAAATCAATAAAAATATTTTTAAAAGTGTGGCTAATGTGACATTTTATTGATTTTAATTTTATTCCATTTTAATTACTTTACATTTAAACAGACACCTTTGACTTATGGCTGCCTTATTGGACAGCATCTCTGAGGACTTGCTCCATCTAGCCTCACTTATGAGGACGTGTCTCTACCTAAACTCCCGCTTATTGAAAGCTAAGAGGTTAGTGGAGACTCAGATGACCATCAGATCAGCCTTGGAGCCTAGAATTGGGACAGAGGATTTGGAGTGGTCAATCTTAATGGCCAGTGTCTCCAGCAGATGCTTACTCCTGGCCTTCTCTGTGGAGGTGCATGCTACGTTCAGAGCAGTGTAGTTGTGAACTGCACACTTCAGCATCCAAGCACGGGGCAGTGTGGGAGGGAGCAGTGCCAAGGTAGAAGAGGGGAGCACGCTGATACTTGCTGATGTGGGTGCATGGGGAGGGGTCCCTGGCCAGTGTGGGGTGAGGGCAGAAGAGGAGCTGGAGGGGGGCTAGCAAGTGTTGGGGGTTGTGGGGGCTGGATAGGGAAGAGCCCAGTGTGCTGGGTGAGGAGTCCGACTTGTCTGTGTTCTGCTCACCCCTCAGGAAGTTGCCTTCGTCTCTAACCCAATGTGGCACCTCCCCATGCTCAATAGCTGGCTGCAAAGTCAGCTGAGGAGGTCGTGTGTGGGGCCTTTTGCAGGCTGGCTGTCATAGCATTTACCTGGCAGTGTGTGACGGGATCTCACGGTTAGCCCTTGGAGGTAGCTGTTGGTTTATCCCTGTTTAATCGAACAGGAAACCTGGGGCTGAAGGGATCTCATGGCGATGCAGAACTCTGTCCCGTGTCCCTCTAGCCCTCTAGCCCTCTAGCCCTCACCCCAGCTGCTTGAGAACAAGCAGGTCTCCATCACAGACAGAAATTGCCATCAGGTTACCTGGTGGGAGCCGCGGGTGCAGTGGAGAGAGAGGGCTTTGGAGCCAGGCAGACGTGGTTTAAATCTCAGCTCTACTCATCACATCTGTGGGACTCAGGACAGATCTTTAACCTTTGAGCCTTCCTCCTCTTGTCTGAAAAGTCGTGACAGCTCCTGACCTCCCCATTAGCTGGGCGTACGGGGAGGGTGTCTGTGAAGTGTCCAGCTCGGGGCCTCGCACACCGGCCCTTCCTAAGTGGGGAGGTTGGGGTGGCCCTCCAGTCCTCTGCTGAGTGGCAGTGGGTCACTGCCCTGTTTCCGTTGGAAGCAAAGAGGACGTCCTCCTGTCCCCGGCTTTTTTCAGCAGAGCCCTGGTTCTTTGAAGGTGAAAGTTCCCTTTTGTGTGAGGATTAGATGACCCAGGAAGTGGATTTGCAGAGTGCAGCCAAGGTGGGGTGTGTAGTCAGTCCCTGTTCTTCCCAAGGACCGACTTTCTCGGCCAGTGAGAGGGAGTGCCTTGTGGGCAGGCATGTGGGGCTCCCAGCACAGACACCTGTTGATGAGCCAGTATGGGGGCTTTGCATTGAGTCATCTCGCTGAGGCCTTGACTCGTGTGAAATGAAGATGTTTGCTCAACCAGGTTCTTAGACCTCCCGGTGCCTCTGGGTCTCCTGGGGAAACAGTTTGCAATCTCCTCTCTGGCTCCACCCTAGACCTTCTATCTTGGGTGTAGATCTTGGTGCAGAGCCTAGAAGTCCATGCATTTTTTACGTTCCACAGATGGTTCATTTTTCTGGAATCTCTGATCACTCTGGCTTTCTGTCACTGGAAGTTGAGCACCTCCTTCCCTGGAGCATGGCTGGCGTCCTCACTGGGAACTCTGCAGCCACCCCCAAGCACACGTTTGCTGAGCACCAGCCGAGTGCCAGGGGCCTGGGTGGACAAGACTGCCTCCCTGCCTCACCAGGCGCCCACAGGAGGCGTGGCTGACAGTGCGTGTGTAAACGGGGGTAAAACCAGGAGCTTGTGAGGGCTCCGGTGGGAGTGTGTGGGGAGGGCAGTGCAGCTGCCTGAGCATGAAGGATCTCGGTGTGGGAGGTGGGGGTTGGGCCAGGGAGGAGGCAAGTGGCAGAGGGGATGCCAAGGTCTAGGGAAGAACATTTCTGGCTGAGCAGGGAACTAGCTTGGCTCTTTGAGGGCCAGAAAGGATCTCTGGGTGGCAGGATTAGAGTGGAGGGTTGGGGGGCAGGGTGCGGTTGAGAATAGAGAGGGCCTGGAAGGCGGGGCCACTCCATAATGGGGGTGGGGAGGCCTGACTGTGTGGAGGTGGGAGGCGGCTGCATTAGCCCCCCTGTGAGGCAGGGGGGGGGGCCTGCTTCTGAGATGAGCCGTGTGGGGCAGAGTGGTTTTGAAGGGGAAGTGCGGGTCTGGTTTTGGCTGTGTGAGCCGAGGGTGACCGTTAGAGCTCTCCGCGGGGAGAGGCGGCAGGCGGGCATCTGGGCTCGGATGGATGCTAGTGTGGGAGGGAGATGAAGCCCAGGGCTGGATGAGTTAGACAGCAAAGGTGAAGACAGGCATTTAGGAGGAATGGCTGGAAGTTGGAGGGGTGGGGGCCAGTGGTGCTGAAAGAAGCCAGGTGAGGAAAGGGGATCTTACAGAAAGCCATCTCACCGGTGATCTGATCATAACGTCCTAACTGGGCAGGTCGTGGTGGGTAGTCACACCCCTGGCACATAAACTTTTAGTGAAAGGTTTATCTTTGCCCTAAGCAAGCCCTGCCCTATGTTCCTGTGCTTCTGGGTTAATACACCTGCCATCGGACATCTGCCGTCAGGCCCTTTCTGTGCTGGACCTGGGCAGAGCCTCACGTGTAGCCTCCTTCCCTCAGGGGCCTTCCCTTAATCCCAGCTCCCAGCTCCCCTGGTTCCTCTCCAGTTTTGTTTTGGAGGGAATCTACAGCTTGAACTTTTGAAGTAATTCCAAGAGGAAGTAGAGTTGCTGTGGTAATGACGCCCTGTGGGGAGTAAAAGCCACTCTCCAGGGCTGTTCTGACTCAGGGCTGGAAAGAGCTGTTCTGTCTAGAGAAAGCATGTGGCTGGAGCAGAAAACATTTGTCCTTTCAAGGACAGCGCCCCTCCCCCTGCACCTGGTGTTCAGGGCCGGCACCTCTAGAATTCACACAGGCTGATTTGAGTCCTAAAGAAAGCACCTGCTTGGTCCCTGCGAGCAGGGCTCTCCAGCCTGGGTGCAGGGCTCTCTATGGGAGTGGGAGTGCGCGTGGGGCCCTGTGGGGTGAGGAGTAAGTTACCTGGCTCTTCTGCACCCCTGGTGTTACTCTTATTTCCTTTTAACTATATTTTTATTGATTTCAGAGAGGAAGGGAGAGAGAGAGAAACATCAGTGATGAGAGGGAATCATTGACTGACTGCCTCCTGCACGCCCCACACTGGGGATGGAGCCCGCATCCTGAGCATGTGCCCTGACCAGGAATTGAACTGTGACCTCCTGGTTCATAGGTTGATGCTCAACCACCTAGCTACACCGGCCTTACTCTTACTGTGGAGTGCCTGCTGAGTGAGGGCAGACTGGGATCAGCAGGGAAACAGCCGTGTGCCATCAGCTATAATACAGTGTGCTCCTATACGCCATGATGGATAGGAGGGAGGGCTGGCAGCAGGGCACGGGGTAGGAGGTGACACTTGCCCACAGTAGGCTACATGGAGGAGGGGGCTTCTGAACCCACTGAATGCACGGTCTCTGCTTTATCTCACTGGTTGGCGTCGGGGTCATGTCCCCACGTGGGCTCTCTGTGTAAATTGGCAGAGGGGCTGGGAAAATACTTGCCGAGGGCTGGAGTGGAGGGCTGGTAGGGCAATAGCTGTTTGGAGGCGTGGAACTGGGGGAGGGGCAGGAGCAGGAGCAGGGCAGGCCAGAGTGGAGGTGGTCTGAACTTGGGGAGATCATCTTTGTAAGCCCCCTCTCACCCCAGGGACCTCACCCCACACACTGCGGCTAGCCTTTTCTGACTTGGACTCACGTTCTCTGCTTTCATGTAGGGTCCGCCCTTCTAAACTGGGCAGCTCAGGGCAAGGGCTGGGTCTTCCTCTGGGCGACACTGGTGGCAGCTGGGTGAACGGAGGGAAGAGAAGGGCCTGCGTGCAGGGAGGCATGTGCCCCTCTTCGCAGGGGTGGGGCAGTGGGCATCATCTGAGCAGTGGATTCCATGGCCTCACGCTGCGGTCACGGGGGAGCATCAGGTTCCGCTGTCCTCATCACCCTGCGCGGTTGTTGCCCACGGAGGAGGACTCGCCCGGCCATCCCCTGGGCTCCCTCGTGTGACGCCCCTGCAGCCTAGGAGCGTGCCTTCTCAGCCTCTCGGCCCAGCACATGGTTAAAAACACCCGGCGCTTCCGCAGGAAGTAGATATGCGTAGGTGAGGGTTAAAAGAGCTTGTTTAAGCAATATTTCTCCCACAAATGTGCCAGTTCTGACTTGCAGTTTAAATTTGGTTTTAATTAGGATTTTATCACTTGTAGATCACACCAGGGAGGAGACAGCTAGCTGTCTTACTTTGACTTCTTAGACTGTGACACTGAGAAGCAGCTGATCAGAGGTTAAAAGAGGTTAAAATAGCTCCTAGGAGCAGCACACTGTGTTGCTCTGTAAACCCCTGGCTTGTCTGGGAATAGACTTGTAAATAATTTGCTTTTCTAGCTCAGGTCCCATGTTGGGGCCTGTGTTGGGATGGAAGGAGGGGAGGCTGGACCCCAGGCCTGGTTAGCACCCACTGCCGAGTGGCTGTTGCGATGGACTTGGACTGGCGGGGTGCTGGGACCCAGTCCACAGATCACTTGTCCTGCGCCCAGCTTCTCCATTGCAAAGTGGTTGCCTGCTGGCCTCCCAGGGACTCCCTGTGGGTCGGGTGAGCTCTTTCTGCCCCCAAGAACCAGCGTGAACGTGGGGCGCAGGCACTGGGCGGCTCATAGAGTGACCTGGGCACTCAAGTTCCAGTCGCCTTCCAGTGGCGTCAGCACCAGGTGAAGTGGGCAGACCAGCCAACGTGAGCCCAGAGGCCTGCGGCTCCGCATGAGCTCTTGCCCTTCTGCCCCACACTGCCTGGACCTCCTGTGTCCTTCAGGACGCTTACGTTGCCTGAGAGATTGCTCTGTCTCCTCATCAGGCCTGCTCTGTCCAGAGCTCACCCTGGTGACCACAGCAGGCCCTCAGGCAGCTTGGTGTGGCCTCATACGGTCACTTCCTCCACTGGGTCAGCCTCTGGAGGGATGTGGTCTGGCCCAGGGCGCCTCAGTTGGCCACGTGGTAGAAGCCTGGCCTGGGAGAGGGCAGGCTCCTGGGAGGTTCGGATTTGCAGGTCTTAGCCTGGAAGATTCTGACTTGGTGGGTCTGTTTAATACTGGTTCCTCCTGTGTGGATGATATTGGAGGCCTTTGTAGCCCCAACAGTTTGTGGTTTTCTTACTTTTCTCACTTGGTAAGGATGGCCCCGGTCGCACTTCTCTGGCTCCTGTGCAAGGAAAGCACACCCAAGCCTGGGGCTGTTTGAGAGTTTTGGAAGCATGATGCAATCAGAAAACCTCAGTTTAAATGCTGGCCGTCTTTTGGGAGCGGTGAGCCATTGGGTACATCCCTCAGTTCTGAACTTGGGTTTGGAGGGGCTGGTAATACCTGATCCCAGGTCGCTGTGCACTAGAGGGAGGTGGGCAGCTCTGGGAGCGCTGCGTGGCATGTGGAAGGGAGCTCCAGGCAGACTCACGGGCAGCTGCCCGCTGCCGGCCTGGAAGTGAGAAGGTGGCTCTCCCGATCATTTCCACTCGTTTTTTTCAGTGGCTTCCACCAATGACCTTTGCCCTTTTCTTTCTGGTATTTTCTGAATGTCCTTTATAAATAACCCGCTAATCCCATTGTTGCTGCCTCCCTGCCTGTCCCTGGACTTATGCTGGTTCTCATTGCTTGTGGGCTCAAGTCTGGAGCCGGGCTGGCCTTCCCTTCTTTCCTGCTGCACCGGCTTCCCGGCTGGACGCAGGCTCAGGCTACCCCACTCCTTCCAGTCACTCCAGCACTCCCTGCCCTGCCCGTTCCCTCTTCCCAGCAGGGACAGCCTGCTCGCCCTCAGGTGAGCGTGAGCTCAGGTGTCCTCTTCTCAGCTCTTAGTCACTGGGCACTCCCAGAGCACCAGGAAGCCAGGGCACTCACGTTGGGCAGCGCATGGAGCCTGTGCATTCGCCTGTCTGCTTCCTCTTCCCCCGGCCCTGAGCTCCGAGGGCACAGTCCTGTCTCGTCACCTTTTGTCTGCCAGACGACAAGCCCAGAGAAGCTCTGCAGATACTGAATGAAGAAAGGAAGGAGCTGGGCAGGGTGGGCGTTGGCTGGGCTGAGGGTTTTCTCAGGGAAAAGCAGGCCTGCCCTGTGGGAAGAGTCCAGAGACTGACTTAGCCTGCCGGCTGCAGTCCTGGCCCCGGATGAGCCCCCTGTGTGAAGTCTGGTCAGATAACTACGTTTCCAGAATCTGTTGTTTACGCATGGACTAGGGGTGCTTTGGCATTTGTCCACATGGGAAAGAGCTGCTCGTTTTAGTTGGTCACGGGCTGGGAAGCCAGTGCTGGGATGTGGCCAACAGGAGGCCTGATGTGGTCTTGTTGGCAGCTCTGGGAGCTCTTTGGGGGAGCCCAGAATTGGTGTCAGCAGGCCTGTGTGCCTAGGCTGTGTGTGGGAGGTGAAGGGTGTCACTTTCAGGAGCCGCTCCCTGGGGTGTTCAGCTTGCTCTTTGCATCGGGCCCAAGGACGGTGAGCACAGGAACCAGGCTGCCTCCTCGCGCGGCTCAGCCTCAGAACCCGTCTGCTGCGGCTCCTGTGCGAGGGGGAGCCTGTTTGCTTTCCAGCCGGCTGGCCAGACGTCAGCGGCGTCCTCAGGACCAGAGTGTGGGTGGCGGTTCCATGCCCCCAGATGGACCGGCTGGGCCTCCCCTCCTGATGACTCGGCTGCCTCCTGTGAGGATGGGCAGGGGTCCGGGCCACGCCCAGAGCTCCCTGAGGGGGACTGATACCTGGACATCTGCTGTGACTCCCTCGCTCCTCCTCTCATCCCCCCGTGGAGAGGAAGTCCTGGTGGTGGTGAGTGGGCTTCGTGGCAGGAGCCGTTGTGCCCTCCAAAAAAAGGGAAGTGGTGGGGTCGGGTGAGAGGGTGGGAGGTGACCTCGTGGTCACCATCAGTTAGTTTCTCAACTGAAATGTTCTCTCTGAATTGGGGAATGTGTGGCTTGATGGGAGGGCACGCAGCCTGCAGTGCAGCTACTGGCTGGGCCTCTGGGCCCAGTTTGGGCTGCAGGAGGGACCTGGTGTGTGCAGGTCTGTCTTCCCTCCTCTCCTCTCAGCATTGCTGGTTAGTGTTTTGTGTGTGTTTTTTTTAAAGCCCGAGGAAGGTCATAAGACATTGCCTAGGCTGTGTTGGGCGTGAGGGCCAGCCATGGTTTCCTGCTTTCCCGTTGAGCCAGCGAAGGCCAGGAGGGTCTGTTCAGGGTGTGAGTAATGTCAGGACAGTGAGCGCCAGACAGCTGGGTTCCTCGAGTTGCTTTTGTTTTTAATCATTTCGTTATTAAATCATTTTGACTGCAGAATTAAAGGAAGTGCAGAAATGCTTCCCACCGTTGTGTTGTGTAGCCCGTGGAGTCCTTGGCCACGGTTGAGCTCATGGTCTGGGTGTGGGCTCTGGGCCCCTGGTGTGTCATCTTCATGGCGCCGCCCATCAGGTTGCTATTTTAGGGACCACTGTGGCCGGTTGCAGAGCCGCTGGCCTGCCTAACGGTGCCCGGCAGGCCGGACTCGCCTCGTAGCTCCCGCTCTCCTGCGGATGAGACGCAGCCACAGAGGATCACCTGCTCCTACCTCTCGCCATGCTCTTCCGGGTGGGAGTTGCTCCTGGTTGCTTGGTCATGCCCCTCGAGTGTCACCAAGAGGAGGTGTCAGCCTGGTGGTTGTGAAGCGGGCTGTGGCAGCTGTGATGCTGAGGTGCCATTAGACCCCAGTGAGACCACCTGTGTGTGAAGGGGAGTAGGGTTCGAGCAGAGCGCTGGGCAGTCTAGACCTGAGCCCACCCTAACCCTTGGCCCTACAGCACTGAGTGTGTGAGCCAGGGTGGTTAACTGCACCCCGATTTTCTCATGTGCGAAAGGAGAAAGCAATGCTGACCTTACTAGATTTCTAGATGACTAATTATACTGATAACTTAATTAACAAAATGATTAATTGCCTGGTGTACTGTCATGACTGCTGTTATTGCAGAGATGAATGGCAGTTGGGTCCAGCCCTCTCCAGAGCTCCCCTTTACTGGGAAGTCTAATTTTAGGGAACCTAGTTAGAGGTGATCCCTGCCACATCCCTAAGAAGTGGGCATGGCTGGGATTTCCCCCTCATTTTACAGGAAAAGAAGATAATGTTGGAGGGGAGGACAGGACAGATATTCAGGTGAAGGAGCAGATGTGTGGCAGCAGAGAGCTAGGCTGCCAGTTGTCTGTGTCCCCAAACTGAGAAGAAGCGTGTGGGGTCTGACACGCACAGACCTGAGTTAGGTCTGAACTCAGCCCCTGGATCCGTGGACAAGCCTGTTGGGAGTCCGGCTGTTGGGAGGCTCAAACCAGGTGGCGGAGAACTTTATCTCTAAGGGGGTTCGCCTGTGAGTCCTGCCTCACGCAGTGTCGGGAGGTTCACCCATTCATCCATTCACTGTTGCTCCACCTGGTGCTGTGCCAGGTGCTGGGAGCAGTGACGGCCAGGCCTCTGGAGTGTCCGACCTAGGAGGGAAGGCAGAGGGAGGCAGAGCCTGGTGATGGCACACGCAGCTGCATCCGTGCCGGCACAGTTGTCAGAGGCCTGGCTGGAAGAGAGGCCTGCTGACATGGGTGCAGCCTGCACAGGAAAGCGCCGAAACCCACTGGGGTTTTGTGGTGGGTGCAGAGCCAGGCTTCTGTGGGGAAGCTCACAGGTGTGCCTGTTCCTGAGGCCGGGGCCTCTGGTCACTCATCCCTGAGGGAATCAGCCATTCTTCCTTTGAGCCTCATTTTTAAAAATCAAAAGTTTGTCATCTGCAGAAACTTGGCAAAAAATAAAGTGCTATTCCGTGCGCACATTGCTACATTTAAAATGTCGGATGTAGGTCATTTTTTCTGATGGCTGGTCTGACAGTAATGGGCCTTCCGTGTTCCAGGCTGGGATCCTGGGCCTTGGATCCTGGGTACCTGTTAAGTCTCTTGTGGTCCCTGGAAGTCAACAGGGTGCCAGCTTTCTTGGGTTTGGGGGTGGGGGTTAGGGCAGGATGGTGGTGGTGAAAACAGGGAACATCTGGTTTCCAGGAAGATGCAGCAAGGGTCAGAGGTCAGGGTTCAATTTAGGCCCATTGCTGATGGACATTAGGGGTCAGAACCCCCAGGATGCCATTTCCCACAGTGGGTGTCACGTGGGGTCCTGCATGAGACAGTGGACTCGAGTTACCTTGTTTAACCCTCAGCCCCCTCTCACAGGGGAGGAAACCGCCTCCGAGGTCCCGCCACTGGTCAGCAGCGAACCTGAGACTGACTGACCACCTGCCTGTCCAGGCGTGTTGCCTGGCTGCCTCCACACCACAGCCCCCTACGGCACAGCCCCACGGGAGTTTGGAGCCTTGCCTGGCTGCCAGGGGAGCTGTTCCAGGCTGGTTGTGTGTGAAGGACCTCGGCATGACCTTGCGAGGGCTTCTTTCCTATTGGGCCATGGAGCAGTGGGAGGGGCCCTTTAAGCCTGGGCACACTCCCAGGGCACACTCCCAGGGCTAGCTAGCTGTTCCCTCTGCTGCCCTTCCCCTGCACCCCCTGCCCCTCTCCCACTCAGCCTCTCCAGACTCTCCAGCCACCCCATGTGCCACCCAAAGATCCACCCCCCCCCCCCCCCCCACACACACACACCGTGCTGTTGACACTTCCTTTCCTCCTCTGGGTCACTACCCCCTGGAGGAGCTGAAGAACTGTGGGTTTTCACTCCAGAAGACGAGCCTTTCCCAGCTGGCCTGTGTGTGTCTGGTCGTTGACCTCTGGGATCCTGTCCACGCACCAAGGCTGGGTGCCCACCTTGGTCTGTGAACACTCGGTGCCCGTTCGTTCTTTTTTCTCAGCACCCAGCGTGGGTGCCTGGCACAGGGAGCAGGTCAGTGGCCGTCTGATAATCTGCTGGAAGGGTTTCTCCCTTCTCTGGAGTGTGGCTGGTTTCCCATGTGCACTTGTGGCAAGAATAAGACCAGACTTGGCTTGGGGCCAGCTCCCCACCTTCCGCAGCCACAGGCAGGACGGCAGCAGTCATCTGGCGCGGCCCTGTGATGGGGTGCTGATGGGGGGCCCACCCTGTCTCTGCCGAGGAGTGAGCCCTCTTTTCCACTGCCCAGACACCTTGCCAGGCACGGGACCCTCAGCCTTTGTCTTCACCAGCCTTCGTCAGACTCCAGGCATCAGGCCTCGCCCAGGCAGCCTGAAAGCCGCCACACCCTTTCTTTTTGTTCCCTGAGTGCCACCGCCTTTTTAGAGCAAGGCACCTCATTCCCCATCGCCTCAGGCTCCTCCCTGTTCCTCAGAGCACTCAGGCACCCGTCCTACCCCACTGCCACTGCTCCCGTCCCGGCTCTTATCTGCAGCCCCATCCCCAGCTTCCTACTGTCCTCCCCGCCTCCAGCCCCCTGCCCTTGGCTCCCTCCACTTGTGAGCCTTTAGGGACTGCTCGCCCCTCGGGAGAGCAGTGACCCTCTGCCCGCCTCTGAGTCTGATTCTTGGTGAAGCACCGTGTGGGGAATCAGATCTGCCCCCGTGCAGACTGTCTGACGTCAGAAGTTACACACTGCCCGCTCGGCTGGGGTTGCAGCGAGAGCAGGTGAGAAGGGAGAAAGTGAAAGCTCAGCACGACCTTTGCAGACACAAACAGTCTGGCCTGTTGTCCGGAAGCGTCTCTGCAGCCCTTTCCTTCCTGCCCCGGCCATACTTCCCCTGCCCTCGGGTCTGCTGCCTCGTCCACCCAGCCGCGGGCTTTCTCCTTAGCCCAGGCCATCATTTCTGCACAGTGCATAACATCAGGCTGCTTTCCATAGACAAGGAAACGGGTCACAGCACAGCAGCATGAAGCACGGCTTGCTACCTGCGTTCTGGCCCAGAGCCTGCAGCTCTACCACTCTGTGTGCCCCTGGAGGCAGGGTCGGCCCATGGGCACAGGTGGGTAAGAGAAGCATTTGTCCTCAAGGCATTCGCCAGCTGCTGGGCAGAGTGGGAACAGGGGCCAGGTAGTCCTAGCAGCAAACTGAGTGCCAGGGGCCCAGAGTCGGGCCTGCAGCCTGCCCGCGTCACTGCCTGCCCAGAAGGGTCACACCTCCCTCCTCCCTCCCCCAGTCCCTGGGCAGTAGAGCGCTGGCAGTTCTGTGCCCAGGCTTGGAGGCGGTGTAGGAGAAGGGAAGTAAGAACAGGCCTGGGAAGGAAGGAGAGGCACAGAGGTTTGGGAGGGGTGTGTCTAAGGGGGCGTTAGGCAGTGAGTTGCATTTGAGGGTCTCGGGGTGGGTGGGGTGTCTAGATCCCCTGAGATTCTGTGCACCTCAGGCCCCGCCTGCCTGTGCTCCTCCCACGGGTGTCCGCCAGGTCTGAGTGCACAGGGCCAGCTCTGAAGGTGGGAGCCTGGGGGAGGGCGGGGTCAGGGCTGTTTCTAGAAGCCCAGTGCCACTCTTGACTCTCATCCCCTTGGTGAGGGTGCAGGGTGTCAGGAGGACCTCTGTGACTTGGGCAAATCCTTCCCTTTTCTGACGGCCACTTGTCAGGCTCCCTGCGGAACTGAGGGACCTGAGGGCGGTTGTCCCGCCAGCCCTTCTGCTCTGAGCCTGAGCCTCCCGGGCTGGGGGCTGGGGGCTGTGAGGCTTGTCTGACCACTGCCCCTTCCCAGGCAGGGAGGGTCCTGCCTGTGACCGAGGCCAGTAGCACTTAAAAGCTGGGTCTGTCTGCATCGCTGTTCAGCAGGAAGACTGGGTCCCGTGCCCGCGCATGTGTGGGGCCTGTTTCTCTGGTCACCTGCCCTTGCCCACGCGTGTATCTTCATGGTTCTTGAGTCCCTGCTCATGGCACAGCACCCAGACTGGGGCCCTCCTTACCCTCACCCTGTCTGCAGAGCTGATGCTGCACCCCACCCACCAAACTGCTGGGCCTTTAAAAATGTTCTTTAGGTAGTTGGGTGTTTCCCGTTTTGTTAATGAATAACTTGGCCTTTGCCAGGCACTTGAGTGTCTCTGGGATTCCAGGTAGTGGCAGCCACGGCTGCTGAGTGGCCCTTGCTCAGGGCTGGGAAGGGACATGGTGTTTGCAAAGGTTGCTCCCAAAGGCTGTTCCCGCAGTCCCTGCCTCTCTACCAGCTGGCCCAGGTTAGCCCCAATGGAAGGGAGCCTTCCGGGGGCGGGGGTGGGGGGGGTTGCCCAGCAGCCCGTTGGGGGAAAGCTGAGCCTCCTCTTCTCTTCCACCTGGTCCTTCCTCGCCAAGGGAGGCGCCATCACCCCTTCCCCTTGGCAAGCACCTGTGGCCATCAGGGAGCCTGCAGCTGGCAGTGGCAAGGAGCTTTGTTTGAATGTCCTGCTTCTGGCTGGCTTCATCGGCCAGCACTCAGTCAGGGAGGGTGTGTGGGTCAGGCCCAGCAGCCCTGGGGGCCGGGGAGAAGCCTAGCTTGCTTCTCAGTTACGAGGGCTCTGCATTCCCTCCTTGGCGTCCCGTGAATGCCTCTCGCCCAGCAGGGTGGGCAGGCTCCTGGAAGGCCTCTGGTCCTCCCTCCCTCAGCACCCCGTTTCCCCTCTCCTCCTTTCTGTGTCAGCCCCACCTGCCTTGACAGCCTCCCGGCAACCACCTGCACCTGCACCTTCACCTTCACCTTCGCCTTCGCCGCTACTCCTGTCACCTGTGTGTGCTTCAGGCCACACCCGCCTTTGCTTAAGCCGTGTTCCCCTCCCTCCCGGAACGTCCTTCTTCCTCCTGTCTCCCATCCTGCCCACCCTCAGTAGGAACCCCCTCCCCGTAGAACCATGTTGACCTCTCTAGCTGCTGTCACTCATTCCTGCTGCCTGTCCCAAGAGACCTGGCTGCCGGGCTGAGAGAGCGAGGGGCATCTCAGTCTGTTCACATCTCAGCACCCTTCCCTGGGCCAGGCCTCCAGCCTGGTTTCGGTGTCTTCTCTCCACAGGTGTGTGGCTGGGAGTGGCGGGTCTGCTCGCGCTCGGGGTTTGCATGGTGAACGCTGGCAGGAAGTGACTCAAAGCCCGTGTCAGTCGTGGGGGCACACTCGACTCCTAGGAGCACAGGGCAAGCAGCTGTCAGTTCTGATTTATGTGTCCGTGCCAGCTTGCTCTTATCTTCGTCAGAGCAGTCCCTGTGGAGGCTTACCGCTGTCTCCTCAGAGCACCCTGCAGTGGGTCAAGGCAGGTCCTTGGGGGGAAGTGACACTGACCCCCCTCATGCAGGCAGGTCCTGGACAGGCTCTGTTCTGGAGCCTCTCACATGCTCCGAGGGCAGGTCACGCATTCGGACAGACACGGCCGCGCACACATCCTGCTTGTACGTTTGTGTGCGGGTGAGGCTGACCTCACAGCGGTAGTCAGAGTGCGGGGGAGCCCAGCCGAGCCTGCGCTGCAGCTGGGAGCAGCACGGCAGTGCCCTCCTGTGGGCCTCGTGCGCCTGAGCGCAGGCATACTGCCAAGGCTGCGATCAGAGTGACCTCTGGACTCAGAGAGGTCGGGGCAGCAGGGAGACAGGTTTACCGAAGCTTTTCCCATAGACGTTTCGGCTAGTTCCCCTTCCTCCGTTTCCCGAGGACATTGCAGGGGTGAGTGGTTACAGGCCTGGTCTGAGGTTGAGTTATGCTACTCCTGACGGGAACCACAGAGGTGTTTCTGGAAGGAAGGTCCGGGGACTGACCTCCCCCGATGCTGGTGGCTGCTCTTCCCTAGTCTCCCAGCTCAGCGGATGGCTCTATTCAGACCCAGGAAGGTGCTGGTGGCCTGCCAGCGCGAGCCCTCTGTGGCAGCGACCAGCTTCCTTCTCACCACCTGAAACCTCCTGGCTCCTGCTGGTGGTCTGAGGGCCTCTGGGCCTGGGCCTGGACTGGGTGGTGGGTTTTGAATTCTGCCCGGAGTTGAGGGCGAGGAGGGAGGCATCAGTGCGGTGGCGGCAGTTACAGCGGCCCGTGCCTGCTCGGAGGCTGGAGCTCCTGGCCTGGATGTCTGCCTCCCGAGATCTATTCCTCATTCGCTGCCTGGGCTGTGGGCTGGAAGTAGGAACGTTCATCTGAGCAGCTGGTTCTCTCCCTTCCTTTGCAGGACAAGGAAGATGCGGAGCCAAAGACCAAGCAGCTTAGAGAAGGGGAGGAGGAGGGCGAGAAGCACAGGTAATGCCCGCTCGCAGCTCCCTGCCCTCCTCTCCTCCAGCCCCTGTTGGTTCTCACATCCTCCCACTCTGCGTTCAGCCTCTGCCGTTCCTTCCTCACCACCCCATGCTGCCCGGTCAGACCTGTAACCGCCTCCCTTGTCCCTCGCTGGAGCCTGCTGCACCCGTCCCCCACTGGCCCTCTGACCCTCAGCCACCAGCCTTTCCTGCTGACCCCACATTATGTCTCCTCGCTCTCCAAGCCCTTGTGTGGCTTGGCTCTACAGCACCTGCAGAACCGGCTCTAAACCTCCCTGTGTGTGAGCTAGCGGGGCCAGCGGGCTGGGGCCGCCTCCTGTTTCCCTTAGCCACAGCACTCAGCGTTTCCCGACGTCATCTCTGAGCTGTCCCAGCCCGGCTCTCCTTTCCTTGTCCCCCCTGACGTTCGGCCTTCCTGTGGAGCTCAGCTCAGGCTCCGCTCTTTCTGTCTCTGTCCTGACCCCTTCAGTAGCTCACCTACAGTATTGATCTTTTTTTTTATTTTTAAAAATATACTTTTATTGATTTCAGAGAGGATACAGTATTGATCTTATTTTGCCAAATCCCGTCACCTGGTTGAGGCAACTTAAGTTGTCTACACAAGGCTCCCTCCCCCTGTGGTTGCAGGCATGTGAGCTGGAGCCTCCAACAGAGATTCTGGGACAGGTTTCGGAAAGCAGTGTGCGGCAGGGAGGGACGTGTGGTTGGTCCTCATGAGCCGGGGGGAGCTTCATGTCTGTTAGCATTTCCTGCCCAGCCCTGAGCTGGGCCATGGGGCAGCTGTGGAGCTCTGCTTGGGCCAGACCTGGTGTCTGCATGGACAGGTGGCCTTGGTGGCCTTTGGAGGCACCTGCTCACGTGGGGGTAGATCTTGGTGCCCTGAGAAAGCTGACCTCCGTGGGCTGTTGGATGAGGGGGGCACAGGAGGGGAGCGACGCTCCCTGAGGGGCTGGGCCGGCACCTGGGAGCAGGCTTTCCTCATGCCACGGCCTCGTGGAACCCTCCCCAGGTCAGGCCCCACCTCTCTGCCCCATTCAGAAGCCCATCTCAGAGGAGCCGGGGCCTTTTCAAGTTCACGGGGGTGTGCCTGCACCTGACTCGGCCGTTTACCAAGTGTGTTCACACCGTCCTTGGGCGGGTCACGTTGCTTCTGTGAGCCTCTTCACCTGCATGTCTTCAACAGAGAGATGGGAAAACAAACCGGCTTCCCTTCTGGGGATGGAGCACATGCCATAGCTGTTACCGGGCTGGGGCTTTGGGCAGAAGGAGGAAACTTGGGGGCCTCCTGAGAGCTGAGGGCTCCAGACACACCCGGAAAAGGCAGAGTTGACTTTTGTGTAAGGTCTTTGCTAACTTTGCAAATGGGACAGGAGTTGGGAGAATAGCGAGGTGGGTGGGTGAGGGTAGAAATAAGCACATGTGACCAAGAAACGGGTGGTTAGGACCCTCTGTAGAGCTTCCCTTACGTGTACAATAGATGACCCTCAGCAAATACGGGGCATCGTTAGCAGATCCCGTTGTCGGCCCAGATACACTGTGGGGCAGTGCACGTCCTCAGTCTGTGGCTGAGGAGATGGACTCCAGTAGCATTGGAGCAGGCGCCCGGGCCTCACCCCTCAGCACCGTGCTGGGCAGTCACCACCTTCCTCTGCCCGGGCGCCTGCCCATCTGCTGAGGAGACTTCAGGATCCTGCTGTCCACCCTCCTTTGCTTTTCCTTATACGTTGTAGAATCCGCTCATTAATATTTATGAAAAGGCTTGCTAGGATTTTGATGGGAATTGCATGGATTCTCTAGATAAAATTTTTTTTTTTAAGTTTTATTGCTCCCTTTGGGATAAATCCTGTCCCGTCCTCATACAACCAAATCCCCAAGGGGGGAGTCAGCCCCTGCAGGTCCACTGGCCCAGCTCCACTCTGGGAAGGAAAGACATGTCCCCACCCCCAGGAGGGCCCCTGCTTCTCCTCTGGGCTGGACCTGCCGTCCTGTGGCTTATTCTGCAGGCGCCCATACCTCCTCTCTACCCCAGCCCCTCCACCACCTTCGCCCTCAGTGCTGCCCCAAAGGGAGGTGCTCTTGCCTCTGTCCCGCAGGCCCTCTTGTCTGTTAAGCCACCTATCCAGTGTCCAGATGTAAAAGGGTAACCGCCTGTGACCTGGGGCCCTTGGAAGCTGGCCTGCTGAGGGCTTCGTGCAGCTGCTTTTGCTTTCTAAGCCTGTCACTTCCTCCCGGTGGCAGGTTGGCTGATAGGTGCATGGAGGTGTGTCTAGGTCGGGCTTGTGATTGTGGAGAGGGGAGGTGTGGTGCACCTTCGGGAAGGGGCCAGGGAGAATGTCTTGTTAGGCACCTGAACAAGCAGCCCCGAACCCTCAGCCCACAACCGCCTCCCTCTGGCTTTGGGTCACGTCTACCCCAGCTGGAGCAGTCACTGCTCAGAACAGTGGCTCACCTGGGATGGCTGTCACGTCCTGCAGAGAAAGCGGTACTAACCTGCCTTCTCCGGGATGGAAAACCGGTTCTCCCACTCCATGTGGAGAGAGGTTCCCGCCCAGCTGAGGCCCAGCCCAGACCTGGCCTGGCGCCCAAACCCTTTAGGCTGGTAAATGCCAGGCCCTCTCTCCTCTGCGGGTTGGGTCCCAGGATGGTGTCTGAAGCAGGGTGTGCTCACTTGCAGATCATGAAGTCAGCTTGACTTGGCAAACTCCAGTGGTGCCTCCCAGAGCGGCTCCCTCCCCGCCTCCTGCTCCAGGCCAGGGTGTCCCAGCGTGGGCAGGGGCCAGACTGTGGGCAGGGGCCTGGACCGTGGGCAGGGGCCAGGACCGTGGGCAGGGGCCTGGACCGTGGGCAGGGGCCTGGACTGTGCTCAGGGGCCTGGACCGTGGGCAGGGGGCTGGACTGTGCTCAGGGGCCTGGACGGTGGGCAGGGGGCTGGACCGTGGGCAGGGGCCTGGACCGTGGGCAGGGGCCTGGACCGTGGGCAGGGGCCTGGACCGTGGGCAGGGGGCTGGACCGTGGGCAGGGGGCCGGACCGTGGGCGGGGGCCTGGACCGTGGGCGGGGGCCTGGACCGTGGGCAGGGGGCCAGACCGTGGGCAGGGGGCTGGACCGTGGGCAGGGGGCTGGACCGTGGGCAGGGGCCTGGACCGTGGGCAGGGGGCTGGACCGTGGGCAGGGGGCTGGACTGTGGCTCCAGGATTTGTGCTGAGGCAGCAGCTCAGACACTGCTGTCACCCTGTTTTTCCTGATCCTGTTGCTCAGGAGGAGGCCCCAGGATGTGGGCGACTGAATCAAGAGAGGACTGGTTTCAGGATGGTGTGTCATGGTAGCCGTGGGAAGCAGACTGGCCCTGTGACTGGGGGAGGGGAGAGGGGGCTGGGTCCAGCTGCCTGGAAACAAGTTTTGATCTTGTACGTCATGACCTTCAGTGCTGCCAGCGCCCTCTCATCCAGTCTTCCCTGTGGTGGGGTGGGTGTGGTCCACCCTGAGGTGAGGAAACCACATTCACGCTGGTGACGCCTCAAAGGTCTTCCATCCCAGAGGGAGAGGAGCCCCCTGGACCCTCCTCCTCTGGCCCCTGTCTGATGGAGAACAACGAGCCCGCCAGTCTATCAGTCCCACGTGGGGACCCCGGCCATTCCTGTCCTCGGCCTGCAAGCTCCCATGAACACAGCGGCAGTGACCATGGAAACAGCCTTGGGCTTTGAGCATTTTACTAGGACTTTAAGGAAGGACTGGGTCAGGCCTGGAGCAGTGGTGGGTCCCAATCGGGATTGTGGCCTCACCTTTCCATGGGCTCCAGGCCTTGTTTTCGTTGGGACAGGAGGTGTCTCCATGTGCCGGGCCTACAGGCTAAAGCGAACAGGCTGTGGGCGGGGTGTTCCGGGAAGAGCTCCTGAGTCTACTCTGGCCGTTCAGGGAAAGAGAGCCCTCTGGGCTCAGGTGCTGATGGCCTGGCCGGAGCTGGTGTCCAGGGCTGTGACTGAGGAGCGTCTCTCACCACTGTCCCTCTGACCCCGGGCCACATGGGGCTGCCCCATTCTGCCTCTCCGGGGTGCAAGGCAGGGTGTGTGTGCGTGCGCGTGTGCGTGCATGTGGAGTGGCCCGAGAGCAACGGGGAGAGAAGAGCGGGCAGGCCCCGAGGGTGAGACTTGTGGCATGAAGAGTGGGGGAAGGGGCCGGGCCGGACGCCTCCCAAGCAGTGTGGCCTCAACCCACTTGGTCGTGAGGGGTGGGCCAGGGAGTCGGAAGCCTCCTTTCACTCTGGCATTCTAGACCTCTGCTCTGGCTTCACCTTTTTTTTTTTTTACTACATGAGAGTTTTATTAGACTCTGAAAACAGAGAGGTGTGATTACTGTATTAGCCAGTTTCCCCATCACAATAGTCATGTAACAAACCAAGGCAATGTCGGTCTTGAGCCAGACTCACAGAGTCCCCTGGCCCTGGCCTCAGTATTGCTGCTCCGGGGCCGCTGATCTTCTCAGTATTTTTCAGGATCATGTCATGTAGGGTGACATATTGATTCCTTAGTTCTTAGATGATGAGACAAAGGCTGATGTGTTCTTTCTCATCCATCTCTGTCACAGTTCGGCGATAGTCCTCCACATGGGGATATTTATCTATTTTAGAAACCAATTTGGCTCTTGTAATATCATATCTAGAAATTTGGTCCAGAAAGGTGCAGCTTCACTCTCAACAGTCCTTAGTTCTGCAACTGTCTCCTCCTAAATAGATACCCCAAAGTTGTCCCCATCTTCTATCCTAGGAATCAGGAGCTGTACCCACATTTTGACCGTGTTGCATTTCTCAGTCAGCAGCCGGATCTCAGGTTTCACTTTCTCAATAATGTCCACCAGCTGCTGGTTGCTTTTTAGCATCCCATTGGGCGTCACAAACACCTGGGTTCCTTGAAAAGCCTCTTCACACTCATCCAACCTTCGCTTTTCGTAAGTGGGACCATCCAGTCCATCGTGGCTGTTGGTGAGAAGAATGGGGTCAGGGTCAGGTCTGAGTGGATCTGAGTTAGGTCAGGAATGTTTAGGATTGGTTTCTTCAAAAAACTTATCAAGTTCTGACAACTTCTTTGGGAAAAAATTTGCCACCAAGTCTTCTGCCTCACTTGTGATCCGCTCCCTGAAAGAATCAACCTTGAGCTTCACTTCCTGATCCACCTTCAGCAACAAGGCCATGGCCCGGCAGGGCCATGTTCGCTCCCCTGGAGACGGAAGCGCTGTGGGCTCCGTCCGGGGAGGGGGTCAGAGGGACAGGAGCTATTTCGGCTGCTCTCGGGAAGCGGCTGCTCTCGCTGGCTCACAGACTCCGCCCTGACTCGCTCGCTCCCTCCCTCCCTCTGTGCCACCCGCCCCCGCCTGCCTGCTGCTGGGTGCCTGTTTCTGGGCTTCACATTTTAAGAGGACACCAGCATTCCCCACCCCTTCCTGCGAGTCTCCGCCCCTTCCTGCGGGCCAGTGGCACATCTAGAAGATGTGAGAACCCCAAGGGATGATTTCCCCGGAATCTCCACGGCCAGCCCAGCCGGAGGCCATGCAGCTGACCTTGAGGAAGATGTCGTAGGGTCATCATACCTGTCGGGCACTTGACAGGTCTCCCAGGGAGGGGAGGAAGCGGAGGAGAGGAAATGCAAAGGACACGGCCTGTTTTAAGGAGACTCAGTAGGATGTGAACTTGGGCATCGCCCTGTGGCTTTGCCACAAAGACAACGGAAGTCGCTTTGGCGTGGGCTGCTCTGACCAGCGCGTTCCTGCCCTCTTTGCATCTCCTGGGCACAACTTCTTTGCTTCCTGCATCGTCTTTCCAAGCGTTAAGAGGCCCAGAGCGCCCCGGGCTACCATAAAGCTCTTCCCGAGTGCTCTCTGTGAGTGTGGTGTCCAGCCAGAGGCAGGTGTGTGCCCAGCCCTCCCGCCTGCGGGGTGCTCTAGGAGTTAGTGGGGCCGGGCGTGCAGCAGGGGCCACATTCGGGGTGTGACTTCGGCTCTGTGCCGGGTTGTGGGGCGAAGGGGGCCCGGGAGAGGTGTAGTCCATGGGCTGGTGGGGACCTTAGGGGAAGGGAGAGATGCTCACAGTGCCACCTGGCTGGGTGGCTCGGACAGGGCTGGCAGGCCCAGGGGCATTTGGTTGGAGAGCAGGCCGTGGTGGATGGCGGGTGATGGCAGGGCTGGGTGAGAAGTGTAGACTTGCTTTGGGGACACTGGGGACCCTGGGTCAGAGGGAGGGAGTGGAGGTGTCCAGGCCCAACTCCGACAGTGGCTGCCCACAGGGCGGACCAGGCGTTTGGGCACAAGAGGCAGGTCCTACAGGCATGGGCTCGCTGGGCTTCCCTGAGATCATTTCCTGTAGTCGCTACAGCACTCCCTTTCCTGTTCCTTGAAGAAACACACAGATCATCTGATGATTCCTTTTCCCAACTTGTCTGTGTCTGGGGAAGTCTTTCTTTGAAGGCCGTTTACCTGGATTTGTGGTTTCCATCGTTTGTGTTGAGAAGTCGGCTGTCAGCCTACGTGTCTGCCTTGCTGGCCGGTGTCTGTGTTCTAAGCATCTGTCTCGGGTTCGGTAGTTGGACAGGTCTGCCTGGGGGCCTTTTCTTTGGAGCTCATGGTGTTTCTCTAACCCGTGGCTTGATGCTTTTCATTCATGTAGAAAGTTCTCCGTCGTGCTCTCCTTACTGCCTCGGCACTGGATTCCATGGACGTCAGGTCTTTTGATCGTGTTGCATGTGTCTCAGGCTCTTTTCTGCAGTTTCCACCTGCTCTGTGCCTGTCGGACGTTTTCTGGCCGGTCTTACCTTTACGAGGCCTTCGTTTACAGGTGCCCTGACGACTGTTGAACTCATCTGGTGAGTCCTTAATGTTGGTTATATTTTCAGTTATAGAATTCCCATTTGATTAACTTTTACTGTTTCGGATTGTCTGCTGAAATTCTCCATCTTGTGGTTTAGCTTCCTGAACTTTTATTAGTGTTAATTATTTTACATTTCATTTCTGATAATTCCAATATTCGGATCACCCATGAGTGCATATATGTTGTCTTTATTTTTTCTCATGGCTTTGATTGAATCCTGGATGTTAGGTATGAAAAGTTCTAGAGATAATTTGAGGTTCTGGATAATTTATTTTCCTCTAGAGCAGCGATTTTCAACCATTTTCATCTCATGGCACACATAAATGAATTATTAAAATTCTGCCGCACACCAAAAAATGTATTATTTTTCACTGATCTGACAAAAAAATAGGTATAATTTTTATTCATTCACATTGGACCGCCATTGTTGTGTTGCTGTTGTCATTTTTCTGTTTGAAAATCTAAGGAGGAAGGTCGGTGCTCCTGACTAAGCAGTCAGGTGCTGTGTGTGGTGACATGCCTGCAGCGCCGGTCGAAATTGCCGCTCTGGAGAGAATTGTTCCAGCTGCAGGCGGGCAGAGGGCTAGGGCGCCCCGGCCCACCCCTCAGGCCTGAAGGAGAGGTTTCCTCCACCACTGCCCAGTCACACGGCCCCTTCTTCCCACAGGCAGCTGCCTGTTTCCCGTCTGTTTCAGGGTCACCCCGGTTCTGAAGATAGGGGTTATGTGGGGGTCACAACAGGAAGCCTGGGGTTGGCCAGGGCCCTGCTTCTTGGCTGACCTGAACACAGATTTTGTCTCTTCAGGCGGTTCTGCTGCCAATAGATGCTTCAAGGAAAAGCCTTGCCCTCCATCGGGCCACCCTTGACTTCTGCTGGGCGTGCAGCCCCTCAGATCCCTGTGGCCTTGGTACTTCTCCAAGGCCAACAAATAGATTTAAAAAATACACAGGGTGGACAAAAGTAGGACCAAGTATTCACTTGTGGTGGTTGGTTAAACTACCAGCCATCATTACCTAAAAGATAAGTCATAAGGGTATAAAATAACAACAATAATAGTGAGAAAACAAATAATATAAGTCCCATATAATAAAAGCCTAATATGCAAATTATCCCCTCCGGCGGTCGTTCTACCGGGAGACCAGGAGTTCGACTGCTTGCTATGACATGCGCTGACCACCAGAGGGCGGCACGGAACATGGCGGGCATTGGTGATGTCATGCTGGCAGTGAGCGGCAGTGGAGGTGCTGCCGGCACCGATGGGCAACAAGAGTGGGACCACAGCGGGATGGTGGATCAGGTGAGGGGGTGGCACCAGGCCAAGGCAGGGCTGCAGGGCTGCGAGGCTGGGGGGCGCGAGCTGGGGCCCCATCTCCACAGGCCACCCTGAGGGACCCCACCCATGCACAAATTTGTGCACTGGGCCTCTAGTCTATATAATAAAAGCCTATGTGACCGTTATGGTGGAAAGACCAGAATGACCGGTCGCTATGATGCTCACTGACCACCAGGGGCAGACGCTCAACATAGGAGCTGCCCCCTGCTCAGTGCGCTCCCACAGGGGGAGCGTAGCTCAGCCAGAAGCCGGGCTCACGGCTGGCGAGCACTGTGGCAGTGGCGGGAGCCCCTCCCACCTCCGCAGCAGCACTAAGGAGCAGCGAGCAGGCGGGCAGTAAGGAGCAATGGGTCCTGGACTGCGAGAGGGATGTCCACCTGCTGGCTTAGGCCCGATCCCTGTGGGTCCCAGACTGCGAGAGGGCACAGGCCGGGCTGAGGGACCCCCTCTCCAGTGCACGAATATTGTGCACCGGGTAATATGCTAATGGGGACAGGAGACCTTCCAGACGAACTTCCGGACAAAGCCATGGTGGCGGGGCTGAGGTAGAGGCGGTTAGGGGCAATCAGGCCAGGAGGGGAGGGCAGTTGGGGGTGATCAGGCTGGAAGGGGGGGCAGTTGGGGGTGAGCAGGTCGGCAAGGGGGGGCAGTTGGGGGTGAGAAGGCTGGTGGGGGGGCAGTTGGGGGGGACAGGCTGGCAGGCAGAGTGGTTAGGGCAGATCAGGCAGGCAGGCAGGTGAGTGGTTAGAAGCCAGCGGTCCCGGATTGTGAGAGGAATGTCCAACCAGTTGGACATCCCCTGAGTGGTCCCAGATTGGAGAGGGTACAGGCTAGGCTGAGGGACCACCCCCCCACCTCTCCACCCCCCGTACATGAATTTCGTGCACCGGGCCACTAGTAATAAATAAATAGTAATACAAGAAGAAACAGTTTGGCACGCTCACAATAAACCTACCTTTTCCCACTCCTGTGTCTGTTGTCAGGTTTTTTAAGTTGTTTGCAGAGGGCAGGAGGGCTTAAGACACAGTCCTGCATTGGAAAGGCCAGGCCTGAGCAGAACCCGAGCAGAACCCTGTGCCCAGGACCTCTCCCAGAGGCTTGCCCTTTGGCTGAGATCGGGGTAGGGGTGGGAGGGGCAGTGAATGGGGCATGAGTGAGGGGCAGTCTCTTCATTAGCTCTCACAGTGAGTCGGGAGGCCTTGAACCTGGCTTGACAGACCTGACACCCAGCATAGCCTGCCTCCTGGTTTATGGATGTGGAAACGGAGGCCCAGAATGGGACACCCAGGTGTTTGTGATTGCTTGACTAGTGCCCAGCTCCATGGCGCAGGGACAGGGGGAGCTGGGGGCTGCCTGGCGGCTTTCCGGGGGCTTCTGGCACCTCCCTGTCCCCTGCCGTGTCCTCCCTCAGTCCAGCTGCTCTGCTGAGGCCCGGGTGGGGGGGATTGGGGGGGTTTGTGTGCCGCTCAGGGTCCTGGCACAGTTCCCCCCGGACTCTCTGTACTGATTTCTCTCAGAACCCTGGAGCCAGTTTGAGAGTGACAGTGTTTTTCCCACAAATCCCTGCAGTTTCCCACACCCAGTTTCTCTTCTGCTTTTCTCCCCACCCTGTGGTGAGGGGAAGTCCGTGTGCTGGTCACGCCCACTGCAACCTGACCTTCCACTAACCTGAGGCTTGGGGCAGATGTGAGGGGCGGGGCCGGGGCCAGGGCCGGTGTCCCTGCTCCTCAGGGGGCAGCAGGCTTCCTCCACAGGCCATGCGGGCACTGCCCCCAGGGCACAAAGATTCAGCCTGGCCCTGGGCTGTGGTCTCAGGGGCCCTGGCTGAGGGGATGGGCAGGTGCTGGTGAATAGGGACTGAACTTGAAGTCCCCACGTCCAGACCGCTTGCTGCCAGTGCTGGCCGTGTGGCCACAACACCTGCCCTCCCCTTGGACAGGCTGTCTGCAGGGCGGGGCAGGCGGCAGCCCTTGGTGGCCTGGCACGGGGGGGGGGGGGGGGGTTTGGTAGATGCGACTGGGAGCCTGCTGTTGGGAGACTGCCCTGTCCCGGAGGCCTAGGACATCCGAGGGCAGCCGTCCTCGAAAGGGCCCCTAAGAGGTGGGGAGGACGAGGACCTGCACTGCAGTCCCACCTGGCTGGCACTGGGCCGGGCACTCTGCCCAGGGCCTCGATGGCCTGACCCAGTGGCTCCTTCTTTCTTTCTTTTATTGATTTCGGAGAGGAAGGGAGAGGGAGAGAGAGAGAAACATCAATGATGAGAGAGAATCCTAGATCGGCTGCCTCCTGCACAGCCCCTACTGGGGATCGAGCCTGCAACCCGGGCACGTGCCCTTGATCACAATTGAACCCGGGACCTTTCATTCCGCAAGTGGACACTCTAACCACGGAGACACACCAGCTGGGGCGTCAGTGGCTCCTTATTAAGCAGCAGCCCCCAGGGCTCTCTGCCCCTCTGGGGAGTTGTCCCGGGGCCCTCTGCAGGCGAGGCTCTGGGGGTGGGGCCTGAGGGGCTGCCGAGCCAGTGCTGGTGCAGCTGCCCGGTCTGCGGAGACGCAGCTACGGGGACAGTGGCACGTGCACGTGGCAGTCCCAGTGTGTGACTCTGGTCCCTCGTGGTTCCCCTCACAGAGGTCTTAGGCTCTGCCATCTGGACGTGGCTGTCCCAGCCCTCCACAGTGTCTTGTCAGCCCCCTCAGCCCTTGCCGGCCATGCCCAGCACAGACCTTGCCATCAGAGTCGAGGGACGATGTACCAGGGGCCCGGGCACTAAGGCTCTGAGGAGGAGGCCAGGCTTGGGAACAGTGGCGACTACCAGCTTTGTCTCTTAGGAGTAACTCAGCAGGGCTTTGCTGTGTGACCATCTAAAATCGGGGCAGCCTCTGACCCTCAGTTCCTGTAACGGTCAGAGGAAGATAGTCCAGGGGGGACACTGGTGAATGCTGCTCAGGCACCCCGGCCCCAGCTCCCATGGGAGCCTGCAGGGTGGGCAGGGCCTTGGGAGAGCGGCCAGCCAGCTGCTGAGAGGGCTGAGGGGCTGAGGCTCAGAGGGCGGGCCCACCACCCTTCTGTCCCGGGCCCTCCTCCTCCGCCGGCCACTCCAGAGAGGAAGTGGGGAAGTCAGCGTGTGGCTTTGTCAGTCTGGCCTGCACGTGTCTGCGGTGGCCAAGACTGTCCCACATTCACTCCATCTCTGCTTGCTCTCCGCTGCGCAGGGAACTCAGGCTGCGCAACTACGTCCCCGAGGATGAGGACCTCAAGAGGAGGAGGGTGCCCCAGGCCAAGCCCGTGGCAGGTAGGTGGCTTGTCTCCGCTCCGGGCACTGTCAGTTGCCTCCTCTTTGAAAGGAAGCTGGCAATGCCAGGCTGGAAGTTGGGCCTCTAGCACCCTCCCCGCCGCCTCCTGGCAGGTGCACACAAGGTCAGCGTTGGTGACCGCAGAGAAGCAGGCAGGGCTCTGCCCTGCTCGCACCCCAACTGGGAGGCCTCCCAGGGGCCTTGGAGGGAAGAGGCCACATCTCAGAGGAACCCTCTGGGCTGAGAAGTGGCCCCGGACCCTTGGAGGGTCAGAGAGAGACCCCGATGAGGGGCCAGCCATGCAGGTGCTGCGAGAGCAGGAGCAGGTGGACGCCCCCAGGTGGAGGTGTCAGTGCCAGGCCCAGAGGCCGGGGAGAGGTGGCTGCGGTGTGAGGGCCACTGCCGGGGGCTGCAGTCTCGCCGAGTGTGGGCAGCAGCCAGGAGCCAGGAGCATCGGCCAGCGGCGGGCTGTCCCCAGCCGCCTGCAGCAGAGATGCTGGGCGCTTCTTGTCACCCAGGTCCCTGGCTCTTTTCATCTCCATTTTTGCTTTCAATTAGATGAGTACTAAGTGAATAAATACATTATCTTGTGAAACAACAAAGCGCTGCCCATTCGGCCACACCCGTCTGCTTCCTCATCTCCTTTGCCCCTGCAATGCCCGTGTGTCCCTGGTGTTGTGGGCCCCACTGTGGTGGGTCCAGTGGCACCTTGGCGGGGGCAGTAAGGCAGGACAGAGGAGAGGGACAGGGAGCTGGTCCCATGCCTCAGGGGCAGTACCCATAGCTGGAGGGGGTGAGGCAGGGCAGGGGCTGAGGCTCAGAGGGCGGGCCCTCCTCCTCTGCGGGCCACTCCAGAGAGGAAGTGGGGAAGTCACAGCGTGTGGCTTTGTCAGTCTGGCCTGCACGTGTCTGCGGTGGCCAAGACTGTCCCACATTCACTCCATCATGAGGGAACGTGGGGCACTGTGATGGGCCTGGCAGAGCCCGTGGCCCCCAGGTTTGGTGCCAGGGCTCCCAGCGTCTGTGCCACAGGGTCAGGGCCCAGTCAGGCTGCCTGGAGGCCCAGGGTGCGCCGTCTGGGAGCACACCTCTGCGTGGGATGGGAAGAAGGCCCAGAGCCCCTGGAGACGGGAAAGCCGGTCTTCTGGGCCCTGCCCAGAGCCTACTTTGGATGTATTCACAGCTGGGGGTGGAGTCTGGCTCTGTTTACGCCAGCTGCCTGCTTTGCCCGGATGGCTTTCATCCTGGGAACCCCCAGCCTTCCTCCAGAGCCGCCTTCCAGGGTCTCTGTCTGGCTGGGGGCCAAGGGGACAAGAGAGGTCCCCAGGCCCTGCCTGCACCCTCCTCCTCTGCCGTGGCTGCAGCTGCTGTCACCAGGCAAGTGGCAGCCTCTCCCAGCCCCCCTTGTCGTCTTGCCCCCTCTAGTGGAAGAGAAGGTGAGGGAGCAGCTGGAGGCCGCCAAGCCCGAGCCAGTCATCGAGGAAGTGGTGAGTGGTGGGTGGCCCTTTTCTCCTGCACCTGCTCTCCTTCCCCTCCTTTCTCTTCCCTTCTTTTTTCCCTTCCCACCTCCCACGCCCCTCACCCCTCCTTCCTCCTTTCTTCCTCCCATTTTCCTACCTCTGACCCTGTCTCCCTCCTTCCTTTGGGGTGGGGCCTCTCTGGCCCTGACAGGTATCTCCTCCCTCCCCAGGACCTGGCCAACCTCGCACCCCGAAAGCCTGACTGGTGAGTGTTGCAGGGGGAGGGCCGTGCACACTGAGAGGCGGGCACACTTGGTGCTGGGCTCTGGGCCAGGGGTAGGCTGTTCCTCTCGTCCGTAAGTCTGTCAGGGACAGCGCCAGAGGGAGGTGTTTGAAGTTGATGAAACGAGCTTGGGGCCTAAGTCCTGGGAACTCAGAGCCAGGGGACAGCTTGGGTGCCTTCTGGGAGCTTCCGGTGTACAGAAGGAGCAGGATCCACAGTGCACTGGGCAGGTCGCTCCTGGACAGTGACCGAGGGGCCAGAGGAGCCAGCCACCCTTGCACACCTGGACTCGGTTCCCGGTGTGGGGTGGGTCTGCGGGCTAGTCTCTGCCTCCCTGGGCCGGGAAGGATGGCGGGTGCTGGATTCGGGAGGGTGCAGAGGGGAGCGGAGCGTCCTGGCTGGTTCCTGGTGCCTGAGGGGCTGCAGGCAAGGTGGGCCCAGGGCCACCCCGGGCCAGCCTTCAGCCTCTGGCCTCCTGCCCCCTCCCTGCGGCAGGGACCTCAAGAGAGACGTAGCCAAGAAGCTGGAGAAGCTGGAAAAGCGGACCCAGAGAGCCATCGCCGAGCTGATCCGTGAGTGCAGGCCTGGTGAGGCGGGTCCCTGCACTCTGGGTGGCTGCTCAGGCACAGGGCCCCTCTCACCCCTCCTGTCTGCCGTCCATCCAGGTGAGAGGCTGAAAGGCCAGGAGGACAGCCTGGCCTCTGCAGTGGACGCCACCAACGAACAAGAGGCCTGCGACTCGGACTGAGCCTGCCCGTGGGAGGAAGGTCCTGGACAGGGTGGGGCTGAGCTGGCCATCACTTCCCTTTCGCCTTCAGAGCAGTGGCTCCCCACCCCGTCAGGGGGAGCCCCCCATGGGAGTCAGCTCCTTGTCTCCCTGAGTGGTCCCACCACCCTGAGTGGGGGCAGAGCCAGCAGCGGCTCTGTGGGCCTGCGCACGTATGTATGCATGTCTATATTGTGGACTTTTTTTTTCTGTAAATAGAATTAAGCAGACCCTGTGTGTGGCAGAAATCTATCCAATATTGCCTGGGTTCTTTGGGGTGCTTGGGTTTGGGTCCCAGACAGGGTGTGTAGGGGTGATGCTTGATTGACAAAGCCCTGTGTGGGGCTGAGCATGTGGGCTGACCTTCCGGGCTTAGTCCTTGGGCAGCGGTCATCTCAGAACCCTAGAGGGACAGAGGCCTGAGAGAGTCCTGAGACCTGTAGGGCCAGGCCTGCACTGTTCCAAGAGGCTCCCCCTGCTCTGTGGGCCCCTCGCAGTGGGAGAGAGGGAGGAGCTTGGGCCCGTGCAGGGGTCAGCTTGGACACATTGCCACCACGACTGAAATTGAGATTCCGTGGAAAAGGAACAGAGAAAGGATGCTGGGAGGGCAGCCAGCAGGGCCTGCCGCAGGCGGCAGGAAGAAGTGGTGAGCAAAGATTGGCAGACATTGCAAAAATCAACATTGACCTAGCAAGACAGAGATAACAACAAAAAAGACACAAATTAATGTAAATATTAGGAGTGAAATAAGGTGATCACTATGGATTCCCTAGACAAAAGGACAGTAAGGGGGTGTTGTAAGTAAATGCCCACGTGAATTTGACAGGTTGATGAAATGAGCTAATTCCTTGAAAAGCACAGACTACCACAGTTCACTCCAGATGAAGGAGATCATTTGCATAGCTCTGTAACTATTAAAGACCCTGAATTCATAATTAAAACCCCTGAAAAATCTCCAAGCCCAGGTGTTTTTACTGGAGAATTAATATACAGGTTTAATGCAACTCCTATCAAATCCCAATAAGATCTTTAAGTATAGACAGGATTATTCTAAAATGTATCAGGAGCCCTGACCATTTGCTCAGTGGATAGAGTGTCAGCCCGAGGAATGAAGGTTCCCAGATAAGATTCCGGTCCAGGGCGCACACCTCGGTTACAGGCTCTATCTCTGGCCCCAGTCAGGGCGCATGTGGGCAACCAATCCCTGTGTCTCACATCGATGTTTCTCTCTCTGTCTCTCCCCCCGCCTTCCACTCCCTAAAAATCAATGGAAAAAATATCCTCATGAGGATTAACAAAAAAGTAAAATATATCAGGAAAAGCAAAAGAACTAGAATAGCTCAGACCAGTCTTCACTGGAAGACTAAAGCATGAGGAGTCTTTAACCATCCAGGAGTGGTGGGAAGGCAGGCACAGAGATCATGGAAGAGAATGGGGATGTCGGAAGTGGCCCACTCATGTCTGACAAAGGTGCAAAGTGAGCTCCGTGGAGGAAACACGGTCTTCAGCACGTGGTGCTGGAGCGATGGGACAGCCATAGGCTGAGAGGAGCCCCAACCTAAGCCTTGGACCTGACAGAAACCAACATGGGTCAGAGGTTTAAATGTAAAATGTAAAACTATAACAACGTTCAGGAGAAAACCTTCAGGACCCTGAGCTTGGTAAAGAATTCTTAAGACATGAGACCAAAAGCACAATCCATAAAAAGTATATTGTGAAATGTGACTTAACCAACATGGAAACGCTTCTGCTCCAACAAAGTCTTAGAGAATGAAAAGCTACAGACAGAAAATATTTGCAAAGCGCATGTCTGATAAAGGCCGCCTAACTAGAACATAATAAGGAATTATCAAAATGCAACTGTAAAAGGGGAGGAACGTCCGATAGAAAATGGGAAAAAGGCCCTGGCCGGTTTGGCTCAGTGGATAGAGCGTCCACCTGCGAACTGAAGGGTCCCAGGTTCGATTCCGGTCAAGGGCGCATGCCTGGGTGGTGGGCTGGATCCCCAGTGGGGGACTTGCAGGAGGCAGCCGATCCATGATTCTCTCTCATCACGGATGTTTCTATCTCTACCTCTTCCTTCCTCTCTGAAATCAATAAAAATGTATTTAAAAAAAAAAAAGAAAATGGGAAAAAGACCAGAAGGGACACTCCACCAGGTGACATCAATGGCAGGCACCTGAAAGCTCCTGAGCACCACCGGCCGTCAGGGAAATGCCGACGGGAGTCATGAGGAGACGGCACACGCCCGTGTGAACAGCACAGTGAAGTCGGGGATCAATACTGGCAGGACCTGGAGGAGCGGAAAACCTCACACATGGTTGGCGGGAAGTAAACGCTAGTTACTCTGGGAAATACTTGGGCGATTTCCTCAGAAACTAAATGTGTATTTAACATAAAACCCAGCAACCACTCTCCTGGCATTTAGTTCAGAGAAATAAGCTGTCCACACAAGCGGACATAGCAGTACAGGAGCCGTGTCCACGGAGGCTCATAGCAACCTGGTGTGTCATCACCAGGAGCGGGAAGGCAGGTCATCTCTGTCCAGGACGTGTTGGTTTAAAGGAACACACAGAGTGGAGGTTGCCAAGTCATCACCAGACCCAGATCGAGGCTTGAAGTGAAAACATTGCCCCAAAACGGGAAAAAAGAGCATGGCAAGAAGTTCCTCACACACGGCGTGTGATCTTCAGGGCGTTCCTTCCCTGGACTAACGAAGTGGACAATTTAAGGGTTTTTGTTTGTTTTTTGACAATTTAAGTTTTACTCTGTGAAAACACCCACCCACAGCTCTGCCCGATGGCTCAGTTGGTTGGAGCATCGTCCCATACACCAAAAGGTTGTGGGTTTGATCCCCAGTCAGGGTGCCTATGGGAGGCAACTATTTCTCTTCCCCCTGCTCTCTCTAAAAATCAGTAAAAAACATATCCTTGGATGAGAATTGAAAAAAACACCACAATATTCCCTTCAATAGTTTAAACTGGTGCATCCGTACCGTGGAATACTACTCGGCAGTGAAAAGGCACGGCTGTTGGTAGAAGGAATGGCTCGGAAGGAGTGAAAAACATATATATGTATAGTAAGAGATCATGTCTTGTATGGTTTCCTCTATAATATTCTTGAAATGACAAAATCATAGCCAGAACAGATTGGTGGCTATTAAGGTTTAGGAATGGTGGGGGCTCCTGGGACTATAAAGGGGCAGCTTGAGGGAGATCTCTGTGGGGATGGAATAGCTTTCGATGACAGTGGGGATTACGCAAGTCCACATGTGATCACGTGGAATGAACCACATGTTGCTTCTGGATTTATTGTGGTACTAATGGCCCGGTGCATGAATTTGTGTATATTGAAAGGAAATTAATTAGAAGAAATATTTTAATATCGCTATTTGCCCTTTCTCTATAACAAAAGTGTCAACCAAATTCAATGACAATGACAGATGGAAACATGCATGCGATTGGCACCAGCGAGAGCTTTATATGTATCGTAGTCAACTTAGCCTTTTATGTGTATACAATAAACTTGCTTAATTAGACCTGCTTTCTGATGTAGCTAAACTTTCCCCAGTCCAGTGAAGGACTCCAACTTCTCTTTCAGGTAATTGATAGCAACACAGCAGTAAATATCAACACAAAGCACATTATTGTAGATCATGCAGGGAGAACAAAAGGTAAAATATTTAACTGCAGCAGTGTTTGACTATATTCTGCGCGGTGAGAAAACCTGAAGTCATTTTCAAGGTCCATTTCTTTTCAGTTGGGTCAAGTTTCTAAGCTTTCTAAATCTCCATTTTCCGGCTAACAAAAAGAAAATAGGATTCCACCGAGTCTCCTATCTACCTACTCCAGGACTTCTGTGAGGATCAAATGAGATGGGGCCTGGGAAAACGCTTCACAGACATTTGGTTAAAGTGTAAAATTTTTCCACCTGGCTGTAAAGCAAGTCGTGTTCCTGGGCTGAAGAAACTCCAGGGAGGCTAGTCGCTAGGGAGAGGAAGCCAGGCGTTGCTACATGACGTCATTACCCGGACGGAGGGAAGGACACTTAGCATATTAGCTTTTTATATAGATAGTATGGAAGCCGTGACTCCCATCCGGGGAAGCTGGTGAATGGTACACAGGATGCTCTGTACTCTCTAACTTACTGTGAAACTTTAAAAAAAACACATATTTTATTGATTTTTTACAGAGAGGAAGGGAGAGGGATAAAGAGTCAGAAACATTGATGAGAGAGAAACATCAATCAGCTGCCTCCTGCACACCTCCTGAGGATGTGACTGCAACCAAGGTACATGCCCTTGACCGGAATCGAACCCGGGACCCTTCAGTCCGCAGGCCGACGCTCTGTCCACTGAGCCAAACCGGTTAGGGCTTCCTATGAATCTTTAACTTCCTATAAATCGGTTTCAAAATAAGTTTAAAAATATTTTCTGTGAGCAAAGAGAACAGTAAAACATGTTAATAAATTGTGTAAATTTTTGTTGTTGTTAATCCTCACCTGAGGATATTTTTCATTGATCTTTTAGAGAGAGTAGAAGAGAGAGGGAAAGACAGACAGAAACATCAATTGGTTGCCTCCTGCACGCATTTCTACCAGGGCCCCGGCCAGGGAGGAGCCTGCAACCAAGGTATGTGTCCTTGACTGGAATCGAACCCAGCACCCTTTGGTCTGTAGGCCAATGCTCTATCCACTGAGCTACACCTGCTAGGGCAGTGTGTGTGTGTGTGTGTGAATGTTTTTAAAGTATGCTGTCTGTGTTCAAAAATACAGTAAGGTTTCAAGAGTCTTGTGAAGATCAGATGGGGTAGTTCACAGTTGGTCACAGTGAGTCCTGGCCTTGGTTAGAGGGTCAGGTGGGACTCTGACCCCAGCGGCCCTTTTGTCATAGGGTTGAGGAAGCGGCCAGGGGGTGACAGTGTCCAGCTCTGTGGACGGAGCCCTGGTGTGCCCAGTGCTACCAGCTCACCAGGACAGCCCTGCAGACCTCCAAACACGCCAGCGCCCTCCTGTTTGAAAGCCTCGGGGCCATCTCAGGAGGGTTTCAGGCCTGGGACGTTCCGCAGCCGTGTGGATGCCGCCGTGAGTGATGGCAAAGTTGGGCAGAGAGGCACAGCCCGTAAAGGCACAGGGAGAGTCTGTCCAGCCCGGTGGGCTGCAAGTCAGGTGTGCAAAGGTGACCGGTTTGGGCAAATCGGCTCCCGTGGACGCTGCCTGTCCACCCTGTTGGGGTCCATGCTGCTGCTCGCCACCTTCAGGTGCCTCCCCACGGGTTCCGAGCCAGGCCCAGGCTTGCCGCAGCACTGCCCACCTGCCAGAGCCGGGCATCCGGCATTCGTTGGTCCTGTGCCCTGAGTGCCTCGTGGTGCTGGGCGCTGTCCAGGGGCTGCCCTCCAGGAGCTGACCTTCCAGGCCGTCTCCGGGCCTGCTGGGAGACCCTCCCTCCGGCCAGTCTGGAGGCCTCACTGGCTGGGCATTGCAGTGGGACAGCAAGTGGTGGGATCTGGTCCTCAGAGCACCCGGCCCGAGATCACAGGATGAGAGTGCCTGAGCCTTATCCCCTCTGTCCTCACACGGCCACTGGGGGGCAGCAGGAGACACCGGCGGGGCCCCGGCAGCGTGTGTGGGTCCGTGCGCCTGCTTTCCCACAGCTGAAGTGTCTTGTGCAATGCACCCCACCCCCTTTCCCACGGGGTGTGTGTCTTTAAGTGACTGATACTAGAGATGATCCCGAGAGTGGGGCTCAGTCATGTGTGCTGCACCATGGGGGCCGTGTCCTGGGGACAGCAGCACCCCAGCCCCACCCCCACTCCACGCTGGCCTTGCCCCGGCTTCAGGCACAGGCCTCTCGGGGCCTGGGCTCCAGCGGAGTGCCTTAGTACCTCCCCGCTCTGGGGACAGCGGCAGCCTCGTCCCTCGTGGGCACATGTGTGGGGGGGGTGGGCACGTGTGGGGGGTGGGCAGAATACCGGGGTGTGGAGCCCACCTGGAGGGTCCCGTCCCCTGAGCCCCCGGCCAGGCCTGAGCATTTGTTGGCTCCCAGATGCCTATTGTGTCGGGGGCCATCCAGAGGGTGCATGTGTGTGAGGAGGGTGCTGGGGGCTCACCCACCAGATGGGCTGGGACCGACAGGAGTGGTGATTCAGAGGAGTGGGTGCGCACTGGGCCCTGGCTGCTGCCCTCTCTGGCACAGGCCTGGCCTCGGTGCCGTGGGCTGGGCAGGGGGTCGGGCTGCGTTTCCCGGCCAGCCTGCCCTTCTCTGTATTTACTGGTTTTCTTTAAATGTTCCCATTACTCAGGCCTCTGTGGGCACAGACAGAAATAAATCCCGCAAGGCGGCCCCGCCAGGAGCCGGAACCCGATCCCTCCAAGGCCGGAAGAGGCCCCTGTGCCGAGGCGCTCGGCCACAGTGGCCCACACACGCCACATGGTCACAGTGCGGCCACGCACCCTGTGCACACATGCATGCACAGGCGTGCACCCACACGTATGCCCCCACAGACACCTCACCCACATGCCCATGCAGGCACACAGCCCCCCCCCCCCCCACACACACACACACACTGTGCACACTAGGGTCACACTCAGTCGTCCTCAAGGCGCCGAGCAGCCGGTGGTGAGGCCGTGGCGTTGGGGCATGAGAGTGGCCTCCTGGGAACACGGGCCCAGGCTGCCAGGGCTTCTGAATTTTTAAGAGAAACTGGAAAGCTGAATTTTTATGTGAAATATCCTGATTTTAAATGTTGGCTCAAGATGTTGAAAATACTGTGAGGGCCAAACCAAACATGACTCTGGGCCAAATTCCACCCACAGGCGGCGTCTCAGACCACGGGTCCACACAGACACACAAATAGACACACATGCACATACATACAAATACAGGCACATACATAGACATCCGTATAAACACAGGCATACGCACACACACACACACAGACACACCAAAAGACACACACAGACCTATAGATACATATACAAATGCATACAAAACACAGATACAGGTACACATACAATAGAACCAGGAACTGACACAGACACAAGACAGGCACACATACGAGCAGATATACACATATACAAGTAATATACACACATGTACAAATGTACACAAGCACACACGTCACGTGACAGCACACCCCTCTATCACCGATGTGGGTGAGCTTGTGGGAGCAGGTAGCCTGACGGTGGCCTCCGGGCAGGGCCAGGGCATCATAGCTCACCCAGGCTGCCCGACTCGCATGCTGGAGCGGGAAAAGCCTGCTGGGCAGCAGGTCTGAGAGGGGCAGGTGGTCAGGGCTGCCTGCAGAGCTCAGCGTGGGGGGGGGGGGGCACAGGTGAAGGGCCTCGTGTGCCAGGGTCTGGGAGGGTTTGGACCACAGGTTCTGAGGCTCTGGGAAGGGAGCTTGGGTGGCCACGAGCCCACCCTCCCACGCCCTGAACCAGCCTGGCCTGTCTGCTCCTCACCGCTGGGCAGCAAGGCCAGCGGGAGACCCCCCAGGGCCACAGGCCACATCGCCCCAGTGGCTCTGAGGACTGAACTGAGCTTCCAATCGGGACGAAGGGGTGGAACCCCCTCTACCCACCAACACGGAGCGGGAGGTGCCTAAAGAATGCGGCACACCAGGGGCCCTTCCCCCACATGGAGGTGGAGGCCTGCAGTCCTCTCCTGCCTCCCGGCCCCTGGCCTGACCCCAGGCCTTGGACTGAGGAGCTGCACAGGAGCCACACCCACCGCCTCTGGCCCCTCCCCCGTGACCCCAGTCTGCCCAAGGGAAGGCTAAGGGCCTCGTCCAGGCAGGCAGAACCCAGCCTGGGGCCCGCTCAGACCGCCTGGCGACCTGGACGGGGCCTGACCTCGGAGAAGCTGAGGCTCGGGGGGACGGCTGCGTGGCCAGGCTCACACGGCACATGGAGGCAGCCAGGCCCAGGCCCGGCTCCCCAGCCCCTCTGCCAGCAGCAGCTCTGCCCAGCCAGGCGTGTTTCCGTTGGCCATGGCAGCCTCGGCTGGCATCTGCCGCGCTGGCTGAGGACCCACCTGCCTGTGTGCCCAGCAAGACCCACTCCTCAGCCCCCTCTGCCTGGGTCCCGCGTCCACACCTGCCTTCTAACAACCCAGCCAGAGCCAGGACCTGCTCGACCCCCAGGCAGGGTCATGTCCCTTTTGAACTTCAGAGGCCTCAGTCCCCTTCCTCTGCCTGTCCCTCTTCCCATGGCCCCGGGCGAGGGCTGAAGTGTGGACCGTCACACCTGCTGACTCGGCGGGGGTGGGGGGTGGGGCCAGCCCCGCCTTTGTCTAGAACAGCGGTCGCCTTCCTTTTGGACCTCACGGACCACTGGTTGGCGACCGCTGGTCTAGAAGGCATTGCAGGCTGAGGGTGGGCAGAGCCGTCTCTTCGATGACCCTGAACCCCCCAGACCCCACTCTGCGTGGGAGCTGTGGGCTCACCCCGCCGCCCCTGCGGCCTGGCCTGTGCTCCAGGCCCCCGGGGAGGGTGCATCCTTCTAGGGGTCTTCAGAGGCCCCTCTCCCACAGGTGGGAGCTGGAGACCACCTTCCTGGCCGACTCGGAGTCCGGGGTAACCCGCAAGGTGCCTGGACACTGAGGCTGAGGCAGCTGGGGGTCGGGGTCCTGGGCGCCCTCCTCCCGGCCACCGCCTCGCTGGTGTTTACATGTTCCCTGCGGCTTGGCCGGGCTGCGAGGCTGCGACGGGCGAAGTGACCACCTGGCTCCAGGCCCTGCTCAAGGCAAACAGGGTCCTGACTGCCCGCCAGGCCCACTGGGGGCTCCCACTTCCTCTGCCAGCACCTGGATGGCCTGGGCGAGGCTCAGCCTAAAGGGGAGGCCTGGCCTCGTCCTGGGTGCAAATAACCTGAGGAGGGCGGGCCGGCCTTCACCTGGAGGCGTCTGCTTGGATTTGGGAACCCGGCGAGCGAGCGCCCAGCACGGCCCTGTGTGGGGTGGAGAGCCCGTCCGGGGGGCAAGGCTGAACCCTGCGCCAGAGGGAATCCAGTCGGAGAGGAGGTTCACTCCGTCCTGGGCACCCGTCCTGGGGGGCCCGGTCAGCATGTTCAGGGTGAGGGGGCTCGCGGACTGGACTGCAGAGGCCTCCGGAGGATCTGGGCTGGAAGATGGGCCTGGGCCCAGCGCTCGGGCCCCAGTGGCTGCCCGTGGGGTGGGCGGACGAGTTGCCTGGAAGGCCCAGTGGCCAGAGTCCTGCAGCCTGAGCTGGGGAGGGCCATCAGACACCCCTGGGGGGTTTGAGGTCTGCCCTGCATATGTCTCCCTGAGCCAGTGCCTCACCGGGAGTCCTCCCTACAGCGCCCCCCCCCCCCCCCCCCCCCCGGCTACCTGCCTGCCCTGCCCCTGCGGCCCCCTCTGCCTCCTTGTTACACAGAGACTGCTGCTCTCCCCCGGGCAGCCCTGCTGCTCAGTGTGGTTCAGTGGCCCTCAGGCCCGGCCCGGGCCCCTGCCATCCCGAGCAGGTCATCACGGGGAGCCCCAGTTCTCTGGACAGTTGTCTGTCCTGCCTGCCACCTGGAAGGTCAGGTGGGCGTGGCCTGGGCTGCTGGGTGCCATGCCAGCTCCGGGGTCCTGGCCTTGTGACCCTTGCCCAGCCTCCGATGAGGGGGTGCTATTGGAGTTGGGGAGCTCTTCCCGGTTGCCAAGTCCCTGGAGGAGAACACGGTCTGAGCTGAGAGGAGGGAAGGGCGGGCCAGGCTGGGGCCCCTTCAGGGCCTCACAAGATGCCAGTCGGCCAGAGCTCAGGGCTGTGGCTGGGTCGGTTCCGAGTGTCGGGCCAGCGAGGGCCTCTGCCATTCTAGGGCCCACGCCTGGGGTGGGCAGGGGCCAAGGGAGGTGGAGGGGGGATGCTCAGTGACCGTCTCGGTCCATTGTGAGTGACCGAGTGCAGGCTCCACGGCCAGCCCTCTGGCTCCCACAGCCCTGAGCCAGAGCAGGGACCCCAGCCGACCTTCCCCTGGCTGCCCGGGCGCTCCCCCTGCACCTGTCGCATCCTTAGAGTCACGTGAGGGCTCCCCGAGTGTCCCAGCCTCCAAGGGGCACAGCATGGCCACGAGACAGGCAGGAGGGGCCTCGGGCTTGGGGTGGGGAGGTGGCCAGGGACCCAAGGGATCTGAGGTCGGCCCTGGGTGCACAGCTGCTAGGGGAGCGGGGCCAGAGGCAGCCTGGGTGGAGAGCGCCGGGGCAGCTGGTGGCAGGGAAGGCTGGGGCCCCCCCCGCAGGGCCCACTGGTCAGCGTGCGGCACCGCGGGGCCCGGACAGCGCAGCCTCTCCCGGGCCCTCCTGCTGGACGGGGCCCTGACCCCGGGCCCAGGGGCTGGCCCACATCGCCAGACCCCTCCTGAGGTGGGACTCCAGAACCCGCGCTCCCAGCCCCTCGCCCTGGAGTGACTCGAGGCCCCAGCTCAGACCACAACAGGAAGCTTCCTTTTCCTCTTTTTGTTTTGTTCTCCCAGCCCAGCCATGAGTGGGCAACCACCGACCGTCCGTCTCTTGGTCCATAGGTCCAACCCTTGGTCCCCGGTCACATGACTGTCTCCCACTCCTCTTGCAACAAGGCGGGGGGCCGCTCGGGCGCAGAGGCCTCCTCGTCCAGCCCCGAGCAGGAGCCGTTGAGGAAGCCGGTGTCCTTGGACATGGCCGCGGCTGGCGGTGAGGTCTGGAGGGCCGGGGCCCCCGGCTTGGTGTGACCGGGCAGCTGCGGGTGGCCATTGGTGGTGGCAGCGGGCAGCAGGCGGGGGCTGAGGGGCAGGCCGAGTCCCGCGCGGGAGCCGACGTTGGTCACGCTCGTGTGAGACACCATCGGACCGTAGCTGTAGCTGCTGCTCCCGCTGCGTGCCTTGCGCTTGAAATCCAGGGCGAGCGTCCAGCGGCTCCACGACTTCCTGATCTCAGCTTGGACCTGGGTGGCAGGAGGAGGTGGGCCTCAGGAGCGCCCCTGACCCCTCTGCCACCCGTCACCCCAAGCCCAGCAGTGCCCCCACCCCGGCCCCTACAGCACAGCCCTGGAGGGAGACGGGTAAATTCCAAATTCCCGGAAAGTTCCAAGGCCCAGGACTCAGTGTCTGGCTGCAGGCAGCTGACATACCCAGAACCTCTGAGGCTCAGATGGCCCCGAGGGTGGCTGAGTCGCTTAATCTGGATGACAGAGAATTCAGCCCTGGGGCTGGGAAGACACTGGGCTACCCCAGAGATGGGTGAGCCCACAAATCCTAGCACATCCTGAGCCTGAGCCTGAGCCACTGGGAAGACCTCTCTGCCTTCAGGACGTTCTTGGAGGAACAGAGGAAGAACCGGGCAGGAGCATGGGAGGAGCAGGGCTCCGGAGCCCTGGGGCCTCTTCGTCCTCCCTGCCTTGCCCGCCGACGCCCACCGCTTAGCCCACCGCTTACCTCGCCATTGCAGAAACAGTAGATGATGGCGACAAAAAATCCCTGTGGGGAGGAGAGAGGCAGAGGCTAGGGCGAGCCCGGCGGTCAGGAGCAGGCAGCCCCGCCCACCTGGCCGGCCCGCACCTGGAAGGAGTTGAACAGCATCTCGTAGTGCATCTGGACTTGCCAGAGCGCCCCTGAGACCTCGGTGTACGGCGTGGCCATGAAGACGATGTAGTGGACGCCGAAGAGCGGCATGAGCACCAGCGTGGACTTGAGCAGCTTCCTGGGCCAGCAGGGCACAGGTCAGGGCCGCGCCGCGTCCCCCCCCCACGGGCACTCGGCCCCTCCTCCCCACCTGCCGGCCCCAGGCGCCAGAAGCCACCACGGGGCCTGAGGCTCTGGCCACCCGTGGAGGACAAGCCAGTTCATCGGGTCAACTTGGTTGTTCCTGGAGCGGACCAACTGTAGTCCCCTCGGGCCCTGCACCTGCGGGCCCCGCCCGGCCTCACCTCACCATCCCAGGGCCCACTCCTCGGTTTCAGCACCTTCGCCGCTGCCACTGCCCACCTGGGCCTCGGACTACCTGGGACCAGCTCGTTGAGGGGACGTCTGGGTTGTCCCGCCCTTGCAACCCCAGCTCCAGTGCAGCGCCTGGCGCTGAGGGCCCGGGTTGGCTTTGGGGTGCCCAGAGGCCAGGAGCGAGCCCATCACTTTTGGGCGGGGCCAACCAGGGAGTTGGGAGTTGGGTCCTTCCCCTGAAACAGGCTCATTCGTGGAGCCTCAGTCTTGGCTTTTGTATGTGGTGCCTGGATGTTGACCTCTGAGGAGCCTGGCATGGTGGGTGCTCACCGGTACTGCTGCCGCGTGTCACACCGGCCGGCATTGGTCTCCCGCAGCTTGGTGGCGAGCACCCGGACGATGTTGATGAAGAGAATGAAGTTGAGCTGTGGAGTGAGGGGGCTGAGTCTCCATGGCCTCCTAGCAGGGCGGGGGCAAGGAGCGGGACCCATGGCCCTGCCCAGGCCCTGCTCTGCCACTGCATCTCCGGGGGCCGTGGGGCCTCGGCTTCCCCGTGAGGACCAGGGACCGGGATGGAGATCAGCTGCTTCTCAGGCCTTGTGGCTGTGACCTTGGGGTCCAGGGACACCCCCACCCAGTCCTGTGGCCACCCCTGCTCACCACAATGGAGGCCAGGATGGGCACCTGGATGATCCACTTCTTGTTCCCGGAGCTCAAGTCCCAGCACCTGCGGGAGGTTGAGGCGTCAGCCCCCACCCCGTCCTGCTCCCACCCAGAGCCTGCCCACAGAGGCCCAGAGCTGGTCTACTCTCCCGTTAGCTGTTGTGGACACAGGTCAGGGTATGCTGGGTGTGGCCAGGCGTGAGGCCACCCTCAGAGACCGATTTTGAAGTAGCCTCTTGTGACCCTGAGCTGGGGCCACTCAGGGCCAGGGCGCAGGAGGCCCCGTCATCCGCTTCACAGAGGAAGAGGGTGTCAGGGGTGTCTCTGGCCTGTGTTACCCCAGCCCCTTCTCTGCCTGGACCTACCCCGTATTGGCCAGCGTGGCTCTCACACCGACCCACACAGCCACAAAGATGGCGGGCAGACCTGTGTGCAGAGAGAGGACAGCGCGTGAGGGCCTCAGATGCTATTCCAGGTGTTTCTTCTCAACCCACCATGCCAGCTCCGTTCCCCTCGTCCCTGACCATCCCCAGCTTGCCCCTCGTTGTCCCTGACCCCTCACCCTGGGCACACAAGCTGCTTGGTGACAGCTGGGCCCTGGCACGTGCTGCTCAGCAGCCTCCCCTTAGGGCACGTCCAGCCCTCTGCCCTCATCTCGATTCTGCACCCCCTACACATGCACCCCCTACACACACAGCCCCCTGTGGGGCCCATGGTGAAACCCAGAGTCAGAAGCAGCCACATGCAGGCTGTTCCTCCTCCCTCCCCACAGGGTGCTGCTCTGCGTGGGGGTTCCCGTGGGGGAGGGAGCCTGTTACCGGGGGAACCTCAGTGTGCCCAGGCCGATGCCAGCTCAGGTGGCCCATGGCACCTCTGGGCGAGCTCTGCCTCTAGGAACGGAGCCCAGGTCCCCACCCTCCATCCCCTCACTTGGGTCTGGGCCTGCGTACCTCTGGGAGGGGAGGGAGTGGCCTGGGTTACGCTTCTCTGTGCGCTCCATCAGTGCGGCCCCCCCACCCTGACACCCTCTAGCCCAGAGCCTGCTTCAGTTCCTGGGACCAGGTCTAGGTCTCCCCTCCAACTTCGGGGCTGGCTGTGGATGAGGTCAAGGTCAGAGTGTGTGCCAAGGAGGAGGCTGTGGCTGTTGATCTGAGGGCCTCTGGGTGCTGAGCACTAGACCTGCCCCTCTGCAGTCTGGCCAGCTGCCCAGAGCCCAGCCAGGCTCTGGAGCTGCCAACAATAATGGACAATTATCAGCAACTCGATCCCAGAGCCCGCAGGGGAGGAGGGCAGGCCCAGCTGCCCATTCTGCAGGGGGGCTGTGCATGAAGCTGGGGGGCGGGGGAGGCAAGGGCCCTGCGGACAGCTTCACACAGAGGGGATTGGTGTTCACAGTCAGGGTTCTTGGGGGGAGGGTCCCAGATCCCAAGTCCAGCTCCAGGCTGACCTCTGACCCAGGATCCCACTCAGATCCTGAGCTGGATCTTTTTGTTGTTAATCCTCCCCCGAGGGTATTTTCCATTGATTTTTAGAGAGAATGGGAGGGAGAGGGAGAGGGAGAGAGAGAAACATCAATGAGAGACACACACACCGGGGTCGGGGAACCTGCAACCGAGCACGTGCCCTTGACTGGAATCGAACCCAGGATCCTTCAGTCCAAGGGCCGACACTACCCACTGAGCCACACCGGCAGGGCCTGAGCTGGATCTTGACCTGAGAGCCCTCACCCCCTCTCCTGGGCTGAGCCCCAACTCCAGGCTGAGCCCATCCAGGCGAACCCACCCAGCCACGCTCTGCTCCCCGAGCCCGGGAGGGCGTCAGTCACAGAAGGGTGGGCAGGCTGCCCCTGCTGCCCCACGCCCAGGGCAGGATATGCTGTGTGGGTGTCTCAGCCTCTGGTGCCCTCTGGCCCCATCCCCCACGGCCCCCCCTGCGTACCCCAGCCAAAGACCGTGAAGCCCCACAGGTACTTCTTCTCGGAGAAGAAGGCCATGAAGATGAGGCTGTGCAGGTACAGCCCCTCCACCAGGATCCAGTAGTAGTTGGTGGCCAGGAAGTAGAGGAAGAAGGTCACCGCCACCCGGCAGCCCGCCTAGGAGACCAGCGTGTCAGCCGGCGGCGGGGCGCATCTGGGACGTGGGGGCGGGGCGGGGTGGCTCAGTGGAGGGGGCAAGTGGTGCTGGGCACGTCCCGCGGGAGGGCAGGCTCTGGTCCAGGTCCCCTACCCAGGGGCGGGTGGCAGGGTGCAGGGCTGAGGGTGCGGGACTCGGAGGAGGCTGAGGGCGGGGCTGCCAGGGGCGCACTCACGTAGCCGGCGGGGGCGGCGGTGGCGGGCGGCGGGGGCGCCTGGGCGATGGCGCGCAGCTCCTCCTCCGTGAGGCGCTCGGCCTCGTCCAGGGTGAAGCCCGAGTACAGCACCGCGTCCTTGACGAAGATGCTCACGGCGCGCAGCATGAAGGACAGGAACAGGTGCATGTGGATGTAGTTGCGTGTGCAGTGCAGCCGCCTGCGGGCGCGCGACACAGCCGTGGTGGGGGCGCGGGACGAGTGGGTGGGGACACCGGCCGGCAGGGGAGGGCAGAGGAGGAGAAGGGGTGCGCCCCGCCCCGCCCCCGATCTAGGCCCCTCCCCTCCGTCGCCCCGTCCACCTAAACAAGGCCCCGCGCGTCGCCCCGCCCACCTAAAGAAGGCCCCTCCCCTCCATCGACCCGCCCACCGATATAGGCCACGCCCCTCCACCCTAAAGAAGACCCCACCGGAAGCAGGCCCCTCCCCTCCACCGCCCCGCCCACCGATCTAGGCCCCGCCCCTCCGTCGCCCCGCCCACCTGAAGTAGGCCAGGATGAGCACAGCCACAGTGAGGGAGGCCAGCGAGACCGAGTAGCCCACCGTGTAGATCATGCCCAGGCGGTCAAACACCTCCTGTGCAGGTGGGAGACGCCCGGGGGAGGGTCAGAGGTCAGGGCTCGGTCAGGGTCACCCATGGTGCGGGTGGCCTCACCCGGCCAGGTGAGGGAGGGGGAGGCTCTCACCCGCTCACGCGTCTCATTGGTCAGGAACTTGACGCATTCGCTGTAGTTGGCCCACGTCCGGTTGTGCCCGGGCACCAGCTCCCAGCTGCCATTGCGGTCACAGCGACGGTAGGCATGGCCTGCGGGTCCGTGGGAGGGTCAGGGCGGGCAGCCACTGAAGCCCTGAGCTCCAAGTCCTGTGTCCCGAGGTGCCCACCCTCCCCCGGCCGCCTTACCTTTGTGATTGAAGTCATAGATGTAGTCGGGACAGGGCACTGCCACCACCTCGCCCGGCGCCCCCAGCGGCCAGCACAGGATGTGGTCCCACTCAGGCAGGCAGGGGCGCCCTGTGCCCACAGACAGACAAGGTGGGGACACCCGTCAAGTCCACGGTTAGTGACCAGCGGGCACCTGGGTCAGTAGCTCCCTCAGGGACAGTTGCACCCCAAGACGAGAGAACTCAGGCCCGGAGTGTTCTGGGGAGACTGTATTGAGCCCTTACTCCCTATGTGCCCTGCATCCACCTGGCCTCAGATCTCTACCCACCTGGCCTCAGATCTCACTACCCGCCCCTCCCCCGCCGCCTCCCCGTCCCCCCCCCCACCCCCCCCGCGCAGGTACTGGCACTGGCCAGAGGCTGGCAGAGGCCAAGAGGGGCAGTGGTTTGCTCGGGCAGAGAGCCCAAGGCCCTGCCCCTCAAGTGCTCAGCCCTGGCCAGGCCTCTCTCTTCTCTCTGGTCTTGGTCTCACTTCCTGGTGCCCCTGGAGAAGGTCCAGGTTCTGGACTAACCCCCTCAGCTGAGAATGCTTCCTATGCGACCCGCCGGGACCACAGACAGGAGGCAGGTCCATGGCCAGTGCCCGCCAGGCTCCCGCGGAGCGGGCGTGGACCACGTCGGCCGTGCTCCCTCCACCATCCGAGGCCGCCCGAGCGCAGGTGTGCGACTCCGGCGAACACGGGAGAGGCAGTCTAGTGCCAGGCAGGTGGCACGTCCCACTGTGGGCTCCGGGCGTGAGCTATGTGACCTCAGAGGGTCCCCCGTTTCTGAATCCCCCCCTTTCTCTCTCCCCCGCTCCCTTCTTTCCCCTGCAGGGTTCCAACCCTGGGACTGTCCCGCCACCTGGAAGGCTGCCTGGATGGCTGGCCCCACCCCGGCGTGGTGAAAGGCCCTCTGTCCTGGGCACCATATTCCCAGCCCCGCCTGGCCAGGCCCACAATTCCCTCTGGTCCCTGGGGAGCCCAGGGTGACCACAGCCTCCCAGATGTGGCCCATCTGGAATCTGCTGCCCACCCAGCCGGTTCAAACCGGCCCTGTGGCTGCAGCCTGGGCGCTGCGTCTGTCTCTTCTTACGTCCCTGGGGACAATGCGGCCCTGCCCGCCCCTCCTCTCTCTTCTCCCTCCTCGTCCCACTGTCTCCCGCCCCGCCCTCTCCCGCGTGCCCCTATGGCCACCTCACTGTGCCTTGGTGCGTCCTCCTCCGATACACCGAGTCCCCACCCAGTGTGAACCTCCTGGTCCCCTTTCCGTCTCTCCCTGCCTCTTTATCTCTGTCTCGGGGTCCCTCCCAACCTCTCCCTGCCTCTGTGGATCTCTCTCCATGGAAGGGGCTGTAGTCCTGGGTACCCCCACCCCTGGAGTGGTGGGGGGCAAATTCTCTGCCTGCACCTCCTGGGGGCTGAGCCCAACCAGCCTGCCTGCCTCTTCCCGCTGCCCCCTCGGCTCTGTCTCCTCCCAGCCCCTCCCCTGCTTTCCGGGGGGGCGGGGATGGAGCGGGGCTGGGGGTGGGTGGGTCCGAGCTGCCTCCGAGGGATGCGTGGACAGAGGGATGCGTGGACAGAGGGATGCGTGGACGTACCTCGGCGCCTGCTGCCGGGGGGCGCCTCTTTGTCCTTGGATTCAGGGTAGAGCTTCCCGGGTGCCTTCTCCTTCCTGGGCCTCCCCGGGGCCGCGGATGCCCATCCTCTGTCCGATTCCACGATGTTGGCTGGAGAAAGCGGGCAGTTACGCTGTCAGTGCGGCAGCAGGGGACCCAGGCACCTCGTGCCCCGGACTCCCGGGCAGTACCGCGGGGGTCCTGCCCTGTCCGGCCGACACCCCAGCTGCTGGGAGAGCTGAGAGGAGGCGAGGAAGTGCTTTACAAACTGTGAAGTGCTTGCCGGGTGCAGAACCCACCAGAGGGATGGCGACGTGAAAGAGGGTTCCCAGGGCAGCCAGCACCAGGCGGTGGGGACCGACTAGAGGGCTGGGTGGCAAATGTGGGCAAGACATGGGCACAGGTGGTGTCCTGGACCCAGTGAGCTGCAGCCCACGCAGGAGGCGAAGGCCCACCAGGGGGCGCCTGGCGAAAGCGGACAGCAGTGATGTCAGCAGAGGTTACACCGGGAAAAGGAAGCCAGGCCAGAGCGCCGGGCAGGTCAAGAGGCTGCTGGTGGGGAGACGAGAGCAAGAGCCTCAGCTGGCCAAAACCGGTTTGGCTCAGTGGATAGAGCGTCGGTCTGCGGACTGAAAGGTCCCAGGTTCGATTCCGGTCAAGGGCATGTACATTGGTTGCGGGCACATCCCCGGTGGGGGGTGTGCAAGAGGCAGCTGATTGATGTTTCTCTCTCATCGATGTTTCTAGCTCTCTATCCCTCTTCCTTCCTCTCTGTAAAAAATCAATAAAATATATTAAAAAAAAAAAAAAGGAGCCTCAGCTGTCAGGGCTGGGCAGGCAGTCTGCCTACACTGCCCCCCGACCCTGGAGACCCCATCGAAGGGGGGCCTGGCCTTGCTCGCCACGGGAGATGCGTGAGGTCTCTTCCTCGTGGCAAAGTCTCCCTCACTCTCCAACTTGCGTTCCTCAGGCTGCAGCCCAAGTCAGGCCCCTGGCCTTCCCTTGTCAGGTCGGTGGCAGCAGTGGGAAGCTGAGTGCAGACACCTGGGCTGGGATGGCTGTGCCTTTGCCTGCCTGCACCCTTGGGCATCCGCAGGGCTGGGGAGGCAGGATGGGTGACGAGGGAAGACAGGGCTGGGTCGTGAACTGGGTGCAGGAGGTGCAGCCACAACTAGGAAGAAGGCTGGGTTCAGGACGCAGAGCCAGGAGAGCAAGTCCCCGAGCTGATGGGCAGGGGACCAGGCGCCGCGGGTGGGAGTGCTGTGGGGAGCCCTGTGAGTCCATGCGTGGGAGATGGGAGAAGCACTGTGTGTTACACCGTGTGCCCAGCCTCCTCCCCCCGCAGCATCAGGCCAGCTCAGCGAGGATCTGCTCTGGTCAGCTGGTCATTCTGGGCCTGGACTTTCTCCAGGCCGATGAGATTAGCCAGACCCATGTCAGAGGTCTGGACGGGCGCTAATGAGGCCCATCTCCACTTCCAGGAAATGGACTCCAGACAGAAACCAGTTCGAGATGAGCAGGAGCTGAGAAGTCAGGGGCGCTCCCCCCGCCCGCCCCCCTTCCCACGGCCGTGCTGTGCTGGTGGGAGGAAGCCCGCCCTACCCCGGGCCAGCACCCTCTCCCGGACAGTGACCTTGACTGACAGAACCATGGATACCCATCCTCAGCCTTCCATCCTCCCATCCAGCCCCAGGGACCCTCAGTTCTCCTGACCCTGGACACGTGGGCTTCGCCCTCTGCCCAGGTGGCCTCCGTAAGGACCTCACTCTCCTCCTGGACCCGCCATGAATACCTCCTCTACCAGGAAGCACCCTATGGGGTCCGTGTTCCTAACCCGGCGTGCCTCACGGATGTAAGCAGCTTGGGGTGATTCAACGTTCGCTGTCTTCATACCATCTAATCCCCCCTCTTCCTAGCCATGGGTGTACCTCCTTCTGCACCCCACTCATTTCTGAGCCTGTTGACTTTTTTATTTTATTAAAAAAAAATGTCTTCATTGACTTTTAGAGAGGGGAGGAGAGAGGGATAGAGAGATAGCAACATCGATTGGCTGCCTCCTGCACACCCCATGCTGGGGATCGAGCCTGCAACCCCGCATGTGCCCGGACTTGCCGGCTCATAGGTTAACGCTCAACCACTGGTCTTGCCTGAACCGCCCCCCTTTTGGTGGCCTGGCCCCCCTTCCCTGACCCACCCACCCCGATGCCACTTGGGTCTGCAGACTGGCTCCCGCCCTCCTCCGGCCCCTCCCTCTCGGGACCCCCCAGCCCTGTTGGCCCGCCCCGCCCACCTGGCCTCTGCAGGACTTCTCTGAGCCGCTTCTCACACTGGGCCTGGGCTCGGTGCAGCAGGAAGATCTGCTCCTCTTTGGTCATGACGTCATCTGCATCCACCTACCAGGTCCAAGGTCAGAGTGCAGGCCAGGCGGCAGCCGGTCCCACAGCCACCCTGAGGGACCCTCCCCACCCCCCCCACCCCCGTCCCAAGGCCCTTACCCTAGAAAGTGGGAAATCTGCCTACGCGGCTCCCATTTCACACGTGGGAAGCCACGGCTCCAAGGGGTACGGCCGCATTACCAGAGGAAAAAAGGGGGTGGGGGTCCCGTCTGCCCGCTAGTGACCCCGCCTGCTGCAGCCACTGATACTCTGTCCAGGCCGCTCCCCAGGGGGGCATGAGAGATGGATGGAATGTCCCAGGACAGATCCTCACAGGATCGGCCGCTTTTGGGAACCTGAGTGGGATGGAGTGAGCACAGGGCGTGCTGAGCTCTGGGGGAAAAGGCCCGGAATTCCTCCAAGTCCTAGCGCACGGGGAACTCTGGGAATCGCCAGCTTCCACCCTGACACTTTCCCCGGAATGGAGGGGGCCTCAGCCCTCCCACCGAGCACTCCCCTAGAGGGAGCTGAGGGAGGGGTGGGGATGCTGGCCGGGCCTGCTGGGCGCCCACATCCCCAGTCCCAGGGCTTCTCGGGAAGCTGCCCGGTACCAGCAGGCCTCGCTCCGTTCTGGTACCAGCAGGCCTCGCTCCGTTCTGGTACCAGCAGGCCTCGGTACCAGCAGGCCTCGCTCTGTTCTGGTAACGCAGTCACGGTCGGGACTTGCTCCAATGCTCTGCCTGCCTGGGCTTCCTCCCACCCACTGGGACTCGCCAGCTCTGTTTTCAGGAGGGAACAGAAGCATGGGGCGGGGGGGGGGGGGTGTCACCCCAGCCTCTGTTCCCCTGACTTAGGGTTGGAAAGGAGTCAGAGGGTGACGACAGCGCCCTGCCCTGGGAACAGCTCCGTGTGCCCAGCCCGTGAGGGAGCCCCCCAGTAATGCACTCCCTGAGGCCCCCGGGACACGGACATGTCCCTGGAGACCCCAGGGCCGGGCTGTGTCCCCTCAGACTCCACAGGGCAGAGCTGGCCCCCACGCCCGCCACAGGCAGCACTGCACCCCGCAGGCATCCCAAGGCCGGGCTGGGCCCCTCGCTCTGAGTGGGGTTCGCAGGCCTGGGACCCAGCAGGAGGCAGGGAGGGAGGGGGCGAGGGCTGGCTGGGGCTGGGGGTCGGGAGCTGGGCTCCGGGGAGAAGTTAATTGACCGAGTCTCTGGGCGGCAGCAGCTAGGGCTTCCCGGGCCAAGGAGTCTCCGTCGGCTCCGCGGGCCAAGGGCTCTCTGCCTGTTTCCCTTAGCCGGGCCTGTGCGTGTGCGTGTGCATGTGCGTGTGCGTGTGTGTGCGCCCGCCTCTGTGTCCTCACACAGGGCGTGTCAGCGTGCATATGTGGGACGTGAGCCTGAGTGTGTGTGAACATGCATGTGTACATGTGCTCTGGGCAGAGGCTACTGTCAGGGTGTCCATGGGTGTCCGTGCTTCTGGAGTCTGAGTTGGACGCTGAGAGCTCAGCTGAGCCCCATGCCATGGCCCCCGGGAAGGGCTGAGCAGCTTTCTGTGTGTTTGCTGCTGCCCCACCTGTCAGCTATGGGGGGGCTGCCCCCACCTGTCAGCTATGGGGGGGCAGGCTGTGGGGCATGGGCTTGAGGGAGGACAACTCCACCTGCCCAATCCAGGGGCTCCAAGACTAACCGGGAGTTCCCTTTGTGCCTCTGGTATTGGGGATCCTGGCTGCTATGGGTCTGACCCCTGACCCCTGTGGAGCTGCCCACCCCCACCCCATCATAGCACCCACTCCCTACCATTTATTGTTACAACTCATGCTTCCATCAGTAACCACCACCACCACCACCACCACAGACTATCACCGTGACCAACAACCCCAACACAACCACCATCACCACCACCACAGACTATCACCTTAACCAACAACCCCAACACAACCACCATCACCACCACCACAGACTATCACCTTAACCAACATCCCCAACACAACCACCACCACCACCACCACCACCACAGACTATCACCGTGACCAACATCCCCAACACAACCATCACCACCACCACCACCACCACAGACTATCACCGTGACCAACAACCCCAACACAACCACCACCACCACCACCACAGACTATCACCGTGACCAACATCCCCAACACAACCACCACCACCACCACCATCACCACCACCACAAACTATCACCTTAACCAACATCCCCAACACAACCACCATCACCACCACCACAGACTATCACCGTGACCAACATCCCCAACACAACCACCACCACCACCACCACCACAGACTATCACCGTGACCAACATCCCCAACACAACCACCACCACCACCACCATCACCACCACCACAAACTATCACCTTAACCAACATCCCCAACACAACCACCATCACCACCACCACAGACTATCACCGTGACCAACATCCCCAACACAACCACCACCACCACCACCACCACCACCACCACCACCACAGACTATCACCGTGACAACAACCCGAACACAACCACCACCACCACCACCACCACCACAGACTATCACCGTGACCAACATCCCCAACACAACCATCACCACCACAGACTATCACCTTAACCAACATCCCCAACACAACCACCATCACCACCACCACAAACTATCACCGTGACCAACATCCCCAACACAACCACCATCACCACCACCACCACCACAGACTATCACCGTGACCAACATCCCCAACACAACCATCACCACCACAGACTTATCACCTTGCCTAACACAACCGTCTACCACCATCACCACCACACCACCATCATGGGCACGAACTACTATAATTACCAGTATCACTACCACCAGTGTTATCAGCACCACCACTGCCATCACCAGTGTTGCCGTCAGCCTCCTAATTGCCATCAGCCCCCTTTGCCAGTCTTATCCTTACCCCTCACTACCCACCTCCCTTCCCCCACCCCCTTTCCTTCTGCCCACCTCCATCTCTCAAGACAGACAATGCACTGCATTCTCCCAGCTGATGGGGCGCTCCCATGTGACCGGCTCAGCTTCCACAGGCCCCAAAGACAGGCACCCCGGCCCTCCCCACAGACACTCTAGCCCACGGATACGGCTGAGGGTCAGAGCTGAGGCCTAGACTAAAGGCGTCAGTCATGGGTTGGAGAGTGCTGGTTTGGCAGACAGACAGACAGACAGACAGGTGTGCTCACCGGGGGATGGCCAGGCACTGGCCCAAGGTGTCTGCTCAGCCCCCGCCTGCTGCTATTGGCTGCACCCTCTCCACGGCCAGAGAAGGCGCCCTCTTTGCTGGAGCCTCGTCTTCACGGTGGATCTGGGCATGCCCAGAGAGGGAAGGTGTGTGCTCCCAGCCCCCACAGCCTCCAAACTCCTCCGTTCACCCACAGGACAGCAGCCCCACCTCCGGCCTCCTGGACACACCACCCATTTCTCTGTCCCCCCGTCACGGCAGGACTGCCATTGTAGCCAGAGGGATTCAAGGCTGAATCAGGGCAGCCCTTTCCTGAGGCGCGGAGGCGGGCAGCCACACCAGGGCACTCCCACCTGCCAGGAGGGCAGCCCCTCCCCCCCCCCAGCGGCTCCCTCTCTGCACCCGGAGGCTCTGCCTCCACCGCGGACAGGCTGAGTCTGGGAAAGCGGCCTCATCCTCGCGCCTCCCTCTTCCACCCGGAGAACGGTGAGAGCTGCTGAGGAGTGAACGAGGTACAGCCCGTCCTCAGGGAGCATCGACCGGCCGAGGCTTTGAGGGGGATGAAGTTCCCACCGGCTAACGGACCCAAACTGACCCAAGAGCAGCTCCCCAGCTGGTAACCGGCCATTCTTATTGGAGGACCTGCGCGGCATGAAGGGCCTCAGGGCCGGCAGGGCTGACCCGGGGGGCGGGGGGCGCTGGCTGCTCCTGCCCTCGGTCAGCAGCACTGGCCCCCCATCGTGGCTATGGGCCCCCGTGCCATGGCCGCCCCAAGCCGGGACCCAGCCTGCAGAGGGAGGTGTCTGAGTGCAGGGGCCCCAGTGGGGGGTGCTGGGAGGGGGGGGCTCCAAGGATGGGGGAGAGGGAACAAGGAGGCCTGCCGGGTGGGGCATGCCTCACAAGTTTTGGGGGTGCAAGGACCTCCCAGTAACTCCTTGCATACCTGGGTCCACCGGGGACTCACACGAAGATTCAAGGTCACTGCGGGGGCTTGGGGGGCAAGAGGGCCCCTCCTTGGCCTCTGCTCTGTCTGAGGAGGCCTGCCCCCGGCTGCCGCTCCACCCTCACCCGCCAGCCCTCCACCAGCAGAGTTGGGGTCTTCATGGCCCAGCGCCTGATGGGGGCGGAGGACTCAGACCCGCATCATTTTGGGTCCAGGGAGCCTGTGGGTCTTGGCTTCTGGGACGAAGACTAGGGACCCAGGGTTGGGTCATGGCCAGGGGTCAGTCAGACAGCCACACGGATGGGCCCCCCCACCCTGGTGTCAGGTGTGCCCAGCCCCCTCCCCACACCCCTCCCATGGTGCTGGGTCAGGGCCGTCTTCCCCTGACCTGACCACTGGGCGCAACTTCCCCCTGCAGCACACGCTCCCACGTTCCACCCAACACAGAGCCTCCCTGTGGGCGCGACGTGCAGCCCGTGAACGTGCGGGGGCGGGCGATGCCCTGACCTTAGCCCTGACCTTAGCCCTGAGCTGGGGGGAGGGAGAGGCAGCCTGGGAGCCCTGGGCTGGGGTTTGCGGGGCTGGGGCGGGGTGCGGGGCGGGGGGCTGGGAGCCTGCATGTTATTTACAAACACAGGAGCTGCCGTCCCGGGGAGACAGCAGTGTGTGGTCAAGAGGCCCGGATGTGTTTCTCATTTCCTGCGTTCAGGAGCCCAGAGGAAGAGAAAGCCAGCTGCCACCCCCCTCCCCCGGAGCCAGCAGCTCCCCAACCCACTCCCACGGCCACCCCACGCGGACGGACCGTGTCAGGGCTGGGGCGGCTGTGACGGTGGCCGTGGGGGGCGTGGGGGGCAGTGGGGGCCGTGGGGGGCAGTGGGGGATGTGGGGGGGCAGTGGGGGATGTGGGGGGGCAGTGGGGGATGTGGGGGGCAGTGGGGGATGTGGGGGGCAGTGGGGAATGTGGGGGGCAGTGGGGGATGTGGGGGGGCAGTGGGGATTGTGGGGGGGCAGTGGGGGATGTGGGGGGGCAGTGGGGATGTGGGGGGGCAGTGGGGGATGTGGGGGGCAGAGCCAGCTCCAGCCACTGACCAAATGAGAGCCACTCCTCTCGGGGCTTCTCCCGCTGCCAAATTCCACACGTTTTCCGTCTGTGGTCCCAGACAGGCCTCCTCCTCCGGGAACGTGGAGGAGACACAGGGATCCTTCTTCGGCGCTGACACCTCTGCCTCTGGGGAAGGTGTCAGCCTCGGGGTGCCCTCTGGGGTCCTCGCATCCGTCCCTCCGTCCCTCCCCTGGGTCCAGCCTGGTCCTGGGAAGACGGCTGCTGGCGGTGTGCTCACCTCAGGAGGCAGCAGATCCCATGGCGGTCGACCCTGGACCTGGCCGGTCTCTCCGGCCCCGCGGGCGCCCCCTCCCTGCCGGCACCAGCCACGGCTCCTGGACGTTGGCCACAGGTCCTTCCCCTTCCACCACATCCCGTCTTACAAACGGGGACACAGAGGCTGAGCGTCCCGCCAACGAGCAGAGGCCGGGCCTGGAGCTGAGGTCTGCTCAGCTCAAGCTGCAGCCCTGGAGGCCAGGGGTGGGAGTGGAGGGGGGGGGGACCAGCCACCCGGTCCTCTGGGGCTCCCAGCACCAGCTTTCCTCAGTCCCATGGCACCATCTCCTTCTGCGCGGAGCGAGCGCCTCTTTGCAGAGCGCCTGAGGCAGCCTCCGGGCGGAGGTGGGCGCACAGGTGAGCAGATGCCGATGGTGGCGGCTGGTGGCGGCGTGCTCGGCTCTCACTGCCGGACACTGTGCCTCCAGGCAGACCAGGAGAAACCCTGGTGGACGGGAGACCCCTCCTGCCCCCCTGGCCTCCTGCCCCTCTTCTCCCGGTCGCACTCCTGGGACCTGCGCTGCCTCCATGTCTCGTGCCCACTGCGTGCGGCTCTCCCCACCCCTTGCTGCCCTCCGTCTGTCCGGCCGGAGCTGGCCGGGCCGGGCTCCTGCAGGGACACTCCTGCCGGCCACCGCTCACACGTGTGGACTGCCCCCCCCCCCAGGCTTCCTGAACAAGCCGCCTGTGTTCGTGGCGGGGAGGGGCTAGGGGAGGCTGTGATGCCGGCCAGCGTGGACGGACGCCGTCGGGCCACAGCGGGACGGAGCCGGGAGGTGGGATCCGTCGGTGGCGAGGAGAGGGTGGGTGTGCACCGGCCTCCGCCTGGGCTGGAGGACCGGCCAGAGCTTGCCTGGTCGGCAGAGTAGGTCCCACCAGGTCCCCCCTCCGCACACGGCTGGTCCCAGAGTTGGGGCTCGTAAGGGTTGGAGGTTTCCCACGCTTCTGCGCATCGGAGCCAAACCTTGCACCCTCTCCCAGTCACTCTATTTTGCCGACAATTTAAGGGGCACGCACAACTCCCCCCTCAAGCTTTCTTTTTGCTGGAGACTCCCTCTCTCTGGCCTTCCTGATGTGGTGGCCGCCGGGGAGTGTCCCCAGAGGGCCCACGACAGGAATCTGGGGGAGGCTGCTCGATGCCTCATTAAAACATTCCGAAGGAAACCCAAGTTCCGAGGGCTCGCCCCTCCCCCTGCTCTGTCCACAGGCAGTCAGTCCCCGGAGCTGGGGAGGGGGCGGGGCGGTGGGGTGTGTAAAGGGCAGGTGATATAAAAAGCTTCAGCAAATCAATACGGAAAAGGCAAACAACGCAGGAGAAAGATGGGTAATGGCTCTGAGCAAGCTCTTAGGAGACGGACCATAAGCCAACGGCAAGTCCAAAAGCTCACTAGTAACCGGCAAACTCCAATGACACGAGGTCGCTTTTCACCTCTCCGAACGGCCAAGGTGAGGCAGCGAACCCTCATGTCTGACGAGACGGGTGCTGGGGGAGGCGGCTGCAGAGGGCAGTGTGGCCTCGTCTGTGAACATTGAAAACATGCGTGTCCCCAGACCCAGCAATGACAGAATCTAGAACCATCCACCGGGGACGGGCACACGGGGACGGGCGACGGCATTTCGAGGCGCTTCTCTGCCACGGCCAGGATCACACACACGCGCATACTAGTACACGCACACACACACACACACACGTGCACACACACGCATACATGCACACACACACACACACACTGTGCAGAAACGATCTAATGTGCATTCCTGGGAACGGCGGCCTGGATCCCGATTCTGGAATACGACACAGCATTAAAAAAAGACGGATTTGCATTTACCGACACGCAGGGTTCAAGGTGCATCGTTAAGTAGAAAAAGGTGTGGCGGAAACCCTGCCACAACCCGATACCATTTATTTAAAAACAAGCGGAAAACTATAGGACGAAGCTACCTCCCTGACAGGGACTCGCAGTGCCTTTTGGGAACGCACAGAGAAAGGTCGGGAGTCCCCCCCCCCCCCCCCCCCCGACCCCGGGCGGTTAGACACTGTTTTCTCTAAAAGTGGGAGTGGGGCTCGGAGTAATCAGTGATGCTTGTTTAATCTTAGCATTTGACCCTTTTATAAGGAAGAACATTTGCAAGGGTCGGTTATGAAGTTAGAAATAAAAATTTAAAAAAGGAAAACAAGATTTTGTTTTATTTTTTAGAAAAAGGAAGCAAAAGAAAACCCGAGTGGGCACGGGCTCCCTGCCGTGGAGGAAGCAGCTCGGTGCAGAGCCGGGACCTGGGCTCAAACCCCCTCGCGCAGACTCACTGTGGGCACCTCAGGACTTGCGCATAAAATGGTGGGTGAGTGGACGGCGCGAGAAAACGTTGGAGACGGGTTCCAGCTCAGAATCTGGGGACAGCTTAGTTCCTTCTTGTCTCTGGAAGTGAGCTCTGTGGCCGAGCTGCCCCTGGAGCAGGCTGGGAGGGGGCCCCCCTGTCCTCGCCCCCCCCCCCAGTCCTTCTGGAGTCTGACTCAGGTCACGTCTCTACACGTAAGGCCAGTCCCCTCCCGCCTCCCTCCTGCAGGTTCTCCTTCACGTGTCCTTAGGATGGAGCACCCCAAGGATAAGACCACCCCTCTGCCCCCTATTCACGATCTGTGGGCGCATCCCTCCCTCCAGACTTCACTCCACCCGCTCCAGCCTCACGGTCCCTCTTCCCTGTACGCACGATGGACCGGCCGAGTCTGACCACAGCCAAGCTTGCTCCCAGTGGGATGCTTTCCAGTCCCCCAACCGTGAGGTCCCTGGAGATGTGAGCTGGGTCCCGGGGCTGGCTGGGCAGGCGGCACACAGGGTGGGCACCAGCTCAGGCAGGTGGGCATGGTGGGCACCAGGGAAGATCTTGGTGGGAGAAGCCGTGCCTGGTTCAGGAGCGGGAGCTGGCAGATGGGCAGCCTCTCGCTGGCTCCCACTAAGCCCAGGGGACCACAGGGTGTGAGTGACCCTCCAACCGTACCCTCTAGCCCCGAAGCCAGGGAGGGTCCAGGGCACTCCCGTCCTTCGAGTCCAGCCACAGATGCCCCAACACGGTCCCGGAGCAGACCCAGGCCCGATGCCCCTCCTGTCCTGCCTCAGCCTTGGGCCCGCGCTAAGCCGGGCGAATGATCTGCGAGTGCCTCCATGGAGTGTCTCGGGGGACCGTTATCCTCTCCCCCACGGGCACAGCGCTGGCACGTGGTTGGCACGCAACCAGTCACGGCCCCAATGGTTGTGTGGTTCAGGCGTTACCAACGGGACAACAGCAGGCCCTTTCCAAGAGGGTGTTGGGAAGACAAACTAGTTAACTGTGTCCAGTGCTCAGAACTGTGTCTGGCAAGTAGACAGCAGAGCACTCAGTAAACAGGAACACGCAACTGACAGACCTGGGCGCCCCGGTGTCCACATACGCACACACGTGCAAGCACAACTCTGCTCCAGCAAGGCGTGTGTAGACCCACAGCTTCCCACACGCGTGGTGAGCTCACCCATGGCTCAGACACACACAGACCCAGAGAACAGCCATGCCCAGAGTCCCACAGACCCTGCTCTGACAGACAGGCATACTCGCAAGACACCCAAGCCCATGGCCCCGTCTATCCCTCCAAAGTCACACGCACACGCATGTGCACACAGACTGTGCCGGTGGCTCTGCCCAGGGAGCTGAGCGCCTGGGAAATGGGAGCCTGGGAAAGGGGAGGATGGGAAATGGCTCAGGGCCCTGGCAGTCACCAGGGCTCCCCCGTCTACCCTTTGGGAAGCTGGATTCATGGGCACGAGGCACACTGAAGCCTGGAGCAGAGAGGAGCCTCGGGTCGGGGTGCGTAGGCAAATGTTTCTTTCCTGCTGACTTTTCAGAGATGGGAACACTGAGGTGCGGAGGACAGCCCAAGGTCACGCAGGCTCTGGGCAGAGCTGGGAGGACCCCAGAGCTACGGCCTTCCTTCCCCTTGCGGCTCCGCCTGGGTAGGAGCTGGCCCGGAGGCGGCCGCCTGCCTCTTTCTAGAAGGGAACGCCTCACCTGGGAGGTGGGCCGGGGAGGCAGCAGGGGCCTGAGGGCAGACACAGGCACCCTCCTCAGCAACCGGCCGGCCCGGCTGGGTGGGATCTGATGGACGTTCCTAGAAAAGGCCCGCTCCAGCGTGTCTCCAGCTCTTGGCTCCTCCAGTGACCCCTATTCTTGGTCTGTCTGCTCCTCCTGCTCTGGGGAGCTCTGTCCGCACCCCCTTTCTCTCTCTCTCTCCCTCCTCATCTCCCATCCTTTCTCTTCTGGTCCCTCTGGTCCCCTCTTGGCCTTTGCTCTCGGGAGGGTACAGATGGGGTCCCCCATCTTCCCTGAGCGTTTCTCCTGTAGGAATGTTCTGTGAGGCCAGGGACTCCTTCTCCACACCGTATGCGCCTCTCCATGGAAAAAGCTTCCACTCTGGGTAAAGCTGGGTGTGTGTGTGTGTGTGTGTGTGTGTGCGCGCGCGCACACGCGTGTGCACGCAGGGGACCCTGAGAGCTGGAGGGTCCCCTACATCCTGCCCGCTGCCTGGGTGACTCTGACCTCAGCCCCCAGCCCCGTCCTGGAGGCCCCAGAGCGGAGTCTGTGGACGCCACCTCAGGGCCAAAGCCCACCTCCGGCCGGTCACACTGTCATCTCCGTGGGAGACGCAACCGGAGCAGTGGTGCTCACACAAGGGGAAGGCAGGGGTCCCCAACCACAGACCTCCAGACCTGGGACCCCAAACCCAACCTTCAGAAACAGGGAGACGTAAAGGAGGCGTTTGGAACCCAGAATGCAGACACCCCAGAGACAGTAGGCACCGAGGACCCGGGTCGGAGGGGACCCCCATGCAAAGTTCAAAGGACTCGGGGAACCCAAGGCTCTGCACCCCGAACACCCCCTCCTCCCCCAGGGACCCCGGAGCGAGCCCGCCGCCCCGGCGGGGACTTACCAGGGCAAACGCGGAGCCCAGCACCGGGCAGCAGAGCAGCAGCGCCAGGCCGGGCACGATCCGGGCCCCCATCGCCGCCGCCTAGGGCCCTGTCCCTCGGGGCAGCCGCCGCCGCCGGCCCTGGGGTGGGGGGTTCAGAGCCGCGTTAGGCCGGCGGCCCCGCCCACGCCCGCGCCTAGGAGACCCCGGCGGCCCGGCGGCCCGAGGGCCCGGGACCCGACGCGGGGCCCATGCGCCGAGGGCAGGCGAGCGAGCGCGAGGAGAGGGCGGAGGCGGAGGCGGCGGGCGGGCGCCGAGCGCTGCGGAGCGGCCCGTCTGCCTCGCAGCGGAGAAATCACATCCATATGGCCGGGCCCCCCGCCCCCGGCCCGCCCCCCGCCCCGCCTTTTCTTTTTTCCCCTTTTTTTTTCTTTTGGGGAACTGGGAGCTGCGGCTTCGCCCCACGCCCAGGGGGAGGGTCGGGGGAGGGGTCGGGGTCGCGGTCCGCGGGGGGCGCGCGGGGCGGTTATTTTTAGCTCCGCGGCGCGCGCGGGGACGGGCAGGGGGCGCGCGGGGACGGGCGGGGGGCGCGCGGGGACGGGCGGGGGGCGCGCGGGGACGGGCGGGGGGCGCGCTTGGAGCCACTCCGCGTGCCGCTCGGGGCTGGTCCCCACTTTGCCGCGACCCTGAGACCTTCGGGGGTCGGGCCGCGGGCTCCCAGCGCCGCAACCCCCTCGGGTCCCTATCTCGTCGCCGGCCGCCTCCGGCACCCCCGCCCCGTCCCCGGCGGGAGTTCCGCCTGCGCCCGCGCCGCCGGAGCGCGCCTGCGGCCGGGACGCTCTGTCCGTCTGTCTGTCTCCGCTCCCCCGGCCTCGGCCTCCGTCCTTCCCGCAGCCCCAGCTCCGTCTCGGTCACTCCCCGGCTCCCTCCTTCCCCTCCCCCTTCTCTCTACGAAAACATTTGCAAGTTTCCAAAAAAGCCCGGAGCCCGGAGGCTGGGCTGGCGGCTCGCGGGCTCCGAGGCGGCGCCGTGGGCTGACCCCGAAACGGACCAGCCGCCCGCCGGCCAGCCCCCCGCAGTCACCCCTCCCCGCCTCCGGCCCCCTCCCCTGGCGCCGGCCCGGACCCCAACTTACTCCGAGCGCGCCGCCGCGGCCCCCGCCCTGCCATGGATGTCGGGGGGCCCCCGACAGACTCCCCAGGACAGCGCCCCGTCCGCGGCCCCGGGGGGACTTCATGGAGCTTTCGGGGTCTCCCTGGCCAGCCTGGCTTCCTGCGCCCCCCGCCCGGCCGCCGCCCGGAGCCGCCGCCCGCCGCGCGCGTCCCTCGCCTGGGCGTCTGCCGCTCCCCTCCCCCCGCCGGGCGCCGCCGCCTCCCCCGCGCCGCCTGGGCCTCTCGCGCCCCCGCCCCCTGGTCGCTCCGACGCGGCGTGTGCAGGGAGCGGGGCCCGCGGCCCCCGGCATCGCTCTCGGGGCCGCGCTCGGGGCGCACGGCGGCGGGACGGGCGTGTGGAGGGCTTGGCGGGGGCTGTGTGCGCGTCGGGCTGGGACTCGGCCGGGCCGCGGCCGCCGCTGGGCTCCCCGCCCCGGGAGGCACGGGCGTTATTGTCCTGCCCGCCCGGCCCGGGCGGCCAAGGGGGCCCCGGCGCGGGGCAGGCCCTCTTCACCAGAGGCGCCCGCGCGCGGTGGGCTCGCGGGATCCCGCTCGGGCTGGACGGGGTCCTTGGGGAGGCTGCGCGGCGGCCCTCCCGCGCCTGGCTCGGCCGCCGCCCTCCGGCCCCGCCCCGCCCTCGCCTGGACCCCAGACGCGGGAACATCCCGAGGGGTCGGCCCCCGCCCGCGGCTCCGGCCTCGCGCCCCTTCCTCCCGCCCCTGGGTCTCCCCGGCTCGGGGTCTGTCCAGTCTGGACCCATCCCGGCGCCGGCCCTGTGTCTCCAGCTCCGCCCCCGACCCCACCCCGGGCGGCTGGAGGCCGCGGGACCCGGGGCTCAGCCCAGACCCCCACCCGCGGGTCCCGCCTCCTTCTCCCACGCGGTCACACCCGGAGCCGCTCGGGGAGGGCTCTGGTCCCCGGGGACCCACAACTTAGGGGGGAAGAGGGAGGAGTCTTTGGGGTCTGGGGCGGGGCGGGGCGGGGCTTAGGTGCTTTAGCGGACGCCTGACCAACCAGGAGAGGGGGCCTGGGACCCCAAGTCCACCGCCTCTCTGTGCCAGTCTGGGAAGCTGAGGCGCAGGAGGGGCCTGGGGTTCCTGGGCCGGAGGGCTTTGAGGATGGTTGGAGGAAGCTAATGTGACTGGGGGGCGGGGGGCGGGGGGGGCCCTAGGAAATAGGATTCAGACCGACAGGCCCCCCTCCCCTCCGCTTGCTCACTTACCACTTGTGTATTCTGGGCACCACGACTCTCCCGCTGTCTGGGCCTCAGTTTCCTCATCTGTAAAACAGGGTGGACCAGTGGCTCAAAGGGCACTTTTAACTTGACTGTTTCAGTGCCTCTGAGGATGGGTGTCCAACTCCTGGGCTCTGGGTCTCCCCCAGACTCGGCTGTGGACATGGAGCTCCCCAGAACCCCCTTCTCTTCCCCCTCAATGTGAATGGGTCCCCAAGCCCGAGTCCTAAGGCCGCAAATCCAGTTGCTCCAGCCTTTCTGGCAGCCAGCATACCCCCTTACCAGCTGCACCCACACCCTCCTGGCGCCCCACTGCCCTGAGGTTCGGGTCCTGGTGTTGGAGGGCTGGGCTGTGTGAGGCGGCTTCCCCGGTTCACTCCCCTGCCTTCCGCGGCAGTGTCCTGTGCCGGACTGCTGTCTGCCTGGCGTGAGGGACACCGCTGTGTCCCTGTGCCCCATCTCCTCCACTGCGGGGGGGGGGGGCTCTGATGTGGGGGCGCTCCCTACGACGTGGCCCCGCTGGTGCCCGAGGCCCAGGCGCCCAGAACACCGGGGGTTCTCAGTGTTCCATCCCCATGTCTCAGCTGTGACTCTTTCTAAGCGATTCTATGCCAGACCACTGCCAACCCGCCCCTTGGTGATGGTAAAACAACATTCACAGAGGGCTTGGGGGAACGGAGAGGTCAACTGGGGGCTGATGGGGGCGTCCCTCGTGGATCTGATGGAGAGCTTGAGATTTGGAAACACCATTTGCACGTGGAAGGAGCAGGGTGAGCTGTGGACAGGACTGCAGAGAGGGGCCTGGTGGGCTCTGGGCCCCCACAGGTGCTGCTGTAGCCATCACGCATGTGTCTCCCCCGGAGTCCCTGCTGGACATTCCACCACCGTGGGTGGGGCCGCTGGTCCCCTAACGCGCCCCCAGGCTCTGGTTAAAGTGCCACCGTCAGGGTGAGTCGGGTGTCACACATTAACTGGGAGAGAGGCGGCCTGCCCTTTGACAGGCAAGCCCCAGGGCCCAGGTCGGTTTCTGGTCAGTCTCAGGTCAGTTTCAATGGCATTTTGAAAGGCCTGGGTGGGGGCAGGGAGGGGGAGTGAGTCCCTGTGGGGCTCCCCTCTCTGACTCCAGCCTGAGGCCTAGAAGGAGAAGCCACGGGGGTCCCCGCATCTCAGAAGGGGAGCAGGGACTGGTCTGTGTGCAGGGGCCCTGGGCTGACAGCGCTGCTGGCAGCCGGGCCCTGGGGCCGGGCGGGGGTGAGCACCAGCCACCAAACCGAAAGGCCGAGGCTCAGGCCTCCCCTCTGCAGCCCGACCTTGCCATGGCCCACAGAGCCCAACGATCCATCCCCAGCCCTCGCCCACATCAGCCTCTATCCCAGTCTCAACCCTGATCCCAGACTGACCTCTAACCCCCGGCTGACCTCTGACCCCGGCCGAGCCTGCACCTAAGCCTTAATCCTCGGGTTCCAGGTTCCTGGAAGCTTTTCAAGTCAAGGGCCAGCAGGGGAGGGGTGGCCAGGCCGTGCGTGCGTGCGCCCAGGTGCCACTTTTACAGCCATTTCGCTGCTCATAAACACCCCCACCCCCACGGCGAGTCACCGGAGGCCCCACAGCAGCTGGTTGGCCCCCCGCCCCCGCCCGCCGCAGGAAGCCGGGTTTCTCACCTCTGGGGGAAGAGGAGGGCGGGAAGCTGGGGCACGGGCCTGGAGGCTCTGCTGAAGGCAGGGAGCACTCCTGGGGCGATTTGGGGTGTGGGTTTCCAGTCCCTCCTGATCACAGTCACAGGCCAGGGGGCCGGAGCACCAGAGCCCAGATGTCTCCACACAGGCCAGGCGGGCAGGCCCTGTCTGCCCCGGGGCACTAGCCCGTGGGGAACCACGGCCTGGCCCCTCCCGGCTGCACCGGGGCCCCAGGTCTTACCCGGATCCCACTCACCTGGAGCCCGCAAAGCCTCCCAAGGAGAGCCTGGAGCCACGGAGCAGGGTCAGTGTGGCCATGGGGAGGCCACGGGGAGCCCGGGGCAGCTTCTGTGCTTCGGGCCGAACAAGGATGTTGCTGTTCAGGAACGAAAAAGGCCTGAGTCAGAGCTTTTCCTTAAAAAAGAAAAATTAATTATTTTTTACCAAGTCCTGCGCGGGCCCAGGACTTTGTCCCAGACCCTGGTCGGGGCGAAGTGGGTCCAAGCGCAGCAGTCCAGGTGCCCAGGGCTGGGCTCACCCCCCGCCCCATGGGTCTGCAGTGAAGCTCCCAGGCCACTCAGCCCTCGGGTCTGTGGCCTCAGTGGTCCTCTCCTTGCCCTCCAAGCCTCTCACGAACTCCCCTCTGTCTGTTGTGGTGTCCCTGTCTGCCCCTTCCAGTCCTTTCCACATCTCAGCACTTTCAGGCCTTAGAAATGAAATGAAATGAAATGAAATGAAATGAAATGAAATGAAATGAAATGAAATGAAATGAAATGAAATGAAATGAAATGAAATAAAGAAGTTCCAGGTCACCACGACATAGGAGCACAGCCCGGTGAGTGACTTCAGTTTTGCACACCTGAGGAAGTCCTGGGGGCAGAGGGTGGCTCATACCCAGGCTACAGGCAGGAAAACTGAGATCGGGAAGGCTGGCCTCCAGCACTAGGACCCATGGCTGCCAGCCAGGAGAGACCTGGGGGCCCTCCTTCCGCCCGTGTCCTGACCCCTGCAAGCCCACAGCCACCCCATATGGGACTCTTGCCCACTGCAACTTGGGCTCCTGGTGTGAAACCCTCCAGGAAACGCTCTCTCGGAGGAGTGCCCCCGGGCCCCCCAGGGTCAGCACCTGCTGGGCAGCTGCAGTGGGAGAGGCAGAGGCTGTGCACACAATGCCCTCCCTGGGGCGGGGGGGGGGTCTCCGAAGGAGCTGTGGCAGAACGGGGCTGGGTAGACGGGGAGGAAGATACCATTCAAGATCCTGGAATTCCACCCCAGGGCCCAGAGACCCCGGTCGCAGGCTGCCTTTCTGCCGGCCCAGCGCCGGCTGGTTTGTGCCTGGAAGTCCCAGGCTCAGCCTGACAAGGTGTAATGATTCACGTGGCCCCGCCGAGCACATTCCAGCGGTGGCCCCCGTGCCCGGCGCCAGGCGGCCAGCCCCAAACCGCCCCAGCTGCTGGGCACGTTCCACAGGCCCCATCCCCAGGTGACCCCTCCCCAGGTCTTCCAGGCTCCGGGGGACAATTTCCAAAGGACTTTCTGGTTCACAGGCTGGAGACGGAGGCAGGGAGCTCTCAGGACCTGGCCTCCAGGTGGGGAGAATGAGGCTGGAAATAAACATTGCAAAACGGACAAACAGCCTGCACAGGCTCCTGCCCCCCGAGTTGGGCAGCGCCGAGGGGTGTCCCAGGGCACGTAGGCCGTTCTGTGCCCGGGGTGGGGCCAGATTTAAACGTTATCTGTCCGTGGGCAGCCGGGTCTTCCCACTGCTCCCGTCCTCACTGGCCAGGGGGCTGAGGCCAGCGCCTGCTCTGCCTGCCCTGTCGCCCTGGCCTGCTTGTGGCCCCGTGTCCTGATCTGCCGTTCACGGAAGGCAGGCCGGGCTTGGAGGGGCCCCCTCCGCCAGGGCCACGCACTCGGGGCTTGGAGGCAGACCCGGGAATCCGCAAACCTGAGGTCCTGTGCCCTGGGGCTTTGAGCTTCCGGCCACCGATGCGGCCAGGCTGGCTCCTCCACGGGGCCCAGCCCTGGGCTCTGAGGGCACGTCTGGCATCAGCTCCGGGGACAGGAAGTTGTATTCTGGTCCTGGGTCCTGGGGAAGGAGGCAGGGAGAATCGCAGCTCAGACCCAGTCATGTTTACTCGGGCCGGGCCCCTTCTGAGCTCAACAGGCCTATTCATTGGGAGCCCCATAAACCCTTTGGGGCTCCCTGAGGTTCAGAGGGCCTGGACGCCAGGCCTGGCTGCCGCCCCCAGACCTGCTGGGGGCCACGGGCAGCAGGTGGGGCAGGAACGAGGTGGGAGCCTCCGATGTGCCTCAGTTTCCCGATCTTTGCATTGGGATCACGGCTCCTGCCCGTGCACCTTGGGGATCGGCTGGAAAAAGCCCAGGGGGCCTTCATGGCTGTGTCCCTCCAGGCCTGAGAGCACATCCTCAGATCGTAGGGCCTTCAAGGCAAGCCTGAGACTCGTGGCCCGAACTGTCTGAGACACGTGGCCTGGCCTCGGTGCTCACGACGGACACCCTGGCGGGGTGGGTGTGGGTTCGCATCCACCAGGGAGGAGGAGTCCCGTGTCCTCTCCAAGCTCACTTCCTCGTCTGTGGCCAGAGGTCTCCAACAGAAGTGGAGGCACGGGGGTTGGGTGGGGCCCTGGGGCCTGCTCACCTCCCCGGCTCCTCACACTGCCTGTAGCCCTCCGACTGGTGGGGTAACGCACTGCCCCGCGGGCCCCCAAAGTGGAAGGAGGCGGCAGCAGCGTTGGGTGGAAAGGACCACGGCTGGGGCTCCGAGTGACCTTCCTCACCCCGGGCTTGTCCCCTGGCGGCCGCTGGCAGGTCAGAGTGGACGTGCTCGGAAGTCGGCTCAGCCCTGGTTCCCGTGCTGGGCCTGGTGGTGGAGAGGGAGATGTGGGAGCAAGACCTCCCGCCCCAGGCCCCCTTTCTGCAGCGCCCCATGCCCCCCACAACCTGGCCAACCACTTCTGGCCCTGGATGGGGGAGGGGAGGGACTCTGGTTTTCCAGACGCCTTCCGGGTGGGGTGTGACTTCCGGCTCCAGCGGCTATAAAATCCCCAGTAGCCGGTGGGTCTCTGGCAGGAGGGGGGCGGGGGGCCGGGGGCCGGGGGTCTGCGCTCCGAACACCCTCCCGGGCCTGTTGGACACGTGTTCCCGCCGCTCCCAGCGTGGGCTCCCGCGGATGCTATTTATAACCTTTAAGAGCTCCTGCCGCTGCAAAGTTTTCTTAAACTCAAAATATCACCAAGGCCCTGGGCACGCGTTCCAGAGGCCGCCGGGCCCTGCGGTTTGAAGGGACGAGGGGCCAGGAAGGAGGAGGCAGCGGGCAGGGCGTTAGCTCGACACTGGTCCTGGCTGGGCTGTGCTGGGGACCTGGGTGGGGATCCTCAGGCCTGGACACTGGGCCCTGCTTGGCCTGGAGGAGCCCGCTCGGTGGGTGGTCCTCGGTCACGCTGGGGCCAGCTCCCTGGGCCTCAGTTTCCTCTCGCCCCGAGTGCCTCGGGGGACACTGGCTCGCAAAGCCAGGGGCTGGCAGTGACACTGGGAACATCTCGCTGGGACCAGGCTGTCCAGCACCCGGCACCGAGCCTGGGCCGGCGGCACCGTGGACGTTGGCTGAACCGGCCAGAAAGGGGAAGCACTTTGGGGAAGTTTATAAAACTGTGTGTGCGAGCGACGTCCGGAGAGGGGCAATGGCGTGCCAGAGGTCACCCAGCCCGTCCAGACCACGTGCCTTCCCAGCCCGAGGGCCCGCCGAGGCTCCCAAGACAGAGAGGCCGAGGGCCCTGACGGGACAGGTGCGTTGCCACCTCGGAGACAGCTCCGGGGAGAACGCCAGTGGCTCTGCATAGCTCAGACACGGCCCAGAGCCGGAGGGGCCCTGGCAGGCGCGGGGTGCAGGGAGGGCATGGTGCCCACGCCAGCTTCTGCTGGCCCCGGTAGAAAGCAGAGGTCCTGACAGCCCGACTCCATCGTGAACTCCGTGGGGGCCATGGTTTAGGCTCCCGAACCCCACTGCACCCCTTTCCTTCCTGGCCTCCTCAGCCGGTGTAGGGGTGCAGAGAACGGGAGCGCTGGCCTCAGCACCTCCCAGTGTGTCCTGTCCCCACAGGAACACCTCCCCCCTCAGCCATCCCCACCCACCCAGCAGAGCTGCGTCCCAGCTGGAAGGCGGTCACCCCACCTCCAACGTCCATTTTCCAATTCAGACAGGACCACAGGGGGCTCTCTGGGAGAGGGGGTGGGGGAGGGGCGAGGCAGTGACGACCTAGCAGAGGAGAGGGACGACCTAGCAGAGGAGAGGGACGACCTAGCAGAGGAGAGGGACGACCTAGCAGAGGAGAGGGACGGGGAGAGAGAGGTGTCTGGAAACTCAGCCACTTCTCTGCTCAAAGGCCTCCCTGTGGCCCAAGGACCAGGTCGCTCACTCCTTGAACCCGAGCACCTCTGTGTGCTGGCCTGGGCTTGGGGACCTGGGCGCCCTGCTTCCAGGAGCCACTTCCCTGGGGGCTCCCCCATCCTGGGGGCCTGCTCCCTGAACCCTGGATGGCACTCGCCTCTGCCCCTGCTTCTCACTGTCTGACCGGCTCTTCTCTTCTCATCTGCCCTTCAAACGCCCCCTCCTCTCTGAGGTCTTCCTGGATCTGCCCCTCCCCCCGCAGAGTGAGACTCAGGACTCCATCCTGAGAGATTGTGAGCCCTGAGGGCAGGGACTGCATGATCTCCTGGTCCCGCTGCCTCCTCCCTGGTAGGAAATCCATCATCTCGCCCTGTCCCCCTGCAGGCCGGGGGGAGGGGGACGGGCTAGAGCTTGGACTGCAGATACCCTGCCCCCCTCACCCCCTCGCATCCCTTAGTTGCTATGGGGGGGCCCCTCGTCTTCTGAGCCTCAGTGTCCCCACGAGGAGGGAGGGAACAACGGGGCTCAGAAGGACCCCCCGAGGCCGCGGACAAGCCCTGCCATGGGCTGTGAGTTCTCCTCCAGGGGCCTGTGAGGCCAAGCCCTCCAGGGAGGTTCTTACTAGATCGGGGGCAGCCTAAGGGGCAAAGGTTGGTGCAAGAGCGGGTGGGAGGAGACTCAGGTCCCAGGAGGCCCCAGAGTGACGGGGCTGGGGGCAGCGTGCCTGCGGAGCCTCCCAAGAGCCCAACCCCCTGTACCGGGGTGAGCACTCAGGTCTTGGGGAGCGGGGAGTCAGTGACGGGCCAGGACCAGACCTGGGCCCCTGCTGGCCCTGATAACCATCCCGGGACCAGCACCCCTGATCTGCTCTGGATGGGGCATGATGCGCTGTGTCCTCTAAGATGTTCACCGTCCCCCCAAACAGCCTCTCCTCGCCACCCACCTGGGCTGGGGGCTTCCCTGACCCTCAGCCCGGCTCACACCTGCCGGGCTCCTGCAGCAGCGGGTCTGGTCTGGGTGCAGGGAGCTGGGTGCCTGGCCCCCCTGCCCGTCGCTCCAGGGCCTGTATCTGGGTCCCTGGGCTGTTTGCGGGTCACTCCACATTCCCGAGTGTCTACGAATCTCTGAATCTGCTGTGGCCCCTCCTGCCCTCGAGGCCAGCTGGATGGGGACGTGCCTGCCCCCGGCCACCTCTTCCCCTGTGCCTTCCCTCTGCCTGCTCTGGAGTCCGGGATCTGGGAAGGAATGGGTCGGGAGCCTTGCAGCGAGCCCTTTCCCACGAGAGCCGAGCCCTGACCCTGTCCTTATCTGGCCCGACGGTGCCAAGAACAACACAGATGCGGAGGCTCGCGAGCCCTAAACGTGGGGACACCGACCTCCCAGGCCCAGCTGCTCTGCTCTGGGTGGGGGTGAACAGGGTGGGGGTGGGGTGTCCCTCCAGGGGATGGAGGAGTCGGCAACGGCAAGGTCCCAAACACCCGGCACACCCGTTCCCACCCTCACACATGCACACACGCGTGCAGCCTCCCAGGCCCCGCCAGGCAGGCGGCTCTGGCCCCAGCCTCTCTCCTGCCTCCCAAGGCTCCCAGTTCCCACTCAGAGCTTTTTCTACAGTGAGCTAGAAGGTGTGATGTGTTAAGTGTGTGTGTGCGTGCAAAGGCATGTGAATGGAGCATGGGTGTGCAAGTGTGTGGATATGTGTGCACGGTGTATGGGCATGCATGCAAAGACATGTGCATAGCACCAGGATTTGTGTTGAAACGTGTGTGCAGAGGACTGTGTCTGCTCTCGGTCCAAGTCCTGGGGGCGAGGGCTCCTGAGGGGTGTGTACGTGTGTGCACGGGGACAGGTGTGCACACACACACTCAGTGTGACTCCTGGTGGCCCCGGGGCTGGTGGGAAGGGACCAGGCGGGTGCAGAGTGGCAGGGACCAGCGGTACCTCCAGGGGCAGACCCAGCAGGGGAAGACGGGCCTGAGCGAGGTGCCCGCTGAGGGTGTGTGTGCCAGACAGCACCACACCTGTGGGCGGGCAGGCGTATAAATACCACACAGGCAGGTCCCGGAATGGACCCTCACTATTCCTGGCCGGGGGCTGGGGCCGTTTTTAACGCTGCTCCACACCCTGAGCCACAGAGGGTGTTTATGTGGCCGTTGGGGGCTGGCGGGGTGGGTGGGGACAGCCTGGACCTGCTGGGCCACCACAGGTGGGGCATCTGGAGGGGACAGAGAGGGCGGCCTGCGGCTGCCATCACCTCCGTCGCCCCGTCGCCCCTCTCTTCACCCCACCACTGCCCTCCCTGTCGCCTGCGCTGCCTCCTTCCTGTCACTGTCCCTTCCTCGCCGGAGGCCCATCCTGTGTCCGTTTCCGGACGTTTGAGGGAGTGACAGGTGAGGGTGAATCTGCCTTACATCGGTGAGGACTGAGGTCGGGGGGACGGGCCTCTCTAAGTCACAGCCCCGGGGCTCGCCCGGGAGCTGCCCCCCTCCCCTGTTTCTGAGTCGGCCCCTCTCTGCTCCAGGCTGGTCTCGGCACGGCGGTCCCGGCTCCGGTTTCTGCAGCGTGGCCCCGGGCGCCGGCTCCTCCTCTCGGCCGCGTGAACGGTTTGCCTGAGACAGTCGGTCCGTCCACTCAAACAACCACCCGATTCAGACTCCCCCTCTGACGGACGGATTTTTCCCTCCTGCTAAATTTACTTGCATTTTTGACTGAATTGGCCATTCAACAGAGGTTGTGTCCACATGCCCCCACCCGCCCCGTGCCAGCGAGGAGCCGGCTCACAGAGGGACGCGCATGCAGAGCCGGAGTGCCCCCCAGCTCACATGCACTGTGGTTTATGGTCTCGTGTGACACACACGAACACACAAGATGACAGGCGCCCACATGGTCACACATGTTCCCATCCTTGTGCCCCCAGGGATACATGTGAGCACACGTCTGCAGGATCACACACACACACGCTCACACCGCATGCTGCCGTGACAGTGTCTATGCCCTCAGGCCTATCCTGGGGAGCCTCAGGGAAATGGGGGCCTTGGGGAGCCCCGCCCGCAGCCTGGGCAGCCGGCTCCCTCCCCGAGGCCAGCTCCCCGTGCAGCCTCCTCCCCCGTCGCCGGCCTAGGTGGGGTGCCTGGTCATCTCGGGCCGCTGGGCCCCTGCAGGCCTTAATAGCAGTTCCCAGACCCCGAGCCTAAAAGGGGACTCTTTTTTTTTCTTCCAAGGACAATAAATATTTGCTCTTTGGGAAACGGCTGGTGGGAGAGAACAGGGTTTGGCCCGGTGGCGGGGAATGTCCAGGGCAGTTGAGGGAGGCCGCAGGCCATGCTGGGGGAGGGCTGGCCCCTCCGGAAGCTGGACCCGCAGGCGGAGCGGGGCCAGGGCTGGGGCTGCTCCTCACCTCTTCCCTCGGACCCGGCCTCAGGCCTTTGTTTTCTCGGGGCCTTTGCCCACGCCTCCTTCTCAGACCCCTGTACCTCCACCTCCCCCCGAGGCCCTCTTCCGCTCCCACTCACCCGTCCGCCCGCATCCCTGTCCCGTGCTCTCGGGGTGCCTGGCCCCACCTTGCAGCCTGACTCTTTGGACTAAATAGGGGGCTCAGAGTCCCCAGACGCATTTCCAATCTGCCTCCTGAGACCAGCCACCAAGGGCAGGGCCGATGTCCCCCACCAGGTCCCAGAGCGAGAGCACGCCCTTCAGACTGGGCCCCGAGATCAAGGCTCTGCCCTCCTTCCTGAAGGACCAAGCCTGGCCCCCACTGTCCCCCAGCCTGTCCCCCACGGGGCGCTGGTCCCCGGAGGCCCCTGCCTGTCCACCCCGCCCCTCTGCTCCATTGAGCTCCCAAATATAGCGGCCGTGGCCACAGCCGGCCGGGACACCACAGCCCAAGCGTCAGTCCTGGGCCGGGATCAGAGGGGCAGGGGCTGATTATAGGTCCCTGGGCCAAACCCAGGGCTTGCCTGCCAGCCCGCGGCCCTGCCCCCCCGCCCGCCCCGAACCACAGGGTCGGAGCATCTGGTCCCGTCAGCACAGTGGGCAGAGGGCGGGGCTGAGGGCTGTGTTTGGCTCGCAGAGGACAGAGTTGTCTGTGTGTGGCATGGGGGTGGCCAGGACAGGCTGGGACTCAGGGCAGCGGCTGTCCTCGGAACACAGCCTCACCCCCCCACCGCCCGTGGCCATTGTACAGATGGGGAAACTGAGGCCCGGAGGAGGCAGGACCGGCCGAGGTCGAAGACCCTCAGGAGCCTCCTGCCTCCCCTGGGCCGCTCCTCCCGTCTCCCAGGGGCTGGGCTGTGCCTCCGGGAAGCAGGCCACATCCTGTCGGCGGTGGAGCAGTCCTGCTGGGAAGTCCTCCTTGGAGCCGGACTTGCACCCAAGGCTCCGGGCGTGGGGCGGGGCCCACGTTTCCCTCGCTGGGCCCGCGTGGCTGCCTCGTGCCACCTCTAGCCAGAGTTGGGGCGTCGGTGGCCCCGTCTGTGCAGCTGGGCAGGGACAGGGCCGTGCGTGGGGCCTGCATCCACGGCACCCAGCACGGGGCAGTGGGTGCCCGTCCACGTGGACACACCGGGTGCCCTGCGGGGTGAGGTGCAGCCCGTGGCCTACCTGTGCCCGGACCGGCTCCGGGTCCCCAGGACCTGCTGCCCAGCAACATTTGACCTACTTCTAGGCTCTGGGCCCGGCCCAGGCCTCGCTCTGACTCCTCCGGGAAGTGTGGGCCTGCGTCCCAGCCTGGGGCCGTGGGCCAGGAGGGCGGGCGGGGAGGGCCGGGCGGCTGCAGAGCCTGCGGCCGGGGACCAGGGCACGTGGGGAGCCAGACCCTCCTTCCCTGCCTCCAGCTCCTGGGCCCCAGGGACGGCCAGACCTCACCCGCCCCTCCCGGCCCTCACCCCTCCACGTGGCCACCACATTCTGAGCTCCCCGAGTTGGAACAGGCTCTGATGGGATGAGGGACATTCCTCAGGCCCCTCTGAGCAGTGCAGGGTCTGCCAAGCACTCGCCCTGCTGTGTGCCAGGACTTCACGCTCCACCCGCCCGCCCTTGTCTGCAGGGCGGCGGGCAGCGCCAGCCTGGGCACCCAGCAGCCCCTGCCCCGGGTCCTGGCCTGGGGTCTGGCCGTGTGTCTGTGGGCCTGGAGTCTGGGTTTAGGGTCTGGGCTTGAGGTCTGGGTCTGGCATCCTGGGATTGAGAGTCTGGGTCCCTAGCGTGGGTTCTGGTCCTGAGCTCTGGGTTCTAGGTTCTAAGGTTGGGGTTCGGTTCCTGAGACTGGGGTCTGGGGTCTGGGTTTGGGGTTCCAGGTTCCAGGTCTGCAGTGTGGGGTCTGGGGAGGGGTCCTGGGTTCTGGGTTTGGGTTCAGGATCCAAAGGCCAGTTCCTATCCCTCCGGCGCCCCCTGCTGGCTGCTCGTCATGTTGTCTCACGGCCCACCCCACAGGTCAACCCCAGCTCCCGGGCTGTTGAGAGGACGGGAGTGGCTCGGAGAGCAGGCCGAGGCCGAGCTGAGGGAGTGGCAGGTGGGCAGCCAGTGGCTGCGATGCTGTCCCAGGCGCCCCCTGCTCTCCCAGAACCCTCGTGGGCCAGCAAATGCCCTTCCTCCCCAACCCCCCCCCCCCCGCGCCCCACTCCATGGATGGGGTTTGGCAGGGGGTCCTGGTTCCCCCGTGGGGAGGTGGGTACATTGAGATGTTTGGGACATTTGCTCATCCAACACGTATTGAGTGCCTACTGGATACCGGGCTCTGTTCCAGACGCTGGGGATGCATAGCTCCTACGCAGCTGACACTCACCGGGCGGATACACGTAAGAAACACGAGCCCGGCTGGCGTGGCTCGGTGGTTGAGCTTCAACCTATGAACCAGGAGGTCATGGTTCAATTCCCGGTCAGGGCACATGCCCGGGTTCAATTCCCAGTAGGGGGCGTGCAGGAGGCAGCTGATCCATGATACTCTCTCATCGTTGATGTTTCTATCTCTCTCTCTCCCTCTCCCTTCCTCTCTGAAATCATTAAAAATACATTAAAAATAAAGAAACACAATAACAAAGGAACAAGCTCATGTTAGGGTGTGCAGGGCAGAGGGGGCAGGTCCGGGGGGCGGCATGTCGCGGAGACCAGCGGTGACGGAGCACCGGGGGCCGGTCTAAGCCCGGGTCCCCGGGGGAGGGGACGTCGGTGCAAAGGCAGGGCGGCTGGGAGAACCGGGAGGAGGCCCGTGTGGCCAGGCGTCTCCTGCCTCCATTCACAGGGTCCTCAGAAATCAGGCCCACCTCTTCCCAGCATTCCCCTGGCTATGTGTGTGGCTGGGGGAGGGGGCTGCCCCGGAGAGGGCTCTGGAATGTGGCCCCAGACAGGACCGCCGCCCGGACACGAGCTGGAAGAGCCGAAGGGGTCGGATCCAGGCCCCTCCCCGAGGCCCTGGGCTCCCGGACCCCGGGCCCTGCCTGGGTCTCGCCTGCTGGGCTGTTGTTCCTGAAGCTCCGGCTGGGACCTGGGAGAGAGGTGAGAGCCAGGCCCCGGGGTGGGCTGTCCTTGCTGCCCACCCTTCCCTCTCTCACTGCCCCCTTCCGGTCCACCTGCCTGCCCACCTGGCCGCCCCCCGCCTGGCTCTTGGTCTCAGCAGCCAATCCTGCCGGCAGCCCAGGGGGTGGCGTCCCTGCCAGGGGAGGTGTCAGCGGTGGTTTGACGGGTCCCCTGGGCGAGCAGGGCTCAGACCAAGGCCGGGGAGTGGAAGAGGGCTCTGTGCGGGGTCCCGTCCGCGGGACCACACCCGCCCTGTGCACCAAGGAGAGGGCCAGGACCCCCCTCTCCACCACCCCACAGGCGGAGGAGGGGTGCTGTGTGGCTCCGCTGGGCCCTGCCCATCGTGTGGCAGAACGGTGGCCCGGAGGCCTGTGTCGCTCGCCCACGGCTGCTCCCCGACACCCCGTGGTTCCCAAGGGAGGGTGGTGGGTGTCAGCAAAGCGAGATGTGGCCCTGGCCGTGTGGCTCAGTGGATAGAGCGTCGGCCTACAGACGGAAGGGTCCGGGGTTCGATACCTGGGTTGCAGGCTCCTCCCCAGCCCGGGTCCAGGTCGGGTGCGTGCAGGAGGCAACCAGTCGATGTGTTTCTCTCACATCGATGTTTCTCTCTGTCTTTCCCTCTCTCTTCCACTCTCTCTAAAATCAATGGGAAATGTCCTCGGGTGGGGACTAACAACAACAAACAAAACAAAATGAGGTGGGGCCTCTGGGGGACCCTGTGTACGTCCCCCGGCCGGGCCTCCGTTTCCCCACGAGGAGCGGAAGGGGTTGTGCCTGCGGGTGGTGCGGAGGGTCAGCGGCCTGGGCCCCGGGCGGAGGGTCAGCGGCCTGGGCCCCGGGCGGGCCGCCCCGCAGCCTCTCCGTGTCCCTCTGGCTGCGGCTCCTCCTGGCATTTCTGGCTCGTCTCCGTGGACCCTCTCCCACCGCCTTCCTCATCCTCGTGCCAAACATCTGGAAGAAAGTGAAACACTTGCTCCCCCGGCACCGGATGCTGTCAGGGTTCCAGAAGGAGGACACTCTGCCTCCAGATGCGGGAGGAATGTCCCGGGTCCCAGCTCGGAGGCCCCCCCCCCCCCCCCCCCGGACTGCTGTCCCCTCAGGAGGCTGTGACAGGGAGAGACGGGGCCCAGCAGGTGGGGGGGGGGGCACTGGCAGATCCTCCCTTCGGGCTCCAGCCCCAGCCCCACGCCCAGGACGGTCCCAGGGGTCTGGGGTGGAAGGGGGGGCATTGCCTCTGAAGTTTCTATCAAAGGCTCCAGGCACTTAAAAATAACAGGGACACCTCCTCCTACCCCCGCACCCCTCCCCCTGGACACGGCAAGGAATGGGCCCAATGTGTTTGCAAGATGTCCCTGCGCTCAGTTGTGTGCCTGGAAGGGCCTCCGGCCGCCTCAGCTTCCCTGCCCCCCTCCCCAGCGGTGGCCAGCCCGGCTTCCCTGTCTGCTGGCTGCGGGGCTGGGCCCTCCAGGGTGGGCATGAGGGCGGGAACTAGGGGTGAGCATCCCGACCTGGGCAGCAGGGGCAAACCTCACCCACCCCTGGGGTCCCTCAGAGAGGCGGACTGTCCAGGTCCCCCCGCCCCAAAGGCTGGCAGAGGGAAATGGGAGGCCTGGGAGCAGCACCCGAGAGGGCTTCCTGGAAGAGGGGGCCGTGGGCCAGGCCTCGGGTGCACCAGGCAGAGGCGAGGCAAGGGCGTCGGGCAGAGGGTGCAGCCTGGACAGGGGTCTGGCGGGGAGCAGGCCTGTACATGTGGGGCGGGCGTGTGGCGGGGGCTGTGGGAGAGGCAATGAGAAGTGAGGGTGAGACAGAGAAACGGCCTCAGGGCCTGGTGGGTGCTGAGCTGGAGGCTGGGGGCTGTTAGCTGGTGGCTGGGCTGGCCCCGCCCTCCAGACAGAGGCACCATTCGGGGTGTTCCCGAGACCTCAGACTCACGGCTGGGGCTGCAGCTGCCTGAGAGCCGTGACACTCACACACAGACACACGGACACACGGACACACGGACACACAGACAAGCACACACCGAGACGGCACCGGCGCACACGGAGCCCACCCCTAAAGACACCCAGGAAACACGCACAGAGCCCCCCACGGCACACAGAGCCCACCCCGAACACACCCCAGGCCCCCAGACAGCCCCCCTCTGTGCCGGTGCAGGCAGACACCTGGGGATTCGGTGCACAGGTGGGAAGTTGAGCTCGAGAGGGGCCTCAGGTGACTGAGTCCTCCTGCTCCCACCCAGCACCCAGCACCCAGCACCCAGCACCCAGCACCCAGCCCGCAGCCCGCAGCACACAGCACCCAGCACGCAGCCCGCAGCACCCAGCACCCAGCACCCAGCACACAGCCCGCAGCCCGCAGCACCCAGCACCCAGCACGCACCATACACTAGGCCGGCCTGTGCACCTGCTGAACGCGGGGCCTGGCTGGGCCTGGCGGTGCTTTCAGGGTGTGCCTGTGTGCTGAGCAGCAGCTTCTGTCCTCCCCTCCCCCCCCTCCCTCCTCAACAGGTGATTGGGGGGATGGACAGCCCTCCCTCTCCCTGCGGCTCCTGAGCCTGAACAATGCCCTCCCCAGGCCCCAAAATAGCCCCTGAGCCCGGCCAGTGTCCTTTTATGGCCCTGTCCCTATTGTGCGTGCAGGGGTGGGGCTGGGGGCATGAGGTGCCCAGACCAGATAAAGGCCAAGGGCAGGAGGCCCCTACCCGCTCTCTGCTTCCTTCTCTCCTCGTCCGTCTGGGTGCTTACGGCCCCCATGGCCCCCAAAAAGCCAGAGCCCAAGAAGGAGGAGGCCAAGGCGGCCCCCAAGGCGACGGCGGCGGCTCCGGCGGCGGCTCCCGCTCCCGCTGCCCCTCAGCCCGAGCCCCCCAAGGAGAACGAGTTTGATGCCTCCAAGGTCAAGGTGGGTGTGGGGGCCGGGGTTTGGCAGGAAGGACAGGGCAGGCAAATGGATCCCAGAGTGGACCGACCCAGGACAGGCCGGGCTCAGAAAGTGAGCAGGAGCTGATGCTGGAAGCTTCTGCCAGACAAGCCCTGGGCTTGGGGCCTCAGGCAGGCTTGGCGGGTGGGAGCGGGGGCAGCCAGCAGGAGGGGGGGGCAGCCAGCAGGAGGGGGGGCAGCCAGCAGGAGGGGGGCAGCCAGCAGGAGGGGGGGCAGCCAGCAGGAGGGGGGCAGCCAGCAGGAGGACCCCCAGTGCCGCTGAAGGAGTGAGTGTCTTTTTGGTGGTTTTGGAACCTGACTCTCCCTCGCCATTCTCCCTGGACCTCGCTCACATCCTTGGGGGACCCTGGAGCCGTGCCCCCACCTGCAGCAGGCAGGGAGCCCCGCTGTCCTGCGGTGGGCAGACGGGTGGGGACCAGAGGAAGCAAGGCCCCGCCCAGGCTGGGTCACACTCCCCCTGGCCAGGTGCCTGAGCCCCAGAGCTGGGCGGGCCTCGGCTCTGAGGGGGGGATTGGGGTACAGGCAGGAAGCCGGGCTCACGCTGTGACCAGTGGTCCCAGGAGCCCTCCGGGCTGGGAGGCTTTCCCGGAGGCTAAACTTGGAGGAGCAGCCGTGACTCCCACCTGTGGCATCCGCATAGCAGCACGCACCCTGCACCGCCCGCTCCCCGCCCTCCGCCTCCTGGCGGGCTCCCAGCAGTGCTCGGCTGCCGGCTGAGGCAGAGCCCGGGCCCCTCAGGCCCCCCACAGGCCGCCCAGGCCCTCAGCGCCTCTGCACAGACCCTCCCCGCTCTGGGCCTGTGTTCTCAGCCGTGGACGGCGCAGCTGGTGGGCACCTTCACAGCCGTGTGCCCTGGCGTTGGCTCCTGACCCCGGCCCCTCTCGGCTGCTGGCTTGTGTCCATAGCCCCTGGTAAAGGTCACCTGGGTCCATGGTGCCTCGGATCTGAGGTTGGCTCACTCCCCTCTACAAGGAGGGAACGGTGAGGCCCCTCATGTGCCCTTGACCCCACCTCGGGCTGGTGAGGGCTGGTGAGGGGTGGTGAGGGGGTGGTGAGGGGGTGGTGATGGATGGTGAGGGGTGGTGGGGGTGATGTGGGGGTGGTGGGGAGTGGTGAGGAGGTGGTGAGGGGTGGTGGGGGGCTGGTGGGAGTGGTGAGGGGGTGATGAGGGGTGGGGGGGTGGTGGGGGGTGGTGAGGGGGTGATTAAGGGGTGGTGGGTGGTGGGGGGATGGTAGGGGGTGGTGGGGGGTGGTGGGGGGCTGGTGGGAGTGGTGAGGGGGTGATGAGGAGTGGTGGGGGGTGGTGGGGGGGGTGGGGAGGGGTGGTGAGGGAGTGGTGGGGGGTGGTGGGAGTGGTGAGGGGGTGATGAGGGGGTGGTGAGGGGTGGTGGGGGGTGGTTAAGGGGTGGGGAGGTGGTGGGGGGGTGGGGGGTGGTGAGGGGGTGGTGAGGGGTGGTGAGGGGTGGTGGGGTGATGTGGGGGTGGTGGGGAGTGGTGAGGAGGTGGTGAGGGGTGGTGGGGGGTGGTGGGGGGCGGTGGGGGGCTGGTGGGAGTGGTGAGGGGGTGATGAGGGGGTGGGGAGGGATGGTGGGGGGTGGTGGGGGGGGTGGGGGTGGCTTCTTCAGCAGGCTTCCTGGGGAGAGCTTGGCAGGGCCGGCGCCATGGCAGGGCCGGGCAGGGCGCTCCCCTCGCTGCTGTGCTCTGTGGAGGTTGGTGGGGCCCCGAGGGAGCAGCAGAGGGAGAGGTGCCCATTGTGATCCCCTCCCCCAAGCTCCTTTCCCTGCGACCTTGACCTTGGGGCAGTGACTGCCGTGATAAAAATAGAGCTGGTATCGGGTGAGGAGGGGGAGACCAGGAGGAGAGCGGGTCCCAGGAGGCCTCTGGCCTCAGGTGGCCCCGATGTCGCCTCAGCAGCACCCCTGGCTCGGCTGTGCTGCGTGGGGGGGAGGGGGGGCTGCCCTGCCCTCATGGGTGGGGGGTGCAGGGCCCAGGTGTAGGCAGGGCCACGTGAGCGACAGTGTCCAGCCTTGAGGGCTCTGTGAGGGGCAGACACACATACACACGTGTGTGTGAACGCACACGAATGCACACACACACACACACACACACACACACACACCCTGTGGGGCTGAGCCCCCATCGCACTCCTGTGGCCAGGCCTGCCCCCTGCGTGCAGGCACGGTGGGTGGCAAAGCCAGGCTGGTTCGCTCTGTGGCTTCAGGCACAGCTGCCCAGGACCAGGGGCATCAGGTAAGGCCCCTGAGCTGGGGGCTCAGGGCACCAGGCCTCCCTCCTCACCACTTCCACCAGGAGTCGGGGTTTGGTCCACTCAGAGCGAAGGCCCTCGCTGGCAGGTGGGGAGGGTAAGGGGGCAGGGGGAGTCAGGGTGGACGGTGGGAGGTCCCGGGTGATGGAGGCTGGGGTGCGGGAATGGGGACAGGGTGGGACGGCTGAGGAGTTGGGGTCTGCGTCTGGCCACAGAGTGACCAGGTGGAGGCCTGGCCCCACCCTCTGAGGCATCTTTGGGGTCTCCTTTCATTTTGGGGGGGTCTCCTTTCAGATCGAGTTCACCCCGGAGCAGATTGAAGGTGAGTGGGGACTGGACCCTGGGGCTGCAGGGTTGGGCCTGGGCCCCCCCCCCCCCCCCCGTCTGAGAGTCCTGCCAGGGGTGGGGGCTCGCGAGGGGCTCGCTGGGGGTGTCCACAGCTCGCGCCCCCTCCCGGTAGAGTTCAAGGAGGCCTTCATGCTGTTTGACCGCACGCCCAAGTGCGAGATGAAGATCACCTACGGACAGTGCGGGGACGTCCTGCGGGCGCTGGGCCAGAACCCCACGCAGGCCGAGGTGCTCCGCGTGCTGGGGAAGCCGAAGCAGGAAGGTCGGACACCCGTGAGAGCGCCCCTTAGTGCCGGCCCCGAGACTGCGGGGGGGGGGGGGGCTGGGAACCTGCTGCGCACTGTCCTCCGCTGTCTGGACGGGGACACAGGCCGGTTGTCTGGACGGGGACACAGGCCGGTTGTCTGGACGGGGACACAGGCCGGACTCCGGGAAGCCGGCAGGTGGCGAGGGGCGCTGGCTGGCTGGCTGTCCCCTGGCCCGGGCGGAGGCACTGGTCCTCCTGGTCCTCGGGGGCTGACCCCGTGCAGACCAGGTCCCTCTGCCCTCCTGGGCCCCTGGCGTCTCTGTGGATCAGGCCCGTTTCCCTGGCCACGTGGCCGCAGAGGGCGGCTTGCTTTGCCCCAGGGAGGCTGGTTCCGAAGTCCCAGGGGAGGCCGCCGCTGGCTGAGCTGCGCCTGACCCATCGCAGGGGCAGGGAGGGGGTCGGGAAGAAGGTGGACCAGCAGGGACTGTTCCCCGAAGGAGGGCGGGGGTGCCGGGCGAGCCGGTGGGGTGCCCCTACAGCAAACGCCTCGGGAACAGCCGGGCTGCGTGAGGACGCCTTTCGGGGTGACTGTGAAGCGCCGTGGGGGGTGGGGGTGGCGGGCTGTGTGAATGGTTAACTGTGCGCTCTGGGGACTGGGGGGTGGGTGGGTAGGGGCGGCCTGGCACCGGGACCATCTCTCCACAGACCTGAACACCAAGATGATGGACTTCGACACGTTCCTGCCCATGCTCCAGCACATCGCCAAGAACAAGGACACGGGCACCTACGAGGACTTCGTCGAGGGGCTGCGGGTCTTCGACAAGGAGGGCAACGGCACCGTCATGGGCGCCGAGCTGCGCCACGTGCTGGCCACGCTGGGTGAGGCGGCCCCCTCCTGGGGGATCCTAGGGGGAGCCACTGGTCACCTGCTCCCAGGTCTGACACAGTCAAGGCGACCTTGTGGCGAGTGCAGAAATGGGGGGGGGGTTAGACAAGGAAGCGTTTGGTGCCGCTCACAGAACCCAAGGGAGACGGGAGCAGCTCTGGGCTCGGGTGGGGCAAAGTGGGGCCCCCAGGAGGCTCAGCTCAGTCTCGGGGTTCACTGCCTCAAGGTCAAGACCCAGAGCCATGTCACCTGGTGGCCGAGTAGGTTACGTGCCTGCATCAGGGCATCCTGATCCCACTGTCAGGTGCCTGGCTGGAGGGGTGCCTCCTTCTGAAACAGACTTTTCCTGCAGCACATGCTTCTTGAGCACCTACTGTATGCCCAGACCTGTGCTGGTCTCTAGGGTTATGTGTGCGTGAGTGTGTATGAGTGTGTGCTAGTGTGTGCATGGGTTTGTGAGTGTGAGAGTGTGTATATGTATATGTGTGTGAGTGTGTGTATATGTGTGAGAGTATGTGTGTGAGTGTGCATGTGTGTATATCTATGTGTACGTGTGTATATCTATGTGTGTATGTATGTGCATGTGTGCATATGTATACGTGTGCACGTGTGTGCATGTGAGTATGTGTGTATATGTGTATGAGTGAGTGTGTGTGTATGTATGCGTGTGGCTGGGCGTGGGAGAAACTGCAGTTGGCCTTCCAGGGCGGGCAACAGCACAGCACACACGAAAGCACCGAGACGGGAAGGTGCCCGACTTGCCTGGGCAAGGGCGGTCCCCTCCATAGTCACCCTGCTCCCCGGACCCCAGCTGTACCCCCGCCAGCCTCGTGGGGACAGAGGGGGGTGCACAGTGACTTGAATACCGAGATGGCTTTATGGACAGAGCCAGGCTCGGGGGGCACCGGGCCCGCACCCCAGGCCCTGCCCTTCTTGACTTGTCACTGATTCTCCTGGACTCGGAAACGAGGGTCATGGCCGAGGCCTGGGAGCCGAGGGCAGTGCCCACAGGGCACACGGGGAGGCAGAGCCGCATTAGAGGCCCACGCGCCCTCCCTTCCCTCCCACACGGCTGACTCGGCTCCCACCCCCAGGCGAGAGGCTGACGGAGGACGAGGTGGAGAAGCTGATGGCCGGGCAGGAGGACTCCAATGGCTGCATCAACTACGAAGGTGGGCGCAGCGGGAGGGGCCTCCTGGGGGGCTGGGGCCCGGGCTGCCCAGGGCCGAACCTGCACTTGCCTCCCTTCCCTCCAGCGTTCGTGAAGCACATCATGGCCAGCTGAGCCTGCCCCCAGGTGAGCCCCCTCAGGCCTCCTGGCCCCCCGCTGGCCCCAGCCTGTGTCCCCTCGCGCTCTGCCCCCCTCCCTGCCTCTGCCTCCCCATCCCACCAACTCCGTTCCCAGTCGACACCCTGCTGCCTGGCTTGGCTCCTTCACCGATGCCTGTGCCCTTTGCCCTCAGGGAGCCCCGGGAGGCCCTGCTGGGACAGCACGTGATGTTGGCACCGGTGTCCGGGAGCTGCGGGAAGGAGGGGAAGGAGGGATCCGTGGAGGCCCCGCACCAGCTCTGCAGCACCCGCCCCCTGCCTCCCGCCTGTCAGGCCGCATGCCCCTGTGACTGTCCACCGCCCCCCCCCCCCCCCGCCCTCCCGCCCTGGGGCCTGAATAAACGTCTTCTTCCTCCTTCCCTTCCTCTGGCCTTCCTCCCTCCCCTCCCCCTCCTTGCTCTCGTTCGTCCTCCCTCTCTGGGGCCCTCTGGCTTCTCTGAAGGCCATGGGCCAGTGAGCCCTGGACACAGCAAAGGGAGTCCTTCTGAAAGCTGCTCACAGACCCAAACCTCCCATCAAACCTCATCCTATCCAAACGGCCCCGTCACCGTGCCAACGCTGTGAGCCTGCCCCTCCCCCCTAGGCACTGGGGGAGGAGCAGGGCTGACCTAGAAGAGGCCTGGGTGCCCCCTGGCTCTGTGCCCCCCCCCCCATGGAGACAGCAGCCCTGGGTGGCCCCTGGGTGGCCCCTGGGAGCCCGAGAGCACTGTCTGAGCTTCTCGTTCCGTAACCGGCCGTGAGGGCCGAGGGCCCAGAGCCACCATGACACAGGCGGGGACACGAGGCCCAGCAGGGTGGCCTCGCCCGTCAGTGGGGAGCGCAGGGCAGAGCTGACCGTGCCCGGCTGTCAGGGCTGAAGAGGCCTGAGGCCCCTGCCTGACTCGGGTGGGGAAACCGAGGCACTGGCCTGAGGTGTGGCTCTCGGCCAGAGGAGAGGGTCTTCCGTGAGCTCCCCAGCCCTGGGCTTCTCAGCGGAAGACGAGCGTGCAGTCCCCACGTGTGCAGTGACCGGGCGGGGGGGGGGGTGCACACCTTGCAAACCTCTGCCCGCCGCCACACCCTGCTCTGGGGACCCCCTTTCCTCAGAGCCCAGTGGGGAGAGCGAGGGGCGGTCTCCTGGAGGAAGAGCTGCCAGAGGTTCAATGGGAGGGAGAGCAGCGCCTGCAGAGAGGCTGGGCCCTCGACACGGGGGGCCAAGGCTCAGCGTGGGGGTGGGCCACGCAGGGCAGGAGGCAGCCGCAGGCCAGGGGACCCGGGAGGCCAGGGCAGCCCCTCGGGGTGCAGGCCCATGGCCTCATGTGGGGTGAGTGCACTGGCGTGTGCAGATGTGGGTGCGTGGGTCAGGCTGCCTGAGGGTTGGGATGGTGTGGATGTCGGCTTGTGAGTGAGCCAGGACTAGTGTGTGAATGCGTGTGGGAGTAACGGCCGTGTGTGGGGGAGTCCTGTGAGGGTCAGTGTGCCTGCAGCGCCCCCTGCGTCTTCCTGCTATTCTCTCAGCGTTAATTGAGCACCTACTATGTGCCAGGCTCTGTTCCAGGCCCGGGAACAGTGTAGTGAAGAAGGCAGTCAAAACCCTGCCCTGCAGAGCCACACAAACCGCAGAGAGCTGAGCGTTGAGTGTGTCAGCTGTGGTAAAGGCTGAGGAGGAACCGAGTGAGGAAGGGGCTGTGCGGTTGGTGTGTGTGTGTGTGTGCGCGCGCGCGCGTGTGTGCGTGTGAGTGTGTGTGAGAGTGTGCACGTGTGTGAGAGTGTGCACGTGTGTGAGAGTGTGCACGTGTGTGAGAGTGTGCATGTGTGTGTGCGTGTGCGTGTGCGTGAGAGTGCGCGTGTATGAGAGTGTGCGTGTGCACGCGCGCGTGTGTGTGTGTGTGTGTGTGAGAGAGAGTGTGCATGTGTGTGTGTGTGAGTGTGTGTGTGAGAGAGAGAGAGAGGGAGAGAGAGAGAGAGTTGGGAGGTGTTGACATGTTAAACAATGAGGCTAGTGATTATCTGAGAAGCTCATAGTTGGGCAAAAATGTAAGAGGAGATACTATCCAGAACACATAAAGAATTCCTGTAACTCAACAAAATGAACAACCCAATTGAAAACAGGCAAAGGATCGGAATAGACTTTCCCCAAAGAAGCTGCACAAACAGCCAATCAGCACATGAAGACGCTTCACACTGATCACTAGGAAAATGCAAATGAAACTACAATGAGATGACACTTCGCACCCACTGGGATGGCTAGCCCCGCCCCCCCGCCCCCAAAACACACAAGAAAATACCCATGTTGACATCATTAGATAAACCGGAGCCCTAAGGATGGTGGCTGCCAGGGGCTGGGGAGCGGGGCTGGGGCGTCACAAACGTGAGGAGAGTCAGGGTGTCTTGGGTGGGGCTTCCCAGAGGTGGTGCAGCTGCTATGGAGACAGTGGCGGGGGGGGGCTCCTCTAAAAGCGGAAAAGGTAATTACCATGTGACCCAGCAGTCCCCCTTCTCAGCTCAAACCCCAGAGGACGGGCAGCGGGCTGGAGGAGATGTCACACGCCATGTCACCGCGGCGTTATTCACGGGTGCCCATCGGCAGGCGAAGGGCAACCACAGGGCGGTCTGTTCCTACAATGACGCGCTCAGCTCTGCAGAGGAAGGGGATTCCGACACGTGCTACCACACGGGTGAACTTCGAGGGCATCACGCTGAGTGAAATAAGCCAGTCCCAGAAGGGCCCATATTCTGGATGATCCCACTTCCCAGAGGTGCCTGGAGAGTTAAATTCACAGACAGAAAGCAGGATGGTGGCTGCCAGGGGCTGGGGAGCGGGGCTGGGCGTCTTGTGAAAGAAAACAAAAACAAACGTGAGGAGAGTCAGGGTGTCTTGGGTGGGGCTTCCCAGAAGCAGAGCTGAGACAGCCTGAATGCAGACGGTCTCCCCGGGAGGGGACCCGGGTGTGGAGAGCGGCTGGGAGGGGAGGGAGTCCGACAGGTGCACGGGAGCGGGTGGCGTGTGGGCGTGGGGCCCAGCCTCCCTGGGGGCCTCCGGGAGGTGGCCGTGTCCTGCCTCCTCCCACCTGCTTGGCTGTGCGTGTCCTTGTGTTGGAGTGAGCCTACGTCCGCAGGGTGCCTGGGCGTGTGCGTGCCCACGTGTGTATGCGCGTGCCCCTCTGTCTGTGCCTATGCACACATGTGTTATCTCTGTGTGTGTGCATGCATGTGTCTGGTCGCCTGTCTGAGTGTGGACGTGCTGGGGACTCTGCCGAGTCAGCGCTGTGCTGAGCGGCGGCACTGCCAGCCCGGCTGTGGCCTCCCCACAGTTGCATAAACACGTCCCGGCTCCCCCTCAAGCAGGGAGGTCCAGCCTGTGGCCATGTGGCTGACGGGAGGCGATGGGAGGGGTCAGGGGGTTTGTCCTCCTGTCAGCCTGGTCCCCTCCACACCCAGAGTGCCAGGTCAGATGTCCCGTGAGGTGGGGGTTGGTCTGGGGTCTCTCCACGCCTCACTCCCCCCATCTGGCCTGGAGCCTGATCTCTGAGGTCCCGGAAGGGGACGGGGATAGCCACTTCTCCAGGCCTGGGCCAGCCTGAGCCAGAGGGTCCGTGGGGCAGCCAGGAGGCAGGGGACCAGGGACAGGGTTCAGCCTCAGGACCCCAGAACCAACGGCCCGCCTCTGCTCTGACACCCCTGCAGGGACCCCATGGCTCTCGGCAGCTGCCACCCCTGCATCCTCTCTCCAGACCCACCCTCAGTGGCACGGGGTCCCTGCCCGGACGGGGCTCAGAGAGCGGGAAACCCAGAAATTCAGCCGAGGTAGAATGAAGTCAGAGGGTCTGGAAGAAATCAGTGTTGGAGGAAGATCTTACCAGGTCACCAGAGGAAAGAAATCAGACCACAGGCAGGAGAAGTCGGACCTCGGGCTCGGACCCCCGCTGCAGAGCGGCGAGCAGAACGCCGATAAAGATCTTTACTTTAAAAATATATTTTATTGATTTGAGAGAGAGAGAGAGTGAGAGTGTGAGAGAGAAACATTGATTGGCTGCCTCCTACATGCCTCCTACTAGGGATCAAGCCCCCAACCCGGGCGTGTGCCCTGACTGGGAATCAAACCATGACCTGGTCCATGGGCCTACGCTCAACCACTGAGCCACGCCAGCCGGGCTGGCAAAGATCTTAAGAGAAACCAGGGGTTGGAGTAAAAGGGTCCAAGCAATGGGTGTATGACATGAGAGGGGGCGTGGAGAGGAGGAGGGGGGGGGGCATGGGGCAAAAGAAATTGGGCCTCAGTGTGACAGGCAGCCCTTCTTGCATAAGTGGGTGATGGGGGGGGGGGTGGTGGTGGTGGTGCAGGGGGCAGCCCTGCTGTGGGTCCTCAGGCCGCGGGTGGTCGGGAGGGTTCGGGGGGGAGGAAGGATGAGCCGCCTGGGTCCAGGGCAGCCGCACCCCAGGCACCTCAGAGAGCAGCAGGGAAACCCCCAGACCGTGAACCGGGTGACCCAGCACAGCGGTGCCCCCTGGGGCTCTCCCAGTCCCTTCCACAGGCCCAGGCCCGCCCGCACTGAGTTTGGGGGTTACTTGTTCCTGCCTCCCAAAGCCACACAATCCTGGTTTGCCCAGATGCTGACAGAGCACAGCTGGAATGTGGAGTGTGTGTGAGTGTGTGTGTGTGTGTGTGTGTGTGTGTGTGCGCGCGCGCGCGCGTGCGAGGCTTCCCGGGGACCGCCCAGCAGGCCCCTCTGGTCTCAGCCGCCCTGGCCCCTGGGACGGGGCAGGGCCTAGAAGGTCAGGGCTGGCTCTCCGCCCCAGCCTGGCTGAGGACGCTCGAGGTGCCACCATTTTCTTCCCATCTTTGCCCCTTCCTCTGTCCTGTGGGTCCAGGCACGTCACGATCGACTGAGGCCTTGGTGAGAATGGCTGCATCAGAGAGCTTTCTGGAGGGCTAGGGATGGGGTCAGGCACTGGGAGGATCTGGAACTCTTGAGATGGGGAGACGGTGCCCCTGAGAAGTCTGAGGTCTTGGCCAAGTTTCTGACTTTTATACTTTGGTCAAGCTGAGCACGGTCACCCCTTTCCCTCACACAGGTCTTGTACCCAGGTCCGGAGGCCTCTGCCTTCCCTCCCCTCAGACCCTCTTTCATCTCGCTCCCCTCCTGGTCTGTTCCCCTCTCCCCCAGGGTGCACGGAAGCCACTTAAAGATGCTCTAGAATAGCACCTCCAGCTCCCAGCTCACTGGAATGGCGGTGAGAACCCTGTCCCCAGGGGTGTGCAAGCAGAGGCGAGCCGAGTCACCGGGAAGGCTGCAGAAGGGGCTCGTGCCCTGGTCAGAGACGGGGAGCACGTGGGCACCCCAAGGCCCAGCCAGCCTGTGATCCAGGAGGAAGGCGCCGTGTGTGTGTGTTTCCCTGGAGCTCACTTTATGCATCTTCAGGGCCTGCCTGTCTCCCGAGGTCGCATCCTGCCTACTTCACTGTTTTTCTGCCTTGAGAATATCCTTTGTTTACACAACAATGGTGGGGTAGCTGGTGGTTGCTGTTTCCCGTGGCTTTATTTGGCAAAGTAAGACCTGACAAGTCGATTTTTAAGTTTTGAGGAAATTTCAGTTTGTTGCAATCGACATCTTCCCAAAGCCTGGGCTCGAGGCCCCTGAATAGAGCAGATCCTTCCCAGGCTCATCTGAATCAGCCCATTCATCCCTCCCTCCCTCCTTCCCTCCTTCCCTCCCTCCCTCCCTCCCTCCCTCCCTCCCTCCCTCCCTCTTTCCATCCATCCAGGCATCCATCCATCCATCCATCCATCCATCCATCCATCCATCCAGGCAGCCGTCCATCCCTCCATCTATCTATCCATCCAGGCGTCCGTCCATCCATCCATCCATTCATCCATCCAGGCAGCCGTCCATCCATCTATCCATCCAGGCAGCCGTCCATCCATCCATCCATCCATCCATCCAGGCAGCCGTCCATCCATCCACCTGTCCATCTTCCTCAATCTATCCATCTCCCTCCATCCATCCCTCCCTCCATCCATCCATCCATCCATCCATCCATCCATCCATCCATCCAGGCAGCCGTCCATCCCTCCACCTGTCCATCTGTCCATCCCTCCATCCATCTATCCATCCATCCATTTATCCATCCATCCATCCATCCATCCATCCATCCATCCATCCATCCAGGCAGCCGTCCATCCATCCATCCATCCATCCATCCATCCATCCATCCATCCATCCAGGAAGCTGTCCATCCCTCCACCTGTCCATCTTCCTCCATCTATCCATCTCCCTCCATCCATCCCTCCCTCCCTCCATCCATCCATCCAGGCAGCCGTCCATCCATCCATCTATCCATCTTCCTCCATCTATCCATCTCCCTCCATCCATCCATCCATCCATCCATCCATCCATCCATCCATCCATCCAGGCAACCGTCCATCCCTCCACCCGTCCATCTGTCCATCCATCCATCCATCCATCCATCCATCCATCCATCCATCCATCCAGGCAGCCGTCCATCCCTCCACCTGTCCATCCAGCCATCCATCCAGCCATCGTGTGGCGAGGGTACTTCCAGCACTTCTCCAGGCGCCAGGACACTGCAGTGACCCGTCCAGGCCAGGCCTTGGCCCAGCTCCCAGTCCTCTGTCCTTGTGCCTCAGCCTGTGCTTCCAGACCTGCCTAGCCGATCCTGAGTGAGTGAGGAGGGCCCCTCATCCATTCATCTGCAGTGGGCACTGAGCCTGCCAGCCCCAGACTCTGACCTTGAAGTTGGGCAGGAAGGGGCCTCCGACTGGGCCGGCCTCTTTTCCAGGGCAAGTCTGACGAGCCGCTCGCTACCTGCTTGAACACCTCCACCAGCAGGGAGCTCGCCCTCTGTGGGGCAGCTCTCCAGGACGGGGCGGCTCTCTGATGTCGGACAAAAATCTGCCTGGGGCCTGTCTAGTTCCCCAAACTCCAAAACTGGGTCCTTAGACCTGTTCCCCCCGGGTGGTCCCCTCGGCTGACCCAACCCTGCTGTTTTCTAGGAGGGCCTTGCCCTCGTAAAGCCACGGACACAGTTGGGGGCTCCGTTTGTTAGGGCCTTGAGCAGCGTAGGACCCTGAGAACTGCCCTAGCATCTGCTCCAGGCAAGAGCTCCCTCTGCATTGTAGGGGGACCCTGAGGTCATCCGTGTGGAGGTGGCCCTGAGGGGCAAGGGATGCTGTGTTATGGGAGGTGATGGGGGCACAGGAGGGTCCAGGACGGAGGGGAGGCAAGTTCAGGTGTCGCCTGAGAGAGGAGGCCATGCAGGTGCCTGGCCTCTCTCCCTGCCTGTCTCCCTCCGGGCCGGGCTGGAGGTGTGGGGCCTCTGGGCTCTGAGCCGTGGAAGGGCCCCTTCAGGACTCAGCTTTGGGCTGGGGGACGTTGGGGGAGGCGACAGCTGCTTTGAAATGTGGAGAATAATAAAGCAGGAATGTCTGAGCTCAGGGGAAAAAATACCCGGCGGGCCTCCCACCCAGGCGAGTGCAATGCATTAAGTGCAGGGAGGCACGTTTCGTGGGGGCGGGGGAGGCCCCTAATGAGAAACAGGGTCCCTGGCGGGGCTGCTGGGAGCTGGGGGTTTGGGGCCACCTGGCTTAACCCTGTGGGGTGCCCTCACTCCCCAGAGGTGTCCTCTCCATCTTCCTTTGCCTGTATGAGTGAGGGTGGGGGTGCTGTCCCGCCTTAGACGGGTGCTAACCTCGGACCCCAAAGGCCAGGGAGGGGAGGACGTGTGGCTGCCTGGGGGACAGCTCCTCACCCTCACCCTTCCTCCTGCCGTTACTGATCACCCTCTGGGCGGGCGCCTCCTGCTTGCGGAATGATGGCAACGCTGCCCCCTGCTGACGGATTCAACTTGCAGTCCTGGCCATGGAGCCCCCAGGCCCAGCCCCCTCCTGCCTCCAGTCTCCACCGCCCCTTCCCTTCCTCTGCCCATCCTTCTGCCCCAGGTAGTGTCACCTCCCTTCCACCCCTATGTTCCTGGCCCCAGCTCACCCCCCCACCCCATTTCCCTGGGGCTTGGACATCTGGGTCCAGCCCTACCCTTCCAGTCCACCGGTCTGGGGGATCTGGCTTTTTTTATGGGTCACCTCCCCCCACCTGTTATCTCTCCCTCCCCAGTAAATCTAATGTTCCCCCAACAAGACCCCCACTCTCAGGCCTTCACTCATGCTGTTCCCTCTCTCTTATCCGCCTGGTGGACTCCCATTAATTTACCCCAAAGCCCACCCCGCCCCAGAGGGGAGCAGGGAACAGAGGGCAGGTGAGTGATGAAACTGTCAGCAAAAGGGCAAAGGCCCGGCAAGGGGCAGAGGGGGGCGGAGGCCGGTGGGCCCCAGAGGCCTGGGCCCCCAGCTTGAGGCAAGGCTCCCACTTTATTTTTAAGAAGTCTGGGCTGGGCCTTGGAGCTCCTTGAACTATTCTCCCCCACCCACTTTAATTAAAACCATTGTTTTTCAAGCACATGTTAATTAAAAAGCAAACATGTTTTGCTAAGTAATTTGGAGGCTCTGGTTATGCAAACCAGAGTCATTCCAGTTAAAACCCCCTCACCCAGCCTGCCCCAGTGTGGGGAGCTGATGCCTCCGGTGGCCACGGCAGAGGCGCAGGCCTTCAGAAGGAACACTCCCCGGGGAGCTGCCAGGGCCGGGGTCCTCTCCGTCTCACGGGTGGGAATGCCGTGGGGACACGAGGCCTCGATTCCTAGCAAGCCCAGCTCTGCCAGCACGAGCGAGCGCTGGGCCCTGGGAGTAATGCTGGTCAGGAAGGGTGAGGGGCTCATGTGCCCCCTCCTGCAGACAGGCTCCCTGTCCCAGCCCAGCAGCTGTGGGTGAGGGAGGAGGGTGGGCATGTCAGGTGGGTTCTGAGGGGCCAGGGCCGCCTCCCCGAGGTCTCCAGGGCGGCCGGAGCTCTGCTGCCCGAGGCCGGGACAGTAGGCCCTGAGGTGAGGGCCTGAAGGGAGGACTGGCTCAATGGGTGGGGGGAGCCCTGGGTGCTCAGAGGTCCCTGCTCCAGCCACAGCTCCCCTCCCCCCCACAACCTGGGCTCCATGTCTGGGGGTGCCCACAGTGCCATGTCCCAACTCTGGCTCCTGGCCCTGGGAGTCCTGGGGCCTCTGAGGCCCTTCATACCCTGGGCAGCACCCGCAGGGCCCACTGCAGGAGCCAGAGCCTCGAAGACGTGGGGTGCAGGGGTCTCCAGCCCCTCCGGCTCCCCGCCCCTGGCAGGGGTGCAGGCATCTCCCCAAGAGGCCTCTCCCAGCCTTGCCACCACCCGCCTGTTGGCTCTCCTGACTCCGATGCACTAATAGGAGGTGTCCCCTCATATGTCTGTCGGTGTGTGTCCCCATGTGTGAGTCTGTCTTCCTATGTGGTCTGTGTGTGTTAGCCATGACCCTGGTGTGAAGGGGTCTCTTCTTCCTTTATAAAAATATTTTTATTGATTTTAGAGCGAGGAGAGGAGAGGGAGAGAGAGAGAAACATCAATGGGAGAGCATCATGGACCAGCATGCCCCACACTGGGGACTGAGCCCGAAACCCCGGAATCAAACGTAACCTCCTGGTCCGTAGGTGGATGCTCAACCACTGAGCCACACCGGGCCGGCTCTTCTTCCCTTCTTAGGAGGGGTGCCCAAGGCCCTGAGGAATGGGGTGTGGGACCAGGGAGGTAGGTTTGTGCATGGGGGGACCCCAACACTGCCCCCCCCAGTGGAACACGCGCGCGTGGGGACCCAGGCTCAGGGTCAGGAGCCCCAGCCCAGCCCTCTCCCTCCCCTGCACGTGGCCTTCTTTCCTGTAAAATGAGATGTGCTGGGATGTGTGCAACTCATTACGCGCATGTTTCCCCGTGGGGACACCCCGCGAGCCAGGACCTACGGGACACGGCGACGCGGGCGGGCGCGGCTCCCAGGGCTCAGCGCGCTCCGGCGGCGCGCCAGGGGCACACACGGCCGCCTCGCCCACACCCACACCCACACCCACACCCACACCCACACCCACACCCTCACCCACACCCACACCCGGGAGGAGGCGCTTCTGTGCTCGGGTCCCCACGCCGCCGGGAAACCTCACGGGGCGGGCCGGGATGAGCTCACGCCGCCGCCCGCAGGCCGCCCGCCGCCCCTTAACTCGCTCCAGATGCCGGGCGGCCCGCGGCCCCGGCGTCGCGGGCGATGGCTCTCGGGCGCCCCCTGCAGGCGGCGGGCGGGCAGCTCCGGGGGCGGGTCTGGGCTGCGCCACCGGGAAGGGGCGGGGACTTATCACAAGCCCCGCCCAGGGCCTGCGCGGGGCGCCCGGTGGGGGCATTCCGTGCAGCTGCCCTCCCGCCCCGCGTGGCTTCCAGGCCACGGTCCGTGACCCTCCCTGGTCGGCTCATTCCACGTGCTGGGTGGCGGCCCCCCACGGGCTGCGCTGGCCAGGATGTCGGGGTGCCCCGTCCCCCACCCCCACCCCTCGCCTCCCCACCCTTGTCTCCCCGACGCCCGCACCCACGACCAGGTGCTGCAGCGCAAGCCTGGCGCCCGGTGGCCCCGCCCGCTCGGTCCTCTCGGAACCAACACCCCCGTTTCTACTGGGAAAGCAGCGGGGGCCGGGCCGGCGCCTGGTTTCAATCAGGAGCTGGTATTTCCCCGAAATCGCGGGCCATGGCTGACCTCACGGGGAGGGCGGCTGGCCCGGGGCCAGGGGCAGGGCGGCTCCCGGGAGCCCCTGCCGCCGGGCCTCGCGGAGCAGCGGGAGAGGAAGGGCCTGGTGTCCCTCCCAGCTCAGCTGCTGGCTCATCCACAGATCTGTCCATCTGTCTGTCTGCCGTGCTGTGTGCCCCGGCCCCTCTGCTCAGCCCTGCCCAGGCCCGCTGCAGCCCCGCCACGCGCGATCCCGGCAAACTGCTCCACCTCTCACCGCGCGCTTCCTCCACCGTGGGATGGGGCTGCTGTGGGGCGAGAGAGGGGGCCAGCGAGGGGGGGCACGCGCGCCCCTGGGACAGTGATTTCCAGGGGCAGGAGGAGGGGACTCTCGGAGGGAGGGCCGGGGTCTGGCTGGGCTTCCTGGCGGCCGGTGGTGGACACCTCTGGGGCTGGAAGGTTTTGTTTGTTCGCTCTGGAGCCTGCACTTTCCAGATGCTCGAGGTCCCTCCTGAGAGGAACAGTAACAGCGCCCAGAACCAATTGAGCACAGCCTGTGCAGGCAATGCTCTAAGCACTTACAGGCATTAACCCATTCTCTCTGCACTACAATTCATTCATTCATTCATTCATTCATTCATCCATCCATCCATCCATCCATCCATCCATTCATCCCCGAGGCAGGAGCCAGGGAGGCACATTCATTCAACAGATAATTATTGAGTGACTGCTATGTGCCAGATGCTGGGAATAAGCAGTGACAAGACAGACAAAACCCTGCCCACATAACGTGTGGGTATGGAAAAGGAAAGCAGCCAATGTATACAATACAGTAGGTCAGACTGTGAGACGTGCTAAGAGGAAGTCAGAGGAGGAAGAGAGGGCAGGTTAGGGGAGGGGCCGTTTTTGAGAGGGGGTCCTGGAGGGCCTCAGTGAGGAGGTGACATTCGAGTATGGATCAGACCTGGCCCACCATCTCTTAGCTGAGAATGGTTTTTACAGAATAGCATTAGCAATCGATTCCATGATGGGGAACACTAACTTTGATGTTATCCCCCCTAAAAGAATCACATTCTTATCCTTAGTTGACCTGTATTATCGAAAAACAAAACAAAACAGTACTCAAGTCTTATTATAAACCAGAGGCCCAGTGCATGAAATTCGTGCACGGGTGAGGGGGGGGGGGTCCAGCCTGCACCCTCTTGCAATCCAGAACCACTGGCTCCTAACCGCTCACCTGCCTGCCTGCCTGATGCCCCTAACTGCTCTCCCCTCCTGGCCTGAACCCCCTGCCTGACTATCTGCTCTCCTCTCCTGGCTTGATTGCCCTAACTGCCTATCTGCTCTCCCCTCCTGGCTTGATCGCCCTAACTGCGTATCTGCTCTCCCTTCCTCTCCATGCCCTTCAGACCCTGGCACAGGCATGTTGAGAGCTCTGCGCTGCAGCCCCGCCCCTGTCCTGATTGGTCATTGTATATTCCTCTATTATTAGTATAAATTCACATTTCATCACTAAACATTTTGTGGACATGTTTTCTCTCTTGGTATATGTTAAGTACCTGCATAATAGTCTCAATTTTGTCTCTTAGCCCACCAGGCCTAAGGTCTTTATTATCTGGTCTTTACATAAAAAGTCTGCTGACCCTAGTGTAGCCCCAGGAGGCGAGGAGATAAACCGTGTCTGGGGGCAGAGGGAACAGCCAGTGCAAAGGCCCAGAGGCAGGCCCTGCAGTCAGGGGGTGATGGAAAGGGTCATAGGAACCTGGGCGCTTGGAGCAAGGTCTTGTGCCAGTTCCTGGGTGTTTGTAAATATGTGCATGGCTATCCTGGATAGAACATCTTTTTTCCCATTATATGACCTAATTTGTTATCGATGAGTAGAAAGCTATTGATTTTGTCTATTGATCTTTTCCCCAGCCCTCTTAGTTTATTCTCTTATAGTTTTATTAATGTTTCAGTTGGTTCATTTGGATTTGCTTTAGAAGGCAATTGCATCTTCCACAAACCATGCATTTTGCATTTTCCTGCCCATATATAACTCAGTGTCTTCCTCCCCTGCCCCCTCCCTCTTTCCCTCTCTCTCCCGAGTTCCTCCCCTCCCTTCATAACGATGAGAGTTTAGGTTTTCAGAGGAGCCTCAACGAGAGGTATCTCCATCGTGTGATTTTGCTGACCTTCCTGGGGTAGGGGCTTGGTCCCCTGACTGGGCCTGAATGTGGATGTGGGGACTGGGAGAGTCATACACAGGCTACAAAAGGGGATGTCACATGACGGTCAGTGCCAATCAATTGATGCTCTGTGGCCAGGAACAGAACACTGATGTCAGGCAGTTCTGAGTGTGGAGAGACAAATGGATGGGAGACAAATGGACGATCAGGCCACCAAGCCTAAGGTCTTTATTATCTGGCCTTTACATAAAAAGTCTGCTGACCCTGGTGTAGCCCCAGGAATGAGGAGATAAACCGTGTCTGGGGGCAGAGGGAACAGCCAGTGCAGAGGCCCAGAGGCAGGCCCTGCAGTCCGGGGTGATGGAAAGGGCCATAGGAACCTGGGCGCACTCCAGGGTGTGAGGAAGGTGAGGGCGGGTAATGCTAATAATACAAGTTCCTTTGAGTTCCTCGCATGTGGCACCCACATAAGCTCAGTTAAACACATCACAACCCTTCAGCGTAGACGTCATACCTTTTCTACAGGTGTGGTGAGGTTCGAGGATATTAGTTCAAGGGTCAGCTGTGAGTACCTGCAGGGCCCCTGGGTCAGTCTGCCCCCCTGAGGAGGGGCATTTGAGCCGGGTATTAGAGGATGAGTGTTTGGAGCTCTTGGAAAGAGAACAGCATTCTAGGGAGAGGGAACAGCATATACAATGGCTCAGAGGTTTGAGGGGACTTGTCACGTTTGGGGAACCTATTACAGGTCTGGAGCAATGAGGTGTCAACTATGGCCAGAGAAGGGGGTTGGAGTTAGAATCGCTGTGCCAAGGTTCTAGGTCCTGGCCAGGCAGGCCTGCAGGGCAGTGGGGCGGGTGAAGGAGGTGTGCTTCGATGAATCCTCTCTTCTTGGTGACGGCCTGCCTGAGGGTGAGGGAGAGGCTGTGTTTCTGGCTGAGCTGGCTAGTGGTGGGGCCACCACAGCAGGCTTGGGGAAGGACAGGAAGCGTTCTGTGTGACGTGGGGGGTGTCTGGGGTGTCTGGGAGTGGGGCTTACCCCGTGGAGAGCGCTGGCTCTATGGGTTAGGACCTCTAGAGAAACTCTAGGCAAATGGAAGGATCTGGGGGCTACCAGGAGAGGTGATATTCAGAATATTTAACAACCACTGCGGTTTGGGAAGCAACCAGTTATAATATCCTTGGATGACATTAAAGTTTTCCTATTAACTTTTCGGTTCTCATATGCACAGAACCCTGGGCTGGTGGGAGCCTGGGGAAGGCCTACCGCACAGTCTGCCCAGTGCCGTGCAGTGCGACCCGTTGGCTCAGGAGAGAGAGGGAGACATAGAAACATCAATGATGAGAGAGAATCACTGATTGGCTGCCTCCCGCACGCCCCACACTGGGGATTGAGCCCGCGACCCCGGGCACGTGCCCTGACCAGGAATCAAACCATGACCTCCTGGTTCATAGGTCGATGCTCAACCACTGAGCAACACTGGCCAGGGCCTAACCTCATCTCTCGATGGGAGGAACTACAAAGCACTGTGGCCATTCATATGCGTGTGACCCAGAGGACTTTGTATTGTGTCACATGCCTTTGGCCACGAAGGTGATATGTTCACAGGTTCCAGGGACTAGAATGTGGACATCTTTGGGAGGCCGTTCTTCTGTCTCCTCCAGGGCTTTTCCGGATGTTGGCTACAGTAGAGCCTGTTATCCGTGAGGAATACACTTCAGGACCCCCAGGGGATGCCTGAAACCGTGGATAGTAGCGAACCCTATACATACAGCTGACCCTTGAACAACATGGCTTCAAACTGCACAGGTCCACTGATACATGGATTTTTTTTCAATAAATATATACAGTCCTGAAAATTTACTTTCTCTTCCTTATGATTGTCTTAAAAACATTCTCTTCCCTCTAGTTTACGTTATTGTAAGAATACATTACATAATACAGATAATATACAAAATCTGTGTTAACCAACTGTTTATGTTATCAGTAAGGTTAGCCATCAACAGTAGGCTATTGGTAGGTAAGTTATAGGTGGATTTTCAACTGCGAGGGGTAAATCCCTAAGTCCCATGTTGTTCAAGGGTAAATTGTGCTATGTTTTTTCCTATACGTATATATCTATGATAAAGTTTAATTTATAAATTAGGCGCAGCAAGAGATGAACAACATAACTAGTAATAAAAAGAGAACAAGTATAACAATATAAGGTGAGAGAAGTTACATGAATGGTGGTCTCTCTCAGAATATCTTGCACTGTACTCACCTTCTCACTCAGAGGAAGCACTTTACGGCTTCTCTTTGGCGTATCCAAATTGCCAGCATCATCCCTCTTGTGCTTTGGGGCCATCAGTCAGAAAAATGAGGTGACTTGGACACAGCACTGCGACACTGAGGCAGTCAACCTGACCACGGAGATGGCAGCTAAGTGACTAGTGGGTGGGTAGTGCGTGGAGAGTGTGGAGACATGGACAAGGGGATGATTCACATACCTGGCAGGACAGCGTGATATTTCATCCCGCTACTCAGGATGGAGGGACATTTAAAACGTATGAATTGTTTATTTCTGGGATTTTTCCATTTAACATTTTTGGACCACAACTGGCCATGGGTAACTGAAACCACAGAGGTTGAACCCGTGGATAAGGGGGGACTACTGTATTATGAATTTAGCTACCATAAACGTTTGAACAGTTATTTTTGTGTGTGTGTGTGTGTGTACATAAATCTTTATTTCTCTGGGATAAGTGCCCAGGAGTGCAATTACTGGGTCATACGGTAATTGCATATTTTATTTTTAAAGAAACTGCCAATCTGTTTTCCAGAGAGGTTTACAGGAATATTTTACATTCCTGGCACAATGTATGAATGATTCAATATCTGCATCCCTGTCAGTATTGGGTGTTATATATATACTAGAGGCCTGATGCATGAAGATTCGTGCAAGAATGGGTCTTTCTTCCCCTGGCTGCCGGCACCACCTTCGCCCCAGGCTGAGCCGCCTTTCTGCCTTCTCACGCTGCCCAGAGGCAAGCGTCCTGCCCCGCCTCCGGCCACTCGGTGCCTGCATATGAAAATTAACCTTCCATCTTTGTTGGGTTAATTTGCATACTCACTCCTGATTGGCTGGTGGGCATCGCGAAGGTATGGTCAATTTGCATCTTACTCTTTTATTGATATACTAGAAGCCTGGTGCACGAAATTCGTGCACAGTGGGGGGTTGTCCCTCAGCCCAGCCTGTACCCTCTCCAATCTGGGACTCCTGGAGGGATGTCCGACTGCCCGTTTAGGCCCGATCCCGGTGGGCAGTCGGATCCCTAAACGGGCAGTCGGACATCCCTCTCATAATCCAGGACTGCTGGCTCCCAACTGCTTGCCTGCCTGCCTTCCTGATTGCCCCTAACTGCTTCTGCCTGCCAGCCTGATCACCCCCTAACCACTCTGCTGCCAGCCTGGTTGATGCTTAACTGCTCCCCTGCCAGCCTTTTTGCCCCCAACTTCCCTCCTCTGCCAGCCTGGTCACCCCTAACTGCCCTATCCTGCAGGGTTGATCACCTCCAACTGCCCTCCCTTGCAAGCCTGGTCCCTCTCAACTGCCCTCCCTTGCAGGCCTGGTCCCTCACAACTGCCCTCCCTTGCAGGCCGGGTGCCTCCCAACTGCCCTCTCCTGCTGGCCATCTTGTGGTGGCCATCTTGTGTCCAAATGGGGGCAGGATCTTTGACCACATGGGGGCAGCTATATTGTGTGTTGCAGTGATGATCAATCTGTATATTACTCTTTTATTAGATAGGATAGAGGCCTGGTGCACGGGTGGGGGCCAGCTGGTTTGCCCTGAAGGGTGTCACAGATAAGGGTGGGGATTCCCTTGGGGTGTGGGGCGGCCTGAGCGAGGGGCCTGTGGTGGTTTGCAGGCCGGCCACGCCCCCTGGCAACCCAAGGGGAGGCCCTGGTATCTGGAATTTATTTTCCTTCTACAATTGAAACTTTGTAGCCTGGGGCGGAGCCAAGCCTGCTGTTCCCTCTGGGGCGGCAGCCATTTCTGTGGCAGTTAATTCACCTTCTACAATTGAAACTTTGTAGCCTTAAGCGGGTGAGCCCGGCCAGGGTGTGCGGAAAGCTTTGCTTCCCCTGTTGCCGGCGGCAACCCTGGCCTGCTCTCTCAAGCTCCATTCTGCCGCCATTTGTTTGAATTTGTTTACCTTCTATAATTGAAACTTTGTAGCTTGAGTGGAGGCTTAGGCCTGCAACGGCTATGGAAAGCTTGGCTTCCTCTGTTACCTGGGAAACCTTGCTCTCTGTGGCTGTAGCCATCTTGGATTGGGGTTAATTTGCATACTCGCCCTGATTGGCTGGTGGGCGTGGCTTGGCTGGTGGGCATGGCTTATGTAGCGGAGTGATGGTTAATTTGCATATTACCATTTTATTAGAGAGGATATATCTTGAAACATCAATGATGAGAGAGAATCTCTGACTCACTGCCTCCTGCATGCCCCCTACAGGGGATGGAGCCTGCAGCCTGAGGGGAACTGAACTGTGGCCTCCTGGTTCATAGGCTGACACAACCACTGAGCCACACCTGCTGGGCACTATTTTTAACTTTAGCCAGTCTGATAGGTGTGCAGTGATATCTCAATGGAATTTTAATTTGCATTTTGCTAATGGTTCTTTTCATGTGGGGGTTGATTTTTTTTAAGGTAGCACTGTTATCTCTAACGTAGTGCCTAGTAATGTTAAATGCAACCTTTATGTTAAGGAGTTTAAGTTTTTGTTGTTGTTTTTCCCCACTGTTGCTAGGAGGTTAAGTCGGTTCCACTTTTCTTTTTTTTACTTTATTCTTTATTGTTTGAAGTATTACATATGTCTCCTTTTGCCCCATTGACCTGTCCCTGCCCCGCGCCCCCTGTCTGTGTCTATGTGTCATGGTCACATGCATGCACGTCCTTTGGTTGATCTCTTACTCCCCCTGCCCCCCCCTCTCCCCCACCTTTCCTCTGATGTTGGACGGTCTCTTCCAAGCTTCTCTGTCTCTGGATCTGTTTTGTTCATCAGTTTATGTTGGTCATTAGATTTCACCAATGAGTGAGATCATGGGATACTTACCTTTCTCCCACCGGCTTCTTTCTCAGCATAATGCTCTCCGGGCCCCTCCATGCTGTTGCGAATGGAACGAGTCCTTTCTTTTTTCGCAGCAGCGGAGCATTCCGCCGTGTGGGGCCCCCCCATCGCCGGTGGGCATTCCGCCGTGTGGGGCCCCCCATCGCCCGTGGGCATTCCGCCGTGTGGGGCACCCCCATCGCCGATGGGCATTCCGCCTTGTGGGGACCCCCCATCGCCCGTGGGCACTGGGGTGCTTCCAGAGCTCAGCTCCTGCACCGCAAACAAGAAGGGGCGGGAAAACGCGCAGAAAGGCCTGATCCCGGCGCGGCCGGCTGGGAGCGCATCTGCGTGAACAGCTCTGACCCCCAGGTGACCCCACGCACGCTCGCACACGCACACGCACGCACATACGCAGGCACGCACGCGGCGCGACCCTGGTTCCGCCAACACCAGGGCCGGGGCCGGAGCCGCTGCGAGGGGCGCCGGCGGAGGGGCCACTGGCGGGGCCCATGCCGTTACGGGGCGGCCTCGGCGCCCTGGGCCTCCTGGTGCTGCTCCTGCTGCGGCAGCCCCGGCTCCCCGAGGCCCGGGCGCGCGGGGCGGGGCGGTGGGGCGGGGCGGGGCTGCCCGCACCCTCGCCCGCACCCTCGCCCGCACCCTCGGGGGGCGGCCGCCAGGACCCTGGGGCGAGCCCGCGGGAGTTGCCACCTGTAGCGGCTCAGGGGCCCTCCGAGGCCCCCGGACCCCCTGGGGCGCCCGGGCCCCCCGCTTTGGCGGCGTCTACCCCAGGGGGCTCTGATGCCCACAAAACGGTGGTGGCCCCCCCGACACCGCCAGCACCGCCAGCACCGCCAGCACCGCCCACACCGACGCGGCCCGTGGCTCCAGGTGCTGCTGCTGGGCCAGCCGGTGCTGGGGGGCCCGGGGGCATGACCTTCCCAGTTGTGGGGTCCGGGCCCTGAGATTCCTGAGGATCGCGGCCCCGGTGTGGGTGCCGGCGGCGTGAGCCTCTCAGTGCTCCCCCTCACCTGCTCCAGGCTGCGGCCACCAGAGCATGAGGATCGTGGGCGGGAGGCCGGCCGCGGAGGGGCAGTGGCCCTGGCAGGTGAGCCTGCAGGTCGAGGACCAGCACGTGTGCGGGGGCTCCCTCATCGCCAACCGCTGGGTGATGACCGCCGCCCACTGCATCTACGGGTGAGTGCTGCCGGCTCCGGCTCGGCTCCTGGCCAGTCCCTCCCCAGCTTTCTCTTCTTCCGGTTGTGGTCCGAGGCAGGTGGTGGTAGGGCCCTTGGGAGCCTGGACAGTCCAGATCCAAAACCAGGTTCAAAGCCGCTGCCTTGAAGCCAGTGCTGGTTAGCCTTCACCGCAGGGCAAGAAGCGGGGAGATGCCAGTGGGGGGCAGTGTGTGGGCAAAGTCTCACCTGGGGGGTCTTGAGGCGGGGGGAGGTGTGAGCCCAGAAAGACCTGCAGAGCTTGTTCAATACAGATGGCCTGTCCCCAACCCCGAGCAGTTGTGATTCAGTGACTAGATGGGGACTGGGACCAGGACTTTGCCATTCTGACACCTTCCCCGTGATGTTGACGCTGCTCACCCGGGGACCAGACTCTGAGAACCCCTGGATGGAGTGGCTAGGGGCCCGGGGAAGGGATGCGGTTTGGAGGGAGGGAAGTGGCTGAAGGCTGGCGTTGGAGATAGGGCGGGTCTGGGAAGACCTAGACCCCGTGGAAGGGAATACAGAGCACCCAGGATCTCTGCAGCCACCTGGATTACACGGTGAAGGTAGGAGGCCTGCACGTGTATCACGCCTCCAAACAGGCGGTCAAAGTCCCAGTTCGCGACATCGTCGTCCACCAGGATTACAACAGTTTCGGAACGATCGAGAACGACATTGCCCTGATTCTGCTCGAGTTCCCCGTGAATTACTCCACCTACATCCAGCCCGTGTGCTTCCCCGAAAAGACTTTCATGGTGCAGACTGACACGGACTGCTGGGTGACGGGATGGGGCAAACTGCGTGAAAAAGGTGAGACCGGGAAGCACATTCAGGCCGGGGAGAGGTGCCCCGGGGTTGGAGCCAAAGGGAGGCCAGGGAGGCAGTTAGTTCTCTAGCAAGAGGGTGAGGGAGGAGGGGAGAGCTGCTGCTAGGGGGTAGTTTGATGGGGTTGCACATTTCTATTCACAGGCCGGGACCTTGGGTGACAAGCAAGGTGGGTTTTAGCTCAGGTGGGTTTTGTCTGCTGATCGGAGCTGTCCCGACAGGAAGTGCTTGCCTTGGTGCTTGGGGAGGTTTCAGTGAGTGCCTCTCAGTGACACTGCAGGGCCTCCTGCCCCCGAGGCTGGATTTGGAGCCTGAGGGGCACTTCCTGAAGACAGGCTGTGATCCTGCTCCCAGGGAAAGAAACTCTGATGTCTAGGGCACCTGTCTCGATTGCTGAGGGCGCTCAGAGAGACCGGTGCTTGGTTTGATTTCTCAGGCTGGTAAGGCCTTGCCTCTTCCAGTCCTGATCGGTTCTTCCTTCTCTTGTCTTGGTTTTGATGCTCACCTCCTCCTCTCCCCATGTCCACGTTGGGTCTCCTTCCCTCCAATGTCCAGTGGGGACAAGAGCCGCTGCCCTAAGAGGATGTCTGTGTGCACACACTGTGTGGAACCCAGAGGGGGTGCCACCAAGCAGACCCCCTTGTCCGACATTGTCTTTCCAGATCCAAAGGAGGCAGCCCCCGAGTTGCTCCAGGAGGCTGAGCAAAAGATTATTCGCCACGAGAAGTGTAACGAGATATTCAAGAAGAAGTTGGGAACCAGGCTTGACGTAGTCAGGGAAGGGTGTGTCTGTGCTTTCAACGACCTCGGAAAGGATTCCTGCCAGGTCAGTCCACAGCCCTTTGCCACCTCTGCCCTGGGGTTGCCCCCTGGGGTTCATCACAGGCAGGGGGACCTGCATTGCCTGCCAGCCCCTCCATTCACTCTCCGTTCGAATGAAGGGGATTCAACGGGACACGCTGCAGGGGCTCTGCCAGGCTGGTCTGACCCTGACCCAGCCTTTCAGTAAAGAGGAGAGGATGCTGCCTGCAGCGGGGCAGGGAGGAGGGGGGTGCAGGCAGGACACACCAGTAAGATGGGTCACCTGTTGTGAGCCCCTTCTGTGTGACAGGCAATGTATTAGGTAAGGGCTTCAGTCATTATTGTCTCAGAGTGTGTACATGTTCTGTTTATAGTCAGTATTTTCTGGGCACAGTTTTTTGAGTATGTATACAAATTCTCAGCTTTTAAATCTCTTTCTCAGAAACCTGGGCCTGGTGGGTGCCTGGGGGCGCCCACGTGTGTCCAGTGCCTTGCGGGCAGCCAGCCGGCTCTGATGCTGGTCTTTCATTGCTCCATTTGTTTCTCTCTCTCTCTCTCTCTCTCCAGGGAGATTCTGGGGGCCCCCTGGTCTGTGAATTTAATAACACCTGGATCCAGGTGGGGATTGTGAGCTGGGGCATCGGCTGTGGTCGCAAAGGATACCCTGGAGTTTACACAGAAGTCAGTTACTACAAGGACTGGGTCATTGACCAGATGAGCCTGGCTTCTTCTCAAGACTCAGCAGGCCTCCCCACCCTGCCCCTGTGTCTGGTGCTGCCCCTGGGCGTCTTGGTGACCTTGTGACCACAGGCTTGCTCCCTCCTGTTTCGGAGTCTCCCTCGAGGCCTCTCCTCCCACCTCCCTCTCCTCAGCTCCCTCCCCTCACATTCCCGTTGGGACCCACTGGCCCTGGGGAGCCACACAACAGAGCATAGAAGTGAGACTGGAGTTCCCCAAAGTGTCCCCACCTGGTGCTCCGGTCCCTGGCCCCGGCCCCGCCTACACCTGCTGGGAGGGAGGCTGAAACCATCCAGCTCCGGGGCCAGCTGGCCTGCCCAGGGGAGCAGGTGCCGCATGGACGTCTCGGAGGTTTACCGAGGAAGAAAGAGATGCCATCAGCGCTGGACACCATTAGACCCAGTGGTTTCAGGCCCTTGCCTGACACTGTCACACCCGTCAGCTTGGTGATTGTCCAGAGAGAGTGAGCGAGGTGCCACCCTGTCCCTGCTGTGGTGTGATTTCCTCGGGACTCGGGTGTCTGGGGTGGGGAGAAGTTCCCTGCACCCCATGTGGATCCACCCGTGAGTGGCCAGCCTCTGCCACGTAAGCCTCCCGCGTCAGCCCGGTCTTGGAACCCCCTCCCTCAGTGCCCCGGTGGCCACATCCAGGCTCACCCCACGTTGTGCTGAGACAGGAAGGAGTGCCGAGATTTCTGATGTCAGTCGAATAAACGTTTGGAGAATGTCTTGTGTGTTCTGAAGCTCTGCTTCCTGGGCTTTGTGGGCGAATGTAGATGTACATGCTTTACATATTGATGATGAGTGTAAAGGATGAGATTTAACCTTTTTGTCTCATAAGGTACTTTACACAGGCCATTCAGTTTTCGTATTTAAGAAACTATTCATTATGTTTAATTTTAACATTGATTTCAGTATTCCGCTTTTTTTAAACAGTAGTATCTTTGGTAATGCTTTAGAATTACATATTTTTAGCATTCTGTTTCTTATTCGTGAAAACAAAGGATTAGTCTCTAAACAGCTTTATGGTACAAAATATGAATGCTCTCTGGATAACTGCTCACATGGGAACGGCTGATTTCCCACTAGCTGACATGTAAATATATATATATATATATATATATATATATATATATATATATATATATATACACACACACACACACACACACACACACATATATTGGTTTCAGAGCAGAAGGGAGAGGAGAGAGAATCACTGATCTGCTGCCTCCTGCACGCCCCTTCCCGGGGATCAAGCCCACAACACGGGCATGCGCCCTGACTGGGAATCGAACCATGACCTCCAGGTTCATAGGATGATGTTCAACCACTGAGCCACGCCAGCTGGGCACCTACTAGCTGATATTTATATGCTGAGGGCATATTGTTACTTTAATAGAATCTGAAAGACATTAATTTTGTTAAAAGATGCCTCCAATCAATGGCACACACATTTGTTTAATAAAATGAGCATCATCACACTTATACATTGCTGAGTAGATGGGGGTTTTTGATGCAGACAGACTAGCAGACTTTATATTTTGTGAGTTTTATTCTCTGAAGTAAAGAAGGAATGATAGTGTTTTTTGATCTTTCGCAATTCTTTATCGATAGGTCCTTATAATCGCTTACTTAAAAAAGATAGTGTTGTGGTTTTGAGTTGAAGTTTTAAGTATAAAAGGAATTACAACAAAGAGAGAGTCATTGTGTTTGGGTCTAGTTCTTTATCCTCACTCCAGGGCCCAGTGGTCCGGTCCTCGGCCTCGCTGCTGGTCACTCCCTCCCCGTCTTCTGACCCTGCTGTCCCCGGTCCAGGTGTCCCTCCAGGGCTCAGAGTCCCCCTGTGGCCCGCTGAGGAAGGCTGGGTGAGACAGCTTACATCAAACCCCGTCCCTTAGTGCGGATCCAGCCACTGAATATTCATCGGTTAAACGTCCATTGAAGTTCTCGTTCCGGTAGCCTGGTCAGCAGGTAGCCTTTCTCCTCCTGATGGCTCCACTCAGCCGTGGTGTATGCTTTCCCTGCATCAGATTCCCTGCCGGCGGGTTACAATACAGACCACTGGTTCCGTTCCCTCCGAGTTCCCCGGCCTGCGGGTCTGGGCGGGGCCTGAGAATGTGCCTCTCCAACTAGCTGCCAAGTGATGCTACTGCTGCCCTGGGGACCACGCTCAACACGGGTACACAGGCCACCTCTACTCGCCTATCGGTGGGAACCCACCTGCACCCCCTTAGATGTGGCCCCAAGCCGGGCCCTCCACCCTGGACAAGAGAAACAGAAATCTCGGTGGTCTTCTCCCAACCTCGGACCGTTCAAGGACAGCGTCCTTCCAGACCCCATGGCCACCCTGTTGGTCCGGCTCCGATATCAATTTCTCTAAGACATCTTCCCGGTTCCCAGCCGAACCTGCAACCTTCTTCTCTTGCGCTGCCTACAGCTTCCCAGATTCTCAAGAGAAACCTAAGTCTCCCATGCGCCCAGCGCAGGGACCAGGGCGCAGCCGGGGCTGGGTGACGGGCGCCATCCCTGGTCCCGGGATTCGGGGGTGTCTTCACCAGCCAGGTTCTGGGGGCGCTGTCACCAATTTAAGACACTTGGGGGCGCTGTTGTGGGGCTGGCCACCTGGGGGGCAATCTCAGGTCCAGGGCTTCGAGGTCACCTTCCAGGAACTGGCGCGGGGGTCGGGGGCGGGGGGGGGGTGCTAGGGCTCCGGGGCGCCGTCCTCCTCCTCCTCCTCCTCCTCCTCCTCCTCCTCGTGGTATGGGGCGGGCGGCAGGAGGGCGGCTCGCGCCTGGGGATCCGGCGGGTAACGTGCTGGAGGCGCATCGCTGCCCGCGCGCATGGGGCGCCTTCGCGTCTCACTCGGCAGGTTCGCCTACCGGCTCATGGCCGCCTCGCTGGGGGGCCTCCGCGCTGGGCCCGGGGGCCTGAGCCTCCTCTTCCTTCTGCTGCTGCCGCTGCCACTGCTGAGCTGGGGTGAGGCGGCAGGACCCCGCCTTCTTCCCCAACGCCCCTCCCTCCCCTCCTCACCCCCAAGTCCCCCTGGGGGCCGGGATGGGGCCTTCTGGGCTTCTGGGACCCCCTCCCCAGTCACCTCTCCTCCTCCTGCAGATTGGGCTTCCTCACTCTGACCTCTCACTCAGTGGATGGCAGCCACTCGTCTCTAGAATCGGAGATGGGGAGGGGGGTCATCCTGGACTCGAACGTGTCCCCAAGCCCCCCCTCTGCTCAGCACGTCTGGGCTCACACCACGTCTGCCCTCAGACTCCGCATTTCTTGCCTGGTTTCTGCAGCGCCTCCCGTGGGGCCTCGCTGCCCTCAGTCTGTCACCTTCACGACGAGCCGGGCCCATGTCCCATCTTCACTGCCTCCCTCCCCCCGGACTCTGCTCCCCGGCATCATTCTTGCCATCACAGGCTTTGCCCTTTATCCCAAAGCGTTCAGGCCGGCACCACGGCGTTTCCTTTGTAAGGAATGTCATGGTCGCGTCTCATTGGTGGCTTACCGTCTCTGTGAGGCCTGGCGCAATGCCCCCTCTTGCCAGCGCCTCTCTGTCCACTGCCTCTTCGGGGCTCACCTGACATCTGGGGCCTCGTCCCTGCATCGGCCTCCCGCAGGTGACGGCGTTTCCTTGTTTCCCCTGCTGGCGGCGTGGCCCTCGAGGCCAGTGAGCATGGACCTGCCTGGTGACCTGTGTTCTACAGCCCGGGGCTCCGGGCTGGGAGCGAGGGGAGAGGAGAAATATTGGTGAATGAATAAAGGAACTCATTCACGAAAACACCCTCTTCATTCTCCTCTTGTCACGACCTCTCTCTCCATCTCTGTCCCCTTTTCTCCTCCAGGTGACAGAGAAGACGACACCCAATCAGGTGGGTAGGGTGAGCCCGCTGCAGGGAGGGGGCTTGAAGAGGGTCATCTGCGGCTAGAGCCCCTGGGCTGAAGGAAGGACACTTAGTGGAAAGGGCCTGCTTTCCAAAGGCCGGCCTGTGCTGCCGGGACCAGACCCACGGCGGGAGGAGGAGTGTTCCGTGGGACGCAGAGCCTCTGCTTCCAGCCCAGCCCCCTGACCAGGGAGGTGCCCTCTGCTACACAGACACCTCCGGTTCTAAACGGCTCCTCTGCTCAGGGAGCCTCCGGGCCCGTGGCAGAGCCCGCAGAGCCCGTGGCAGTGCCCACAGAGCCCGCAGAGCCCGCAGAGCCCGAGGCAGAGCCCGCAGAGCCCGTGGCAGTGCCCACAGAGCCCGCAGAGCCCGCAGAGCCCGAGGCAGAGCCCGCAGAGCCCGTGGCAGAGCCCGCAGAGCCCGTGGCAGAGCCCGTGGCAGAGCCCACAGAGCCCGTGGCAGAGCCCACAGAGCCCATGGCAGAGCCCGCAGAACCCGAGGCAGAGCCCGCAGAGCCCGAGGCAGAGCCCGCAGAGCCCGAGGCAGTGCCCACAGAGCCCGAGGCAGAGCCCGCAGAGCCCGAGGCAGAGCCCGCAGAGCCCATGGCAGAGCCCACAGAGCCCGTGGCAGAGCCCACAGAGCCCGAGGCTGTGCCCGCAGAGGCCGTGGCAGTGCCCGCAGAGCCCGTGGCAGTGAGCCCGTGGCAGAGCCCACAGAGCCCGAGGCTGTGCCCGCAGAGCCCGTGGCAGAGCCCACAGAGCCCGAGGCTGTGCCCGCAGAGCCCGTGGCAGAGCCCACAGAGCCCGAGGCTGTGCCCGCAGAGGCCGTGGCAGTGCCCGCAGAGCCCGTGGCAGTGAGCCCGTGGCAGAGCCCACAGAGCCCGAGGCTGTGCCCGCAGAGCCCGTGGCAGAGCCCGCAGAGCCTGAGGCAGTGCCCGTGGCAGAGCCCACAGTGCCCACAGAGCCCGAGGCTGTGCCCGTGGCAGAGCCCACAGAGCCCGTGGCAGTGCCCGTGGCAGTGCCCACAGAGCCCGTGGCAGTGCCCGTGGCAGTGCCCACAGAGCCCGAGGCTGTGCCCGCAGAGCCCGTGGCAGAGCCCGTGGCAGAGCCCACAGAGCCTGAGGCTGTGTCCGCAGAGGCCGTGGCAGAGCCCGTGGCAGAGCCCACAGAGCCCGTGGCAGAGCCCACAGAGCCCGTGGCAAAGCCCACAGAGCCCGTGGCAGAGCCCACAGAGCCCGAGGCTGTGTCCGCAGAGGCCGTGGCAGAGCCCGTGGCAGAGCCCACAGAGCCCGAGGCTGTGCCCGCAGAGCCCGTGGCAGAGCCCACAGAGCCCACAGAGCCCGAGGCTGTGCCCACAGAGCCCGAGGCTGTGCCCGCAGAGCCCGTGGCAGAGCCCACAGAGCCTGAGGCTGTGCCCGCAGAGCCCGTGGCAGTGCCCGTGGCAGAGCCCGCAGAGCCCGTGGCAGTGCCCGTGGAAGTGCCCGCAGAGATGGCTCTTCTGGGTCTCCCTGCCTTTTCCTGACGCTTCAAGGGTGGAGGCTGGTGTATCTGCTGTTCATGGCCCCTTTTGCCCTGAATTATTTGATTAAGTTATTCCTGTTTATGTCCACTCCTATTCCCTCTCTTTACTCTCTTCCCAACCTTTTCTTAAAAAATGTATTTTTATTGACTTCAGAGAGGAAGGGAGAGAGAGACAGAAACATCAGTGATGAGAGAGAATCATTGATTGGCTGCCTCCTGCACGCCCCCTACTGGGGATCGAGCCCACAACCTGGGCACGTGCCTTTGTCCGGAATTGAACCTGGGACCCTTCAGTCCGCAGGCGATGCTCTATCCACTGAGCCAGACCAGCCAGGGCATTTGTGTACCTTCTTTGTGTACATATAATCCTTCAACAACTGACTCTCACAGTCAGCGATAGTTCTCTACCCAGCACACCCAACAGAAAATGCATTCTCCGTGTCCCCCTCTCCCCCAGCCCCCCCACCCCCGCCCCGTGCTGTCGTCATCTCGAAGCCTTTCATCTCTGTCACTGTCGCTTTCTGCCTGGCTCACGCTGCGGGTGGCCGCTGCCCTCCTCTCCTGTCTCTGACATGGGAACAAGCCCTGGGCTTACGGCCTGGTGCACACGCCCGGGGGCATCTTGGTCGCTCCTCCTCTGGGTGCTCACTGCGTCTCCTCGGCACCTTGTTCCAGAAGACTGTGGCAAGCCCTGGTGGTCGGAGGACGTGGACGTGAGCCGCCACTGGCCCTGGGAGGTGAGCCTCCGCGTGGAAGATGAGCACGTGTGTGGAGGGGCCCTCGTTGACCACAAATGGGTGGTGACTGCTGCCCACTGCATCGAAGGGTGAGTGCGGCCACGCGAGTGGAGCCCGGAGACCCGGGGCTGCGACAGGCCCTGTGTGGCTTCCTCGCTTCCTGGGAAGCCACATGAGTGGGGAGGTAGGGGGCGTGGGAAGGAGGACCTCACAGGGGCCAGGGGCTGAGCTGGGACAGGAGCCCCCAGCAACAAGGACCGTGTGCTAAGGAGGGCAACAAACTCTAATGCATGAAAACATACATGTGGACTAACCCCTGTACCCACAACACAGCGGCCAGGCCACCTTGAATCAACTTGAATGACGGATGGGGAGGCAGTGGATCTCTGACCCCAAGGGCCTCCAGGCTGGATCCGCAGGGCGCCTGCTAAGGGAGGGGTCCTGGGTGGAGGTAGGAGCAGGTGCCCTGGGACCCTGGCACCTACCAGGTGGGCTGTGTCCCCTGCAGCACCAAAGAGTACTCCGTGACTCTCGGCACCGCTCAGCTGAAGCCCACGGACCCCGGGAAGGCCGTCTCGATTCCGGTGAAGGACATCGTCGTGCACCCCAAGTTCTGGGGCCGGACCTTCATCATAGGCGACGTGGCCCTGCTCCAGCTGCACACCCCCGTTGTCTTCAGCAAGTACGTGCAGCCCATCTGCCTCCCCGAGCCCACCTTCGACCTGAAGGTGGGGACGCAGTGCTGGGTGACCGGCTGGAGCCAGGCCAAGCTGCGCTACTCAGGTGAGCAGGAGGGGGTTGGGGTGGGGGCCCCCCAGAGGCTGCAGCAGTTCCTCCTGGGGCCTTGCCTGCTGGGCCCCCTCACGGTGCCTCTCGGAACTCATGGCCGTGACCTCCGGCCCCTGGTCCTTGATGTGTTAAGACTGCTGCTCACGTGGGCACTGCTGCCCATTGCTGTGGGCCCTCAGCCAGGCCCAGCCTCTCAGAAGCTCAGAGTCAGGGAGTCACCGATTCGCTCACTCACGTGTTCACTTCACGACCTCAAGCATCTGCCACACGCCGAGCCTTGGCGATGGGAGCACATGCCCTGCCCCCAGGGAGCTCACCCCTGAGCGGGGGGCGCAGGCTGACAGGGAAAGACTTGTTAGGTGATCATTTATTAAAAAGGATTTTAAAAAATATATGTTTTATTGATTCCAGAGAGAGGAAGGGAGAGGGAGAGAGATAGAAACATCAATGATGAGAGAGAATCATGGATCGGCTGCCTCCCGCACACCCCACGCCGGGAATTGAACCGTGACCTCCTGGTTCAAGGGTCCACGCTAAACTCCTGAGCCACAGCTGCCGGGCTTGTCAGGTGATCTTGAGCTCCAGCTGAGAGGCGTGTGGGTGAGCTCTGGGCCGAGGGGCTGCCTGGAGGAGGAGTGAGCTTCAGTCAGGCGGCGGAGGGCACAGCCGGGGCCGGGCTCGGAGGCTGGAGAGCAGCAGCGTGCGGCTGGCTCTCAGCGTGTCCCTGTGATTTGGATTGCACCTGCTGCAGCCAACTCCACGCTGACCCCAGAGCTGCAGGAGGCCGAGGTGTTCATCATGGACAACAAGAGGTGTGACCAGATTTACCGGAAGAAGTCCTCCGTCCCCCACATCCTCCCCCTTATCTTGGGGGACATGATCTGTGCCACCAATTATGGAGAAAACTTGTGCAATGTGAGTTTTGGGAAGGTTCTGGGGGCTCCTGTTGGGAAGGACTCCCAGGTGGGGGGAAGGTCCCAGGGAGGGGCTTGCTGGCCTCCCGCTGTCTCCATCCCTAGGCAGTGCTCTGCTCCCATCCCTCTTCCCTTGTGGCTTTGATTTTGCCTAATATTCTGGGACAGGGTCCCCAACTCTGGAGCTGCAGCAGGACCCTGGGTAGTGAGATCCTGAAGGAGCAAAAGGGTCTTCCAAGTGGAACTCAGATGGGCGTTCTGGGTCCCCTGGACTCCTGGTCCCAGCTGGGCCCAGAGCCTCCGTCACGCCTCTCTCTTTGCCTAGGGGGACCCCGGGGGCCCATTGGCTTGCGAAGTGGAGGACAGATGGATCCTGGCTGGGGTGATGTCCTGGGAAAAGGCCTGTGCCAAAGCACAGAACCCAGGTGTGTACACGCGCGTCACCAAATACAGCAAATGGATCAAGAACCAAATGAGCAACGGGGCTCCCTCAGGCCCCTGCACCTCCGTCCGGCTCCTTCTCCTGTCCTGGCTGCTGCCTCCCCAGATGGGCCCCTGACCGTCCCCCTCCAGAATGGGGCCAGATCAAGGTTAGACCAAGGTCATGTGTCCCTATTCAACAAGAGTCAAGGTGGGGACAGAGTGGCCCCGGGTGGCCTGGTCCTGCTTGGGCAGTCCATAGGGAGGGATGTGGTGGACGATGAGGCCCTGGCTGACCAGGAGAAGGGGAGTGTAGCCGAGAGGGCTCTGGAATTGGGGCCCAGAACAGCAGGGATTAAATTTGTGAAAATGTAAGCTGGTTCTGTTCTCTTTTCTGGGTGGCCCTGGTTGCTAGTGGAGGGTGGGTGGGAGGGCAGGGTCTCCTGGAATTAATTCTACCAGGTGGGCTGATCACTAGTGCTGATCACTTGCTATATCACTAGTGCTGGGGCATAAGGAAAGGGCTTGAGGCCTCAGTTTTCTTATCTGTGAAGTGGGCATGCTGTAAGGGAGCACTCCCCGTAGGCTGACAATAGGAAGCTCCTACATACAATGCTCCAAGTCAGCTTTTACTTTTCTAAAAACAATATATTTTTATTGATTTCAGAGAGGAAGAGAGAGAGAGAGAGCGAGAGACATCAGTGATGAGAGAGAATCATGGATCAACTGCCTCCTGCACACCCCGTACTGGGGATCGAGCCTGCAACCCGGGCATGTGCCCTGACTGGGAATTGAACTATGACCTCCTGGTTTGACACTCAACCACTGAGCCACGCCGGCCAGGAAGCTTTTACTTTTTTTTTAGTGGCATTTTAACATACTAATTACAAAAGTATTACATGTTCACGGTTACATTTTTCTTTACATTAAAAAACTATAATAGCTGAATATGATCCTGTGATTTACTTTAAAAATTCAGAAATACATGTAAAGATTCCCCCTCTCATCTACCCCACCACAGTGCTGCTCCCTTACCCAGAAGTAATCATCGGTAGCATCCTTAAATAATGTATCTTTATGATTTTAAATACATGATTTTAAATACATGCATTATTCATAGCCTACATTAAAAAAATAGATCCCTTAAAAGCCATGTCAGTGCCTAGAGCGATGGGTAATCTTACACCACTGCCTGGGTTCTGTGCGATGTAGCGGAGGTTATTTAACCCGCACCTGTTTTGTTTTGTTTTATTTTAAATATATATTTTTTATTGATTTCAGAGAGGAAGGGAGAGGGAGAGAGAGAGAGAAACATCAATGATGAGAGAGAATCATTGGCCAGCTGCCTCCTGCACACCCCACACTGGGGATCGAGCCCGCAACCAGGGCACGTGCCCTGACTGGGAGTCGAACTGTGACCTCCTGGTTCCTAAGTCGATGCTCAGCCCCTGAGCCACGCGGGCTGGGCCCGCAGCCATTTTTAGGCCGTTTCTGACTTGTCAGCGTTGGGGCAGCCATGAACACCCTCCTGCACGGGGTGGGGTGGGGGCAGTCAAAGGAAACACAAAGTTCATCGTTTTGGACGAATACTATCAAATTCATCCCTCCCCCCAACGGAATCAGTGTGCATGCACACCTACAGTGCCTGAGAGTGGGTTCCCCCTTTTGCTAAAAGTGGACATCATTAACCTTTAAAACCTGTGTCCGTCCAATGGCACAAAGTTATAGCATTGTGCTTTTTTAATTTTTATTGGAGAAGTGTCTTATTATGTGTTTATTGAAAAACACATGTACCTTTTCTCTAGTAAGTCCTCTGTTCAATACTGTCAACAAAAAAATAAAAAATAAAATGTTAAATCCTCTGCTCACAGACTTTGCTTATTTTTAAAATTGGGTGGCTTATCTTTTCAGATGGAAGGTCTTTATCTTTTCTGAATATTAAGCCTTTGTTGATTTTTACAAACATTTTCTTTTAGAAATATGTGGAATGGATGGGTAATTTTTCCATAAGGACTTTTAAAATTATTAGAGTCGAATCAATCTTTGTGAGTTTTGTGCCTTACTTAAGATGGCCTTCTCTGTCTCCAGATGACAAAAGCTATCTTCCTGTCTCTTTTAACATTTTGATAAATTTATTTTTTTTACGTGTAACTCCGTAATCCACTTGCCATTTCTATTTATGTTTGGTGTGAGGTGGGGATATGTATGGTGTGAGGTGAGGATATGTTTGGTGTGAGGTGGGGATATGTATGGTGTGAGGTGGGGATATGTATGGTGTGAGGTGGGGATCTAACTATTTCCAACTGGAGGACCGACCCCGTTGACACTATTTTTGTAGAGACCTACTGGTTTGAATGTCCACATTTATCCTAATGAGATCTCAATATATTCATGGGTGTGTTTTTGAACTATTATTTGCTCACTGATCTGTCTGTCTGTCCCTGGGTTAGTGCTGTACTGTTTCAATCTGCTTTATGTTATGTTTTGTTAAACTGTAGCAAAAGCTCTCCTCTTCTTTAAAAAAAAATTACCTAAATCCAGATTTTGGTCTATTTCTTAGAGGTTTTCAAAAAGCCATCTGGTGTGCTTTTGTAGGTTAGCCTTTTGGTATCCGTCTTTCCCACATATACACCGAGTAGCCAGATTATTATGATCTCTGAAGGCATCATAATCTGACCACTCAGGGTATAAACCCAGTTCCTGGTCAGCAGCCCACACTCTGTGCCCTGCTGCTCACGTCCTCAGGGGGAAGCAGTCACACGCTCAGCTCCCAGGAGGGACAGCTGATAGGCTCCATGTCCTTAGCCAGGGCTGGCGCCCTAGCACCTGCCCTCAGTGGGGTTACCCCATTCAGCATCAGGCACAGTGAGAGGAGAGACACACCCTCTCTGTGAATGCGGGGAGGACGCGGAAGAGTGTGGACTGCTGGTGAACAGTTTTCAACAAGGGGGCCAGCTCGGAAGGAAGCTGCCACCACTGAAGGGAGGAGACAGAGTTCTGACACCGGTTGCGTGGGTCTCTCTCACCTGGGAACTCCTGGACGGTGCAGACTAGCTCCTGGGCTTAGTCATCGAAGCTGCTTCCATTTGTTCATCTCCTTTCACTAAAGCTCACTTAGCTTCAGCAATTCCAACCTTTTACTTTGGAGGGATTCATGTTATTGTTCTTTTTCTAACTTCTTGAGTGTGCTCAATTCATTATTATAGACGTCCTGGGTTTCTACTATCTTCACTTAATTCCATAACATTTCCTCTAAGTCTCACTTTGGCCATATTTCATAGGATTTGATATGCATTGACCTCATTGTCATTCATTTTTATGTGTTTAATTTCACAATATATTTCTAATTTAACCCAAGAGTTAAATAGAAGGGTGTTATTTAATTTCCTGGTGTTCTCCTTTTTCTCTATTAAAAGTTACATTACAATATGAACTTAACTAGAGGCCCTGTGCATGAAAATTCATGCACTGGAGCTGGTGGTGGGGGGGGGTCCCTCAGCCCAGCCTGCCCCCTCTCACAGTCCAGGAGCCCTCAGGGGCAGGAGGCGACCCGGCGATCAGGGAAGGCGACGCCCCCATCACACCTCTGCTGCTGCCACTGCCGGCAGCACAAGCCTCGGCTGGCCCTGGTTACCTGAGCCTTGGGCAGCCCTGGGCGGCTGGGCAGCTGCCATCTGAGGCTTGCCTGCACCTCAGGCCGGCCCTGGGCAGCTGGGAGGCTGAGGGGTCTGGGGGACTCCGGAGGCAGGCGCACGGAGCTGAGGGGACTGGGCACCACCATCTTTGAGGGCGTGGCAGTCAATTAGCATATTCCCTCCTTATTAGATAGCATTATTGCTGCTTTTTGGAATTGGTTTTATTTGTGCCTAGTAGTTGGTCTCTGTTTCATGTGTGTTTGAAACGAGTGTTGTGTGTTTTAAAACAGAGTTCTAGCTATAAACTGGTCGGTCAGGAGTATTGACTATGTTATTCGAATCCTCTCAACACTTTGAGTATTTTATATCTTCTCTACTAGAGGCCTGGTGCACGAATTCATGCACAGGTGGAATCCCTCAGCCTGGCCAGCATTGGGGGCCGATCAGGGCCGATCGGGGCTGCAGGAGGTTGGTGGGGTGAGGGGCCATGGGAGGTTGCCTGGTCGGGGGAGGGACTGCGGGAGGTTGGCTGTGGGAGCGCACTGACCACCAGGAGGCAACTCCTGCATTGAGTGTCTGCCCCTGGTGGTCAGTGCGCATCATAGCGACCAGTCGACCAGTTGTTTGGTCATTTGGTCACTTAGGCTTTTATATATATATATTAGAGGTGTATGAAATTCATGCACAGGGGGCAGGGGAGGGTGTCCCTCAGCCCAGCCTGCACCCTCTCCAATCTGGGACCCCTTAAGGGATGTCCAACTGCCCATTTAGGCCCGATCCCACAATCCAGTCGGACATCTCTCTCACAATCCAGGATTGCTGGCTCCCAACCGCTTGCTTGCCTGCCTGTCTGATTGCCCCTAACTGCTTCTGCCTGCCAACCTGATCACCCCTAACCACTCCCCTGCCAACCTGATCCACACCTAACTGTTCCCCTGCCGGCCTGATTGCCCCTAACTGTCCTCCCCTTCAGGCCTGGTCACCCCCAACTGCTCTCCCCTGCTGGCCCCGTAACCCCTAACTGCCCTCCCCTGCAGGCCTGATCACCCACAACTGCCCTCCCTTGCAGGCCTGGTTCCTCCCAATTGCCCTCCCCTGCCGGCCATCTTGTGGCAGCCATCTTGTGTCCACATGGGAGCAGCCATCTTGTGTGTTGGAGTGATGGTCAATTTGCATATTACTCTTTTATTAGATAGGATAGATAATCTGCTGATTTCTGAGAGGTTTACCACAGGAATTAAGACGTTGTCTATTCCTTCTTGCAGTTATAATTCTTGCTTTATGTTTCAAAGCTGTGTTGTTAGGAGTGCAAGGTTCATGCATACTGTACCATCTTGGTGGGGCATATACCCTACCAATGTAAAATGGTCCTATTTAATATTTGTTCTTTTTCAACAATCTGGCTCCTATCATAGAGATCATTTTTAATTCTACTGTTCTAGTCAATTGGGGTATAATTTTACATTTTGTACATGTTTCCTACAGATTTTCCTTGCATTTATTTTGCACCTTTTATAGTTTCTTGATTTGAACATTTAATTAATTTATTTTCATTATTTCAAATTTCAAGTAACTTGGTTTATTTGCTTAGTCTTTTGTTATTAAATCCCCGCTTCATCGCATCCTAGTAAGAAGTGTGGGCCAAGCGACTTCAGCTCGTAGGGAAGTTACTGTGGTTTCCTTGGTAGTCGAGTGTGCGGTTGGTTTTTATAGGCATTTCATTCCCCAAAGGCCAGAGTTGAAGAGTCTCCCACTGCAAGGGAGGGTTTGGTGTCTTAGGCAGCGCTGCGGGCTTTTTTTTTTTTACATCATTTGTTTGATGTCATGTTATTGATGAACAGAACTTTATGACGTTATAGTCATTGGAACTTTTATCTCTTTCCAACATAAAATGACTGTCTTTTTCTGGTTAGAGATTAACATTGCCATTTCTACTTTTGCTTGCATAGACGTAATGTTGTTTGCCCATCTTTTACCTCCAACTGCTTCGTGTCACTTTGTCTTAGGTGGGTCTTTAATAAGTAGCATGTGATTGGATTTTTTTTCTTACCCAATATAAGAATCTTTTTTTAAAAATATCTTTTATTGATTTTTTACAGAGAGGAATGGAGAGGGATAGAGAGTTAGAAACATCTATGAGAGAGAAACATCTATCAGCTGCCTCCTGCACACCTCCCCACTGGGGATGTGCCTGCAACCAAGGTACATGCCTTTGACCGGAATCGAACCCGGGACCCTTGAGTCCACAGGCCGATGCTCTATCCACTGAGCCAAACCAGTTAGGGCCAAATATAAGAATCTTTGACTTTGGGAGTTCTTTTGTATTCACCTTGGTGGTGATAATGGATATGCATTTTTATTCAATTACCTTGTGTGGGTTTTTTTTTTTTTTTTTGATTGATTGTTTCCCCTCAAAGTATTTCCCTCCTCCCTACCCCCGTTTCCTCTCAAAGAGGAAATTTGATGGTAGCAATAATCATTTCCTTCCTTCTCTACCAGGTTTCCCTAAAAATAGTTGGTTTTGCCTGCTTTTGAATTTCATACAATACGGGCCTTATGGTGTCTGGCTTCTTTTCCTCAAAACTATGTTTAAGAGCTTCACGTGTTACTGCGTGTCCATTGCCTGGCTGTGGAGGACAGTCGTGTTGCCTGGGCCGGGGCTTTGCCCAACAGCACTGCCTGTCCTTCCCGCTGCCCGTGTCCATGGCACACACGGGTGGGGCTGCAGCTGTGGGAGGTACCCGTCTGCTCTCCTGCATGATTCTGGATTCTCCGATGTGGCCCCAGCCCCCCCCCCCCCCCCCCCCCCCGCAGTGTGTAAACAACCTCGTTGCCCCGTGCCTGGGCAGCCCTGGGGAGGCGGTGGGCAGGAGCCAGCCATCCTCGTGGACAGTGTGAGGGGCCTCTGTGGAGGGTGGGGGGAAGGCGCCCAAAGATGTCATTTCTTCTGCGGACTCAGGAAGACCCAGTGTGCACGCTGCTTCCTCTCAGGAAGCCACCTGCGAGGCCCAGCACCCCTGGCCCCCTCCACCCCGCAGCTGTTCTCCTGGAAATGCAGGAAGAGACAGGAAACCTCCAGATCCAGCTCAGCCACCCACCCCCGGAGTGAGCCGTCCCCTTCTCCGTGCCTCACTTCTGGGGGGTGTCACGAAGGTGCTGGGACTGGGCACGAGGGGTGCCTCGCAGGCCGGGCCCCGGGAACTGTTACAAGCCAGATGCCTGGTGCTGTCACAGGCTCTCGATGGGCACGAGGGGGTACGTCGAGGCCCAGGCTGAGCCCGGGAGGCCCTGTCACCGGCCTGACGCCAGCACTGCCCAGGCTCAGGTCAGGCCCAGGAGCACCGTTCTAGGCAGGGTCCTGGCAGCGGCGTCACATCGTGCCTGGGTGGGGCCTCGCCAGGACCACAGCGGCTCCTTTCCTGCGAGCATCCTGCTGCTGTCCCCGTGGGGGAGCCCCAGGCTTGGAGCAGAGCCCCCTGGCTACCCTGAGTAAACAAACCATGAGTTCTAGAACCCCTGCACGTCGGAGATGCCCTGTCCCCATATCCACGATGGGGACCAGCGGCGCCGGGCACCAGCTGCCCATGGCGTGCGGGCTGGGAGACCTTCACGGCCTCTCGTCTCCATTGTCTTTTGCCAGAATCGCGAACCCACTCATTGTGGAAGGTAGGGCTCTGGGGACATGGCACAGGGGCAGGGAGGAGAGCTTCAGGGACACGAGACGGGCAGGAGGGGTCTGTGTGCCTGGGTGTCTGTTGGCTGTCCTCACGCCCGATGGATGCAGCTTCACCAGACTGCATGGTGTGCCAGCCCTGGGGACCCAGCTAGTGTCCAGGTCATCCTGGTTTGCGGGCGACATGGACACGAGGGAAGAGCCTTATTAAAAGTTGGGGGACGCCCTAGCCGGTTTGAATCAATGGACAGAGTGTCTGCCTGCGGACTGAAGGGGCCCGGGTTCGATTCCCAGTCAGGGCACAAGCGTGGGTTGCAGGCTTTGATCCCCAGGAGGGGGCATGCAGGAGGCAGCCAATCAATGATCCTCTCTCATCATTGATGTTTCTATCTCTCCTCCCTCTCCCTTCCTCTCTGAAATCAATAAAAATATTTTTTAAAAATAATAAATAAAAATAAAAATTGGGGACAAGCTAACATGGTGGAGCAGATGAGCCTGTCCGGGAGATGCACTCCAGGCCTGCGATGACGCGGTGTATGAACGACTGCTCACCTGCAGAAGGCCCGCGTCCGAGGCTGACGTCACAACATTCGGGGAGGTGGCTTACCAGTATCCCCACCTCACCATCGGAAACCGGGTCCAGAGAACCTCAGGGACCTGTGGAGCCAGCATCCAATACCAGTTTCCCAGTAGACTCTTTTTTTTTTTTTAAGTGTTTTATTTTATTGATTTTTAGAGAGAGAGAGGAAGAGAGAGATAGAAACATCAGTGATGAGAGAGAAACATCGATCGGCTGCCTCCTGCACACCCCACACTGGGGATTGAGCCTGCAACCCGGATGTGTGCCCTGACCGGGAATCGAACTGTGAACTCCCAGTTCATAGGATGACGCTCAACCACTGAGCCACACCAGCCGGGCTTTCAGTAGACTTTGGGGGTGAAAAGTTTGGGGTCTCATGTGACAGAAGGTCTCTGGGCGCCCACCCAAAGTGACCACGTGTGTTCTTGTGAGGCAGCCCTGGGTGGGGTCACCTGCCAGCTGCCGTGTGCGTGTGGCTCCCCTGCCTCTACAGCCCGAGGGCTGCCTTTGCCGCCGTCTCCACGGGCTGGCACGGCGCCTTCTCTGTCTCTTTCCTCAGAGCCCTGGTTCTGGGGCTGTGGTCAGACCAACCTGTCCTGCAAGATGGTGAAGGGGAAGCTGGTGGAGGCGGGCAAGTGGCCGTGGCAGGTGAGCATCCTGTTCATGGGCATGTACATCTGCAGCGGCTCCGTCGTCCACCACCTGTGGGTCCTCACGGCCGCGCACTGCCTGGAGAGGTCAGTCGGGGGGGCCGGTCCGGCGGGCCCTGGTGAGGCTGGGGTTCTGGGAGTCGCAGGGTTACTGCTGGAGATCCGCCTCCTACCCACGGCCCTGCAGGTCCCTGGATGCCAGCAAGTACTCGGTGATCGTGGGAGCCCAGCACCTCCCAGCAAAGGGCACTCAGCTCCCACTCGCTCACCTGGTGACTCACGAGAATTTCAAGAACCTCATATCCGATGACATTGCCCTCCTGAAGCTCAGGGACCCCATCCTCTGGTCCCCCCTTGTCCAGCCCATCTGCCTCCCGACCACCAAGCTCATGCCAGCGATTGGAGCCTCGTGTTGGGCCATTGTGTGGGGACGTCCGTCCGTGAAAGGTGAGGGGGCAGTTTCCAAAACACTTGCCTCTTTAGAACACATCACCATGGGCTCCTTCCTTCCTTCCTTCCTTCCTTCCTTCCTCCCTCCCTCCCTCCCTCCCTCCCTCCCTCCCTTCCTTCCTTCCTTCCTCCCTCCCTCCCTCTCTCCCTCCCTCCCTTCTTTCCTTCCTTCCTTCCTTCCTCCCTCCCTCCCTCCCTCCCTCCCTCCCTCCCTCCCTCCCTCCCTCCCTCCCTTCCTTCCTTCCTTCCTTCCTTCCTTCCTTCCTTCCTTCCTTCCTTCCTTTCCTCGTCAACCTGTCAGCAAACATTTCCTGAGCATCTCCATGCGCTGCACACTCTCCCGACCTCTGCTGAAAGCAAAGTGCTCTCGTGGAGAAGACACTCGTGGTCTGCATGGGCCTCAGGCCCCAAGGTCAAATCCAACACGAGCCATCAGGCAGCAGGGCAGGGAATTCATCCCTGGACGTCAGTGGGCTTCCCTGTCCGCAGGTGGCACAAGGGCCCTGTTAGGAGGCACTGAACCATTTGGCAGCCACGCAGCTGTTACCTTGAGATACCAGTGGCCCCTATTAGCGTCACTCTGGGGTTCTAGCATCTAAGAGCCTTTGTGGGGTCCTGCCTCCCAGGGGGTGGCACACTCTGGGCTCCAGGGCATTGCCACCTGACCAAGTAGCCCGGAGCAGTGCTCAGCCCCTCACCCGCATGGATCCCTGAGGAAATCTCTCCTTGTCCTCGTTCAGTGCCCGGATGTCACTCTAAGCCCTTTGGGAGACTTTTACTCCGTTTTCTTAATGAGCTTGAGCTTTTCAAAAGTCAGGCAATGGACAGGGCCTTTATAAATTACCCCCCTCCCCCCCCCGCAAAATAAATAAATTACCACCCCAGGAAATGGCCCTGCCCCCCACATCAGGGAATGTAGATAACCCCAAGGTAAAGTTGTGCCAAATTATTGAAGGGATGCTGAGGCAGAATTTCTCTCCCTCTCTTTAGTGGCCCCAAAGTCCCCCTACAGTCTTCAGGAAGTTTCTGTCAAGATAATAAAAAGTGAGATCTGCAACCAGCAGTATCAGTTCCTCTTCCTGAAGGGCCAGAAGAAGTTCATCGGGAAGGACATGCTGTGCGCCAGCTCAGAATGGGGCGCAGACTCTTGTCAGGTGCGACGTGTGTGGGCCGGGGCAGGGGGGGACTTTCAGGGGCCAGGCCTTCCTTTTCACATGGCACTGGGAGACCTCAGACAAGTCTCCCTTCCCAGGCTTCAGCTTCCCAGTCTGTAAAGCCAGGTGCGCGGACTCTGCTCCTGTCCACAGGAATGGTGATGATAGCAGTACTTCCCAGGTCATTTGAGCGTGTCTGAACATCAGTCCGTACATGCCTGGATCTGGCAGAACCAGTTTTGCATAAATGGCCTCATTCTGTAAACACACTTCTGTCTCTTGCATCTTCTGTTCAACATTGTTTTTTGAGATTTAGCCATAGTGATACGTGCAGCTAATTCATTAATCAGCTCTATCCACAATATTCACTTCGATGAATACGCCACAGTTTATCCTTTCTACTACAGTGAAGTAGTTTCCAGTTTTTTTCATATCACAGATTCTGCTCCTCCGAATATTCTTACACTCATTTCCCTATTGACATGCTCCAGAATTTTCCAGGGGCTGCATCCTGCAAAGAACTGGTGGGTCAGAGGTTTGCATTATTTCACAAAAATCTGTATCATTGCCCTGGCCGGTGTGGCTCAGTGGATAGAGTGTTGGCCTGCAGACTGAAGGTTCGATACTGGTCAAGGGCATGTACCTCGGTTGCAGGCTCAATCCCTGGGCATATAAGGGAGGCCACCAATTGATGTGTCTGTCTCACATCAAGTTCTTTCTCTGTCTCTCCTGCTCCCTTCCACTCTCTAAAAATCAATGGAAAAAATATCCTCATGTGAGGATCAACCAAAAATTTTATATTGTTTATATCTATATCTATAGAGAGAACCATTTTTTTTCTAATTTACAAAACTTTTCAATGATATACAAGAGTGTAAAACTTTTTAAATGACCATAAACCTGCCATCAAGAGGAATAACAGCAGTTACCTTTGGATTGCTCGATGCTGTTGTAGCACTATTCTTATGCTTTGCACAAAAAGAGGAGGGGTCGGTGTGCATTCCCTATAGCTCACTGTGCAAGCAGGACTGCAGGAAAGAAGAAGGTCAGGGCACCCGCTTGGAGGCCCTCCAGGATTTAGGGGAGTTTGCAGGAGACCGAAGAGGAAGGACTGAGGGGCCCCGACCGTGGGTCCCCGCGTGGAGCTTGTATGTGCCGAGCAGGTTCCCAGCCAGGCCCCGTGATCAGGGACCCGAGGCGCAGCTCACGCTGAGGCCACAGCCTGGGAAGGGCAAGTTCATGCTGGGTCTGCAGCAGACCCTCCCGCTGCCTCCCTGACACTCCCTCTTCCCCTCACAGGTTAACTCTGGCAGCTCCCTGGTCTGCCAAGTGAACAAGACGTGGGTCCAGATGGGGGTGGAGAGCTGGAGCTTCAGCTGTAAGAAGCACCACTTCCCCAACATCTACACCAGCACCTCCCACTTCACCCACTGGATCAAGAAGCAGATCACGGACGTCCAGTTCATCAACAGGGCCCACCCCGCCTTCCTGAGCCCGGTCCTGCACACGGGCTACATCCTGCTGGTCCCCTTGGGCTCCCTGTGGCTCCTGTGAGCAGCGTTCCCAGGGGTCATTCCCGGAGCTGGAGCCGAGGCTGCTGCTCTCTGCTCTCTGCCCGCCCTCGGAGAGGTGGGGCCTGGAGGCGTGCAGGGCCAGGGCAGAGCGCCCTTGGGGAGGGAGGGTCCCAAGCCACTGGCTTTCAGTTGTTCAATGAAGATGCTTTTGCACTTTTTCCCACTGAAGTCTTCTTTCTTCTTGTTTCTGGCTGGCACCCTCCGAGACGGCCCCGCCCCCAGGCCCCAACGCCTTGGCCTGGGTCTCTGACCAACAGTTCCCCTCGGGCCTTCCTGCGAGGGTCAGTCTCTTCCCAAGACAAATCCCAGACCTGCCCTGTGGACCCTGTTCCAGAAACTGGGCCTCTCCCAGCCCCGAGTGTCCCCCGATTCTACCACATCTGACCGGCTTCTCTCTTCCCGCAGGGGTGGGTGATGGGGGCAGGGGAGGGCAAGGCAGAGCGCGCCTGGGGGACGTGTGTGAGGGGATGCACACCCAGCCGCCTCAGTGACCCCATCAGGCTCTGGAGGCGAGGACTGGCTGGCCCAAGCCGGCCTGGCTGAGGGCAGAGTCCCGCCCGAGTGGGGAGGGACGTGGGGTCCCTCAGACCTGGTGGGGCTCAGGTCCCGAGGGCACAGCTACCCGTGCCCGTGGGCCCCAGGAAGGCAGTGGGTGTGACTTGCTGAGTCCTCAGGGACGAGGGCCTGGATGGGTGGGCCCCCGCAGCAGGCCTGGCCACGGTCGATGTCCTGGCGTGGCTTCCGTGGGCCTTTCTGTGCACAAGGCGAGGATGCTCCGGCCGCTTTGAACCCGTTTCTCACAGGCTCCCCAGACTCGTTCTCAGTGTTTTCTCCATCGATGTCGGGGGGCCATCAAAATGTCCCCCAATTCCATCCGCGGGGTGGCCCTGCTCCCGAGGCCGGTGGTGGCCACCGTGTCTGTCCCGAGAGGAGGGGGCTGCGGGGCGGGAGGGCGGCGGGCGGAGCGCTGCCCTGAACGGTGCACCTTTAAGTCTGTGCTGAGCCCTTCCATCTGCTTCGTTTCAGGACCGGGCACAGCCCACGGCAGCCCGGCTGGAGGGCGGGAGGGAGGCCGCCTGGACATCGCCCAGGGGTGGGCCCTCTCCCCGGGGAGGCGGGGCGGGAACCGGCCAGGTCCGCGGAGCGGCTCCCCCGGGGGAGTGAGGGGCCCCGGGCGGCAGAGGCGGGGCCCGAAGAAACCGGGCTGTCCGGTGCCCAGTCAGGCCGTGGGGGGGAGGCCGGCCACGAGGGGGCGCCCTCGCCGGCGAGGCCCGGGAGCACCGCTGCGGCGGCCGCTGGGGGGCGCCGTGCGGCTGGACCCGGACGGACCGGCGCCGGAAGCCGGGGGGCGGCCGCTGGGGGGCGCCGTCGGAGAGGAGCTGCAAGCAGTTGCCGCTTCGCAGGATGGAGCGCGGGTGCCAGCCGCCCGCCCCCGCCCTGGTCCTGGTCCGGGCCGGCCTCCTGCTCCTGCTGCTCCGGCCAGCGGGTGAGCGCCCCCCCCCCCCCGGCCCCCCTGTCCTCCCCTATCCCTCCCCGCCCCCTATCCCCCCGCCCCCTGCCCTCCCCTCCCTCCCTGCCCCCCCTGCACCCCCCGGGTGAGCGCCCCCCGCCCCCCGCCCCCCTGCCCCCCATCCCCCCCGCCCCCTGCCCTCCCTGCCCCCCCTGCCCCCCTATCCCTCACCCGGGTGAGCGCCCCCCCCCCCCCCGCCCCCCTGCCCTCCCCCGCCTGCCCCATCCCGGCCCGTCTCCACCTCTGACCTCCGCTTCCCTCCACAGGTTGCTCGGGCGCAGGCGACACCGCCGCCATGGCGCTGCCCTGGGCTGCTCCCCCTGACCCTGGCGCCCCCTGTGCCGCCAGCGCCAGCTGCCCCTCAGGGGGGCCTCGTCCGCCTCGGCAGGTGGCCCCGACCCAGCCGCCACAGGGCCCCACCACCAAGGGGCCCACCACCAAGGGGCCCCCCACCACCACCATGAGGCCGCAGGGCCCCACCACCACCATGGGCCCCACCACCACCATGGGCCCCACCACCACGCAGAACCCCGCTTCCCACGTCAGCACGGCCTTACCGCTCAGTGAGAGCCGTGGGCTCGGGGAGGGGTGGGTGTGGGGGAGGGGTGGGTGTGGGGGAGGGGTGTGGGAGGGGTGGGGGTGTGGGTGGAGGTGGGGTGGAGGTGGGGTGGGGGAGGGGTGGGGGAGGGGTGGGGTGGGAAGGCCTCCAGGGCCTCGGATGGGGCAGAAAGGACGGAGGAGGATGGACAAGCAGGAGTGAGCAGAGAGCAGCCTGCCTTTTAGGGTGTTAACTGAGCACCTACTAGGTCCAGGCCCGGCCAGCCGGCCGAACAGGAAGTGGGCGGGGCCTGGGCCTGGGTCCGGGTGTTCTGCCCCCTCCTGCCCCGCTGGGGGCGGGGAATTCCCAGCCCCGGACTGCGGGGTGGGGTGTGGGGATGGCGGGTGTCTCCCCCACCGCTTTCAGGGGGCCCTCCAGGGGTGTCTGGGCAGCATGCACGCCTTGTCTTGAACAGTGGCCTTCAAGCGCATGCAACTGAGACCCCCCACCTGGAAAGAGCTTATCCTGGAGCTCAGTGTAGATGATTTAACTCACCCCCACTCCCACGCAGGACCCACCACACCCCACTCCCCACTCGCAGGGCCCGCCGTGGCCTTTGCACATGCAGGTCCTGCCCCCCGGCCCTGGGGCACAGCTGAGTGATCCGCGGCACCACACTGGGATCAGGTCGGTCAGATTGCCCGGCAGGTGGTGGCCGGAAGGAGCCTCTTCCTGATTCAGTCTGCCGTCCGGAGGCCCGTCCGGAGGCCCGTCGGCTCCGAGCTGGTCTGCGGCCGGTCCGCCCAGGCTGTGTCTGTGCAGGGCCCATTCCCTGTTAGGTCCCCTGCCTTTCTCTGAAGCGCAGGAGGGTTCCCAGAGAGGGCGAGGGTCTGCCCTGGTCGAAGCAGGGGGGTCTGTGCGGGTCTCCGGGACCAGGGGCCGGGGAGTGCTCTGAGGCCCGGCATGGGACAGGGAGAGGGATGCGCATGGGGTCAGCATCTTGCTCTCTGGCCAGTAGGAGAGGAGTCGTTGGGAAGGCTCAGCAGGAGCTGGAGAGGTGGGAGATGGGGCTGGGGGTGGGGCCGCCCTCATCAGGCTCTCCTTCCTCCTCAGCCTGCGGCGCCTCCCACGAGCAGGACCCCACCCTCAGGGACCCAGAGGCCATAGCTCGGCGGTGGCCATGGATGGTCAGCGTGCGGGCCAACGGCACACACGTGTGCGCAGGCACCCTCATTGCCGCCCAGTGGGTGCTGACCGTGGCCCACTGCCTGATCCAGTGAGTCGGGGCCTGGTGGGCGGGGGGGGGGGAGGGTCCTTGGAGCCACATGGGCCCCGTCCTCCCACCAGCTGGCCCATCCGTGGCAGCTGTGCCCGGGCAGAGCCCCACAGTGCTAGGCCCAGCCTCACCCGGCTCCCAGCAGGCGGAGCTCAGTTCTAGGCTCTCCTGGGAGCAGAGCGCTTGCTGCCCCCTCCCCCACCCCCGCCCCGCCCCGGGTCCTGAGCCCACTTCCACGGAAACAAGGCCCTAATTCTTCCGTGCCACGCCTTGCTTCGCTTACTCCCTCCTTCCTTCATCGACCAACAGCCTTTGCCACTCCTTGGCAGCCAGGCCCTGGGCACTGGGCCGGGAGAGGACCCAGCACGCCCTCAGGTCACTGGGGGGACAGACAAGAAAACCGGTGCTCACAGAGGCGTCTCGTCAGTGTGGGGACCAGAGGGAGGGCATGCCCGTGCTCTGGTGCCGGGGGAGCGGCCCGAGGGGGACACCTGTGCTGGCCACGAGGGCTGGCCACGAGGGCTGGCCAGTGCAGAAGCGTGATGGGCGTGATCCGGCCTAAGGGTCCACACAGACTCCAGAGGCATGCTGGGAAAGGAGGCCAGAGGGCGAGGCCAGGGCCCAGTGCAGGGGGCCTGTCACTTCCTGGGTGCATCACAGGCCGGGACAGAATCCAGAGGAAGCAAGGCCCATGTCCCACCTCCACCCCTTCCTGGCTGTGTAGCCCTGAGCGGGTCCCTGGGTTCCTCTGAGCCTCGGTTTCCCCTCCATGGAAATGAAGGGCTGTTGCGAGGACACGGCCACACTGCGTGTGCAGGGCTCGGCTCACCCCCGCTGTGACGGCGGTGGGCGGCCTGCCTGGGTCTCTCGGAGAGTGGCAGCGGGTCAGGGCCCGGTGGGGTGCCTGGCGCTGATGGCAGACTCCCCTGGTGCTTCCCTAGGGAAGATGTCACCTACTCCGTGCGGGTGGGGAGCCCCCGCATTGACCAGAGGGCTCAGACCACGGCCGACGTCGGGGTGCACCAGGTCATCCTGAACAGCCGGTACCGGGCCCGTCGCTATTGGTCCTGGGTGGGCCAGGCCAACAACATTGCCCTCCTGCGGCTCGAGAGGGCGCTCAACTACAGCAAGTACGTCTGGCCCATCTGCCTGCCGGGCTTGGACTACAGGGTGAAGGACTTCTCCCTCTGCACCGTGACGGGCTGGGGCCGCCCCAGGGCGAACGGTGAGTCGCCCCTCCCAGACCAGGGCGGGTGTGGGAGAGGCCGGCACAGCTGGGTGGCCTTGGACAGATGTTTCTGAGACATCGTCCCCGGGAGTCCCTGCTCCCACCTTCCTTTGGGTTCTCTCTCTCTCTTTTTTTTTAAATATGTTTTTATTGATTTCAGAGAGGAAAGGAGAGGGAGAGGGAGATAGAGATAGAAACACCAATGAGGAGAGAGCATCATGGATTGGCTGCCTCCTGCACGCCCCCACTGGGGATAGAGCCTGCAACCGGGAATCGAACCCTGATCTCCTGGTTCATAGGTCAATGCTCAACCCCTGAGCCATGCTGGCCAGGCCCTGTCGGGCTCTTCTATCCAAGGTGGTCTTCCCCTCGAGGGTTTCGGCAGTGAGCACGCCGTGGCCTCAGGCTGCAGGGGGCAGAGATGCCCATGAGCACTCAGGCCAGGCCAGGCATGTGGGCAGGGCTTCCCGGGGCAGGAGGGGCGCAGAGCAGGCTCTGCTGTTTGCAGGATTCCGAGGGGAGGGCTATGCCTTGAAGCAGAACATCGAGGTGAGAGGAGCCGGCTCCTGTCTGTGAAAAGCTCCCCGAGGACCCCACAGGCTGCCCAAGGCAGTCTGCACCAGAGTCTGGAGTCCCTCGGGGTCCCCCCGGGGTCCTCAGTCCCATGTCATCCCATTCAGGAGCAGGTCCCGGAGCAGGGGTGCTGTCCCGGCCCTCCAAGGGCCCATTTCCTTAGGGGCCAGGAACGCCCTCTGCGTCAGGCACGCTGGCCCCTAGAGGTGCCCTCCCCGGAGCCTCCGGGAGCAGCTTGCCTGAAATGGCCACCGGCTCCAGCCCAGGGGAGGGGCTGGCTTTTCTGTCTTCCCTGCCCAGGCTGTCAATGGCTGGGGAGGATCAGAAGTCCCCAGTCTCAGGCTATGGACGGAGACCAGCGGAGGGGAGGGAGGGAGCCATGCTGCGGACTGAGGGGCGCTGGGCAAGCTCAGGGGAGGAGCCTCTGCGGAGGGTCTTGGGGTAGAAGGAAGGGTAGGAACGGACTCAGTGGGAGGTAAACCAGACTGGGGGCCCTGCCCGGGTCCCTCTCAAGGGGTGCTGGGGAAGGGCAGGCTGGGATGGCAGGTGGGCTGAACCTGGAGAGAGCCCCCTCCCTGGGCTGCTGTGTGGCCAGCGGAAAAGGCTGGAAGCTGGCGAGGAGCCGAGGGGGGTGGGCAGCAGGGAAGCCGCCGCCTGAGTGGGGCCTGTCCACAGGCACATGGCCGCAGTTCCGGACCATCCAGGAGAAGGAGGTCACCGTCCTGAACAGCAAGGAGTGTGAGGATTTCTACCACCGGTTCGCCAAAATCCCCTCCCTGGTTCGGATCATCAACTCCCAGATGATCTGTGTGCAGGACACGGACCGGAAGCACTTCTGCTATGTGAGCGCCTGCCCTGCCCTGCCCTCCAGGCCCTGGGCCAGGATGGGGGGGGGAGGGGGGAGAGGAGGGGAGTGGGAAGGGAATGAGCAGGGGCCACGGAGCAGGAAGATGGGGAAGGGAGATGGGATGGGGGAGAGAGATGGAGGTCAGGTGGAGAGTGGGGGGTGGGAAGACAGAGCGGGGTTAAAGGGGGGATGGAGGACTGACTCCAGAGAGCAGGGGGATGCACCCTCTGTGGGAGGCCTCCTGGGCACTGCTCAGCCAGTGACACTCAGGGGTGTGGGGCCGATCTGTGTGAAGCCCCCTGCTCGTTCCTGAGCCGGGTCCCCTTTCCCTCGGGCCTCGTCTGGCCTCCCTGACCTTCTGTCCTCCCCCCTCCCGCAGGAGGTCAGTGGGGAGCCGCTGTCCTGTCCGGTGCAGGACACGTGGTTCCTGGTGGGGATGGTGAGCTGGGGCCCCGGCTGCGGCAAGAGCGAGGCCCCGCCCATCTACCTGCGCATCTCCGCCTACCAGCACTGGATCTGGAAGCGCATCAACGGGCAGGCCCTGCCAGCCCCGTCCAGGGCCCTGCTCCTGGCACTGTCGCTGCCCCTCAGCCTCCTTGCTGCCTGCTGATGCTCTCAGGCCATCCCTGGGGGCGCCCTCTGGCCCCAGGCCCCTCATCGTCCTCGTCCAGGACAGGTCCGCTCTCCTGTCCCATCGGCAGGGCCGAGACCAGGTGCTCAATTAAACAGTTCTCTTCCTCACGCAGCCTCCTTCCTGGGCCTGGAGGCCCTCGCTCTCTGGGCTGCTCGGGTGGGAGATGGCTGAACAAGATGGGGTGGGGTGGGGGCTCGGGCACCGAAAGGCAGAGGCCAGGACCGGCCTCCATGGGGTGGGGTGGGGGTGGCTCCTGCAGAAGGTGAGGGAGTGTGTGCAGGGATGGAGGGCCTGGAATGCCCTGCCCAGCCGGAGCTGGCGCTGCCCTGACCCTGCGCGAGGCTGGGAGGGCAGCTGTCGGGCCAGGAGTTGAATGTGTTCTTCCCGTTAATTTCATTGGAGTCCGGCTCTCCTTGCCGTTCGCCCGGCCCCTGGCAGTGGCCAGGGCACACCCAGCACTGGGCTCAGACCCCCGAAGGCCTGTTGAAACCACAGCTGCCCCTTGCCCTTGGGCACCTGACTCCCTCCAGCTCACCCCAATTCAGGCTTGGAGAAGCCGGGGAGGGACCCTCAGCCGGCTCTGCCGCTGTCACTCCAGGGCGTGGGGGATGGAAGGCACTCAGCTTTATTTACTAATCTCTGCAGGCCCCCTGGCCAGAAACCTCTGGGATCTCCTTAGTCCCCAGGCCCCTCGGACGCCCCGCCTGATGCCCCCGCTGGTGCTCGCTGCCCTTCGGAAGCCCCCCCCGCCCCCCGCACCTCTCATCCCGGGGCCTTCTCATCAGCTGTGCTTTGGGGCCCTGTTGTTGAGGGTGGGAGAAGAGGCGGCCTCAACCCCAGCTGCCCCTCAGTGACTGGGGCCCTGACACGCCCCCACAGCCGAGCGGAGAAAGGGTCATGGCACAGCCCAGGGCCCGCTGACTTCTCAGACATTCCCTGGATTCCTAAGGGGCCCAGGTGGCAGCCTTCTTCCCTCCTCCCCTGGCCCCCTGCTTCAGCCTCCTGCACCCCTGACCCCTGCAGCCCAGCCCTGAGCCCGGGCCTCGTGCCGACCCCCAGCAGCCTCTGCTCCATCCCTGAGTGTAAACCAAGTGCATCCTGTTGCCAGGGGCTTAGGCTGCTGGGCTGGGGGTTCTCTTGCTTCTGGCCACCTCTGCCCACCCCGCTGGACCCGAGCCCCTGCTCGGCTTGGGGCTGACCCCTCACCCCAGGACTGCTGTCCAGCAAGGCCTGCGAGCCGCCTGCGCCGCAGCTCCCGGCTGACCATCCGGTTCACATTGGCTCACATGCCTTTGCGGTGTGACCCCACAGCTACCGCTCCGTTAGCACCACTGCTGTTTCCGGCCAGAGGGTGAGATGGGCGTGTCAGGGTGTGAGGCTGCTCGGATCTGCAGACGGACAGTGGCCCCGACCCGCTTTGTTGAGCGGCCACGTGGACAGGGTAGAAGGAGCGGAGCCCAGGCTGGGAGGCAGGACACCTGCGGTCTGGTCCCTGCCCCCGACTGGCTCGGGGAGGAGCGTGGAGTCCAGGCTGCCTGGGCCCCAGCCAGGACTTGAGCCACAGCTGCCGCCTCCAGGAAGCTCTCCTTGATTCTCTCCTTACTTCTTGGCTTCATTCTTCTCATCCTCCTCTACCTTGATAGCCACCGTGTCCACGCTGTCCTTCTTCTTCTTCTTCTTCTTGTCATCTGTGGGGCAGAGGGGCGCGCGCCAGGTGTGAGACAGCACCCTAAGGCTCACCCACAGCCTCCACACCCAGCCCTTCAACTGCCTTCTTCCCTCCATGCCTCTCCCACCTGCACAGCACCTCTTTGTTCTACCCGCCTCACTCTGACCAGTTCCGTGTCCTGGTGTCCAGGGACGGAGTGGGGTTCCCTCCCTGAACCTACTGGGGCAGGTCTGAGGCACTGGCTGGCTCCGCAGGGTCGGACGGTGGCGGGCTGGGGGCCCGGCCGCTCACCTCCGGGAACCTCTGTGAGCTCATTGAGGGGTGGCACTGTCTCCAGCTTGTCGGTGTACATCTTGGCCGCCTTCCGCTGCAGGTACCGGGCCTCGATCTCCTTCCGGGTCCGTGGCACACGGCAGTTGAAAACACAGCACAGAGTGATAACTGGAGGGGGACAGAGAGGGTGTGGCCAGGCCTGGAGCTCCGACACCCAGGAAGGTGCCCACACTTCAGGTGTGCATGCCTCCCCCTGCCCAGGGCTGTCTCGCCTAAGAGACTGCTGGGAGGCTTGCATCTTTTTTTTTAGCAAGGTATTTTATCTTCCTTCCTCCCTCCCTCCCTCCCTCCCTTCTTCCCTTCCTTCCTTCCCTTCCTTCCTTCCTTCCTTCCTTCCTTCCTTCCTTCCTTCCTTCCTTCCTTCCTTCCTTCCTTCCTTCTTTCCTTCCTTTCGGTCTCAGAGAGGAAGGGAGAGGGAGAGAGAGAGGCATGACATCAATCATGAGAGAGAGTCATCCTACTGGGGATCGAGCCCACAACCCAGGCCATTGACCGGAACTGAACCAGGGACCCTTCAGTCCGAAAGCCCACGCTCTATCCACTGAGCACACAGGCCAGGGCGAGGCTCCCGTCTTGACAAAACCCCGCGCGGGCCCTGGGCTCTCCGGACCGGGACTGGCTACACGCCTCACACACTCGTAGAAGGGCCTGGTGCCTGGGCTCTGCTCTCACTGTCTTGAAGTTCCTAATGCTGTTTGAACCAGGGGCCTCAGATTTCCATTTGGCACTGCCCTGTCTTGGGTCCTGGTCCCGAGGTCCTGAACAGACGGAGCGTCCCCGCAGGGCAGGGCACGTGGCCGCACACGGCTCAGGCCACGGCTTCCTGGAGGTGCCCTGTGCCCCCCCAGCCCTGGGCTCCGAGTGGGTCAGAGCGGCCTCGGGCACGGAGGACGTGGCTGCACCTCCTCTCCCTCCCTGAGGACCGCCTGGGCCTCTCCTGGCTGTGAGAGCCGCCAGGGCCCAGCCCTGCCCCGGGCGTTCACCTCAGCCTGAGTTATTCCAGGAGCGGGTTTCCTGCTGGGGGCGGCGCCCAGGCACCCGGGGCCAGGGCATGGCGCTGGCCTGCCTGGTGATGGGCCTGGCGGGCAGGGCTGCCGGGACCTGGCTGAACTGAGTTTATTTTTCCGAGGTCCCCACAGTCTGACCACCTCGGGCCCAGCCTCAGGGGAGGGGATGGAGCTGCTTCCTATTCTAAGTCCATGACCAGACATGACTTCTTGGCAGACTCCTGGGGACAGGAGGGCGGGCAGGACAAGCCGGGCGTATTTTGGGGAAGATGGATCAGACCGAACCGACGTGACCTGGGCGGGAGCACCCTCTGGAGTCGCCCTGTGCAACTTCAGCCAAATATCATGGCCCCATTGAGTCTCACCCAGACTTGCAGAGGAAAGGAAAAAATGAATGAGTGAATGAGTGAATGAATGAATGATAGTCTCAAGGCCTTTGCTGCTGAGGACGAGACTGGCTCCTGAATGAATGGATGGGGGGCGAGGGGGGGTAGTCACACCCAGGAGCACTCTGGGAGCTGCATGAGGCCCCAGGGGGTCGGAATGGCCTCTGCTGTGGGGTAGGCCTGGGTAGACAGAGGCCTTTCTGACCCAGAGAGCTGGGTCCTGGTCTTCTCCAGACCCTGTGTGTGCCCAGTGCCCAAGGTTGGTCCCTCACCCCAACCCGACTGGCTTGTGCCACGTCTTCCAGCCACCCCCAGGCTCCCCTCTGGACCGGGCACCCTCGCACTGTCCACCTTGGCCCAGCCTCAGGGGAAGGGGTGGAGCTGCTTCCGGACCTGGGGGGCTGGGCTTCAGGGGAGCACCAAGGGCAGCCATTGGAGGCCAGGGCGGGGCTCAGACACTGCCCCTCGCTCCAGGCCTGGCCTGGCCGCTTCTCTCCAAAGGAGGAGAGAAACAGAGGACCTTCGATGAGTTCCAGGGCCCAGGCCGGAGAAGACCCCCCCGAGGAACTTCATCCAATCCCAGCCCCTCTTCACAGGGTCTGGGGGTGATGCCCCCGCAACAGCTGCGCCTCCAGGGTTCACGCAGACCAGGGAGCAGGAAGGCTGTTTCCTCCTCAGGACTCGGGCCCTGCTGCTCGGCCTGTGGGCCGTCCTCACCCTCTTCCAGGAGGTGGTGTGAGGGGCACGAGTCGGTCTGTGTGGTGGTGTCCAGGTGCCTCTGGGCCTGGCACCTCTACCACGTGGGGCCGAGCCGAGCCCGGGAGAGGCCACTGTGTGCCTGGAGCTGCCCCCGGGCCCCCCTGTGGCCCCTGCAGGACAGAGGCCCCCCCACCTGGCAGGGTGGGGCTTGTCTCCCCCCCCCCCACCCCGTGGACCCCCGGTCTGTCTGCGGGACCTGCGCCCAGAAGCCTGCCTGGTTCCCAGCCTCTTGCTCAGATCCAGGCCACACCCAGGCTGTGAAGAAATGGTGGGTGGGGGGCGTTTTCCCACAGGGAGGGCACTTCTGGAGCCAGGAGAAGCACATGCCGGTCAGATGTCCTGGTCTCCCTTGGAGCCCCATGTCTGGGTGTGTCTCATGCTGTTAGCAGGCGCTGCCTCAGGGGACCTCGTCCCGGGACAGCTCCCTTAGAACCTGCGTGCGCTTTACCCGACGCAGGCGCTAGGGGAAATGCCGGAGGGTTAGAGACCTCTGCTCACACCATCCCCTCCCCCTGAGGGCCTCCAGCATCCACCGGGGACCCGACCCCCCACCCCACGTGCAGCTCAGAGGACTTCTCTCTGGAGCCTTTGCAGCGTGCCCCCCATTCCCTTTGGCCTGTAGGAACCTCCCCCAGACTCTGGCCTCCCCCACCAGCTGGCATTTCCCTGCCCCTCCCCCAACTCCAGACCAGACCCCCCACAAGGAGCATGTCCAGCCCACTTCTATTTCGACTTTGCGTCAAGCGCACCCCCCCCCCCCCAGGAGGAAGGGGTCTCCTGCTTTTAATTGAGAGGGTGTGAGGCATGCGGGGCCATGGAATGTGACAAGGCAGCGTTTGCAGCCGGGAGACACATCTGCTGGGCATCTGGGAGCCGCCGGGCGGAGCCACGCCGGGTGGCCTTGCTGGGGCCCCTGGGTGTGGGCCCTGTAAGTTGGCTGGACTGCAGGAAAAGCATGAGGAGGCCCAATGGGGAAAAATGACACGTCCCGTCCTGGATCCCGGAGCCCCTGTAATCACCCTAATTGCCATGTGGCTGCTTCCCCGTTGGGTTGGGCAGAATGCTTCAGATCACCACTGCCTGTCCGCCCTCCACAGGGACTCTGTGCGGACGGGAGGTGCCAGGAGCCACAGCAGGCCTCTGGCGGGCGCCCGGCCTGCCTGCGTTGCTGGGAATTGCTGCTCTGAGCCTCTGGGGTGGTGCCGGGGGCGGGCGCTGAGCCCCCACCGCCCTGGGCTGGGGAGGGCAGGGAGCGGCTACTCACTGATGGACAACACGAAGAGGGAGAAGATGCCCACCACGTGCCACAGGCGCATGTCCCAGAACACCACGGTCTCCTTGGTCAGCGGCGGCGGCTTGGGCTTGGGCGGGGCCGTGCTGGGCTGCGGGTGGGAGAGAGGGGAGTGAGCCAGGCGGGCCGGGGTGGGACCGGGCTGAGAGGCCTGGTCTCAGCAAGGACTCAGCCCAGGCCCTTCAGGAGCGCCTGGAACCATCGCCATCGCCCAAACCAGCGATTCCCAACCTTGGTCGTATCGTGGCACGTATACTAATTACTAAAATTCGCGGCACACTGAAAAATACGATTTTGCTGATCTGACCAAACAACAGGTATACTTTTGATTCGTTCACGCTGCACGGCTATCGCTGTGTGGGTTGCTGTCACTTTTTTATGCGACAATTAAGGCAGGGGTGGGGAACCGTTTTTCTGCCAAGGGCCATTTGCGTATTTAAAACATCATTCGTGGGCCATACAAAATCACCGACTTAAAAATTAGCCTGCTGCATTTGGTCAAACATTTAATTAACTCACCCCTCATGCCTTGGCAGGGCCAGACCAAGTGACTGCTCGCCTGTGGGCTGGACGCCCCCCCACCCCTGATCGAAGGGGAAAGAGGTCAGTGCCCCTGACTATGTAGACGAGGACTGCATGTTTTAAAAATCCTTGCGGCTCACCGTTAGAAATCGCTGCCCTAGACCTCGGGAAGTTCCCAATTTAGCACAAGAGAGCAGAGTCCCAGAACCACGGAGCCGGGACTTGGAGGGAAAGGGTGGTCGGTGCTTGGGGAAACCGAGGCCCAAAGGGCAAAATGGGACAGCCTGTCCCCGTCTGGTTCAAGGCCCCTTCGATAGCCTGTGGGTCTCTCCTCCCCCTCCAGTCCTGGGCCCCCACAGGCAGACGGGGACTCAGGACCAAGGCCAGAGACGAGGCGAGCTCTGTACTACCCTGCGGACTTGGCTATCCCGTGCTGTCCACGCCCCCCCCCCCCGCAGTGTGGGGTAGGTGTGGAGCCCGTGACTGCGCCTGGCCAGGACCCCACACTTCCAATGACCAGGGCTAGGACAAGGCCGGTCAGGACAGGACCCGGGATCATTTGTCCACAGTGCGGCAGCGACACCTGGGGGCCAAACCATGTAAGCACGGTGGGAGCAAGTCAGCCAAGCAGAGCAGAGCCAGCTGCCTCCCACCTTCCCAGTGGGCCCGGCGCTCCCTGGGGGCTTGAGGGGAACATGGCCCTTTCCTGGGGGTCCCGGGGGCGTGGCCCTGCCTTGGAGGACTGAATGGACAGAGTGTTGCCCTGAAGGACGGAATGGACGCTGAGGGGACACGGCCCTGCCCTGGGGGTTCTAAGGGGACATGGCCTTGCTCTGGGGTCTGGGTGGACCAGGCCTGCTCTGGGCGGGTCTGAGCAAGACCTGTCCCTGATCTTCGGGGCTGACAGGGACATGACCGCTGTCCCCACGCTTGGCTGAGGGTGTGGATGGGAGTTAGTGCTTAGGAGGGAGGACCCTGGGCCATCTGTGCACCGTGCCGTCCTCCGATGAACAAACAAGACCGGCCTGAGGAGTCTCGGCTGTCTGGGAGGAAAGGCAGCCCGCAGGCCACCACCGTCCATCAGCCTTTCCCTGGGCCGAAAGCAGGGATGGGGTCCTCCCACGAGCCAGGCACTTCCCCTTCCTCCTCCTCCTCCTCCTCCTCCTCTTCCTCCTCCTCCTCCTCCTCCCCCTCCTCCTCCTCCCCCTCCTCCTCCACCAGGGTGCACCTTCAGCAGCCGGTCCCGGGAAGCGAGGGTCTTTGTGAGGGATTGGTACCCGATTCCCTGGCTGTTTTCTCTTAACCAGGGTGAACTGGGGCAGGTACCACACATCTGTGGAGTCAGGGTACCTGTGGGGGTGGGGCACACATGGGGTTGAGCACACACTTGTGGGTACAGGGCACACGTGTGGTGGGAGGACATGTGGGCAGGGCCAGGGCTGGCAGTGGCGGGGTCCTGGGTGGAGGGTGACAGGAGCAATCTGCTGTCTCCTGTGGGGGGCGCTGCTGGGTCTGAACTCCGGAGCTTGGAGGCTCCACCTCCATCCGAGCCTCACGCCTGTAGCGGTGACGCCGGAGGGCTGGGGTGGGTGGTGCCATGGGCCCTGCCTGCCCATCGATCTGGTGCTTCCCTGGATCCCCAGGCTCGGCCAGGCCCTTGCACAGGCTGTAGGCAGATGGCAGGTAGATGGACTCCAAATGCAATTTCCCTTAATGAGCTGGGAGGAGTCCTGCTCCCGGGGGCCAGGGAGGAGCCCTTGGCTCAGAACTGATTCGCCCCCCCCCCCCCCGCCCCGGCCTCTCTGGTACCCAGGCCAGCTCAGTTTCTGCATCTGAGGCCTCAGGGCAGCCAGCGAGGTGCCCAAGCCACAGCTCAAGCTAGCATGGCTCCCCTTACAGGACACCGGAGCTGACATCTAACTCCAGCCCAGCCCTCTGACCACACCCCCTGGTCAGCAGCAGGGACGGCTAGCATTGGGCGGCAAGGCTCTGTCCCCACCCATGTCCCCAGACCCTTCACATCCGGGCTGTGCCCTCTGACCCCAGGACAAGGCTCTGCCCGCCCTCTCCCATCCTGTCCCCTAGCACCTGCCACTCAGGGCTTTCCTGGGTGCTTCCCTGCTTTCTCTGCACCTCATGCTCCAGAATTCTGGGTCTGGTCTGCCTTTTGGCACCCCTTCCCGGCTCAGCAGCAATGCGTAGAGGGGCCAGGGAGGCTGCAGATGGCGCCACCCTGCCCCGCCCAGCCCTTCCTGGCCCACCGACCGGCCAACTTCCTCACCTCTTCCTGGGTGTCTCAGCAGCTCCTCCCAGTCCTCCCAACGACATGCCCCTTTTCCAGTGTATTCTCTTCTGTCCAAACCAGGTCTCGGCGCGATTCTCCCCTCTACAAACCCCAGCTGGCTCCCCACCCCCATCACACACAAGGACCAAGACAGACCCTAAGGCCGGGGCCGCCCGCTCCTCCCTCCAGGGCAAATGCAGTCAGTCACCGCCTGTCCCAGCCTCCAGCTTGGAATGCAATTTCCTCACCTCCTTCCCGAGGGAGGCCGTCTCCTCCCTGGACAGGGGACTCTGGAGGACCTGGGTGGCAGACGCCGTTTCCTCCAACAGACCCCCAAATCAGGGACTAGACCCCCCATCAGACTAGTGGTCGCTGAAACCAAGGACCAGGCACCCCTCTCCCCAGGCCCCTCTGGACGGAACACGGGAGGAGGGGAGCTGAGGGACCCCAGCAGATGGGACGCTGTACCCCAGTCAGACCGGGATCCCTAAGATCAGGTCAAAGTGAGTTTCCCCCATCAGACAGACGCCCCCGAAATCAGGGGAGCAGGGACCTCGATTGGGGCTGTCTCCCCGCAGCCTGGAAGCGGTGGGGCCGGGCTGGGTCTCCATGAAGCCAGGCCTCCCGGGCGAGAGGACAAGAAAGGCACCCCCACCCCCGCCCGGACGGTGCCGGCACCCCGAGGCCGCGCCCCCCTCCGCCGTCAGACTCACCTCCACCAGCTGCCCAGCGACTCCCGCGAGGCAGACCCCCAGCGCCGCGCCGCCCAGCGCCCAGAGGGGCCCCGCGCCCCGCCGCCCGGCCATCCTTGGCCGCCGGCCGGCCCGCAGGTCCGGAGCCGAGCGATGCCCGCGGCCGGCGGTGCCCTGGCAGCTGGCAGGGACGGAGGCGATCTGGCCGCGGGCATCATTTATTCATCGCGGGTGTCCGGTTGCTTGAGCGCGTGAAGGGCCCGCCCCTCCGAGGACCAGACTCCAGACTCCCTCCTCCCCCCACCCCACCTGCACCCACGCGGGGTCAGGTCCTTGAGCAACAGGTCCCGCCCTCCCTCCCCACGGGGCCTCAGTTTCCCCATCTGGGATGAGGAGGGGCCGGAATCTGCGGGTCTGGGAGGCCCTTCCCCTGTCCACGTCCTGGATGTGAAAAGCTGCACTGGACCCAGGTGCGTGCGCCCAGCAGGCAGGTTGCCATGGCGACAGGCGCTCAGGGATGCCCTGGGCTGGCTTCCTGCCCGGAGGCGGCTCTGGTCACCCTGGACACCAGGGCTGGGTGGGGGTGGGGAGCGGGATGGAATGGTGGGAGCTGCGGCTGCGGGTGCCATGGAAGGTTCCTGAAGGGGCCAGCATCTGCGGCTGCAGGACAGGGTAGGCTCCCCCCCCCCGCCCCCCCCCGCCCCCCCCCAAGGGCTGACCCTCAGCCTCTGTCACACCTGAGCCCTGGCCCTGACCTCACACTGAACCCAGCCCCCCTCTCACTCTGGTCCTGACCCAGGGTGAGCCCTGACACCCCAGGGCTGGAGGGGAAGAGGGCGAGGGAGGCTGTGAGGGTGTGGAGACCTGGGGAGGAGAAGGAGGGGCAGCCTGGGAGGGGCGCCTTCTGGTGTGTGTCCTTCCTCCCTCCCCTCTCCTCCCTCCTCCCTCCTCCCCCTCCCTCCTCCCTCCTCCCTCCTCCCTCCTCCCCCTCCCCCTCCCCCCTCCTCCCCCTCCCTCCCCCCTCCTCCCTCCTCCCCCTCCCTCCTCCCTCCTCCCTCCTCTCCCTTCCCCTCCCCCCTCCTCCCTCCCCCCTCCTCCCTCCTCCCTCCCCTCCCCTCTCCTCCCTCCTCCCTCCTCCCTCCTCCCTCCCTTTGTTCCATTATCACGCAGCGCAGCTCCTGCCTCTGAGTGCTGAGTTGCACTCAGGCTGACCCCCTGTGTCCCTCATCACCAGGAACACCAGGGGAGACCTGCCAGGCAGGGGTGCTATGGGCCTTGGGCCCACCCTCAGAACCGGGGACCCTATAGACCCAGAGCTTGGGGGCTCTGCCGGGAGGTGCCATAATGAGCAAGGACCAAGGCAGGCTGCGGGAGGTGGAGGGCCAGGCTCAGGCACCCACGGGAGTCAGGCCTGGGAGGTGGCCGGCCGCAGGAAACCAGGAGAGCCGCGGGCAGGGGCGGCGGCCCAGGGGCCTCCTGAGGAGGCCCTCAGCAGTGGGTGGCCAAGTCTGGGGGCTGGGCCACCCCATCTTCCCCGGGCTTGCTCTGGCCAGGCTTCAGCGTTCCACTGCAGCTTTCTGTCTGCTCTCCACTCCCTCATGCCATCTGTCGTGGGCCAGGCCAGGGAAAGACACACTGACCAGTCAGGAGCATGGGGTCACCTGGGGATACAGGGTCAGAGAGGACTTGGCTGGGCTGGGGTTAGTGAGCCTAACAGTAGCCTTGGACAAACCAGTACTTCTCTGTGCTTCCATTTCCTCGTCTATGGGATGGAGAGGGCAAGACGGTCCTCACAGGGCTGATGGAGGATTACATGCACGAACTATTATGGGGGTGCTGACTACTTGATAGGACAGCTCAGCCCAGGAGGGGAGGGGTGTCACTTTTTCCTATGAAGTTCATCATCTTTTTAAAATATATATACATGGAGTGGCCAGATTATTATGATCTCTGAATGCATAATAATCTGGCCACTCAGTGTATATCCTATAGAATAAAAGGCTAATATGCAAATTGTCCCCTCGACCAGGAGTTTGACCAGCAGACAGGCCAGCCAACCGCCCATGTCCCCTCCCCCTGGCCAGGCTGGCTGGACCCCACTCATGCACGAATTCATGCACTGGGCCTCTAATATATATATATATATGTATATATATATATACACACACACACACACTGAGTGGCCAGATTATTATGCATTCAGAGATCATAATAATTTGTGTATATATATATATATATATATATATATACACACACACACACACACACACACACACACACACACTGAGTGGCCAGATTATTATGTGTTCAGAGATCATAATAATTTGGCCACTCAGTGTATATATATTGATATCAGAGAGAGGAAGGGAGAGGTAGAGAGAAACATCAATGATGAGTGATAATCATCGATCGGCTGCCTCCTGCATGCCCCACACTGGGGATCAAGCCGCAACCCAGGCCTGTGCCCTGACTGGGAATCGAACCGTGACCTCCTGGTTCATAGGTTGATGCTCAAACACCGAGCCATGCCGGCCGGGCTGAAGTTCATCATCTTTCCATCCAAGAAGCAGGGCAAGCCTGATGAAGGAATCTGAAAGGGAACACAATCATGTGTGTCCCCATCGCCCCTGGGACGGCCTCTGCTCTCAGTGGGCTCCCCTTCTGCTCCTGAACCACATGTGCTATTGATCATATACCTTTTCCCCAGGGCTTTCTGCCCAGCACAGCATCACAGATCCCCCCTCCACCCCAATCCCACCATCGAATACCGTCACACAGGCTTTGACGTCAAACTGACTTAAAATAACAGGTATCCTGAAACTGTCAGTGCAGTTTTAAGCTTTAATAACCTCAGAAGTATAAGCTACAAACAAGAGACACCATTTGAAAGTTTAATTTTTAAAGGACTTTTCTGGCCCTCTGAAGATGGCAAAAGTTGACGGAAATAAAGTTATTATCCATAATTTACTAAACTAGATTAACATAGAAAAAATTTAAGTAGTTAAACTTTGAAATGCTTCTTGTAAATTTGTAGCTTTATGCTTTACAACGTCTAAGGTTTTTAATGCTTTAATGCTGAGAACGAAGACTTCTGGGGTGCAATCATATGGAGCGCTGTGAGCCCTCCGTGGGCTGCTTAACCGCTCTGAGCTTCAGCTCGCCATCTGTGAAATGGGTATGTCTGCAGTGTTGGGACCTGCACATCACAGTAAATGCCAGTCATTCTGATATTGTTGTTGCTCAAGGCGCTGCATAGAAACCCAACAATACCTGTTCAATCAACACCCTATTGACGAATATTTGCACTATTTCCTATAGTAAACACCGTGGTGAGAGGCATATCCTGAAAGCTAACGCCTTATCCGTCTTGTTATACCTCTCCCCTATTTACTCATGAAAAATTGAGGCCCAGAGAGGGCTTGTGCCCTAAGGACACTAGGGAACGGGAGCCTCAAACTCAGGCTTCTGCCCACTGTCCAGCACGGTTTCTACTTCTTATGAGATTTTTCTTCCCCAGACCCCCTGCCCCCAGTGGGGCCCATCAGATCTGGGGGGCAAAGGGGGGGGTGGAGCTTGGGTCCCCAGGCTCTCCAGGCTCCCCCGCCCGGCCTCCCTGGAAGGCAGCTTCCTCTCCGTGCGGTGGCGTGAATGCTGGCCTGCAGAGCCCTATTTGTCCCTTGTGTACTATTTTTAGCTCCTGTGGGTTTCCTGTAGGAACCCAGTCCAGCTTCCAGGGCCTCTGGGTTGGAACCATGAGCAGAGTCCATTCACAGTGGCCAGGGAACACGGAGGGGGGTTCTCTCCTGGAGCCCCAACCCCCAGGGCTCCAGATTGAGCTCTAGGGGAACAGGAGGTAGGAAGCAGGGATCCCCCGAGTCGGAATCAGCCTGGATCTGGGGCATCTGGAACGTAGCCTGGGCTGAGCAGCCTGGGCCTGGGCCAAGCGGCTGGGCCTGCTGGGAGCTGGAAGTCTGGTGTTGGCTCCAGGCCTGGCTCAGACTAGCTCTGGGGCTGTGCTGGGCTGGGTGACACCTGTGTGTGCGTAGGCATGCGCTCTGTCCCACGGCATCTGCGTACACAAGAGTGCACGTGCACTTTGCACTTGCCTCTGCATGTGCCTGGGTGTGGGTCTCGGTGTGCACACGCCACAGCGTATACATCTGTGTCCGTGTGAATGTGTACACACACACGCCCATGCGCAGGGCTGCCACCTGACCTGTGCAACATGGAGCCCTGCCAGTGAGCTCTGTAGTGGATGAGTCTGTGTGCACAAGTGAGTGCACACGCCACCACATTACTGTGGCATCGTATGCGTGTGCAGGGGTGTGGGTGGCTGGGATTGGACAGGGCCCTTGGCTGTGCTGTAGGTGCCGAGGGAGGTGGACCAGCAGAGGCTGCCCTCTGGGCTCTCTCGGGCTCTACAAATCCCCCGGCCCCAAGCCCGGGAGGAGCTGGGAGAGGCCCGGCCGGTCTTGTTCGATCTGGCAGATAATAAAAGTGAAGTTGGCAATGCCCATGAGGTCACCCAGTGAGTGGGAAGTGAGGGAAGACTGACCCCGGTCTCCAATGCCCTGAGGTGTGGTCGGACAGGAAGTCTGGACTCCAGGGGGGAAGCTGACTGGCCCTTCCCTTCCTGCTTGAGCCCAGACAGCACTGTCTTCCCTCGGCGACAGGTGCAGCTGAGGAAACCGAGGCCCGGAGAGGGGAGGGGCTGGGACAGAGGCACCCAGCAGAGACCAGTCCCTCCTGCTTAGGGACCTGCCTTCCCCATTGGTTGCAAATGGTCACCCACATGCTCCTGGGTGACCTTGCTCTCTCCACACATGGCCACGGACCCTCTCCAGCCCTTAGCCCCTCCTCCCAAGCCCCAAAGACCCACTTGCCTGCCCACTCTCAGGTGTCAGGGGACCCACAGACCCTCCAAGACCCTGCTCATCTGCTGGAACCCCTGGAACTGGCCACGCACCCCTCCACCAGGCTCTCTCTTCAGTCTGAGTAGGGGCTGGTGGGCCACTCTGCTCTTGCGCTGCCTCCGCACACGCCCTCTGGCCCAAGTGGTCTCAGCGGTGAGAAGCAGAGGTGGCCCCGGGTCACCCCTGGACACTGCGTGCTACAGCAAGGGACGGGGCGGTCCGCTCCGCGGGGTACCGCGGCACACAGTGGGTTCCTTTGTTACAGGCGGGAACCTTGGTCCCTCCCCCTCCGGGAGGTCCTCGGGACTAGGCTTACGCCATCCTTTCCAAGGTCAAAGGCCCTGGCGCAGACAACCACAGGCTTCGCGAGTGGAGACCCAGGAGTGGGGGGAGGAGGACTTCCCAAGGTCACAGGCAAGAGTGGCGCTGGCCGTGCCGCCCTGCCCAAGGCGGGTCGAGGAGGTCACGGGCTGCACCCTAGGCCGGCAGAACATCAGAATGGGGGGGGCGGGAATTAGGGGGGATGGGGCCTGGGAAGGCCCTGCCAGGACGAGGAAGCCGTGGCCCCTGCTGGCTCTCCTCTGAGCCCTTGCTCGGGAAGCGAGGCGAGCCGGGCTTGAGTGAGTTTGGTGTGGAGCCGGAGGGTCAAGTTCACCCCCTCCTCCCCCCCCCCCCTCTTTGGCTCCCAGGAGCCTTTGGACCCTGAAGGACACCAGAGGGGACTGACCTCAGGAGAGACCTCGGGCCACCTCCAGGCCAGCCCTCGCTCCCCACACGGTCACACCCGGGGGCGTGGCGAGGGAGGTGGTGGGGCGCGGGGGCGGGGCGTGGTACGGAGGGGCGGGGCGTGCGGGAAGGGCGGGCTTAGGGGCGGGGCGAGGCGGGGAGGGGCGGAGCTGGGCGCGGGGGCGGGGCGTTCTGGAAGGGCGGGCTTAGGGGCGGGGCGAGGCGCGGGGGGGGCGGAGCTGGGCGCGGAGGGGCGGGGCGTGCGGGAAGGCGTGCGGGCCGCGGCGAGAATCCGCGCTCCGGTCACCCCGCGCGGGGCCGCGCCGCACAGGTAAGGGTGGTGGAGGTGCGCGCCCGTGGCGCTCCCTGCTCCGCGCTCTCCTCGCTGCAGGTGGGACTCTCGCCTCCGCGCCCCCTGGGGTCGCCGTGTCGCCGTCCCTCTACGCCCCCTCGGTACCTCGGCACGAGTGTGTCCGAAGGTCCCCCCTGCCCCGACCTCCCTGCCCCGTGGTCACCCGACTGGCTCAGGAGCAGTCCCCTCCCCCTTCCTCCTGGCGCCGGCCCGTCGGGGAAGCGCATCGCCCGGGGGCTTGGCCGGGGCCTGGGCGCGAGGGTCCGGGGCCTCAGCTCGCCCGAGGGGCTGCCTGGAGGAGGTGGCGCCGCCTGGTGTCGCCCGCAGGGGGAGCCGCGCAGGCTCGTGCCCGGCGGTTGGCACGGGAGCCCATGTTTGGGAAAATCCAATGACCGTGTGCCGGGCTGGGAGGGGAAGGGAAGTTACGAAGTGCGTGTCCAGGCTGGGAGCGGAGGAGCCTCTGGACAAGCTTGGGACCGCGGGGGTGGGGGCAGAGCCGGGTGCTGGGGGCGAGGCGGGGTGGAGACTGCGGGTCCGCTGGGAGGGGTCAGTGCCCGCTCCCGCGGTCGGCTCCTCGCTAGCTGTCCACCCGCTGGGCGGGCAGGGCGGTCGAGGGGGCGCCAGGGCGGCCCAGGAACGTTGTGCACAGCCAGCAGCACTTCCTTGCCATCCAGACCGGGAAATACCGGAACGGGTGCCATGACAGGGTGTGGCTGAGGGGCCAGAGGGCAGGGGAGGCCTCGGTGACCCTGCCCCAGAGGGACCAGCAGGGACCGAGGCCAGGAATGCAGGGAACGGAGCAGGTCTAGCTGCTGGGTAGATTGACACGGGGACAGGCAGCTGACTCACCTGGGCATGCCTGGACCGGCCAGTTCCGAGCTTACTCCACCCCTTGGCGAGCACTAAGCTGCCTGCGGAGGCAGGAGGCCGGCCCGCCCCGGAACTTGCTGTGTGTCCTCAGGTGAGTCGCCCAGCTTCTCGGAACACGTAGGTCAGGTGAGCTGGCTCTGACTCCGTATGTGCTCTTCATACAGTGTATCTGGGCTCTCCTGTTCCTTTCTGGGCCTCAGTTTCCCCCTATGCACATCATGTGCAGCCTATCACTAAGGAGCCTTACACTTGGATGGAGAGAGAGGGCCAGGCCCTTGACCAGAGAGAGTGGGTCGGGTCAGAGAGGGGAGGACTCCTGCTGGGTCCCTGGCCTGTTCAAGTTCAGTACCGCCTCCTCCCCTGCAGACACACACACTCAACTCACACGTACTCATGCCTGGCCTCACCCCTGCCCTTATACTCCCCTCATCACCCACAGGATGAAGCCCAGCACTCCTTAACCTGGGGGCCACCAGACCAGACCCCCAGCCTCAACTGCAGCCTTCTCCACCCCCTGCCTCACCAGCCAGGCTTACGGCAGCGTGACTCAGTTTCCTAGGGTTAGAGGTCCCTTTGGGGCCCCAGGCAGCTCTGAGAGGTGAGGGAGGCTGAGGACCAGGTCCCCAAAGCCAGAGCCACTCCCTCCCACCTGCTTATCCTTTTGGGGAGTAAATGTTTGAAAAGCTCTGCTCTCGTTGGAGCCCCATTTCATAGAGGAGGTGACGGAGGCGCAGAGAGGAGCAAGGCTATGGAGACGCCCGGCATGGCCAGCTGGGCAGGGGCCACAGGGGGTCCCAGCAGCTGGGGTGTGGGCCATAGCTCAGGGTCGGGGAGCAGCTCCCAGCTGCAGAGCGAGGGGCAGAGAGCTCTCTTGAGTGTGGCATGGGTGTGGGTGGGGCTGCCTGGCCCCAGGTGAGTGTGGGGGTAATTGGTGATTAAGACCTCCCCGAGGCTGGCGAGTTGTTTACTGCAGGTCCCCGCTCACCCTGATCTGGTTCCCAGTTCGCACCTCCCATCCTGGTTGCACCCTCCTTCCTCCACCGTTAGCCACTGTCCTCTCAGCTCAGACCCCAGCTGCCTGCCAGCTGAGGGGGCAAAGGTCGCCCACAAAGGGCCTTTCCATTCCGGCCGTTTCTGGAGGTATGGGTTGCACCCCAGACCCCTTGGCTGGCTCTCCTGGTCCTGCCTGAGCTGACCTGGAACAACTTGCCCCTCCCCCTGGGGGAGGGGGTCTTGGGCTTGCAGGGCAGAGAGAGAGAGAGAGAGAGAGAGAGAGAGAGAGCGCGCGAGCGAGCGAGTGAGCGAGCGCGAGAGCGAGCAGGAGAGAGAGCTGAAGCCAGGCTCCAGCTGCTTCCCCTTCCTGCCTCCCCCTCCCAAGGCCTCGCCCTCCTGAAGCAGCGGCAGGAAAGGTGGGGCGGGAATGCCTGGGCCCTGGGCCACGGTTCTGAGGCACCCGCCCAGCTCTCCCCAGAACTGATGTCCTGGGGGTTGTAGGCTCCTTATGGCTGCATGGGGAGGGATGAGACTCCTTTCCCCTGGGGTCTGCCTGCCATCACCAGCTGCCTCCATCACGTCCCTTGCCCCCCTCCCCCCAGCTCAGCTACTCCAGAGTCTCGGGGTGGCAGTGCCAGGGAGAGGCAGAGTTGGGCATATGCCCTCCTTTGCCAGGTGAGGCACCAAGTCTGGTGAGAGAGCTGAGTCCATGTGGAGGCTGTGGCCTGGCTTTGAGCCCACGCCCCTTCCTACTCCTCCCTTCAGGCAGGAGGCCACCTTCCCAGCTGACCATAACTGCTCGGAGGGTCCCTTACTCCAGGGCGGGAAGTCCAAAGGCTCGAGCCCACCTGTCCTTCAGGAGGACCCATCAGCAGGGTAAGCCGGATGGGGGTGCCTGGAGTGTCCACCTTGACCTCACCTGTGGAGAGCGGCTACAGTTTGGACAGGTTCAAGCCTTGGACTGATGAGAGGGCACAGTCCTCTCATGGCCACGTGCAAGTCCCAGCTTGGAGGGCAGAGCCCTCCCAGCACAATTACAGCCAACAGCTATAGTTGTCAGCTTGAACCTGTGGTCCGAACACGTGGCCCCATGTGGCTGAGTGATATGGGCAGCAAGTAAACAAAGCTGGATCAGGTACATGTAGTTGAGTGGGATCGAAACCCACGGAAATGTTGTAAACATCTTGATCACACCCTTACTGTGCCTCGTGGCATCGGCTATAAAATAAAGACGTGGCTTGTAGTCCGTGGTGCTGTCTCTCATAGAAGCAGTGTCCCACCGGGACCCAGCGTCCATTCTCTTGTCTGTCTTTTCTAAGCCTTTCAGCCGCCCCCACTCGGGGTCCCCTTGGCCGTGCCAGCGCCACACCCTCACCCTCTCACTGCTTGGCATCATCTCCTCTGCAACCGTCCATCGCCCCGGGGCTGACGGACACCACTCCCCCACTCTGGGGCCCTCCATGGCGCTCTGTCGGCCACCCGCAGGGCTGGGCCCTCGTGCCCACGAGCCTTTGCTCTCATGGTCCCCACCTGCCTGCCTGTCCTCCTCTCTGCCTTTTTATTTCTTGCCTATCCTTCATGGCTCCAGCAGAACCCCGCGAGGCCCCCAGACGCCTCCTTGCTCACCAGCCCTGTGGGGTGCAGCGAGTCCTGAGCCATGGCCTTGAAGGCTGGGCTCCTCTCCCAGCACATCCTTCTCTCCAGACCCAGGGAGAGAGGGCTGGGTCAGAGCCCAGGGGTGAGCAGGCCAGGGATGCTCCCTTTGCAGTTCTGGGTCCTGCCTCCCACTCCTCAGGTCCCTTCAGCTGGGCCAGGTGGAGAGGGGGCAGGGGCCAGACTGGGAACTTCTCTTTGAGGTGACCTGGGTTCATCGCTCCATTCCGACGTGGGGTAGTCACGGGCTTGCTTCTGGTGCACGCCCGAGGGGGCTGGCATTGGACGCCGTGGCCCGGCGCTGTCTTGCTCTACTCGGTGCCCCATTGGCAGGCCCCGAGCCAGCACCCGGGCATGTGCAGCCCCGAGGAGGCGGCCCTGCTGCAGCAGGAGGAAGTCTTCTCGGCCACCCTCGCCCGGATCAGCAACCTCGTCCTCCAGCCCCTGCTCACGGCCGGTGTGTCCCATTCTCCAGCGGGGAGGTGGGGACACAGGCGCTGTCCTGGGGCAGGAGTCTCACCTGGTTGGGCCTCTGAGCTGCAGCTTCTGAGGGGACTGGGGTCCTGGCCCCCAGCGGCTGGCTGCTCCTTAGAGGGGCCAGGCCGTGAGCCCCAGCCTAGTTCAGACCCAGCTGTGCCTAGAGATGGTCCCACCTCTTCCAGGGCGCAGGCTGGACCCTCATCTCGGGTCCCCCAGGCCGAGACAGGGAAGCAGGTGTCCCTCCAGCTTGGGTCTCACTGAGTGACCTGGGGCGGGTGCCTCCCGGTGGGGGCTGCGTCCGTGCCCCTACAGTCCCTGCGGGAGACCCAGGGTGTGAGTGTACCCGGTGCCCTGGGCCAGCGGCGCTGTCCTGTTTGGTGAGGAAGCCCTTGTGGTCACGCCTCAAGATGAGCCTGCTGCTCCCCTGCTGAGCTCAAGGGGGCGTATGGGCTCCCCATCCTGTCCCAGGTCCCCGGGGATGCAGGACCCTGGCCGCAGCTCCAGGGCTGTGGGGTGCCGCTGGCCCTCAGGTGACCCCGGGGCCTCTGTGAGCTCCCTGACCCCCTCACCGTGTGGGTGTGCCCCCCAGAGCCCTCGGACCCCCGGGGCAGAGAGTGCCTGCGGCTCCTGCAGCAGCTGCACAGGTGCGCCCAGCAGCTGTGGGAGGTGACGGAGCGGAGCCTGCGCTCGCTGCGGGAGCGGCTGCGCCACCCGGAGGCCATCGGTCTCGAGTCCCTGCTGCTGCTGCACGAAGCCGACCACGTCCTGCAGGTCCACATGGAGTAAGACAGCGAGGACGGTGTCGGGGCCACCGTGCTGACCTGGGTCAGGGCTGGGCAAGGGGTTGGTTGAGCCTGGGGTGGGGCTCACAGGGTTGGCCTTTGTGGGCTCAGGCACTAGTCTTGCGCAGGCTCGGATACCCCAGGCCTGAGCCGGGGGCTCCCCGGGAAGGAAGTGTTTGTGAGTTGGAATTGTCAGGGCCCCAGGTCGCCTGTGCCTAGAGCCAGGCCACTGTCTAGGCCCTCAGGGCTGCAGCCACGCAGGGTGGGAACTGGGGGTCCCAGAAGGGCAGGGGCCGGGCCTGCAGGGTGCCCCGTCCTGTCTGCAGGTACATCGAGTCCTACACGAGCTGTGTGGTGATGCAGGCCTTTCAGAAGGCAGCGAAGCAGAGGAGGTGAGCTCGGTGCTGCAGGGGCCTCCGGGGAGGCATCTGGGAAGGAAGTGGGGGAAACTCTGCCCAGAGCAGTGAGCGTCCGGGCCCAGGACTCGGCCTGAGCACTCTGGCTCTGGCAGCTCCTCACTGGTCGACAGGAAGAGGGAGGCAAACCTAGCGAGCAGCTGCCCGGGGTCCAGAGCCAGGGGTGACCTGGGGCAGGGCGGGGACACACCTCCCTGGGTGAGGGTGTGGTCACCACCCACTGAGACGCTGAGCTGTTGCTACCCCATCTCCAGGGGCCACTCGTGCTCTGGGTGAACCGGCTGGGAGAGGGCTGGCGGCTGGGACAGGAGCTGGGAGAGGAGGGCATTCGCCCGGGCAGGGAGGCGGTGGTGGCAGGCGCTGGGATGCAGGAGTGAGGTGGTGTGGTCGTCCTCTCTCAGAGACTACTGGCGGGGCCAGCGGAAGGCCCTGCGGCAGCTCCTGTGGGGCGTGAACCCCAAGGGCTCGATGGGCACCGCGCTGGTCCAGGCCCTGCGCCAGCCGCTCACCCATCACGTGCAGAAGTACGCGCTCCTCCTGCGGAGCCTCGGGGACACCGTTGGGGAGGTGAGTGGCGGGGGGGGGGGGGGGGGGGCCAGGGCTGCTCACCAGCCTGTGGCCTGTGGGCGGCCGAGGCTGGGGAGACGCAGGGCCCTGGCTCAGGACGCCTGCGGAACGCGGGGACCTGGTTTGAGAAGGACCCGGCCAGGCTGTGGGGACGTGGCCCTGTTCTGAGGGGGTTGGAGGGGCATGTTTGTCCGGGGCTCGTCCGAGGTTCTTGGCCCTGCCCTGGCGGAGCTGGCAGAGACCCGGGGCGCAGACGAGGAGTCATACTGGGGGTGAGGGCCCAGGCCCAGGCCCAGCTGGGGAGGCCTGGAGCGTCCTGCTTCCCCGTGAGACCTGTGCGCCGGCCACGCCCCGAGGAGTTGTGGGGAGAGAGGGTGCCCTGGGGCTGAGACGCAGGCCAGAGCCGGGCAGCCCGGGAGGGGGGCGAGGGGAGGTTCTGAGAGGCCCTGCCTGGCTGCTCTCTCCCCTGCAGTGTCACCCCGCCCGGGAGCTGGTGGTGCACACGGCCGCCCTCTTTGGGGACCTCCAGTCCTTCATGAAGCAGGCGCTGGACCAGGCCGAGGCCACGCAGGCCCTCTGGCATACCCTGAGCAGCCGGCTGCGGGTGAGGGGGGCCCGAGGGCCGTCAGGGAAGGAGCTTCGCTGGGCAGGAGCCTGCCCGTGGCTTCCCCATCGGGAAGCGGGCTGGTGGTGACCGGGTGGCCATGAGGCCATGGTCACCCATTTGCTGAGCGCCTCCTGGGCCCGGCCGAGAGCTGGATCCGGGCAAGAGTGGCCAGCCGAGCTGACCCTCTCTCCTGGGATGCCACCAAACGTTTGCACCCCCACGTCCCTACCCACCGTGGCACGCACTGTCCCTGCAGGGGCACATACCCTGTGCCAGGCTTGGGGCCTAGGATAGAGACTCAGGAGAACAGGTGGGGGAGGTGGGGGGAGGGGGCAAGAGTTGCCAGAGGGAGGTCAGGTGAGAGTTGACAGGGGCTGGGGGGCCATGGCTGCAAGTGGGCTGGGAGGGCAAGCGACGCTTCAGAGAACTCGTGTGGCCCTGTTGGGAGGGGCTGGGATCACCCCAGGCCTCTGCCCATCACCGTCCATCCGTGTCCATGTGACCTGGGGGCCTCCAGCAGGTGGGGAGGCGGGGGGTGGAGGCAGGAGTGGAGTGGCCAGCATGGGTGCATCCAGGATGGGTGCCCAAGCCCTGCCCCCCTCACCAGGATGCCCTCTGCACCCCGGCTCGCCGCCTCTTGCAAGACAGCCAAGACGTCCCCGTGACAGTCACCCCACTGCGGGCAGAGCGGGCGCTGCTCTTCGATGACGTCCTCGTCCTTCTGCAGGTGGGTGGGGCCGACCCGGGTCTGGGGGCCACCGTGGGGCCTGGGTCTGGTTGAGGAAAGGGAAAGGGAGAAGCAGGTGGGAGTGAGGGCTCAGCCCCAGGCAGCGGGATCCAGGGAGAGGGTCCCGCAGGGGCTGGTGGGGCCGAGCGGCGTCTCCAGAAGCCTGTTCTGGTGGCTGAGATGGAGCAGGATTGGGGGGCCGCGCCTGGGCTGAGAAGGGGCTGCCCTGGAGGCAGGACAGGTAAGGGTGGTGGGGTCTGGGCTGGGCCTGCGGGCCGAGCAGCTGGGACACGGGGTGTGCCGCCCCGCAGGCTGGTGCTCGGCCCGGCCCGAGGAGCTGAGCGTCTGGGCTGGGCTCTGGATGACCCCGTGTCCTGTTCCCAGGGTCACAGTGCCCACACCTTCGACCTGAAGCTGGTGTGGGTGGATCGCGAGCAGGACGGGTGAGCAGTCTCCTCCAGCGACACCCCAGGCCTCCCTCCCTCTACCCCATGACCTGCCTGTACCCCCAGGCTCCGACGGGGGCCCTCCCCAGCCCCCTGGACAGAGCCTGTTGGCCACTCCGTCTGTCTAGGTGCGCGTTCCACCTCCTCACCCCGGAAGAGGAGTTCTTCTTTGGCTCCAAGAGCCCCCAGGACCTGGTGAGTGTGGGTGAACTATGAACTGGGTGGGGGTGGGGCCAGGGGAGTGAGGGAGGGAGACAGGAAGGGAGGGGAGGGCACAGGTATACAACCTGAGGCTCCGTGGGTGTGTCAGGCCTCTGGGGTTGTGATCAGAGGAGGTCAGGGGTCAGCCTGGGGTCGAGCATCAGAATGCCATGGAGGCCGGTATTTTTCTCTGTGGAGCCAGAGCTGGGGCCTGGGATCCCCGCCAGGTGTTTTTGCCTGCTCCCCCCTCCAACACCCCCCCAGCCCCCCAACACCCGGGCAGGCCCTGGAACTGCCAACAGGGAGCTCAGGTGTGGAAGGAGGGCCCTAGGGTGCAGCGTGGAGTGGTTGGCGATTCCTCCAAGTGGCAGACGGGTTGGAGGTGGGGGGGTGGAGGGGGTCGTGCTGGCGTCACCCCGGAAGGCTCCCGAGCGGGCTGCCTCCAGCAACGCGACCTGTGCTGTGTCCCCTCCTATCAGGTGGTCTGGCGGTACATGGTCACCCAGGCCGTGTGCCAGGCCCTGCGTGGGAAGAAAGACTTCCCGGTGCTGGGGGCGGGCCTGGCGTCCTGCGAGACCCCCACCTGCCGCTCCGTGGCGTACACCTTCCTGGCAGAGGGTCGGCTCTGCCAGGCCACTTACGAGGGCGAGTGGTGCCGGGGCCGGCCCCACGGCAAGTGAGTGACCGGGCTCCCGGGTCAGAGGGGCAGGCAGGACCCACGTGGACCCCCTTCCTCAGGCGGAACCACGGGCTCTTATTCCCGTGGTCAGTTGGTCAGTTCTGTCCCCAGAATTTCTCTGCGTCCCATTGGACAGGACTGGCCTCTGAGAGCCAGTGGCAGGGCCGGCGGGCGCCATGTGGGATGGAGGACGGGTCTGCTGGGCTTGACCCCCGGCCTCGCCTGTGTTCCAGGGGGACCCTGAAGTGGCCCGACGGGCAGAACCACGTGGGCAGCTTCTGCCAGGGCCTGGAGCACGGGTGAGGCTGGGGCCGAAGCGGGAGCGTGTGGGCGGGAGAAGGGTTCGCGCCCCTGCCCACAGCACAGCCTGGCCCCATCCTAGATTCCCAAACCCAAATGGTCCAGCTCCAGTCTTTGTACCAGAGGGAAGCCGAGGCCCTGCAGTGGGCGGCCGCGGGGGCGTGGTCCAGGGCCAGAGGCGCTCCCAGGGTGCGTGGGGCAGGTTGGGGGTGTCCTGAGAGGGGCCCCTGGAAAGGAGATGACCTGAGACTCCCCACCATCTGAGAAAGGCCTGGAGGGTATGAAGGGGCTGGGGCAGGGCGGGCCTGTGCCGACTCCCTCCGCCGCCCACGTGACAGCTTTGGCGTCTGCCTGGTGCCCCAGGCCTCCGAGGACACCTTCGACTGTTACAAGTGCCACTGGCGGGAAGGCAGCATGTGTGGCTACGGCGTCTGTGAGTAAGTGACGGCCGTGGCGGGCGGGCTCACGGTCCAGGCGCGCCCCTGGGCCGAGCTCCAGGAGGCGGGACCACCGTGGTGACCCTCTGCAGGTACGGCGCTGACGAGGTGTACAAGGGCTACTTCCAGGCAGGCCTGCGGCACGGTTTTGGGGTCCTCGAGAGCACCCCGCAGGCCCCTCATCCCTGCAAGTACACGGGCCACTGGGAGAGGGGCCAGAGGAGCGGCTACGGGATCCAGGAGGACGGCGACCGGTGAGCGCTCCGCGGCCTCCCCGGGAGCGGGGGGGGGGGGGGGGGGAGGGGAGAGGGGGCAGAGAAAACCCTCAGGACCACCCAGCCCCAGGCACCGGCTTCCTGCCGTGGGAAGTCCGTCTGTTTGTCCGAGTGTCCGGTCCTCCCTCCCCTCCCCGCCCCGCCCCTCCCCTCCCTTGGCTGTCTCCGGCCCCTCCCCTCGTGCTGTCTGGAAGGAGCTCTGAGCCCCTGGCTTGGCCCCATCAGAGGACCGCCCCCCTCAGGCTCTCGGGGTGCACCCCAGGCTCAGGGTCCCCGCCTGGCATCTGAGGCTTCGCCTTGGACCTTGTTCCCACGGTGACACCTGTGTGCCCCCCCCCGCCCCCCGCCTCATGGACATTGAACATCCCTGTGTATCCGTTGCACACCCCGCCCTCCATGGCCCTGCACCTGCCTGAATGGCACCCACTCCATCTGCCCTGCCTGCCGCCTCCCCCGGGAAGCCTGCCAAGATGCCTCCCCCAGGCAGGCTCTCTCCCTCCTCCACGCTCTTGGGGGGCCTGACTTCACCTGCCTGAAGTCTGAGTTGAATGGACTCAGGCGATGTCATTGCTCCTTATCTGCCCCCACCCCCACCCCCACCCCCGACCCCTGGCGATCACCCCCTACACCAGTGGTCGGCAAACTCATTAGTCAACAGAGCCAAATATCAACAGGACAACGATTGAAATTTCTTTTGAGAGCCAAATTTTTTAAACTTCTTCTAATGCCACTTCTTCAAAATAGACTCGCCCAGGCCGTGGTATTTTGTGGAAGAGCCACACTCAAGGGGCCAAAGAGCCGCATGTGGCTCGTGAGCCGCAGTTTGCCGACCACACACACACACACACACACACACACCCCAGAGCACACAGAAGGTACATGGGAACGAGTGTCATTAACTCTGGCCACCTCCCTCCCAGGGGTGAGCGCTACATTGGCATGTGGCAGGCGGACCAGCGCCACGGCCCGGGGCTCCTGGTCACCCAGGCAGGCGCCTGCTACCAGGGGACCTTCCAGGCAGACAAGATGGCGGTGAGTGGAGTGACCCCCGTGGGTCGTGTGTCCCGGGCTCCCTTCTCTCTGCTCTGGGCTGAGTGCCGCCCCTGCTCCGGGACCTGAGGCCGAGCTGAGGTGGTCAGGGTGGGTGAGGAGGGAAGCTGGGTTCCTGGGTGCTGGGCAGGATTCCAGTCCTGCACCCCTCTCCCCTGGCCTTGCCGAGTCCCTGGCCCTCCCAGCCTCGGTTTCCCCACCAGCAATTCAGGTTCCCTGCTTGTGGCAAAGCCTCAGAGAAGCAGTGAGAGCGAAGGGCAGGGCCGCGGTGATGCCAGCAGCCCGCGCACCAACATTCATGGGCCCCTAACCGGATGCCCAGCTCTGGACGCGGCTCCCAGCACAATCTCGGGGATCCCCCAGTGGCCCCATCATTGTCTCGAGTGTAGGGATGACTTGCGTGAGGCCCAGGGAGGTCAGAGAACTACCCACTGTCACATTCCGCTGCGTGCCAGGGCTGAGACTCAGACCCGGGTCCTGAGCCGGCACCCCGTGCCAGCTCCCCCCCGCCAGCACCCCCAGGGCCCAGGTGTTGTTGCTGTTGTGCGTGTTTGTTTGTTCATGCTGCATCTTGTTCTGAGAGGATGAAGGAGGGAAAGACGAGAGCGGGTGCATAAACGAGATGCAGAAATAAGAGCAGAAATAGTGTCCTGTTTGGCTGCGGGCTCCCCGGGATCCGTTCCACCGTCCCCTCCGAGTCGGTGGCAGGAAGTGGGGTGGTTCATAGTACTTCCTGAGCCAGGGGGCGAAGGGGGGCTCCCCAGGAGGCTTCCTGAGAGAGGCCCCCGGGAGGAGGAGCCAGCCCAGGGTGGTGTCCAGGGCGACCGGGATGAGGTCCAGGGGGCTCATGCACGGTGCACAGTCGGCCGAGGGCTGGCATCCCACCCAGCACACTCCCGGGAGGTGTGACAGGGTCAGGACCCTGCTCCCCACGAACCAATGCCACTCCCTTTCCTACCCGCCCCCCATGTCTCCTGGCCCTTCTGAACCCACCGACCCTCTTGCTGGCTTCCCTCCCTAGGGCCCAGGGATCCTCCTCTCAGAAGACGACTCCTTGTATGAGGGCAACTTCACCAGGGACCTGACCCTCCTGGGGAAGGTGAGGGCCACCCCCCCTGCCAAGGCCAGGACTGGAGTCTGAGCCTCCCCCTGGGACAGGGCTGGGGCCGGGGCAGTGGGAGCAGGCAGGGAAGGGCCTCTCCCATCGCCGGCTACCCGGGACCCTCCTGCTGCGGGTGATTGGTCCTGGTGGGAGGCGGAAGGCGGGTGGGCAGTGCTGGTGCCCCGGTGTGTCCTCTGCACGTCTCCCCGTTGGGATCCGCCCTCCACCAGGTGCCCGGTGTCTTCCTGCCCCGGCTGACCCAGCAGGAGGCGGTGTGTCCTGATGGGCCCTTTGCACCGTGGGGCTGTTTTGGTTTTGTTATGACCGGCATTTGACCGGCCTGGGGACCACGAGTGCTAGGAATGGAACAGCCCCGGCAGCAACGCATCGCCCTCCCCAGACCCCTGCCCACCTCTGGGCTTGCCCCCCGCCCCGGCCCACAGCGGTGGTGCTCCCCCTGAGCTGAGTCCCTCTTCCCCAGTTCCCGTCTCCTACCCCGGAGGTGGCCCCTGGGGAAGGGCACAGCTCCGGGTGGGGAGCTGCTGGGGGTGGAGGACCGTGAGCCCCTTGGGTGGCAGATTAAATGGGTGGAGGGAAGGCCACCCACGGTCCCTCACCTCTGTGACACGGGATGGACAGGCATGAGGCCGGTCGTGATTGGATGGAAGGGCACCTGGACAGACAAGGCAGACATCCCTGCTTCCCTCTCCGGCTTCCAGGGCAAGGTCACCTTCCCCAATGGCTACACCCTGGAGGGCTCCTTTGACAGCGTGGCCCGGAGGGGCCTGTACACGCAGGGCGTGCTGGACATGGCGGCACCCCCGCCCGACCCAAGCAGCACCTGCAAGAGGTGAGAGCCTCGCCGTCTGGCCCAGCTTTCAGAGCCGCTTGGGGGGTCTCTGTGTCTGCTTCCACCCCAAGGGCGCAGGTCTCATCAGAGAACTCGGGGCACACAGCCCTTAACGAAGAGACTTGGAATCAAGGACCATGTGGCGGTAACTCCATGTGCCACAAAACTGGAGAAAAGTCCACGTAGGCTTTGCTTAGACCCTGCTGTTTTTCTAGGAAGAGTACAAAACAGCGTATGAAGCAAAACAAACAAGAATAAAGTAGAAAACAGAAGTGTGAGTTGAGCTGGAAAGAAAGGGAGATGCAGATAGGCCACAGGGTGATGGCTGAGCATTCGTCTAGCTCCGCGTTCCCTGGCAGCCGAGGAGGAGAAGGACACTTGCTGAGTGGAGAGGGAGACGTGGTTTTGCACTGAGGAGGGCATCTGTGTGGTGGTGGTTCAAGGGGCGCAGCGCCAGCCAGCATTTCCGATGTGAGGAGGGAGCTCCTTCACCCACCGTCCCTGCATGCTCCTCCCCGACATCGGAGCGAGCATGATGGCAACCCTGAGGCGTGACCAGCCCCGTGGGTGCAGGTGTGGGAAAGGCTGTGAGCGTGGCACGGGAGGGCAGTGCTCCGGACACACCCAGCTCGACCCCAGGCCTGCTGGCTAAGACGGGGTCAGGCTCAGGAAGGCAGGGGCAGTGGTGGGAGGGAGAGCAGGTCTCCCGGCGGGGAAGCTGGTCTCTCTCAGACCAAACCACACTCCGCACTGGGCCGCGGCTCTCAGGTCTCTGTCACCTTTCCCGGGCTCCGGGTGGTCCTTATTCTCCACCAGCGGTAGATTCTCGCTGTCCTTCCTCGGCCTCCTTCCTCCTGCTGGAGCCTTAGAGGGAGCCCCATCTGTACCCCCAATCCATCTCCCCTTCCTGGCCTTGACTCTGGGCCAGGCTGGCAATCCCCAGTCCCCAGGGGCCTGGACAGGGGCCTGCCCACCACAGCTCCCTTTCTCCATCGCAGGCAGCTGGGCCTGGGCGCCTTCCCTGTGGAGAGCCGCTGGCAGGGTGTCTGCGGCCCCTTCCGGGACTTTGTGCGTGCCGGCTGCCCGGGGGACCTGCAGGAGGCGCTGCTGGGCTTCCACGTGCAGAGCCTGCGGGAGCTGCGCGAGTCCCAGGAGTACCTGTGCTGTGAGAGGTGAGCCGTGCGTGTGCCGCACCCACGGGGACACCCAGGCTCCCTGGAGGGGGTGGCCCGGGCGGGGTGTGGCTGAGGGACGTGTGCATGGCGCCTCAGGACCCTGCTGGACGACGGTGTGGGCAGAATGGAAGACATCCTGGAGGAGGTGGCACGGCACCGGGAGCCTGAGGCCCTGCAGCAGTGTCTCCGGAAGGTGAGGCCTGGGGCTGGGAGACCTCACGGCCCCTGGTGCCGCCCGAGGGGCCAGGTGTGGGCTCCTCCTCCTCAGAGGGCCTCAGTGTTCCCAGGGATGAGATGGGCGCAGTCTTGGGAATCTCGTCGGGCCCGCTGGGCTCCAGGCCCCGGCCCTGAGCATCTCTCGTTGCTACGCACTGGCAGGCCCTGAGCAGCTCGCTGCACCCCCTGGGCAAGCTGCTCCGGACGCTGATGCTGACCTTCCAGGCCACGTACGCAGGCTTCGGGGCCAACAAGCACCTGCAGGGGCTGGCCCAGGAGGAGGTGAAGCAGCACGCCCAGGAGCTCTGGGCCGCCTACAGGTGAGCCCCGGGCACACGTGGGCAGCCGCTGCCCTGTGGCCCAGGGGAGTGGGCTCAGCCCCTTCCGAGCATCGGCTGTGCCTGGACCCAGGGCGGCAATGGTGCTTCCCCCTGAGGTCTGGGGGGAGAAGGAACCAGGGGGTGGGCTGGTCAGCGTGCAGCTGGGGAGCAGAGGCTGGGGAGATGATGGCCAGGCCCAATCAGGCCCTGGGCTGACCCCTGGCCCCAGGGGAACTCTGACCCCACTGAAGGCTAAGCCTGACCCTGGACTCGGGCCGCCTTTCCAGTCCTGGCTGAGCTGCACCCCGAGAATCGTCACAGAGGGGCCAGGACTCGGCCGGGCAGCCTGTCCTCCCAGGCTCCTCCCCCTGAGGTTTGGGAGGCTGTGTCCCCAGGTCTGGGGTGGAGCCACCGCCCTTGGTGACGGGCGGGCGGGCGGGCGGGTGGGCGCGCTGGTCCTGTGGGAGCTGGCGGCCACACTGCCCCTTCCTCGCTGGCTTGCAGGGGGCTGCTGCAGGTTGCCTTACAGCGCAAGGGCGAGGCCCCGGCGGAAGAGGAAGACGCCGAGACAAGGTGGCTGCCCCAGGCCCCGCCCCCGGGGTCTGTGAGGTCCCCCCCCCCCCCCGGGCCTAGGGAGTCCCCACACCTTGGCTCCCGGGCCCCTCAGGGAAAGGGATGCTTCTGGGGAAGTGTGGGGAGTGAAGGCTAGGACCAAGCGTTGTTCAGAGAGCATTCAAGGGTCAGAAGGACCCATGACCTGTTCCATGAGCCGAGCGATGACCCACACCCTCGGTTCCGGGGGGCGGGCAGTGCCCCAAATACCTCTCTGTCCGAATGTGTTAACCCAGCCCCAGCTCTCAGGTGCGCAGCAACCCAGGTGCCCTCCTTCCTGTACACAGATGGGGAAACTGAGCCCTGGCAGGGGCCGAGTCTGAGGTCACACAGCAAGTTACGTGGGTCATTAAGTCTGTCTCCCCCAGACCCCCGAGATCCAACTGTACGACTGGCCTTCAGACTCCAGGCCTAGAGACGCTGAGCGGAGAGGCCCCTCGTCTGCGTTGCAGGCGGCCTGGGCGTGGGGTTGGCATTGGGGGGCTTCCCCTGGAGCCCCAAGAAGCACGGGACACGAGGCAGGAAGAACTGTCCTGGAGGGGCCGCTGAGGGCTTTGCTGCCAGTCCCTGTCCACTCGGGGCCTCGGTTTGCTTCCAGTGAAATGGGATTAAGTCCTGCCCCACCTGCCGCGCCGGCTCTCGGGCGCACGAGAAGCAGCTGGCAGAGCACAGGCTGGCGGAGGGTTTCCTCGGACGGGAGGAGCTGGAGGCGGGGACGCTGTGGCGGGACCAGGAGCAGGATGGGCTCGTGGGAGGGCAGCTCAAGCAGTGACCAGCACCAGACCCCTCCTGCTGACCCCACCCGTCCCGGTCGCTGTCACTCAGGAAGCTGCAGGTGCACGGACTGGTGCTGCCTCTCATGCTGCCCAGCTTCTACGCGGAGCTCTTCACGCTCTACCTGCTGCTTCACGAGCGGGAGGACAGTCTCTACAGCCAGGGCATCGCCAACCTGAGCCTCTTCCCCGACACCCGGCTTCTGGAGCTCTTGGATGTGCAGCAGTAAGCCTCCCCGGCGGAGGGTACACGCACGTTGTCTCTAGCAGAGACGGCATTGTTGGCCGTGTGTCCAGGTTTAGGGCGAGGGGGGCGGGTCACTGCATGGTGCAGGGACGCAGCGTCTCTCTGTGTGTTGGTCTGTCTCTGGCTCCCCCTGTGGTGACGGGTGTGGCTTCTGCCCCTCAAGGTTTAACCTCTCCGAGCTCAGTCCCCTCACTGTCTCCACGAGGAGCTGGGTCCCCTGCCCAGCAGCTCCCGCAGAGCCCCCTGAGTCCCTCACTGGCTTGGCCTGGGCCTTGAGTGCTCCCCGAATGCTGGCTGTGCCCAGAGTGGCCAGGGCCACTCGGGGTCTACATTGGGGCTGGGCAAGCTCGCCTGCTCCTGGCTCTTGGGAAGGGAGATCCTCAAGGGGAAACCGAGCACCTTCCAGGGGCAGAGCAGGGCCTCCCTCTACCCACAACACCTTTCTCCTCAGCATCCCTCCCTACCACGGATACTCGGAGGGATGAGGGCATGGGCGCTGCTCCCACGCCCGGTCTTTGTCACTCGGGAGAGTGCTCCCCCCAAACCCCGTTTCCCCTCCATCGTGGGGAATATTTCCTGCATCTGACCAGTCACCAGCCCAGAGACCAGGTGCCGCTGGCTTCCCAGGTGTCTCTCCTCCACCCTCCAGCTGCCACGTCACCTTCATGCTGGGGCCAGAGGGAGGTCTACCTTCTCCAGGAATCCTTCCAGCCTCTCCCTGCCCTGGGCTGCACACACGTGCTCTGGGCTGCCTTGTGGGCCCATGTCTGCACGCGGCCCTGCTGGGAACTGCCCTCTGACCGCAGACCCTGCCCCCTCCTCTCAGCAAAGCGTCCTGTTGCATTTCTTAAATTTCAGGCACCTGTGGCCCCTCAAGGACCTCATGCTGACGACCAATCAGGTGAGAGAGCAGGCCTTGTACCTGCCAGGGAGGGGAGGCCTGCACCCTGAGCTTAACCCTACATTCGTGCCAGCTCCCCAGCTTCTGTCTCGGGTTGCTGGTCAGAGGCTGCAGAGGCTGAGGAGGGGCGCAGGGGTGAGGAGGGGACGCCAGGCTTCCGCGGTGGCTCTGACTGCCGTGGCGGTGAGGGTGCAGCTCATGGCCCACAGTGACCAGGCTCGGGCCCAGGCTCCACCTTGTCATGGTTCTGTGGCCGTGGGCCCAGTGCTGAGCTCTGTTCCTCGTCGGCTGCGGGGGAAGCGGGCTGGCCCTCCCCAGGCAGCAGCAGCCTCGGAGAACCTGTTAGAAAAGCAGATTCTCGGGACCCCAGACCTACGGGTCAGAAACGCGGGGAGGATCAGAAATTGGGGTTGTGAGCCACTGACATAGGCCATCAGAACGGCGCAGCCAGCCACCGTGGCTGTTCTATTATCTTCTTTATCCATTTTGATCCTCCCAACCTCCTGCCAACCATTTCCCCATTTTACAGCTGAGTAAGTTGAGGCTCACAGCAGAGCTGTCCCGTGCCCTCAACCCTCTGGGCAGGGCTGTGCTGAAGCCACTGATGGGGATGGGTGGGTGGCCAGGGAGGGGACGAGACAGAGCTGGGGGACTGGGGCCTCACCAGCTGCTCCCCCCGCCCCACAGAGACACTCCCTGGTGTCTGCCACCGAGTGTCTGCAGAAGATCGTGTGAGTCTGGGCCCTGGGCAGGGTGGGGGGAGGCGGGCGTGGGGGGCCCCGTTGGGACTGAACCAGGCCTGGATCTGCAGCACCACGGTGGACCCCCGGGAGAAGCTGGAGGCGCTGGAGAGGACGTACGAAGAGATCGAGGCCACGGTGTCCCAGGTGCTGGGCCAGGAGCACAAGCTGCCCATGGACGACCTGCTGCCGCTGCTCATCTACGTGGTGGTGCGCGCCCGGTGAGCCGCATGCAGGAGCGGTCCCTCCCCCGGCCTCCCCACCCCACCCCCTCCCACCACCCTTCCCACCCCACCCCCTCCCACCCCCCTCCCCACCCCACCCCCTCCCACCCCAGCCCCTCCCACCTCCTCCCCACCCCCACTTCACCCCCTCCCACCTCCTCCCCACCCCCACCCCACCCCCTCCCACCCCCCTTCCCAACACTGAACAGCAGCTGTGAACGTCACTGCTTTTCTTAGTATCTCAGTGCCGACGGGCACACTGGGGCCCAGAGAGAAGCGGGTCCCAGGGCGCCACCCCGGTCCCGTGGGCGTCAGAGCAGAGCAGGGACCTCGCCCAGGTGTCCAGCCTCCCAGGCCCGCTCCTCCCCCAGCCGCGGGACCTGTCCCTGGCGGCCCCTCCTCCCTCTCACTGCGGGTGGTTCTCCAGAATCCAGCACCTGGGAGCCGAGATCCACCTGACCCGGGACATGATGGACCCCAGCCACACGGGCGGCCGGTATGACTTCCTGCTCACGGCCCTCGAGGTGAGGGACAGAGATGCCCTGGCCACTGGCAGACCCCTCCCTGCAGCAGCCGCCACCATGGGAGGGAGCTCACTCCCACAACACATGTGCCTCCACAGAGGGACCCTCACAGAGCCCTGGGCCTGCCCTTGTGAAAAGGGGCTGGGGCAGCCAAGTGCATCCCAGCCCGAGCACCCCAGGGCCCGAGTGTGGTCCAGACTGCAGCCCGGGCACATGGGGGAGGGGGGCCCACTTCCTTGCAGCCTGTGGTGAGGGTCCAGCTGGAGACGGTGGTGCAGGCCCGGGTGGGGGGTGCACCTGGTAACCGCCCGAAACCGTGCAGTGGCTGGGAGTGGGCAGGACAGCAGCCTCCCCCTCCCCTCTCCCTCCAGTCCTGTTACCAGCACATCCAGAGGGACGGCCGACATGCATCGACTGCCCACCTGCCGGGACTCCAGGGAGGCGCGGTCGCTCGGCCTCCGCTGGACCAGGCGTAGGGCTGAGCAGGCCGCGTGGACTCCGTGCAGCGAGCAGAGGGCAGGATGGGCCCTGTAGGTGGTGCTCTTGGAGGAGATGAGTTTCTCTCAGGGAGATGTGCTGCAGCCCCGACTGGGGTGCGGGTGAGGGGTGACAGGTGTGGCCCCAGAGTCGTGGTTTCCCTTCCTCTGCCACGAGACCAGCCTCCAGTGACCTTGACCTGCAGTGGCTCGCAGGCTGGGGGTGAGGAGCCACTGGCTTCCCCTCGCCTGAGCCTTGCTTTCAAGTCCTTAAGCCTCAGTGTTGCCATCTGTAAAATGGACTTGATTGTCTGTAAAGGACCTTTCATCTGTCTTGCTGCTGGAGTCCTTCTGCAAGTCCTGGGCTGTACCTGAGATTCTCACATCACCGTCCGTGTCGTCGGTTTCCCCACTCCTGGGCAGAGGCTCCTGGTGACCCCTCCCGTGACCCTCTGTCTACCAGCCTTTTTCCCACGAGTGGTCTCCTGGGACCTGTCTCCTTTCTGACTCTGCGCCAGGTGAAGATGGGGAGAGGCAGGTTTGTGCAGCCGCCGGGCCTCCCTGCGCCCTACCCTGGACGGAAGCAAGTGGCGGCTCTGAGGAAGCCCAGCCCTCCTCAGCCCAAGGCTGAATCCCCACCGGGAGCCTCGGGCTGGGGAGGTGGCTGGGGGACACCCACAGACAGATGATGCGGGGCAGCCGGCGAGAGACCCAGGCCCCCCTGCACTGCCGCCTACGGAGGAAGGGGGCTCGGCTGTCTAACTGGGGTCACCAAATGCAGGGTCTTGGGCTCTGCTTTTGCCAGAAGCCCCAGTGGCCCCCACGGAGGTCCCTGGAAGGGGGCTGAACTGAGGAAGAGGGAGGCTGCCCAGAGCGCTGTGGGCAGTCAGGCTGACCCAGGACCAGGGCACTGACCAGTGTGCTCGCCCTCTGCCAGCCAGTTCTCCGCCTGGACCAGGGGAGTGGGCAAGCCCTGCACCCCCAGCCCCGCCTGCCGCCCGCTGCCTCCGCCTCCGGGACAGGGCCCTGGAGGAGCTCAGATTCTCCAGGACCCGGAGGGCCTTGCCCAGCACCCGCTGAACTGACCTCTCAGGGCTGCAGGAGAGTCAGACCTCCAACAGAACGTGGGGCGGGCGGGGCCTTGGCATGAGATGGAAACTGACCATGGAGGTCAGCGCCCATTCACTGAGGAGCCGCCTGGAGCCAGTGGGTGGCTGCCTCGTGGTGCCGGGGAGGCTGGTGGAGTAGGTGGCCTGCAGGGAGCCGGTGGTGGCCTCGCTCTGGAGTCGAGTTAGCACCTGGAGTCGCTGGCTCCCAGGGACTCAGGGTCGGGCCCACTGCGCCCTCCATCTTTCCGGTCCCACCTGCCTCCAGGCTGAGGATTCTGTGCGCAGGGACCGTGGGGACGAGGACGAGGTGAAATTCTTCAGAATGGGTCCCAAATGGGACTTCTGGTCCCCGGGCCAGGGAGGGGAGGGGCCCGGGAGAGCTGCTCCGCGACGCCCACGGGCCGCTTTCCGACGGGACCACGGGGCTGCCCGCCCCGCGAGGGCCTGGGTTTGGGCTGAGAAAGACCTGGAGACCCGGGCGGGATGCGGGATGCGGGACGCGCCCCCGTTGCCGCCAGCGCCAGGTTACAAACCGGACAGTGGCGCCCAGGTGGGTGCGCTGAGCGTGTTTGGCCACCAGGGGTCGCCTTTGCAGCGGGTCCGCGTCCCGCAGACCCTGGTCCGTGTGTCCGTCCCCACGCGCGTCATTTTAGAGGCCGGGCTTCCCCTGAGCGGCAGGGCGCTGCACCCACGGCGGGCGGCCCCCCACGCCTGCGCCCGGGGGTGCGTGGTGGTGTCTCCCCACCCAGCCTCTGCTGCTGACGGCCACCACGCAGCTGGGCTCCTCGGCCAGGTCCCCCCTCCAGGTCCCCCCTCCACTGTCCCACCCGGACTCCCCCCTGGGAGCCTGACCTCTACCTGCCCCCGCCACCCCAGGCTCCCGGCGCCCGGCAGGGGACCCAGAGCCCTTTCGGGACCCAGCAGGGACCCAGCAGCCCCTTTGTAACCGGAAGAAGGACTCAGACCAGGGGTTCCCAATGGGGCACACGCCCACAGGGGGGCAACTTGATTTTCAAGGGGAGCAATTCGAGAATGAGTTATAAACAGTGAATTCTTTGCATTTCTCATGGTTCTAGGGGCCTCATGTACAGTGTATAAATATATATGGTGACATATCCCTTCAGGTCTCGTGTTGAAACTTTATTTGCTGTTTTTTCATATCACTTCATATTATTTTTTAAACAGTTTCTTAGTGATTTCTTCCTCGGTACTTCAACTGTCCTTTTGTTCTTTTACTTTCCTCTTTCATGGATGCCATGTTCTTTGGAAGCGTGTGTAGACCAAGTTAATGGCCTTTTAGGCTTCCTCCACATGAGTAGTTCACGTTTTGAGTAAGAATTCTATGTCACGGGGAGGGGCGGGGGGGGGGCATCAGGATTTTAGAGATGCTTAGGTGGGGCGTGGCCAAAACAAGGTTGCGAACTGCTGACCTAGACCAGTGGTGGGCAAACCTCGGCTCTCGAGCCTCATGCGGCTCTTTGGCCCCTTGAGTGTGGCTCTCCCACAAAATACCACGTGTGGGCGCACACGTACATTGCGATTGAAACTTCATGGCCCATGCGCAGAAGTCGGTTTTCGGTCTGGGTATTTTGAAGAAGTGGCGTTAGAAGAAGTGGGGGTGTCGGTCGCATGTGGCTCTCGAGCCTCGGTTTGCCGACCACTGACTTGTGCCTTAGGGTGTTGTCATAGAAACCCCAGAGAGCTGTGCAGACCTCACAATGAGGCCTTTGTTGACTCAAACTACTCGCATCGCCTGGGGCCTCTTCTCTGCAACGGGTCATCCCTTTGGAAAAGGGGGGCGTGAGATGTGCCCCTGGTTGTAGCTGGAGTGACCAGTGACACCACCTGGGCCCCGGCCAACACCAGGGCAGCCTCGGCTCGCTGGCCAGGGCTGCTGCCGGCCAAGCTGGAGTCTGCAGCTGCTGGTACACCTGCCACACCTGGGTTAATCCCTCGGGCTGAGAGAGCGCCACCTGGCTTCCTGAGGCAGAAACCGCTGGTGTGTGATGGGATTTGTTCAGCCGGCTGCATCCAGGCCCCGGCGGACATGGCTGCGGGCCTCACTGCAGATGGGCCTCATCTGTGGCTGCAGGTCCTGGCTGCGCTGGCTGCATTAACCGCGGTGGGAGGCCGCGGAATGACGCTGGTGAATCAAAGGAGTGAATTCTACTTCCTGTGCGAGTCTTTGCAGAGAACAATTCTCTCTTCTCTGTGGGCTTTACTTCCCTCAGTTCTGCATCCTTCCCGCTTTTTTAAAAAATATATATTTTTAATACTTTATTGATTTCAGAGAGGAAGGTGGAGGGAGAGAGAGAAGCATCCATGATGAGAGAGAATCATGGATTGACTGCCTTCTGCACGACCCCTACTGGGGATCGAGCCTGCAACCCGGGCATGTGCCCTGACCGGGAATTAAACCGTGACCTCCTGGTTCATGGGTCGATGCTGAACCACTGAGCCACACGGGCCAGGCCTTCCCTCTCCCTGACTCAAGTCCTTATAAGACGGGCACTGTCCTCCGAGGCAGCCCTTGGGGATGGGAGGGTCATGACCTCGGGCATGGACCACCCACCACCACCACCACTCAGGGTATAAACCTACAATTACGTTTTTGTTTTTATTTGTTATTTTTTTATTTCAGAGAGAGAGAGAGAGAGAAACATCAATGATGAGAGTCATTGATCAGCACGCCCCACACAGGATTGAGCTTGCCACCCAGACATGTACCCTGACCAGGAATACAACTGTGACCTCCTGTTTGTAGGTTGACGCTCAACCACTGAGCCTCGCAGGCCGGGCTGGGCAATTATGTTTATTCAGGGAAAGCTACCAGCAGAGAAGCTGCAGGGCACACCCGGAGGTGGGCTCAGGCCTGGCACGGCCGTGCTGGGCACAGTGGGAAGGTCCAGAAGCGCCACACCCCTGTTGCACCCTTCATTTTAGAGGCCAAACGGAAACACTTGGACAATTATGAAATACTGCCAGCCTCCTGGTCGGGAAGGAGACCCTGATGCCCAGCAGTGACATCAGTCTGGTTCTCGCCCAGCTGGGCAGGCCCTCAGCTACACGAGGAACCAGGCCTCGAGGGACATGGGCTGCCTCGGCCCTGCTGTGAGGGGGGCATTATCTGGGAGTTTCTCATAAAGCAAAGTGCTTGTGCCTTAAGCAAACCCTCTTCATTCATCTGACAGATACGCTCTGAGTCTCACGACCCGTTACAAACGTTGTTCCAGACCCTGGGCTGCCCGGATGCCGTGGCACCAAGGTTTCTGCTCCACGTTCGCCTCAGCCTGGACGTGGGCCTGGTCTTCCTGGCCCGGCCCTGTCTCATCCCACCTTTGCCCATTTCTCTCAAAGCCGGCCTCCACTCAGGAGCTGCTTTATCTTGGAGACCCTTCCATAGATTAGAGACCGTTTCTTCTTTAAAACGGAACTATTTCCCTGGCCGGGTAGCTCCGTTGATTAGAGCGTCGTCCTGATGTGCCAAGGTTGTTGGGTTTGAACCTGGTCAGGACACATACAAAAATCAACGAATTAATGCATAAATAAGCGGAACAACAAATACATCTCTCGCTCCCTCCCTTCCTCCCTCTCTCAAGTCAACAAATGAAAAGAAAGCTGTTTGCTCTTTGTTCAAATTGGATAACTTGTTAACCGTGCAGCTTACTGGTGCTGCTCTCTGCGGCCCCACTGTGTGGCCGAGCTCACCCAGCTGTGGTGGTGGGTTTACTTTGGTTAGTGTATCTTTCTTCTCTTGTCTGTCTTCTTTAATCCTTCACTGTCCCCCCGCCTCCCGCCCCAGGTTCACCCCTGGCCGTGCTGAGCGTGGCACAGAGATTCTTTTTTATTCAAGTCTGCTTAAGGAGAGCATGCGGTCGCTTGCTGGAGCGCTGGTGCAACTGCTTGACAACCTTGTCACTCACATCTGTGTCTGCTGTTCCCCTGTCTGACTTGTGCTGAGGTTTCTCCGCGCTCGGTCGAGTGATTTTGGACTGCACCCCGGGCACTTTGAGTACGAGGTTAGGAGACGCTCTCTTCACACCTATTTCAGCCGGCGGTCCATCCATTCACAATATGAACCCGTGGCCTGGCCCGCGTGTGTGGGCCATGTTGTAGGTGTCAGCTCCTTTGCACAGCCCTGCAGGGCTACGTGGCCTGCTCTGTGGGCTCCCCGAGGCCAAGGTCACCCTGGGCCTCTTCCTCCCATCGCAGTGTGTGCTGTGCTGTCTGGGTCAGTTTTGTACGTGGATGTGTCCGGAACTGGGGACACAGATTTAAGTATTCCCCTTCCACGGACCGAATTGTGTGCTCCCCTCCTCGGCTCCATGTGATGAAGCCCTAACCCTAACGCGAGGACTGGGAGCAGCAGCCGTTGGGAGGGGGTTGGGTTTAGCTGAGGTCCTGAGGGGGGCCCTCGTGCTGGGATTCAGGCCTTGGTAAGAAGAGTCAGACAGCACCCCCACCCCCGCCCCCACCCCGGCCCTGTGAGGACCCCTGAGCAGCCCGCCGACAAGACAAACTGAGCACATGGCATTTGGCCCTGGACTCCTAGCCTCCAGGACAGAGAGCTGCACTCACACTCCTCTCCCCTTCCGCCCCTGCGGACCCCCCGCGTGCCTGAGTGAGGCCTCTCGCTCTCAGGAGGCCTCTGTGGGAGTCCCGGCTGGCCTTCCCACCCGCCCCCCCACGTTTGGGTGGGACAACCCTCCAGAGCCACGGCCATTGTGACGTGCCCCTGGCCCACACCCTCAGTGTCCCTGTGACCTTGAGAAGAGCCACCTCTCGGCCAACAGCCGTGCAGGTTGATTTCTGCAGCTTCAGCTCCTGCTTCCCCCTCTCATTGCAGCTTTGCCCAATGTCTTCCCTCCAAGCCCCCAGGCCCCAGGAGCCTGACTCTCACCTTCCGGGACCTGGGCAACCAGCCTGTTCTTAAGACGCCCCCTCCCCCCGCCAGGCCAGGGCACCCATACCTGCTGGCTGCAGCCCCTCACAGTGGCCTCGACTTTTCTGCCCGCGCTTCTGTGTCCTGGTTGCATGGCCCAGGGCCTGGCTTCCAGGAACCAGCAAACACACGAGGAATCTTCCCTGCACTTCCTGCCTCACTCCCCAGCTTCTAGTTCTTGCAGTTCACCAGGCTGCCTTCGCCTTGGCTGCTGGGCTTCCCGGCCTGCGAGCCCTTCCCTCTCCTCCCTCTGTTCAGTCCTCTCAGCCTCCTCCACCAACAACAATTCCTCTTCTATCAAAACGGCCTCCCATGAACCCAGCTAGCGTTCATAGCTCATTAGTTGGATTGAACCCCAGATTGCGTGAGAGCATAGCAGGTGGCAGAGCTCCGAGCCCTGTGCCCTGTTCTGAGACGTGTGGGACCTGAGCAAGTGCTCCCCAAGGCTTCTGGCCTCCGGGTGGTGCCCAGTGCCCCTTAAAGACTTCCCGGCTCCCCGGGGATGTGGGTGGAAGCACTTCATGGCCCGTTGGGGCATTTAGAGGGCTGGAGCGCCACGCTTGCTGCTGTCAGAAGCGCCCCTGCCCTGTGTCTCCCGGGCACGTGGCCCCGTGTCTCCCGTGCACGTGGCCCCGTGTCTCCCGTGCACGTGGCCCTGTGTACGGAAGGTGTGACCTACGACTGTCCTGCACTTTGCCATGTGCTCTCTCTGCTCCCTTGCTTCGGTTGGAAACTGTTGCCCAGTGCCAGTTTGTACTTTAAGAATCCGTAAAGCCCCGGCTGGCGTGGCTCCCTGGCTGAGTGTCCACCTATGAACCAGGAGGTCACGGTTTGATTCCCAGTCAGAGCACATGCCAGGGTTGTGGGCTCCATCCCCAATGTGGAGGGTGCAGGAGGCAGCTGATCAATGACTCCCATCATTGATGTTTCTATCCCTCTCCCTCTCCCTGCCTCTCTGAATTCAATAAAAGTATATTTTAAAAAAGAAGCAGCAACCCTGTAATGGGTGCCTGAGGGATGTCTGGGGAGGTGGTGACATTTCAAAGTTCAGAATCTACATGGCAGACACTTTGTTGGGGTGGCCAGGCGTCCTTTAGTGGAGCTGATGTAGCGAACCAGTGCAAGCACGGGGAGCTTTTAAATCAGCGTAACAATAACCCACAACCGTCGGACCAACTACGTGGAGCGTTTAAATCAAGGAGTAAGACCAAGACCACCCACACTGGTGATTTCAAGGCAACCGGCTTTTATTAAAACTGCTCCGATCTTATCGAATGGGTCCAGATAATCATGTTTTTCCCCCTGATAATCATGTTTTTGAATAAACCAAAATTAATTTCATATGAAGAAAAAATAGCATTAGATAATTTATTTGCAAACCTTATTTTCACGACTATTTACAATATTTTTATTCCTGCAGATGCATTTTTCTTATAAGAATAAAACAAGAGAAAGGATTACATGAAACTGCTTCCTAAGAGGAAAATGGGGAGCAAAACTACTGTGCAACGTTTCAAGTATGGCCGTGAGATCATCCCTCTAGCGTGCTTAGAACTGAAAATATTTGGACTTCCAAACCAGATGATAATTACATGGAAATGAAGATGTCACATGAGCTTTGGTATCTAATAATCTCATCTGTAGCGCCCTGCAGAGAGGCTTGGCATGGCTGATGACTCCATTGAGCGCTGGGAAGGGTTTGCAGTAAACCCCTCACAGGTTCGGGGTGACGGTGGGGTGAGATCTGGTGGGCATAGCGAAGGGACTCAGCCACGGCCACGCCTCTCCCAGCAGAGCGACCTCAGTGCTCCGTGTCCTCTTGTGTCAAGGAAGCCAGAAGCTCTTGGCCAACGTTTGCCTGCTTTTCACTCTCGTCTGGATTGTTCCTCAGCCTCAGCTTGGTTTCCAGCCTCTGCTTCCATTCTTCTCTGAGCCTGAACAGAGAAACAGAACACACAGAGGGACACGCATCTCCTGGGCTGTTGGTTCAGGTAAAGCTTTCTTCCTTTTTTCCCCTGACCGTGCGTGTGCGTGTGTGTTTCAGGTTGTAAAAGGTATGCAGAGGACTTGCAAATTTAAATATATACGTGTTTTAACTCTTACTTCTGTTCAACGTATCCTAATCTCAATCCTCTAACTTTCCTTTGAAAGTGCAATATCTGTAAAGTAGGGCGGGCAGGGCGGGGACCCTGTCAATCTAGAATTGTTTACCCAGCAAGGCTAGCTTTCACATACAGAGGTTTTAAGATGTGCAGACACTGCGAGGACTCCTTCCTGTCGGGCTGCCACTGCCCATGTTAAAGGCCATTCCTCACGCAGAAGGAAGTAGGGATCACATGGAATAACAGCACCGGAAAAGGCAGCTGTGTGGATGCATATTGACAACTTTTCTTCCTGTTTAAACCTCTTTAAAAGATCGTCAGTGGTTGAAAGCAACACTGTTCATTGTGTGACGTGGGTCTATAACATATGGAAGTGACAATGTACTTGTGTCCAATGGCACGGCGGCCAGGAGGGGAAATGGCACGGTCTCACTGTGAGGCTTCTACACGCTGAAGGAAAGGTGTGTGATAAGTTCAGGATGCATGTGTAAATCCTAAAGCAACTACTAAGATCACACAGAGATATAGTTAAAAGTCAACAGAGGAGATGACGTGGAATCATAAAAAATATTTAATTAATCCAAAGGAAGGCAGAAAAAGAATAAATAACAAACGAGGGAAATAGAAAACAAATAGCAAGATGGTAAATTTAAACCCAATCGAGCCAATTGATGTTCATGATGTAAACAATCCAATTACAGTGCAGATATTGTCACCTGGGATAAAAAAGCAGTATCCAAATATATGCTCCCAAATTGAGTGTAATCCTCATGCACTAGAACCAGTGACAGAGAGGAGAGATAAAAGAGTATACTTAGGGTTAATGTATACGAATTTTAAAACTCTAGGTGGTGGCAGCAACGTATGCATGGAAAATTAAAATAATTTCATCCTCTGAGATGCCCATCTGGCATTCTTCTGGGAAAGTCAATTTTGCATAAAGAAACAGACACACAAGGACGCTGATGCGTGTCAATGTATGTTGGGGTTGTAGGCTTTTGACCCTGGGGAGGTTGTGCCTGGGGAAGGGGTACGTGGGAACTCTCTACTTTCTGCTCATTTTGCTGTGAACTTGCTCTAAAAAATGGTCCATTAAAAAAAATACATACTTTCTCAGCGCACTTCTTCCCAGGCGACGCTCCTCCGATTCTCGGTAGAAGGTCTGTTTGCCGATTTCCCTTTCCCAGAAGTGTTTGAGCTCGTGACAGGTGTTCCGGCAGAAGACCTCCCGGCGGACGTACTGATTGTTCATCCCCTGAAAGAGACAACATCAGCCGAACCCTCGTCGCACACGCTCCCTGGGACTCTTGAGGGTGCTGACTTCGTTTACCTGAGGGAGACCCTGGCCAGGGACAGACCCTCAGCATCGGGAACAGCAGCAGTCACAGGTGTGAGAGCAGAAGCTCCCTGTGGGCCTGGCAGGTCACAGGCACCCGGCACATACCTCTGAGAAGGCTTAAAAGGGCTAATTCCAATGTAACCCTGATATTCGGGGCTAGTGATCTGAATCCAAGCCAGCAAGCTCAGTGTACATTCCTGATAACCTATAATTAAGTCCCTATCTCCTTCCCAGATACTGGTCTTGCAGAACCTGTTACTGTGGACCGTGCACTGCCCAAAGGGAGGGTTATTAACATTGGTGCCAGGCCAGACCATCAGATACAGCCTGGAGACCCCCAACACCCGGGGGCCTTCTTGCAAGGCCCTCAAAAAGGACCGGAAGCATGATCCATGTTTGTGGGACAAAGATCACAGGGAGGGAGATATAAAGGAAAGCCCCATGCGTGTTCCTTGACTCAGATTTGGAAGGCTGTTCCCGGAGTCCGCCGGCGTATTAAACGGTGTCCCTCCTTTTTTTCTCAGAAGCATCTTGGTTTTCTTTGGTCTTCTGCATCACCTCTGTCCTTCCTCCCTCCTCACAGAAGCATGGCTCCCCGGCTTTTCACGGACAGCGGTGTGCAGGCAGTGTGTGCATTCACGCCTCACAACACCTGTGAGTGGACACCACCTTCCCCATTTGTAGGGGGACGTCTGAAGGGTTGCAGCACTTGCGTGTGGTCCCGCAGCCATCGCCGGCAGGAGGCAGACTGCAGACCTGGGGATGTTCTCTAGCCCTTTACTCCAGGGTTTGCCACAGAAGACGGTCCCAGCGTCTGACGCACCAGAGCAAGCACTGTGGAGTGCGTGCATGTGCGTGTGCGTGTGCGTAATGGCTCACGTCAGACACTCAGAGTCCTCAGTTCTACAGGAAGAAACTGCCCACCGCCCCGACCTGGAGGGTGAGGGAAAGGGCCAGAGGCTACTGTCCAGGGAGCGGCAGTGCCCAGGCTGGGAGCGGCGAGGATAAGGCACAGCGGATGGGTTCACAATATTCTGGGGGTGTCAACTCAGGTGGTGAGTGAAGGTGACGGTATCAGGGGAGCCTCCAGCGGCTGTGCCTGTGCACAGAAGGGAAACACCAGAGCAGGCCCGTGGGGAGCAGGCCTGTGGGGAGCAGGCCCGTGGGGAGCAGGCCCTGGGGAGCAGGCCGGGCAGGTTGAGGTGCTGATCCAAGGGCAAGACTTTGGAAAGGGTACCGAGGCATTGAGGCCGGGGCTCAGCATGAAGGTCTGGACACAGCTCTCTCAGACACTGGGCCGTGGGGCCGGTGGAAGGGGAGGGGCTTGAAGCCAGATGTTTACTCCAGACCCGTTTGTGCGTTGATCCGACGTGCCTTCCGCTGGTCAATCAGTTCTCCGGGCCTCCGCACTGAACAAATGTCTTTGAAGATCAGGTTTAACAGGGAGTAAGCTGGACACACACTGGTCACAGGCACTGGGATCTCCTGTGACAGGAGCTGGGGTGGGGTCAGTGGGGGGCACAAGGAGAGTCACCGGACATGGTCTGAGGGGAAGGGACATGCCGATGGGTGGGTGGGAGCACCGGGTGCGGGAGCCAAGGCCTGCGGGATGGTCCGTGGAAGCAGAGACACTGAAGCAGACGGGGGTGCCTGGGTGGGGGAGGGGACTCTAGGTTATGACTTGTTTCTGGTGGTGGTTGCACGGCTGCATGCAATTGCCAACACTTATCCACGGGCGGATTTTATGACACATGAGCTGCGCCTCAGGAGCAGGAGTGCCTCTGTGTCTGGACCAGAGTCATCGAAGCTCCCGGCTCTAAGCTCCTGGGAGGCCTGTCGGGATCTCAGGGTGAGGGGCCCTCAGCCTGTCCTTCACGTGGTCTCTGAGCACGCGTTTCGGTTCCCTGGCTCTGACACGAGGGCACGCTCCACCTTGCAGAAACGTGAGGGGGACCAAGAGCTGGAGAGCCCTCTGGAAACGCCGGGGATCGTCCTTGGGAACACATGGCTCTGCTCCTCTGTGTCCTTGGACAGGAATCCCGCCCCCAGATCCACGTCCACGAGAGAACTGGTGCTGCTTCCCGCCCGCCAGCACCCGCGCGGGAGGCCGTGGCGACAAGGACCACCGTGAACGGCACAAAACTGAGCTTTGCTTAAAGACCAGCAGCGTGCGACGCCTGCCCACCGACCCCGGTGAACAAGGCGTGGAGCTTGTACCACCTCGGAGGCCTCGGGCGGCACGAGCGCCCACAGCGTTCGGTGAACCAGCTGCTCCCGAGGCCCACTGTCCGCGGTGAGTCCTCAGCTCGCCGTGCCAGCCGTTCAGTTTCCACGTCTCGGCTACTTCGAGTATGAAACCCCACATGCGGAAGAAGAAAGGTGTTTTTTTCAATCCTCACCCGAGGATATTTTTCTCATTGAATTTTTTTTTTTTTTTTTTAGAGAGTGGAAGGGAGGAAGCAGAGGGGGAGAGAGAGAAACCTCGATGTGAGAGAGACACCTGGATTGGTTGCCTCTTGCGTGTGCCCACCGGGTCTGGGAACTGAACCTGAGGTATATGCTCTTGACTGGGAAGAGAGCCTATGACCCTTCAGTCTGAGGGCCGACACTAACCACTGAGCAACCGGCCAGGGCAAAGGTGTTCGTTTTTAAAGAATTCTGGTTTATACAGCTCACTCTTGAGACTCTTGGCTAGAGTCGTTCTTCTGCCAGCTGACCGTGCATGCCGCCATGTTTCCTGTTTACCGACACCTTTCAAGAGCAACTATTTTGTGAGTATTTTTCACAACATTCTAAAAGGCTTCATAAGGATTACAGCTTGAAGTAGAATAGAGGGTTCCAGTTCCAGATAAAGGGAGGGAGGACGGGCCGCCCTGTCTCAGCCCAGGGTGAAGGTGTATTGAAAGTCAGAATTCCAATGACTGGTGAATGAAGCTATTTTTTATTTTTGAGAGAAACATCGATGTGAAAGAGAAATTTCGATCGGCTGCCTCCCATCTGTGCCCTGACCGGGAAATCGAACCCACAACCTTTCGATGTGCAGGAGGATGCTGAACCAACTGGCCACCCGGCCAGAGCCAGATTCTCTGATTTTATTCTGGTCTCTCCAGTTTAGCCTGAAGGCAGCCCACAAGTGGGCACTGGCTAAGGAGAGCACCCAGAAGCCCTCTGATTCTAGCACAGTGGTCGGCAAACCGCGGCTCTCGAGCCACATGCGGCTCTTTGGCCCCTTGAGTGTGGCTCTTCCACAAAATACCACGGCCTGGGCGAGTCTATTTTGAAGAAGTGGCGTTAGAAGAAGTTTAAGTTTAAAAAATTTGGCTCTCAAAAGAAATTTCAACCGTTGTGCTGTTGATATTTGGCTCTGTTGACTAATGAGTTTGCCAGCCACTGGGCTAGGAGGAGAGGAGACTCTCGTGCTCAGAGATGAGGGAAATCACTTGTTTTTCTTTTCTCCCTCGTCTCGGGTCCCAGGAAATTTCAAGGTGAGGGAGGCCTGGCAGCAACAATGGAAGTGAGGGATCGGCAGGGCCTGCAGACAGCATCCCGGGCCCCAGCAGGAGGAGCTGTGGTCCCACCCTGCGGAGAGGACCCTCCCTGCCTTCTCCCTCTCAGTCCTCTGGGCATTTGACCCCAGACAGGAGGGCAGCCCCGGGAAGTGCCCGGCAGAACAGGGAGCTGCAGCCCGGGTTTCTGGCCAAAGGGATGAAAAGGGCGAGTCCAGGGAATTGGAAATCACTGGGGAGACCACAGAGGTGGGCGGACCTCAGGAGCGACTCCTTACAAATTGCTGCCGAGTGCCTGGCTGGCCTGGGGGCTGCACAGTGCGGTTCTGATCCGGACAGTGACAGTGGAGAGAGAATCATAGCAGATGGAGGGAACCTGACACACCCTCAGCCACGTAGACTGAAGGGTAACTGATGGGTCTCTCCAACTCACGGCAGAATACAGATCCCTTCCAAGTGCACGTGAAGGAAACCACAAAGAAATTCCTAGAACTAAGTGAGTTTAGCAAAGATGCAGGATATGAGATCAACACACAAAGTTAATATATGCCAGTGAGCAATTGGAAACTGAAATTAAAAACACACCACTATCACCCAGCGGTGTGGCCCCTGGTTGAGCGTGGAGCTATGAACCAGGAAGTCACGGTTCAATTCCCAGCAGGGCACATGCCTGGGTTACAGGTTTGATCCCCAGTGTGGGGTGTGCAGGAGGCAGCCGATCAATGATTCTCATTACTGATGTTTCTATCTCTCCCTCTCCCTTCCTCTCTGAAATCAGTAAATATATATGTATGTATAGAAAACCCACTACCATATACAATAACTTCTCAAGTGAAATAGTTAGCTATAAATATAACAAAACAAGTATAAAATATCCTGAAAACTGCAAAATGCTGATGAGTAAAATGAAAGACAACATCAGCAAATGGAGCAACATATCCTGTTAATGGATTGGAAGACTCGGCATAGCAGAGATATTAGTTCTCCCAAAATTAATCTATAGATTTATTGAAACTCTAATTAAAACCCAAAGTGGATCTTTTATAGATAGAGGCAAGCTGATTCTCAACAAATGGTCTCAACAAATGGTGTTGTGACAACAGGATACCAATATGCAAAAAATAAAAATAAGAACCTGACATAAACCCTCACCTTATACAAAAATTAACTCAAAATGGATCTAATATAAATGTAAAACTTTCAGGAGAACACTATAGGAGAAATTTTTTTGTGGCTTGGGGGTTAGACAGAGTTCTTAGAAATGACAGCAAAAGCACAATTCATGAAAACAATTTAATAAATTGGGCTTCATCAAAATGAAGTCTGCTTTGCAAACGACACTGTTAAGGGAATGAAAGACAAGATACAAGCTAACGAAAAATATTTGCCAATAACATATGACAAAGGACTTGTATCCGGAATCAATAAAGAACTCTCAAAACTCAACAATATGAAAGCAAACAACCCAATTAAATGGTGGGCAAAACACTTTAACAGACATTTCATCAAAGAGGACACAAAGATATCGAATAGCATTGAGAGATGTGCATCATTAGTCACCAGGGAAACACAAAACCGTGTACAGAGACCACTTCACCCTATAAGAAGGGCCAAGATAAAAAATGGGGACATCAGGTGGTAGAGAGGATGGTGAGCACTTGGAACTCTCACAGGTTGATCCTGGGAATGCAACATGGTACAGGTATTATTCCAGAAAATGGGCAGTTCCTCACAAGTTAAACGTATACCCCCCCATATGACCCAGCCATCCCACTCTTAGGTATGTCGCCTAGAGCCATGGTCGGCAAACTGCGGCTCGAGAGTCACATGCGGCTCTTTGGCCCCTTGAGTGTGGCTCTTCCACAAAATACCACGGCCTGGGCGAGTGTATTTTGAAGAAGTGGCGTTAGAAGAAGTTTAAGCTTAAAAAATTTGGCTCTCAAAAGAAATGTCAATCGTTGTACTGTTGATATTTGGCTCTGTTGACTAATGAGTTTGTCGACCACTGAATGCAAAAACCTCTATACCTGTACACAGTTCTGTTTGTGATTGCCAACAAATAGAAACAACCTAACGTCCTTCAGGGAGGGAAAGGGTAAACACCTGTCAAACATCCATACAATGGAATGCTGTGCAGCAATAAGAAAGAACAAACTACTGACGCTCAATAACGTGGATGGATCCAGAAGTTATACCGAGGGGAAGCAGCGATTGGAAACTAAAATAGGTTATGTGTTATCTATGATCCCATTTGTGTGACAGCCATGGAAAGACCGACTGTGAGAACTGCCTGGGTGAGGAGGAGAGTTTAACTACAAAGGCACAGCACCAGGGGCCTGTGGCCTTGCTGGGTGTGCTGATTGGTGGTGGCTCCACGGAGCTGTAGGTGTTTTAAATTCATGGACCTGAGCACACACACAGCCTCCCTTTCACCATATGTCCCACACTTGGTCATCTTCTTAGGCCTCGTCTGCGTGAAGCCCACTGTGGGTGAGCGTCCCTCTCTGAAGTCCCTGAGGCACTGGTTTGGGGGAGTTAGCACCTTTCTCTCAAAATGCACTCCCTGTCTTTGCTCACAGTGTTAAGCGAACACTGGCACTGAGTTTAGCTTGTTTCAAATGCATCATCTAAACATATAATTAGATACGAAAAGCCCCATGGGGATGTCTAAGTCATATCCAAGCAGATGCAAGGTGAGGGTTCAGAAGGGAAGGTGAATTTTAGAGGCTGACAGACAGCTTTACAAGGAGTAGATGCACTTCACTCCCAAGAAGTGCACGGTGAATTCCTTCCCCGGCACTCAAGTGCGCACCCTTTACCTTTGAGATGAATCTGCCGAGGTCCGGATGGTGTAAAGGAGGGCGGGAAGCACAGCGCAGCTCCTGGGCTCCGGAGGCCTCGCCTGGTCCGGGGACCGCAGGGTCCCCGCCCTTTATATGCTCGGCGGGAGGAGCTGCAGAAATGCCTCCGTGGAATCACCGAGGTCTCATTCCAGGGACATGGTGGCCTCCTACCTGGTGAAAAATAGCCCCCAGGCCCTGCTCTCCTCCCGCCCAGGGGCAGGAGAGCGCTGCTCTGGCAGAACCTGCGGGGACCATGACTTGGCTGGAACCGGTTATTGTTCAGAACATGCTCGGGATTATCCGTGAGCACGAACCTGCTGGGCCCGGGCAAAGCCGCCCTCCACCCTGGGGTAAAGGAGCCTCGGATGGTGTGACAAGTCACACTTTGGAGTCACTTTACAGGATGACTCAGAGAGGCCTGCTGTCCTCTGGAGCCGCTAATCCGCATGGAGGGTGGTGAAGGCACTTCACAGCCTGCTCCCCCTGCACCCCCTTGTCCCCCAGCCCCGCAGGATCTGGCCGTGGTGACATCTCCCAGGGAACAGTCACCAAACCAAGGACTTCTCAGCTGAGGGTGACGGCTTCTCTGTCCTTGGGCCACATCTGGAAGAGCCCTTTGTCAGACACCAGGCTGTCTCCCTGCTGGTCCTGGCTCCTAAGTGTGGATGCTCAGACCTCAGTGACCATGCCTGGGGCAGTGAAGCAGGTGGAGCGGCTGCTTTTGAACCTGTGGGGTATTTTAACCCTTTGCACTCGCTTGCTTTTTTCTAGATTCCTTTATTCTAATGCTAACACACTCGACATCCGAGTGCAAAAGGTTAAGAAGTCTTTCCTCTCCGAACGTGAATGGCTAATGCAGCAGCAGAGCCAGATCGTGCAGTTGAGGGTGTTTTTAAAAAAAATCCATTAAATTTTTTAATTTATTGATTTTAGAGAGAGAGGAAGTGGCGGGGGGGCGGGGGCGGGATTGATTTGTTCCACTTATTTATTGGTTCATTGGTTATTTCTTGTATGTGCCCTGACTGGGGATCGAACCTGCAACCTTGGCATATTGGAACGATGCTCTAATGAACTGAGCTACTCAGCCAGGGCCTGAGGGCTTTTTCATAGGGGAGAAGAGGAGTAGATTTGGGGCCACTCCTGGGGGGGGGGGCGGGGGAGAGAGAGAGAGACATCCATGTGAGAGCAAAACTTCAATCAGCTGCCTCACCTCCTGCACGCCTCCTACCTGGGATTGAGCCCACAACCCTGGGAATGTGCCCTGACCAGGAATCAAACCAGCAACCTTTCAGTGCTCAAGACGATGCCCAACCAACTAAGTCACCTGGGGCAGGGCTGGGTGTGGCTTTAACTCTGGGCAAACCTGTGCTCAGGTGGGGTCCCTCTGGGTGGCCTGCAGGGATCGGGCCAAAACCCGCAGTCCAACACCGCCTGCAGCTCCTACCTGCTGCTCCCGCTCATCCCGGCCCCACTGTGCCTGCCGCGGGCTCATGCCCAATCAGTCCCGATCGGGAGAGGCTCGTGCTGCCACAGCTGTGCTCACCAGCCATGAGCCCTGTGTCTGGTGCCCTCCCAAGGGGAGTGGCCTGCGGGATCGGGCTGAAACCGGCTCTCCAACATCCCCCAAGGAGTCCCGGATTGAGAGAGGGCGCAGGCCAGGCTGAGAGACCCCACTGGTGCACAATAGGGCCGGGGAGGGAACCGCGGGAGGGCTCCAGGGCACATCCGGCCCATCTTGCTCAGTCCTGATCGGCCAGACCCCAGCAGCAAGCTAACCTACTGGTTGGAGCATCTGCCCCCTGATGGTCAGTGCACATCATAGTGACTGGTCAACCAGTTGATTGTCTGCCCCCCTGGTGGTCAGTGCATGTCATAGCGAGCAGTTGAGCAGCCTTAGCATATCATTAGCATATTACGCTTTGATTGCTTTTTCTGCCGTTTGGTCTATTTGCATATTACCCTTTTATTATAGAGGATTATTATATAGGACTAAAGGCCCAGTGCACAGATTTGTGCACCAGTGGGGTCCCTCAGCCTGGCCTGCGTCCTCTCAGATCGGGACAAAACCGCAGTCTGACAAAACTGGCAGTCTGACATCCCCTGAGGGATGTAGTAGTGTGAGAAGCAGCAGGCGGCCAGGGAAGAGTCCGTGTCACTCTGCTCATCATGGCCCCCCTGCGCCTTCCACCACTCAGTAAGCTCGCTGAGGGGTGCTCCCTCTGTGGGAGCACACTTACCACCAGGGGCAGCTCCTGCACTGAGCGTCTGTCCCCTGGTGGTCAGTGCACATCATAGCAACCAGTTGACTGGTTGTTGGTTTGATCGCTTTGGCTTTTATATATATACTAGAGGCCCAGTGCATGATTGAATCATGCACGTGTAGGGTCCCCTACATGCTTTCGCTTTCGATCACGGGGAGCTGGGTGCCTGTCCGCTGGTGCACCAGGCGCTGGAGGCTTCTGAAAGGCCTGCTGCCTGAGCGGACAGGCACTCAGCTCCCCCGCTTTTGATGGTCTGCGCAGTGGGACATCAGCTCGCTGCCCCAGAGGCCCCTTCTGTGCCGCAGCACAGCCATGGCGCAGACGCTGAGCTCGTGCCGCTGCTGGCGACGCAGCTCAGCTTCCCGCTGGCCCAATCAGCTACCCCGGCCACCCCGAGTCCCGCCCCCCCGCGCCTCCTGGCCAATCATGGGCATAGCGAAGGTACGGTCAATTTGCATATTTGTCTATTATTAGGTAGGATATAGATTTACTTACTTACTAGGGGCCCGGTACATGGATTTGTGCACTGGTGGGGTCCCTCTGCCTGGCCTGCAGGTTGTGAGAGGGCACAGGCCAGGCGGAGGAACCCCACCAGTGCATGATTGGGGCGGGGAGGGACTGCAGGAGGGCTCCAGGGTGTGTTGGGCCCATCTCACCCAGTCCCAATTGGCTGGACCCCAGCAGCAAGCTAACCTACCAGTTGGAGCGTCTGCCCCCTGGTGGTCAGTGCACATCATAGCGACTGGTCGAATGGTCTAATGAACAGACACTTAGTATATTAGGCTTTTATTATATAGGATTTTGCTGCAAAGAGCTTTATTGTTTCATTTGGTCCAATGCATGGGAGAGGGCTTCAGGGTGGTTAAAAGGATGGCTAGTAGTTTCGGGGAGAGGCTCAGGCAAAAGCCAGACACCAGGGGATGCAGAGGGGTCCCACAAAGGCCTCTGGGCTCCCAAGGCTCCTGGTCATGCTTGAGGGTGAGCCTTTCGAAGAGACACTCGCCCAGCTCAGCCTGGAGGCCGGAGCCTGCGGATGTAGGCAGATGATTGCCCATCTTCTTGATGAATTTCACCTGCTCATCCAGGAAGTGGCTCTCCAGGACGTCACAGAGCTGAGGGTCTGCACAGGTAGGACCAGGGCCTACCTGCAGCTCCAAAAGGGCCTGATTCAGGTTCCTCTCCAAGGCCAGGGCGGCTTCCATGGCGTCCTGAGTTTTGCCCACTCATCCTGGGGAGGCTCCAGCACGTCCTGGAAGAGAATGCGGCCACTGTGCTTGTTTTGCAGCTTTAAGAGACTGTCAGCACGCTATTGCTTCTTCTCCGCCAACTCGCGAAAGAAGTGGCCCTTGCCCTCGAGAGCCACACCATCACGGTCGAAATAGAAGCCCAGAGAGAGGTAGGTGTGGGAGGCCCGCAGGTGCAGGCTGGCCAGGTGGTTGACGGCAGCCTCCACCTCGGTGGAATAATTCTGACGAATTTGGGAGCTCGTGGTTGAAATATGGTAGCAACCATACTTAGGTAAAAACTGCTGTTTAAATTTTAACCCTGCTATTCTGGCTTCTGCACTCACTTACTTGCTTAAACAATAGGGTAGTTACCTCAGCTCCAGATTGAGACCTGGAAACTCACATTAATCCATACCACATCACAAAGGTCATTTTCCTGAGCCTGTGGACCAGAACCACAGGAGATGGATTCCCACTGACTCAGTGGCTCCAGGAGCTGACTACCTTTAGAGATTATTAACCCTGCTCAGTTCTGGTTTTGTACAATCTGCTTTCGCAAGATAGATCCACATTCCAATGTATTTAGAATTTAGAACAAAGGGAAATTCTTGTGGTTTAGACCTTTAAAAGGACTGCCTACACCTAGGATGGCGCGGTCGTGAGGGTGGCCACCTGCGTGTGGTGCCCTCGCGGCCGTCCTGGCCAGTTCAATAAATCCTTGCCTGCTTTTTTTAATCAATTAGCAGCCTCCGGTGGTCTTATTTTTGACTCCAGGGTTCGACCCACAACAGTGGTTGTTCAGCAATGAGGAGTTAATGCAGAAAAGGCCCCGTGTGTTGGCTGGTCTCGGAGGTGGTTCTGAAGGGGGTGGTTGCATAAGATGGAGGAGAGTGACCGGAGCTGGAAGAAGGGGCGCCCCTGGGTCTGTTCCGTCCAAACACTGTTGAAGCAAGAGACGGATCCGGGACCTCCGAGGGCACTGCCTGTTGGACACATTTCAGTGTGCAGAGTGCTTTCAATTATATTATCTAATGAGTTATCAAGGAGGATAAGGAAAAGGGAGAAGAAGTGCGACAAATAGGACAGAAGACATAAGACAGTGTGGGAAGTCCCCTGTCGATAAGGCTGCTGCTGTTGAGGAGTGATCCGTGAAGGTCTGTAGTATTCAGGCCCCTGAGTGCCCGGCAGCCCGGGCAGAGGCGGGATAGGACTTGACAGACAGAATGGCTGACTCACAGGCCTGGTTCCTCAGCAGCTCAGATCTCTGTCCACTGCAGACCCCAACTCAGAGCTGGGAGCTGGGCCTCCCCAAAAAGCCGTCCTCGGCAAACGTGGCCAGAGCCCCCCCCCCCCCCCCCCCCGAGGCTCTGGGGCCCTCATGGGGCAGGAGCCTGGATCCCGTGTGATGCACGCATCTGTAGGGAATTAGAAGTCTGTTCCCCTGGCCATTTGTCTTCAAGGACCTTGTATAAATCATGCTTGGTAACAGATAAGATTGCGAAATTGGGGCCTGGGCTTGTGTGTCCCTCCTGACCGTCTGTAAGCCGTTCCTGCTTGGTGGGCCGCCCTGGATCACACCAGCGTTTGCACCGGAGTCTGCCCTGTCATCTCTAAAGAAAAATGAGGACGGGGCAGAGTCGCTGGCAGAGACACGGAGAAGAGTATTTTGGGCCGTCCTCTTTTGGGGTCTTTCCAGACACTAAGACCGAGGCGGCTGAGTCCAGTGACGCCGGGCCAAGCACGGCCTTCCATTTCAAGGGTAGCACTCTGGCCGGGCTTCACGGAGCAGGGATCAGGCTGAGTGACAACGTGACGGGGCTCCTCCTCCACTCGCCACCAGAACCCGTGAGCGAGAACGTGGGTGCAGGTGGGGCACGTGTTCCTCATGTGACCCCCAGGTGGCCAGAAGCCAGAATAACTGCTGAAACTCACATCCACACACCCAGCCCAGCCCAGCCCAGGGAAACCTGGCCAACCGCATTGGGCAGGTCTGATGTGGCTGGGACCATGTGCCGGACTCAGTCCAGCAGGACCCTGACACTCTCATGCCATCCTCACAAGGATCCTTCAGACATGGTGTTGATATCATCCCCCATGCAGGGACAGGGACAGTGAGGTCTAGAGAGCCCCTGGGTTTTCTCTGCACTGAGCCCCACAATTATGAAGTATGGTAGCAACCATACTTAGGTAAAAACTGCTGTTTGAATTTTAACCCTGCTATTCTGGCTTCTGTACACACTTGCTTGCTTGGACAATAGGGTGGTTACCTCAGCTTCCAGACTGAGACCTGGAGACACAGAGGTAATTTTCCTGTGCCTGTGGACCAGGACTACAGGAGATTGATTCCCACTGACTCAGTAGCTCCAGGAGTAGAAACTGTAGATAACCTTTAGAGATTACTGACTCCGCTTGGGTCTGCTTCTGTAAAAACCTGCTTTCCCAAGATAGGGCCACATTCCAATGTCCAGCAGGGGCTGGGAACCCCCCTGCAGGCTGTTCCCAGCCTTTAGAATTTAGAACAAAGGAAAATTTTTGTGGTTTGGACCTTTAAAAGGACTGCCTACACCTGGGACAGCGCGGTCATGAGGGTGGCCATCTGCGTGTGGTGCCCTCTCGGCCGTCCTGGCCAGTTCAATAAATCCTTGCCTGTTTTTTTCAATCTATCAGCAGCCTCCGGTGGCCTTATTTTTGACTCCAGGGTTCGACCCCACAACAAATTACTCAGTGGTTTGTCTCGTTAAGATTTCCATACAGCCTGGCCGGTGTGGCTCAGTGGTTGAGTGTTAACCTATGAACCTGGAGGTCACGGTTCGATTCCCGGTCAGGGCACTTGCCTGGGTTTTAGGCTCAATCCCCCAGTATGGGGCGTGCAGGAGGCAGCCAATCAGTGATTCTCTCTCATTGATGTTTCTCCCTCTCCCTCCCTCTTCCTTCCTCTCTGAAATCAATTTTAAAAATGTTTTAAAGGAAGGTTTCCATACCAGGCAGTGCAGACGGTAAGTTCTAGTCCAGTCTCCACCGTCTGGCCCTGGGGACCGAACGTCTCCTTGGCAGCATGCCTGGCTCTATACTTGTGACGGCACAAATGTTACTCATGGCACTTTCCTCGTAAAGGCCACTGTTCTGTGCAGGGAAGCTGAGACGTGATAGGCAATTTACCAAGGATCTGCTGCAATGCCAGGCACTCCCGCCCTCCCTCCTCTCGCAGGTCCCGTGGGCCAGGCTCCCGAGGGCCCCTGTGGGTGGAAGCAGCCGCTCGGGCACCACCTGGTCACTCTGCTCAGACGCAGCAGAGGCCAGGCTGCTCCGCTCCCCAGGCCCAGCTGAGGGGGGTGGGGGGGGGATGCCTTCATCAGGGCTCGCCTGGGCGTGGCCCGGGCCTGTCAGTGTGTGCTGAACAGACGTGCCGCCAGCCGCCAGGGAGGTGGACCTGGTGAGGATGCCTATGGAACTGGGCTCATCTGGGAAGGTGAATTTACACAGACATTCAACATAAGGAATAGTGTGCAGCTCAGAAGGGCTGAGTTGCTTAGGAGACGTGTTATTTACATCAGCAGATGGCGCTGGCCAGGTCTGCAGGGAAGCTCTCGACTCCTGGAGGCGCCAGACGCTGTGGGGCCCTTTGGTAAATGGCACTATTCTTCCTTTCATCATCTTCCCTGTCGGGATGTGGGCAGGGTCCTAAGTGCTAATTGTCTTATAACACAGAGCTGCTAATGAGGAAGATAAGGAACCTCCCAGCCTGCAGTCCTCACCCCTTCCCCCGCCACTCTCCCTTCCCACATTCACCTCCCCTCTCCCCCGCCCCATCCCGCACCCAGAGAGCAGTTCCAGGGTCCCCAGTGATTGGCTGGGGGTCCTCACATTCCAGTGGGGGAGGCAGGTATGGAAACAGATCAGTGATGGAGTGTTACAGGATCTGAGACCTGTGGGGGAGTTCAGCCCTACCTCCAATGCTGGTAGGGTGAGGGTGGGGGACAGTGGGAGGGGGAGTGCAGGTCACAAAGGACATGTGCTCTGTGACTCCACCTCCTTGAGGTACCTGGATAGTCAGGTTCATGGACACAGGAAATAGAGTGGGGGTGCTAGGGGCTGCAGGAGGGGAGGCGGGGAGAGACTGTTTAATGGGTAGTTTCAGTTTGGAAGATGAAAAAGTTCTAGAGATGGTTGTGGTGGTGGTGGTGGGGGGTGGTTACCCAATAACGTTAGTGCACTTAATGCCAATGAGCTTTATCATTTTATTTTTAAAAATATTTTTATTGATTTCAGAGGGGGAGGGAGAGAGATAGAAACATCAATGATGAGAGAGAATCATTGATTGGCTGCCTCCTGCAACCCGGGCACGTACCCTTGACTGTAATTGAACCCAGTACCCTTCAATCTGCAGGCTGATGCTCTATCCCTTGAGCCAAACCAGCTAGGGCGCCATTGAAATTTAGACTTAAAAAAATGGTTGAGCCCTAGCTGGTTTGGCTCAGTGGATAGAGCATCGGCCTTCGGACTGAAGGGTCCCCGGTTCGATTCCAGCCAAGGGTACATGCCTGGGTTGCGGGCTCGATCCCCAGCAGAGGGCGTGCAGGAGGCAACCGATTGGTGATTCTCTCATCATTGATGTTTCTATCTCTCTCTCCCTCTCCCTTCCTCTCTGAAATCAATAAAGAAATATATATATTTTTAAAAATGGTTGAAATGGTGAGTTTTACATTATGTGTATTTTACAATAAAAACGGAGTCGATGTGAAGAGAAAATTAAATACAGATGATGTCGCCCAACAAGATGGTATGTGAATGCCAAGGTTGGAAACACTGTCCCCGCCTCGCCCAGTGGCGACGGGGTCTTTGCATGCAGACGAGATGCCTTCTCTCAGTAACCCAAAGTTTATTTTTAATTTTCCATTTCTGGGAAAAAGAATGTTTTAAAACCTCTGTGGTCAGTAGGCAGGTAGAAAGGGAAGAGATGTGAGAGTTGTTGAAAACCTCCTCTGTGCGTGTGTTCTGTTTTCTTTCCCTCAATTCTAATGACACTAGGAGGGTTGAACCAGGTTCACACACAGGGAAACTGGCCCCATGCTAGTGAGTGGCCAGCCCAGCCCTCCATACCGGGCCACCCCTCCCCGCTCTGAGCTCTTTGGGGCGTCCCTCACTGCCTCACCTCTGTTCATTGGGCAAAAATCCCACATCTTGGGAATGTTGCATCTGCAGGGCATTCATTTGGGAAAATACGGGTCGTAGATCAATCAGTACCCAAAGCAGAACACACAGAGCCAGGAGCAACACTGAGCACCACCTCACACTCCCGGTTCCTGTTTCACGTGTGAAAACAGATATACCGCACCTACTCTCACCACGGAAAACACCAATGTGCAGAGGAAAGAAAACACGCCCTCGCAAAGCACGGGTCACGGCACCCCCGGAAGTCACCACAGCGCTCATTCGGGCCAGTATCCTTCCCATCTCCCCTGGGCATACGCACATACACACCCATTTTACGGTAGTTTTATCACCTGGTTTACAGCTCAATATATTGGGAACATTTTCTCACAAGCATAACCGATTAAGCACTCTTTGTTAGGAAAATTTGGATATAATTTTTTTTCCAAGGAGACTTTATTCCCTTTACAATGCCTTGAGAAAAAAGGCGTGTCCTTGTCTTTTACAGCTTTCTATAGAAACTTGCCCTTCGATTTAGCTTTTTAACTTGCTTTTCTGTGTCCATCAAATAAATCATTAATCAAGTAATCATCATATTGTTTCTGCCCTCTCCCATTTGCTTCCTCTCTAACTGGTCTCCATGGCCACACGGACCCTTCATTCCTCCAGCATCTGCCTGTCCCCTCTCATTGCTCCCCTTACAGATGCTTCCATTTCGTTTCTAGACACCGGCTTAACGGATTGTGACCAACTCTCCCTACTCAAAGCTTTATCTTCAGTCCCACGTTAGGTTAGATTTTAATAATCTGAAGAGGGAGAAGTACAAGTATTTTGAAGAAAAGTGCTGCTGAACGTTATTGTATACTTCGGGAAGCTTATGGTGAACATGCTCCATCTCAAGATACTTGTAAACTCTGGTTTAAACACTTTAAAGGTGATGATTTTGATGTGAAAGACAAAGAACGTCCAGGTCAACCAAAAAAGTTTGAAGACCAACAATTACAAGCATTATTGGATGAAGATGCGTGACAAACTCAAAAACAACTTGCAGGAAGATTAAACGTTGCTCAGCAAACAATGTCCGATTGTTTATAAGCAATGGGAAAGATTTTAAAGGAAGGAAAATGGGTGCCACATCAACTGAACGAAAGACAAAAGGAAAACTGAAAAGTCATCAGTAAAATGTTGCTTCAACGGCATGAAAGAAAAGTCTTTTTTGCATCAAATTGTGACTGGCGATGAAAAGTGGATTTATTTTGAGAATCCCAAACGCACAAAATCATGGGTTGATCCAGGTCAACTGTCAACATCGACTGCAAGGCCAAATCACTTCAGAAAGAAGACAATGCTCTGTGTTTGGTGGGCTCAGGAAGGTGTGGTGTATTATGAGCTTCTAAAACCAGTTGAAATCATTAATATTGATCGCTACCGACAACAAATAATCAATTTGAACCATGCTTTGATCGTAAAGTGACCAGAATGTGCCAGAAGACACAGCAAAGTAATTTTGCTTCATGATGATGCACCATCACACACTTCAAAACCAGTTAAAGACACGTTAAAAGATCTTGCTGGGAAGTATGAACCCACCCGCCGTATTCACCAGAACTTGCTCCTTCAGATGACCACTTGTTCCAATGGATGGCACACACACTTTCTGAGCAGCATTTCAAAACGTACGAAGAAGTGGAAAATTGGGTCTCTGAATGGTCTGCCTCAAAACAAGAAAAGTTCTATTGGGACGGTATCCACAAATTACCTGAAAGATGGGGAAATGTGTAGCTAGCGATGGACATTACTTTGAATAAAGCACTTTTGATGTTTCTCTTGAAATTATCATGTTTTCTTTGGATTACAAAATCTTCATTATTAACCGGCTAATACTTAATCCGCATTATTAACCAGCTAATAATTAATCCACATTATTAACTGTAATAATGCAGATTTTGTAATCAGAGAAAACATAATTTCAAGAGAAACATCAAAAGTGCTTTATTCAAAGTAATGTCCATCGCTAGCTACACATTTCCCCCATCTTTCAGGTAATTTGTGGATACCGTCCCAATAGAACTTTTCTTGTTTTGAGGCAGACCATTCAGAGACACAATTTTCCACTTCTTCATGTGTTTTGAAGTGCTACTCAGAAAGTGCGTGTGCCATCGATCAGAACAAGTGGTCATCTGAAGGAGCAATACAACAAAATAGCATACATATCAAATCGCATATATATCAACATATGTGTAACTCCATCTATTGAAAAAAATCCGCATTATTAAATTGTACACCTAGTAAGTAGTTGGTTCAGGCAAATCTCTTTTATTGTGCTTCACAGATATTGTGTTTTTGTTGTTTTTTTGTTTTTACAAATTGAAGGTAATACCCCTCATCTGCTAAGATGACAACTCACGGAAGGTTCAAATGATGGCAATTTTCAGAAACAAAATATTTTAAATTAAGGTCTGTACATTGTTTTAGACATAACGCCATTGCACACGCAATACACTACAGCACAGTGTAAACATAACTCTGTGCACTGGGGACCAAAACATGTGTGTGACTCGCTTTATTGAGATATTCGCTTCACTGCAGTGGCCTGGCACCACCTGCAATATTGGAAGTATTCCTGTTCCGTAAGGAAAGTCAGGGACCATGATGGAAATCTAGTCACTACTTCAAGGCAACCAGCAAATAATCGGCTCCCGGGACGTTGGAGGGACCGCCTTGACAGGTCGTGAAGTCCGCATGACAAATGTTGCACACAAAGGTCAACTAACATGAACTTTGCAAAGCGAGGCAGGTGCCAGCCAGCATAAGAGCGGTGCCTGTGGATGGCGTCAGTTCTGGGGCGCTGGCAGCCGCGAGGCGCTCATCCATCACGTGGCCATCTGGAAGGAGGGACGTTTGATCATGAAAGGAAATCCCTCCGGCAGTCGGTCCTGCTGCCCACACATGTGGCAGATCGACACGAGCCTAACGCCAGTTGGGCTCAATATTTGAGTACAGGGTGCTCATGGGATCAACAGTACTGACCCCGTGAATTCAGACTCCTGGCAGATCTTTCCACAGAAGCTGCCACAGGCCGACTGTGAACTTGCCCTTCCCTGGACCTGTGCTCTCACCCACCCCAGCCGGTGACATCTTCCCTCGGTGGCAGGGGTCAGCAGAACGTGGCGAGCCCCCGATGGCAAGGACACAGCACGTTTTGGGTCCCACGTTGCAGGAAGAGCATACGGTCCTCACCCATCCAACCATTCAACTCACACTTAGCAAACGTCTGTCCTGGGCCCGACATGCAGGGATGCAAAAGGGAAAGACAGTCCCCGCCTGGATCGGGGGTGGTGGTGGGGGTCCCATCTTGTCCTCACAGGAAGCAACCGCTTTTACCTACTGTGTGGACAGAATGTTTTCACTTTCTAACACCTGCAGGGGCAGAACTACGAGAGGCCCCTGGACCTGGGTGGACCTAGAAACCCGGTCAGGTCAGGTGGGGAGACCCCTCTCCTCATGTCCACCTTCTTGTCCTTGTTTTCCTCAAGTCAATACAAATCAACAAGGTGCAAGGGTCCTCAGACCAATCCCCAGGGGGTCCGTGCAGGGACCTCTTAGGACCCGTAAGTTCCTAAGGGACAAGAATGGGTCCGAGCCCCTGGTATAACTTAAGGGCATAGTTGGAGTTGGGTGCCCCCACCCTGCTGCTGGGGTGGCTACTAACTGAGCTGTACCCCCTGGACATGGTCTGGGTCTCTCTGCCTAAAGGCAAGGAACGCCAGAAAGTCTCTTGGTGTTTTAAGAGGCCAAACCTTCTTCTTGTTTATTTTCCTCAATAGACGGTCACGTACTAGAAAATGTCAGAGACTTGGAATGGCTCCACCCGAAAGGCAGCACAGCCAGCGACACCGAGGGCGAAACGCCAAGGACCCCGAGGCCACTCTCCCATCTGCAGTCCTCGATACTTTCACCGGCAGAACTCCGGCTGCCAGTCCCCAGCGAGCCACGAGGTACGATGAGACCCCTCTGGCCCAGTGCCCACAGCGACTGACAACCCGAAAGGGCAACGCCACTTACCACACCCCGGCAGGAATGTCTGCGGGAAGCAGCGCAGCTGGCCGTGCCGGCATCTGCACATGGAGCACTTCCGGGGCAGCCAGGTGTCGTGGGGCACAGACCCACAGTTCCTGCGAGGAGCGGGTAAGGCGGCACATTCATATTTAAAGTCCTCACTTCTCCCCCCCGCAGCCCCCCATTTCATGGCTTACTCTTTGCGCTTATTGTGCTCACAGTTCCGTCCATAGAAGGAGGGGGGGCAGGCACAGAAGGACCCCAGCATGCAGGTCCCCCCGTTCAGGCAGCAGGTCTTGTTGAGCTCCTTACCTGAAAGAGGAGAGATGGCTGAGAGGGTGGAGGGATGGGAGAGCCGAGTTCCTGTGAGCAAAGACTAGTGCAGCACCAAGGACGTGGCCGCCTTGATCCCTGACAGAAAGTGTGGGCAGATGTCTAAACATTACAAACCTCAAGAATAAGACTGGTTTTTAATGTTCTCTTTGCTACCCATGCCTTTGAGCAGATAACTCTTTTAATATATATATATATTGATTTAAGAGAGAGAGGGAGAGAGAGAGAAACATCAATGATGAGAGAGAATCATCGATTGGCTGCCTCCTGCATGCCCCCCACTGGGGATGGAGCCCACAACCTGGGCATGTGCCCCAACCGGGAATCAAATGCTCATAGGTCATAAGTTCATTGGTCAATGCTCAACCACTGAGCCCCGCGCTGGGCAGCAGAGAAACCTTGTTCATGCAAAGGCCAGTGGTGGTTCCCGGGTCCCCAGCGTGAAGTGGAATCAGGCGAAGGAAACTCCAGGGGCGCAAAGTGCACACACAATGCCCGTCTTCCCTCCACAACGAAACCTGTCCCAGCATCAGCCCCGCTCCAGAAGCAGGTTCCCACTCTCTCGGGTGAAAGAGCTCGAAAGACAGGAGAAGGAGAAGGAGCCGGTGTGACACGCCCACCGTGGAGACTGAAGGCAGGCGGCTCTTACTGTCCTGGATGCTCATGGGTGGCACCAACTGGAAAGGCCGATGACGAATCGCAGGCTCCTCCTGGGACCGAAGGCTGCCCGCTCTGACAGCCAGGTCTCCCTGTGACTGACGTTCGCGGTGGCCCAACCCTTAAGGACAAAACCACCTCGTGGGGCCTGTGCATTGGGCTGCGTAAAACTGCTAGTGACCCGAAGAACCAAGAGTCTCTTACCAGCAACTAATTCCAGCTCCAATGCTTTGGAAATGGCCAGGATCAGCATCAGCCTAGGAAGGGGAGTCAGACAGTGTCAGCAAAACAAAGCGAAGAAAGGCTTTGCGTTCACACTCGGGCTCCCCCAAGGACAGACCACAGACCACGAAGGGGAGCCTCTGGACTGGCACCTCCTCCCATCTGCCCCTTTCCTTTGAAACACGGAGTCACGTGACAGCAGAACGAAGCCTGATGAGACCGGAGCCACCCAACAGCCATCTCTGTTCAGTAGGCGCTCCTACTCCTAGGCGCTGCCCTCACAGGCACCTTCAGTTAACGGTGTAAATCTCTGACCACCTACTTCACATGTTTTCCTCCTTCATATAATGTTTACATATGACCTTTCCTGTGTCTTTGACAAAGTCACGTTTTACTGACTATTTCATTTAAACCAGTCATTTGAAACATTATAAACATTTCCCATTATTCTCTTTGCTACCCGTGGTTTTGCAAATATTGAATCTGTCTATGTCTTGCATCTTCTCAGGAGCAGATTTTTAATTTGGTTGCAACTTTGACCTTTTCTCACACACGAGTCACAGGCAGCGCCCGACCCTGATGGAAAGTCTTCGAGGCACAGTCTCTGTTGGCAGCTCTCTGAAGGTTTGAGCAAACGAAGTCAGACGAGGGGCTCGCACCACTTCCCACGCTGCCTTCCAGCTCTGTCACCACAGGCTCACAGGAAAGGGGCTCATACCTGGACGGGAAGCTCTCCATCTTCACGCGCCCACAGCTCTGAACACCTCGGGGGGACGTTAGCACGGCTTCAGTTCAGTCCTTGCCAAAGGAACACATCGGCTTACTGACACAGAAATGGGAACTTAAAAATAAAAATATCCCGGGTGAGAAATACGCGTTTCCCAGGTCCTAGAAGCAGGAGCCAGGAGCCAGGACGTCTGGGGAAACCAGGCGGGAGGTGGGGGCTCAGCCTGCCTGGGAGTCTCCTTTCTCCCCTTGGCTGGGCAGGGAGGGGGGACCCCCACGGTTACAGCGCTAAAGCTCCCCACGGAGGGGATGAGAGGCAGAGAAGCCACCTGAACAAAGAGCGAGTGGAAAAGGCGGATCTTGTAAAACTGGGGTTAAACCAGGCCTAATGTCTATTAGTTGTGGGTTAAAAATATCAGGTTTACTTTTTTTGGGGGAAAAAGGCAAATCAATCACACCAGCCAGTTGGCGATTCAGGTTGGAAGAATGGTGGAAAGTAATTGCTTTGATCAGGAAATTCTAAACACCAGGTATGGGGCTCTCAAGGCGGTTGATATTTCATTGCCAAGTTTTAATTCCTGAAATTTGCTTTCATCTTTGTTTTCCTAGGAAAGGTGTGTTGAGCTCGGCGCCCTGCCGCGGGCTTACTCGGGGCGCAGTGGGGAGTTAGTTGGGGGGGGGGGGGGGCGAGCCTAGGAAGGAACCACAAGTTCAGAGTCAGGAAGGGTCCGGAGGGGTCCTGACCACACGTGAGGCTGATGCTTCCAGGACCGGAATTTCAATGGGGCTCGAAGGAGGGGCGCCCTGGGCAGATGGGGAGGAACTCACAGCTCCCACCTGGGTGGCTGGCGAGGTTAGCAAATGCCAGGCTGTGACTTGGAAATTGGGATTAAATTATATTTGGGAACGACCCGTGCCGCTGGGCGTGTTCAGGAACGAAGGAAACGCTGGAGCACGGCGTTCCGCGCGTGGAGGGAACAAGGACCCCTGACCTTGGGGCCAGTCCTGGTGTCGCGGGGGGACCAGTGGCCCAGCCGAGACCCCTCCATGCGGAGGAACCGCCCCCCCCGCCCCACCCCGGCGTGTGGGCCCTGAGGCGCCGCCGGGTCCGCTCCAGCGCCCGCCTGCCGCTCGGGAGAGTGAAATGGAAATTGTTTTTATTGGGGGGCGGGTGGCCCGGCCATTAAATCCCCGTGGGGCCTTCTTAGGGGGCCGGGGACTTGGCTGAGGCTGGAAGCCGGATGTGGGGGGACGGTGCCTGGGAGGCTGCCGCCCCCCCCTCCCAGGTGCAGGGAGGCGTCAAGGAAACAAAGACAGCGCTCGGAGGAGCGCTCCCCCTGCTCCCCATCCAGGTGGGAGGACCTGGGCGTCACTGGGAGACCCCACATCCATTTGTGGGTTTCCAGGTCTTCTCTGCGGAGGCCGTGATGGGACTTTAGAACTTGAACTAGGGCCCTGGCAAAGGCCTCCCCATTTCAGGGGGAGGGACTGACCCCGAGTCCAGCCGCCAGCCTCTGTCCCACCAGGTCCCTCACCTGAGGCCTCAGGGTGCGAGGGCGGGGAGGTCGGTGGTCACAGGTAGACCGAGCGTCCGTGTCCGGATAGAAGGGCGCTGGTGTGTGAGTGGCCCGGTGTTTGCTATGGGGTGGGGACCCCAGGCGGTTCACTGAACAGGCATTTAATGCGTTTACTCTGTCCCTGCCAAGTGAGAAGGGACCCCGCCGTGCAGAGGGGGGAGGACAGCTGTAATTGAGCCTCTGAGGGGGGGTTGGCTGGTGACTTCAGAGTGGCTGCTGGACACCTCTGCTCGGTCACTGCTGGGATGACAGAGGCCACCCAGCCTCCAGCCAGTGAGTTCTGTGTGTCCGAGACCACAGAGCACCAGGCTTGGGGTTAGGAGACACTGTGGAATGGGGGTTCCCCAGTCCCAGGCAGCCCGCCTCTCCCAGCAGACGCTCTTGGCCTTGGGAGTTTTCGCTTCGCCCTTAGAGGTGTACATTAAACGCTGGGCCAGGAGACAGAGTTGTATGTAAAACCACACAAGTAAGCATTTGGCTTAAAACCACCCACCCAACCAAGAACAGTCAAACCAACAAACATCACAGTCAAAAGACAGACTTCCCGTGTCTAAGATTCAAGGAAGAAAGCACATTTGGAGACGGGACAGACGTTAGCTTGGTCGAGAACATAGAGAATTAAACCCCAACTAAAGAGTTAACCAAAAGGCCAGCACTTCTGAGTAGTGGTGAGGTTTCCAGGTACAAGGCCACTTTTATCATACAACTCTTGGGACGCATCATGTCTTACCTGTCATGGTTCCCGGAACATTCAGACAGGCTGGGCTGGGGAGTCCCTCCAGCACAGGATGGCAGGGCCTCTGACCCCACCCCCATCAGCACCCAACAGCTCGTGATGAAACCTCGCCCATTCATTAGCAAGTTAATGGCTTTCTGTTCTCACCAATGAATTTAAACAGCAACTGGAAACCTAGTCTGCATTTGCCACACGTCTTGGTGCTGGGGATTAGAAGAACGGATGTTTGCTCTCGCAAGTTTTCAATCTCAGCGGGGAAGACAAGTCCCTTGAAAATCCAGTCCCTTGAAAGCTACGTTGTCCTATAAACTGAGTGGAAGGAAGAAAAGGGCTTGGGAAAGGACTACATATGTGTGAGTGGAGAGAGTATATTGTATGAATTCCTCCATAGACACATCATAAATTATCTCATCAATGAATGGACAGTTGGTGTGCTTCTGCATTTCACAGTGAACGTGCATCCTGGTGAGTGCTCGAGAGGACATCGGCTGGTAAATCTCTAGCCCTGGAGTCGCTTGGTGAAAAGGCGAACCTGCACAAGTTAATTTTCCTCCCTTTCTTCCCTCTCCCCACACACCCATGTCCTTAACCGGCTGGTTACAATGCCTCTTAATTTTTTGCTAATTTGTACGTGAAAAACAGCATCTCCTTGTTGTTTGTATTTGCATTGTTTCCTGTCTTATGGGATGCTTGTACTGTTTGCTGACCCTTGGACAGCATGGATTGGAACTGTGCGGGTCCACTTATATGTGGATTTCTCATAAATTCTGTATTTTCTCTTCCTTATAGTTTTCTTATAACATTTTCTTTGCTCTAGTTTATTTTCTTGTAAGAATAGAGTATATAATAGATAGCACATACAAAAATGTGTTAATGGACTGTTTTTGCTCTGGGTAAGGCTTCTGGTCAGTAGTCAGCCATTAATAGTTAAGTTTTGGGGGAGTCACAGATTATATGTGGCTTTCCAACTGCTCTTGGGGTCAGTGCCCCTCATCCCTGTGTTGTTCAAGGGTCAACTGCTTTTCTTTGGTCTATGATTTTGCAGGAAGCTTTTACAGCAGTGGTTCTCAACCTTTCTAATGCCGCGACCCACAGGTTGAGAACCGCTAGCAGGGTTGCCTAAGACCATCGGAAAACAGAGATATTTACATTACGATTCATAACAGTAGCAAAATTACGGTTATGAAGTAGCAGCGAAAATCATTTTATGGTTGGGGGTCACCACAACATGAGGAACTGTATTAAAAGGTCTCAGCATTAGAAAGATCGAGAACCACTGTTTTAGAGGAACTTGAACTGGCTTGTTTTTGGAGACTCAGCCAGGCCATTAGGTCTGAAGCCCTTCCTGCCCTGAGCCAGGAAATCCAACAAAGAGGAAAGAGAAGCAACTCCAAGAAGCCGAAGTAATGCCACTCCAGGGCCGCTTGTTCAGGAGTTCACCGAGGAAGTAGGAAGTAACACAAGCTCATCTTGATGCCCTCACTGAACGTCAGTGAGGGCAGGAAAAGTCTGATTTAGCGTTTTAGACATGGCTATGGTTTAGAATTCTTCTCACCAAAATTTTTCTCCTTCCAACCAAATTCAACAAATATTTACTCCCAGCTCCTCTGTGCTGAGCCCCGTGAGGAGACAGAGTTCTCCCTCCTCCCCCTGCCACCCAGATAAGACAAGCCCAGTAATCTACGCCAAGTGCCATTTTAATGGTATCAAAGAGCTGCTAATTGGGAGAGGGCAGTCACTTCCTGAGTCTGAGGCCCACGGCCCCAGCAGACAGACGGATGGGCAGACAGACTCCCAGGAGCGAGACCTGGGAAGGCAAGCGGGGTTCCCTTGGTTCCCCAAGACCCGGAGAGTCTCCCTGAAAGTGCCTCCTACGTGGATCTCACCTGTGTTTACATCCAGGCATCCTTCGAAGCTCTTCCCGGGTGTATACAATGTAAAATGGTAATTTGATTACAAGTGTCAGCAATTATAAATGTCAACTAATAGAAAATGGTACTTTCAAAATCAAACCATTTTGTAATTAGAGATACAATATTGTTTTTCTGGCCAGGCCGGTGTGGCTCAGTAATAAACAATATTACTTTCCTGTTCAGGGCAAAGGTGTATGAGGAGTGTCGCCAGGAGGGTGGGGGTTGTGTGGGCTGAGGGGGGATGCACAAATTCCTGATGATTAACTAATAGTCAAATTCTCACAATGTCGGATTATGAACAAACCATACTTCCCCAGTTGGTAAAATCTCTAAAGAGGACCTAAACTCACATACGTGTTAGGGAATTAAAAAGGGGGGGAAACAACATGTGAGAAGGAAAATAAAACAACATGTAAGGATAAAATCAAGACCCTCCGCACCGGTTGCTTCGAACATTGAGGAAAACCTTCTATTCCCTGGGCCGCCTGCCTCTCCTCCTGCTTTTGGGCGCCCCCTAGCGGGGTGCTGAGACCGACCCGTTCCCGTTCCCCTCCTCGGGCCGGTTTTGTGCAAAGCACGTAGATTTCTTAGGTCCGCAGCCCCGCCTGCCCGGAGCTGCGGTGACCCGGTGACAGCCGCCCGGTTCGCGTGGGCGCTGGGCCAGGCCCCGCCCGCCGCTGAGTCAGGCCGCAGAGAGGGCAGCGCGGCCGGCGGCACGGGGCCCGCGCTCCGTCTCCCTCCCGGGCGGCGGGTCATGCGCTCAGCGCACAAATATAGCCCGGCGCCCGCGGCTGGCGGCGGGGCTTCCGGCTCCGGCGAGGGGCGGGCGGGCGGCGGCAGGGGCTCGGGCGGCGGCAGTCACGGTAGGTGGCCGTCGTGGGCGGGCGAGCGGCCGCTCCGGAAACCCGGGGGTTGCGGGGACCGGGAGGGTGGGGGCAGCGCTCTCTGTTTGCATCCCGCCGTGCCCGGGCGGGACGGGGTGCTCACCCCCAAGGGCACAAGGGGGCGGGGGGTGGGGACGACGGGGAGAGGGGGCCGGGCGGCTCCGGGGCAGGTCCCCCACTCCTGCTCCTGGCTAGTGGGTGCCCCCAGCACTCCGCCCTGAGCCCAAGGCCGGGCTCAACCCTCTGTGGTCCCCAGTGCTGTCCAGGCGGAGAAAGCAGCTCCGTCTGTGTTCCGGCCCGAAAGGATGATTGATGGGCGTCTGCCCGGAGGGGTCTCCTCCTGGCCGGCAGGGGTGAGGGTAAGAAGCGATGGGAGCCCGGCCCGTGTGCTCAGCGGTTGAGCGACCTCCCAGGCACGAAAGGTCCCCGGCTCCAGGGGTATCAGATGTGACTGTGCTTCAGCCCGGGGCGCTCAGGGGCTGAGCAGCGACCTAGGAACCCGGAGGTTGTGGTTGGATTCCCGGTCAGAGCACAGGCCTGGGCTTTGGGCTCCATCCCAGTGTGGGGTGTGCGGGAGGCAGCCTGGTGCTTCTCTCTCTCTCCCTCCCTCCCTCCTCTCTCTCTCTCTCTCTCTCTCTCTCTCTCTCTCTCTCTCTCTCTCTCCCTCTCCCTCTCTCCCTCTCTCCCTCTCTCCTCTCTCCTCTCTCCTCTCTCCTCTCTCCCCTCTCCCCTCTCCCCTCTCCCCTCTCCTCTCTCTCTCTCTCTCTCTCTCTCTCTCTCTCCCTCTCTCCTCTCTCTCTCTCCCCCTCCCTCCCTCCCTCCCTCCCTCTTCCTCTTTCTCTGCCTCTTCCTCTCCCTTCCTCTCTCTAAAAATCAATAAAAAACATTTTTTTTTAAAGTGATGGGACTCACAGAGGAGAGCCGACCCTCCTGGTACCTCGGGGCTGCTCTCCCAGCCCCTGCCAGCCATGGGGGTGCAGACAGATCCTCAGATGCTCATGCTCCTCTCATTTGTATCTTATTCTTAGTTGGCAACAATGTCCGTCTTGATTTCTTTTTTTTAAATAACTGACACTTTTTGAGCTTCACTAGGTGTCGGGTACTGTCTTAAGCACCTGACAGGATTATGCGTGATCCTATCACCAACCCTAGGAGCTCAGCGTTGCTGTTCCACCCCATGTTGGGATGAGAACCCCGAGGTTCAGAGAGCTGAGGTGACCGTCTTGGGGACATGCAGCAGTAACCAGTACCCGGGAGGCAGGACTCCGGCCCAGGCACTCCACTCAGCTGTCCTCTTCATCCCACCTGCAGCCAAGTGCCCCATCCCCATTGCTAGCTTAACAGATTACAATAAAAGTAAGGGTGCCCCAGGGAAATCCTGATCATGTGACACAACATGTGATTTAATTCAGAGCTTGGGGATGTATTGTGACTATACTGACCTCACTTGAATATGAGCCCCTGTGTACCCCACACTTCCTATCGGAAAACTCCCTCTGGGGTCCAGGCAGTGGCCTCACGTGAGGACAGAATGGAATTAGTGCCACTGACGCCCCTTGTCTGCCCTCTGGTCCCCCCTGTATCTGGTGTCCCCAGAAATTCCCACTGGTCACTGTCCTTCCCTCGGGCAGATACCCGGAAGGCCTGGAGTCGGCCTGCCCAAGGGGAGGAGATGCCCTGGGGACCCCGAGGGTCAGGCGGGCAGGAGGGGGGCCATGCCTCTCCCCCCCACGGCTGGCTCAGGGGACCTCTTGACACCAGCTTTGCTCCCCTCTCCCATCTTCCCCCTGACCCTCTCCTGACCTCAAAGAGGGGGCACCAGGAATGGCTCGGCGCCTGGGCTGTGGACTTTGTTTGGTCTCCTCCCAGACTCCCAGGTCCTTCCCACTCCCGTTCTCTCAGATGCTAACCCTGCCCCACCCGCACCCCCAATCTAGTTTATCATTTTTTAAAAATAGGTTTTTTATTGACTTTTATAGAGAGGAAGGGAGAAGGAGAGAGATAGAGACCCATGTGAGAGAGAGACATTGATGTGAGAGAGAAATATTGAACAGTTGCCTCCTGCACACCCCCTACTGGGGATTGAGCCTGAAACCTGGGCATGTGCCCTGACCGGGAATCAGACCAGTGCACTGGACGATGCCCAACCAGCTGAGCCACCTCGGCCAGGCCAGTTTGTCATTTGACAGGAAAGGAGAGGACAAGGTGACCAGCAGCCCCGCTCCTGCCTGGAGTCCTGGCAGAGTGGAGAGCGTGTTCCTGCCAGGGGACATGGTTCTCAGTTATGCCCTCTGGCTTGGGGGCACGGGTGGTTCTGTGAGGTGACTCTGACATACCTGGGGTTGGGGCGGGGCGTGGGAAGAAGGTATTTCCCCTTCTTCACGGTTCCTGCAGGACCAGCCCATCCCCTCTCCCCCCACACACTGAGGGGCCTCTCCTCTCTGGCTCCACAGCAGCGCAGCCTCTGTGTTGCATCCATCTGCTGCTGTTAGAATGTATCCCTTCAGCATCCGTTCTCCCTCTATTAACTCGGGGCAAGGCATTCGTCTTCCTGCATTTAGCGAGTGCCCATAAATGCCAGGTGTGAAGGGTTCCCAGGAATCAAGGGACAGAAACACACCTAGTAAAGGGGCTCCATGCACAGGGTTCAATGCACAAGTGTGTGGGTGGGAGGGCTGACTTAAGGGGCCAGGCTCTGAGCTCTTCTGGGGCCTCCCAGATGGCTGGTCCAGGCAGAGGGAGCTTGTGAACAGTCTGAGGGGGGAAGCTGGGGGGCAAGCATGAGGAGAGCTGTCGGGGTGAGTGGGAGGGGCTGGCCGGGGCCTGGCACGTCACACCAGGGGCTTACTGGGCGCTGTGAGGAGCTGGGTCTCCCTCGAGTTCCAAAGGGAAGTCTCTGGAGGACTTGTGCCCGGTGGCAGGCAGCACGATCCAGTTCTCCTTGGAAAATGGCTGTCACTACGTGTGACGAACGGACTGGATGTGGCTGAGTGGAAAGTCAGGGGACCAGCTGTGGTTTTTGCACAACTGAGGCCAGATGTGACACTGTCTGGTGATGAGAATCGCACACCCACTAAGACTTGGGTGATGAAAGGGACGTGTGCGTGAGAGAGACTGTGTGTGCATCAGTGTGTGTGCGTGTGTGCGTGAGAGAGACTGTGTGTGCATCAGTGTGTGTGCGTGTGCGTGTGCGTACGTCCCCAAAGGGGTGGGCAGAGTGAGGAAACAAAGCGTGAAAACGTGCCCTCCAGGTAAACATGGAGTCACTCTCCGGATGGGGATTAAGCAGCCAGGGATGGATTGGTTTTAAATGGGTACGTTTAGAAGAAATCACGTTTCTCCGAGATATGTGTGAGACCTGCAAGTGGATGTGTCCGAGGAAGAGCTGGCTGTATAGACACCAGAGGGCACTGTAATGAGGCTGATTTTTATAAATTGCCCTCATCTTACTGTCCACCATGTTATTTGTTGCTGCAGAACCAAATCACCCCAACACCTAACAGCTTCAAACAGTAAATTTGTATTATCTCACAGTTTCTGAGGTTCGGAAGTCCAAGTGGCTTAGCTGAGCGGTTCTGGCCCAGGGCGTCCCCTCAAGTTTCCGTGTGTTTGTGCAAATCAGGAAATGGATTTAGCCAGATTTTGATGCTGTAGGCAGGGGCAGTTTAAAACAATCTCTAGAAAGTTATTTTACATAGGTAAGGGAGGTAACTATAGCTTAGTGGAATGAATGGACATGCACTTTTATGTCCTGATAAATTTTTTGCAGTGATCAAATAATCACTTAAACAGCAAAGATGAGTTGTGAAAGTGAAAAGAAGAGAGAAAGCTCATTGAGTGGCCTGAGAAGGAAGCAATCTGGATATAATTCTTTTAGTCACTTTCATTCATTCACTTATTCATTTGACAAATATTTATGAAGGGCCTACTGTGTGCCAGGCACTGTGCTGAGTCTCCTTGAGATGTGAGAGCTGAGACGTGCCTGAGTCTGACTTTCTTGGCATTGGAAATCTGCCTGAACAGACCAGTCGCTTGTGAGGCCTCGTTCATGGTGCAGGAGCATCTCCCAGAACATGTCCCAGGCTGGGTGGGTGGGGTCAGGCCCAGGTGGGAAAGTGCTCACGGAGCTTTGTGCAATGTTTGCTTTTGTTACTGAATGGTGGCTGGTGTGCAGCCGTAGACAGCCAGGTGTGTGTGTGTGTGTGTGTGGTGATTAACTCATTAAACTTACCCTGGAGTATGTTACAACCTGGTGGGAAGATTAGCTCCTACTAAATTCAGTAGAATATGGGAGCTTGGAGCGTGAGGAATGCCCGGGGAGCTCTGGGAACCTACAATTCCATTGAGACAAGTGTGATGTTGTAGAGGAGGTGACCCTAGGGTGAGTGTTGCACTTGGACTGTCACACAGAGACCTTAAGAAATGAGCACAGCCCTGGCCGGTGTGGCTAAGTGGATAGAGCGTTGGCCTGCAGACTGAAGGATCCTGGGTTCAATTCTGGTCAAGGGCACATGCCCGGGTTGCAGGCTTAATCCCTAGTAGGGGGCGTGCAGGAGGCAGCCAATCAATGAGTCTCTCTCATTTATGATGTTTCTATCTCTCTCTCCCTCTCCATTCCTCTCTGAAATCAATAATACATATCAATAATATATATAAAGCATATGAGCCCAGCCGAACATCCTTGAACTAACAAGACATTTCATTGTCACTTAAGACAACTGATTCAATCATGTTTCTATTCAACATTCATGGTAAGACTACCTCCTTCTGTGTGTGGGTGAAGCTGACATACATGTATATATTTTTTAAATAGGTAATTTTATGCTCCCAACATGGGACATAAAGTGGTCACATTCGACATTTCTGCCATCAGAGGCTTGTGGGAAACGCGCGTCAAGAAGCACAGAGCTTGGCAGAAGAAGGAGGCAGAGAGACTGGAGAGGAGCGCCTTGGAAAAGTATGTTTCTGTGCTTGCCTGTAGCTGCTTCAGCGAGCAGGGCCCGCAGACGGGAGCTGTGTCTGGAGGGGGCGTCTTTCTCCTGGGCATTCTGTCGTTGACACCCGCTTATTGAACTTCGAACCTTCACGCTGTTGCCCAGCATGAACATTCGATTTCTTTAAAGTAGCACCCACAGCTGTAGGGACCCACAGGACCCCAGGCACCGTGCGAGGCCCAGGGAAGGCAGCGATGATGCGATCAAGTCTTCTGCAGCCAGTTCTGGGTCAGGGGCCGCCTGACTCTCCACTCCCGTGTGAGCCAGGTGCCGGCTGCTCTGTGTCAGCAGGTCAGCCTCCCCCAGGAGCTGGGCGCCAGGCAAGGCTCCTGTGTTGATGCCAGTTTTATTCGATTGCAGTGGTGTGACTTGTAGGCTGACTGCTCTGAGGTAAACGCATGTCAATGAAAACGAAACCGAGTGTTTTGGAAAAACTGTTTGTGGTAAATATGAATCACACAATGGAATGAACACTACACCAGACTGAGGAAAGGACGGCAAGCTAGGAGGCTGCACTCCAGGTGCTTTGCATTCCGTAACGTGTATCCCCTGGGAAGAGACCCAGCCGGAACCCCGCGTGATGCAGTGTGGGCGCGTGCTTGTTCTGGGAAGGGCAGGATGGGGTTCTGATGGGCACACCCATTCTGAAGGGCAGGATGGGGTTCTGATGGGCACACCCATTCTGAAGGGCAGGATGGGGTTCTGATGGGCACACCCATTCTACACCAACTTGGCCAAGTGTGCTATTTCTGTGCTTTAAGTTAAAAACAAAACGCAGAGGTGTGGATGTCTCTCTGTTCTTGGTTCTTCACTTTTATGAACTATTAGGATCGAACTAACACCCATTCTGATCATGCTGGATAATCAAGCTGCTACGTAAGCAAATATGGCTGTTTCAGGTGGTTGTTGTTATCCCAAATTGGAAGACAAGGACGAGGGTCCTGGTAACTTAGCCGAGCCCTTTCCCCTGCACAACGCTGTGGCCACAGGGAGTTGGAACTTCTTCTTCTTCTTTTTTTTTTTTAAATATCTTTTATTGATTTTTTACAGAGAGGAAGGGAGAGGAATAGAGAGCTAGAAACATCGATGAGAGAGAAACATCGACCAGCTGCCTCCTGCACACCCCCACCGGGGGTGTGCCTGCAACCAAGGTACATGCCCTTGACCTGAATCGAACCTGGGATCCTTCAGTCCCCAAGCCGACGCTCTATCCACTGAGCCAAACCGGTTTCGGCAAGTTGGAACTTCTTACTTGTCACTTAGCCTCTGGCCACGCAGAGTCTGCTTTTACAGTTGCCCCTCCTAGAAGTCTTTTTAAAAAATATATTTTATTGATTTTTTACAGAGAGGAAGAGAGAGGGATAGAGAGTTAGAAACATCGATGAGAGAAAAACATTGATCAGCTGCCTCCTGCACACCCTGTACTGGGGATGTGCCCGCAACCAAGGTACATGCCCTTGACCGGAATCGTACCTGGGACCTTTCAATCCGAAGGCCGATGCTCTATCCACTGAGCCACACTGGTTTCGGCATCCCCTCCTAGAAGTCTTGATCCCGCCCGCCACCAAGTCCCTGAAGAGGGTCCGGGTGCGTGGACAACCTATTTTGAGACAACGTCTGTGCCTGAGAGTTTTGAAGGAAAACGACCACAAATTTTGGTTTTGTACCTCATAGGATATTAGCCTGTTGAAGGGTCCGAGCAGATATTAAACCACTAAATGAGAAAGGCCCGCCACGGGCAACATACCACTGTAACCACCTTGCGGCACCCCGAGGACAGCAAGGTGTGGCCCACAGTCCTCACGGGTTTACAGTCAAGTTGGGGGATGAGGCATCAATGTGGAAAGTTACAAAACAATGGTCAGAAAATTACCAAGGAGAAGTACTGAGAAGGGGTGTGTGTGTGTGTGTGTTGGTGGGCGGGGGACAGGGGTGCTGAGGGGTCCCCAGCCAGCTCCAGCGTCGGACTGCACCTGGAGTTTATGATAACAGGTGCACCTGCCGGAGGGAATTTCCCAGGGCGGCTGATGGGCACTTTCTGAACTCGGGTGTTTCATAAACTGGTGCTGCCTATGTGTTTCTATCCACATGCTCTTGAACGATCAGCAAATTCCTGGGGCCTTGCATTTTTAAAACTTGTGTTGGCACCACCTACTATCCAAGGAATAGGATAGGATACTATCCACCTACTATCCACCTGCTATCATTAATCAAACGTGTAGGTAACTTTGGGAGAAATTTTAGCCGGGAATTTTATCTAATTCCTCTAACTTTTTAAAGCCAAAGTTGCTAGTAATTCACAACCCTGGGGTTTTAAGTTTCCCCACCCCTTCCGGCCAGGGGAGGGCTGCGCCAGGGGCCCTTTGCGGGCAGGTGAGGGCCCTGCCCAGTGACGGTGCCTCTGCCTGCGTTTAGGATCAAGGAGGAGTGGAACCTCGTGGCCGAGTGCCGCCGGAGAGGCGTCCCCCAGGCCGCCTACTGCAGGAACGGCTTCGTGGACACCAGCGTGCGGCTGCTGGACAAGCTCGAGAGGAACTTGCTTCTGCGGCAGAGCTCGCCTTCCGAGGGCAGGGGCAAAGGCAGCAGCAAGTTTGTGTTTGAGCTTTCAGGAGAGCACTGGACGGTGAGTCGACGTGTTCCTGTCTCTGCGGCCAGTGGCGGCTCAGTGCAGTGCTGAGGTCCTGATGGCCGCAGCTGAGCTGAGCTCAAGGCCTTGGCCTTGGCGGGTGAGCGCTCTTGCCTTGAGACGGTCTGCTCTGGCCCTGGCTGGTGTGGCTCAGTGGATGGAACGTCGGCCTGTGGACAGAAGGGTCTCGGGTTTGATTCTAGTCAAGGGCACATGCCTGGGTTGCGGGCTCGATCCCCACTGTGGGGTGTGCAGGAGGCAGCCGATCAATGATTCTCTCTCATTGATGTTTCTATCTCTCTGTCCCTCTCCCTTCCTCTCTGAAATCAATAAAAATATATATTTTTTAAAAAAGAAACCGAGAGGGTCTGCTCTGAACCAGGTTCTCGAGGTTCCTCCTCCACGAAGGCCCAGGGAGGTGGCTCCCGTGGACACTGGCGGAGCCTGGTTGGGAGTCCTCTGTCTTCTGTCCATCTTTTCCCTCCTGTAGACTCATAAAAACATTTAGAAATTTGGCCCAGCAAATAGTACATGTTTATCAGTTATTTTGAAAAGCAACTACCGAGGAAGGGAAATGCAGGCCAAATCGAACAGCCGGGTGCATGGACAGGCTGTATTTTTAGATGTTAAACGCATGTGTAAACAGTAAGGCATGTTGTGGCTGTGGCTGTGAGCCTGCTTGTCTGTGCTGACCCGGCATCTGACTGGAATAATATCACCAATTCCCGGCAGCTCTGGGTTGGGCTCCTCTCTTCCTGCGAGATGAGTGGCCCCCGCAGTGTCTGCTTTCCCTCTGAAACGCCGGGAGCCGGCAGTCTCCGCTGACGCTCTCGCGCGTGCCCCCTCGCGTCTGGCTTTTAAAACAAGCACGCATCTTCCTGGGCTCTGAGCGTGCTCGGCCACCTTGAGGACCTAGCGCCAACCACTGTCATTCACCTGTTCCAGGAGCTCCCCGACTCCTTGAAGGAGCAGACGCACCTGAAAGAATGGCACATAAGCCACACCCTGATTGAAACCATTCCTGCCTATATCAAGCTCTTCCAAGCGATGAGAATTCTGGATCTGCCAAAAAACCAGCTCTCCCATCTTCCGGCTGAAATCGGTATGTCTCTCAGCAGAGCCCAGGCCGCCGGCGAGCAGGCAGCCGGTGGACAGGGGCGGCTGCCGTGAGAACTGCTCCCCCTCCCACCCCAGGAAGTCGCCAGGCAGGGCCGTGCTCGTGTTCCTAGAGCTGCTTGGTCACGGTGTCCCCTTTGGGTGGTGACGCCACGGTCTCGCCTGTGTAACTCAGCACATACAGACCTTGGCCAGGTGCTCAGAATCTAGAAGTCTCACGAGTCAGCAATGCTGTGTTTAGGCATTTTTCATTTTCTTTTGGTCATTGTGATAGTCATTTTTTTCCTTTTTTTTTTCTTCTGGTGACAGGCTGTTTGAAGAACCTGAAAGAACTCAACGTGAGTTTCAACCATCTGAAGAGCATTCCTCCAGAATTGGGAGAGTGTGAAAATCTCGAGAAACTGGATTGTTCTGGAAATCTAGAATTAACTGAGCTCCCCTTTGAAGTAAGGAAGTACCATTTCTGCACTATGATTTATTTTTATTTGGTGTATGATATGGAATGGTCTATAATATGGGGAAGAAGCTTTGAAAAATGAAACCCATCTATATTATGTCACATTTTCCTGACATGTCAATCACCATGTACTGGCTATTACAAGGTCTTTAAAATGTTCTTACACTAGGCCAGGACCTGGTTTTCAGTTCAGAAATGCCATCAAAGGAAAACCAGGCAAAAAATCCACTTTTCATGCAAGATATTTGTATTTAATGCCTATTCAATATATGATGCCTATTGTCTGTGATACAGACCTGATTTATTTATCCACAATGGTGAAATACATTAGAAACAGCTGGAAATAAATAAAGGGGGTATAATTGTAAAAATTTATATACTGAACACAACTTTTAGGTAACTCAAGTAGTCCTACAGATAGGATTTAAGACTTGTATTAATTGAAAAGTATTTATTAGTTTCCTTTGGTCTGTACTCATTAGGTAAATGATTTCAAATCATTTCCTGGTAAAATGGAGCAGATGAAAATGAATGGTTTTAATTGCCAAATAAAACTCAACAGGCCTCTTGTGTGGAAGAGATAAGAGCCTGATAGTCCTGCAGGCTATGAACAGGCTAAAAATGGTATTGCTGGCAGGTCCAGACAAGGCCTGGCTGCCGGTCACAGACCTGGGAGGGGTGTTAATCTCCTTCCCTGAAAACTTCTGTGTGGGAGGAGGGGCAGTCCCCAGTCCTCCCCAGTTTAGAAAATGGCTCAGCCCTCTCACGCGTTCAGATTACAAGCAAGCCAAGTCACCTCTGACCTTTCTTCTTCCATGCCATAAGTCAGCCCTCTTAGGCAGGCCCTCAACATCTGGCCACTGCCCAGCACCTTCCCACCAACACCGTAGTCCAAGGCCAAGTTGTGTGTCATCTGGACTGGGACACGGCCTCCTAGGCTGGTCTCTCTGTTCCTTGTTCTTTCCCCCCTTTATGGAGATGTAGTTTATGTACCAGAAAATTCAGTCATTGTAAGTGTACATTTCACCTGCTTACCTCTCAGGGGAGATGCCATGCTCACGGAGGGGTTTCCCCAGGTGAGGCTCATCCATTGCACCCCGGATGTGCTGATCCCTGGGATTCCCCCAAGTGTGGGAAACTCGGCCGCATGTTTTGTGGTAGTGGGGGACCGTGTTTGCGCTCTCCCCTGAAAAATAAATAAATAGATAAACAAATAAATAAACATGTTATCAACTCAGTTTTAAGATATTCCCATCACCCCCTGAGAATTCTGGTTTGCCCATTTACGATATAAAATTGCATTGCTTACCTAGGAAACCACCATCTCCGCTCGGGCAGCCACTGTGAGCCACTCGTCTGAGCACCCCGGCGTGATGCCCAGTGGTCCAAAAGCACGCTGTTTGACCTCTTTTGCGTATATTCATAGGAATGCCTCTGGGAAGAGACACCAGTTGAAAAGTTATTAGTCGAACTTAACTCTCTCTCTTACAGAAGTAATTAGAATATTTTGTTGTTCCTTTCTAGTTAAGTAATTTGAAGCAAGTTACATTTGTAGATATCTCAGCAAACAAGTTTTCCAGTGTCCCCATCTGTGTCCTGAGGATGTCCAATTTGCAGTGGTTGGATATCAGCAACAATAGCCTGAATGACCTGCCACAAGATATAGACAGGTAGCTACTTGCATTCTGAAGGTGAGGTATATGAACTAGCTACTAACATCTTAAACACCGTAACCTTTTAAACTTGCATAGCACACGAATGGTCTTTGAAATCAATGAATTCTCCAGAGTTCATTGTTTCTAGGAAATGAGTTTGGTTCTTTATATAATAAGACAGTTTCTAGTCTACATCATACATGTACATGTATATATACAGGGGTGGGCAAAAGCAGGTTTACATTGTGAGTATGCAAAACACAATTCTTATATTATTTAATAATTCTTGTATTGTTTTTCATATGAGCAACTGTAAACCTACTTTTGCTCACCTGTATATGTTCATTTGAACAAATCTTCCTTGTTTTGGTGAATTTTAATTTACTTTGGTTCCCAATAGAATGGCATCATCCACTTTTCATTACAGAAGTAGAAAAGTAAAATTATTACATATGGAATAGAAATATATCACTCTATGTTTAGAATATCCGTGAGGTTAATTTTTATTAGTTTCACGTATTGATTTATCTAATCTAATAATAGACAAATATGCAAATTGACCACACCTTCGCTACACCCAAGCCACGCCCACCAGCCAAGCCACGCCTGCCAACCAATCAGGATGAATATGCAAATTACCCCAACAAAGATGGCGGCTAATTTGCATATCGCGACAGCGTAGAAAGAAGCCAAGAGCTGCAGAAGGGAGCAAAGCTGCAGAGAAGCAAGGAAGCCAGGGGGAGGAGAAGGGAGGAGCGGAGGCGGGGCCAGGGGAGAAGGAAGTTGAGCAGGCGGGGCCGGGGGAGAAGGGGCGGGGCCGGGAGAGAAGGGAGGAGTGGAGGCGGGGCCAGGGGAGAAGGGAGGAGCGGAGGCGGGGCCGGGGGAGAAGGGAGGAGCGGAGGCGGGGCCGGGGGAGAAGGAAGTTGAGCAGGCGGGGCCGGGGGAGAAGGGGCGGGGCCGGGGGAGAAGGGAGGAGCGGAGGCGGGGCCGGGGGAGAAGGGAGGAGCGGAGGCGGGGCTGGGGGAGAAGGGAGGAGCGGAGGCGGGGCCGGGGGAGAAGGGAGGAGCGGAGGTGGGGCCAGGGGAGAAGGAAGGAGCGGAGGCAGGGCCGGGGGAGAAGGGAGGACAGTGGGCTGGCGGAGAAGGCGGGCCGGGGGAGAAGGGAGGAGCGGAGGCGGGGCCGGGGAAGAAGGAAGGAGAGCGGGCTAGCGGAGAAGTTAGAAAAGCAGGGAGGCTGGCGGAGATTGCGGGGCGGGGGACAAGGGAAGAGAGCAGGCAGGGTGGGGTAGAGTGCAGCAGGAAAATTGCAGGATTTTTCCTGCAACGGGAACGCTAGTTATACATAATCTTTCAAACAAAATTGGGATGCTTATTAAGGTTTTCAAATTATATCCTTGTAGCTATTTCATGTTTAAAAATAATTGTTACACTGAATCATATATCATTCATTCATTCATTCATTCATTCATTCCGCCAATGTTATTAGTGGCCTATAGGGCAGGTTGGGTTTAAAGTTGTGAATGAAACAAAATCTCTGGCCTTCTGAAATCTGCCACCTTCTTTAGAACGTAGCATAAGACACCGAAAGTGGCCTCGTCTGAAGGCCATCTCCTGTTTCTGTTTTCTGCTCCTGCTACCTCTGATGTGCAGCGATGCTTCCTCGGTCTGTGAGAGTCAAGGGGAACTGCTTTGGTTTGAGATATGAGGGGACTTTGTGAAATATTTATGGGGTCTGTCAGGATTATGCAAATGGATGAAAGAAAAAACTGAAGAGGGAGTCGCTGAGTTAGAATAAAACAGAAACCAGAGTAAAATGCATTGGAGCATCGTCGGCTCATTTCCTTTCCTGCACAGATTTCTTCCTGTTGTAAAGTTAGAAAATACGATGAGAGAGGAATAACTACTCTCAAGATCTACAAAAGGAAACATTGGCTGAAATCTGTTTGTTTTCATAACTTCTTTCCCGTGCTGTGTTCACCCTTGGAATGAGGCAGACACTGGGAGGAATATGTTGATTTTTTAAAAAAAGTTTTTCGATTACAGTTTGCATTCAACACTGTTTTGTATCAGTTCCGTGTGTACAGTATAGCGGATAGACATCCGTATTGGAAGGATATGCTAATTATTAGGCCCCCTGCTGCATACTGCGCAATGTGCTTATGCTGCCGCTGTATCTGTGTCTTCAATCGGCCATGAAGTCAGTAAAAAAATAAAAAATAAACACAGATTGTGTCACCTGGCAGGAATTTGTTTAATTTCTAAAGTTAGTCTTTTTTCATAAGGGTCACATATAAAAAATAAACTAATTCTTAGATTTCCTACTGGGACTGATTGGTAGTTCACTGGGAAGCGGAGTCCTTGTGCTAATCCCTTTTCCGTCTCGTAGGCTCGAGGAGCTGCAGACGTTTCTCCTGTATAAGAACAAGCTGACCTACCTTCCCTATGCCCTGCTCAACCTGAAGAAGCTCACCTTGTTGGCTGTCAGTGGGGACCATTTGGTGGAGCTCCCGACGGCCCTCTGTGACTCGTCCACACCTTTAAAGTGAGTAGACCACGGCCAGCAGGCGTGGCTCAGCCGTTGAGCATCGACCTATGAACCAGGAGGTCGAGGTTCGATTCCCAGTCAGGGCACATGCTGGGGTTGCAGGCTCAATCCCCAGTAGGGGGCATGCAGGAGGCAGCTGATCAATGATTCTGTCATCATTGATGTTTCTGTCTCTCTCTCCCTTCCTCTCTGAAATCAATAAAAAAATTATTTAAAAATAACTTTGAAAGTGAGTAGACCAGAGATCCTCGTGGAGACACGTTCAATAGACATGTTCAGACACCAGGTAAGGAGCGAGGAGCGTCTGGAGCCTGAGGTCCTCTCTCAGATCCCAGTTCACGGGAGTTCTGATGCTTTTTTACAGGATTTTGAAGGTTTTGGACAGTAACATGAAGAGGTAGAACTCAGGGTTTCTATACAATGCTGCGTGCTGGTGGAAGGCACAGTGGGGCAGATGCCTGGGATTCCATTGTCTAGGCAACAAGGTTGTTCATCTTTCCATGACGATGAGCAGTTCTTGGAAAAGGAGGATGGACTGCATTCCCAGGTTAACTCCCACATCCCAGCTGTACAACTCCCAGCTGATCAGAATATGCCTTCTCTAATCAGAACAGAGCAGTCACGGTTAACAGAGCATGATTAATATTTCTGCCCCCAACAAAAACAGTGACTGACCACTGAAAGATTGCCTTTGGGTTCTGGGAGTAACAAAGGGGAGGGCAAGAGACTGCTGCTTTAAATAAAAAGTGCCATTTCATTGTTCAAAATTTAAAATATGTATGGTGACTTACTTAGATTAAAAAGTGAAGAATGATGAAATATAGGCAGATTGTTGTGGGGTAGGGAAAGACAATAACAATTCAATGAAAGATTGCAAAGGAAAAATTGAGTGGATCTATATAAGAATTAAAACCTTTTTGCTTTCTGTATATTTAGACATTAAATACAATAAAAGGAAAACAAACTGGAAAAAACATATATGCTAAAATACGACAGGTATGTGTGGATAAGCCACATGTACATATTGCATATAATCTTCTAAAACCAATTAGGATGATTTTTGTTAGGTTTGATCTTCCCCTCCCTCCAAATTAAAACTGAAAAAAATACAAACATTTATGCATTTATTCACTCATTAAATACTCATTTCTTTCTTTTGTGTGTGTGTTAATCCTCACCTGAGGATATTTTTTCTTTTTAAAATTTATCATTGTTGTTGAAAATATTACAGATGCCCCCTTTCACCCCTCCCCCCCCGCCCCCCCCCCCCCCCCCCGTCCCTCTCCACTCCGCTCCCGCCCCTCCCCAGGTCTTCCCCAGGCTGTGGGCTGTCCATGGGCCATGCATATATGCATGTCAGTTCATTGATTAACCTCCCCCACCCCTCCTGCTTCAGTGTCTCTAGATCTTTTTTGTTTGTCAGTTTATTTTGTAGAAATACCTCTTTTATGGGGATTTTATCTGATTTCTGTTTAGTTAAGCCTGGTTTAAGAGTTGATGTCCTTCCCTCTGGCAACCACCACACTGCTATTTGTGTTCCTAAGTTTCAGTTTTGTATCCCAGGAGAAGACTTGACTTGGGTGGTGGGCACATGGTGCAATATACAAATTTGTAACAGAAATCCACACATGGAACATATATGTTCATGTTGACCAATGTTACCCCCATCCATTTAATAAATAAATTTAAAAAAAGAGTTGATGTCACTAACTGGGCGTAATACCAAGCACAGTAAGGCATCACACAGTTGTAAGGATCTGACTGAGAGAAGCGTCACTGTCCACCTTTTGGGCTCCTGCCCATTGCCCTCTGTCTGTGGCTGAGTAGATCTCATCTCCCATAAGGCCTCTGGACAGTCTCTGCCTGAATACTAATTCCGTAACCCTGATGGATTGTTCCACAGTGGAATCCACTGGTGGTGATAATTTTATGGTCAACTATGACTTTCAAGAATAAGTGAGAACTTGGGATTTAGGACCACAAAGGTTGACTTCCCACGGGAGGGATTTTGCAGTTCAGAATGCACAAGGGAAAATGTGATATTGTCCATATTTTCTTGAATAGATTTGTAAACCTTATGGACAATCCCATTGATAATATTCAGCGTCAAGATGGTGAAGAAATGATGGAAAGTGAACAAGATCGTCAACACTTTGATAAAGAATTTATGAGAGCCTATATTGAAGATCTTAAAGAAAGAGGTAAGTTACTCATATTTAAAATATTTTAAATGAATATACAAAATTCCATTAACTCATGTAATACTTATATACATGATTTATTGATAAAAGTAAAATTGACACAAAGTTAATTGGTTAGGGGCAATTTACTTCCTAAATTACCTTTCCATTTACCAAAAACAAAAGATATCTTTCCTTAAAATATTTGATTTGCCTAGTGCACTTGAATGCTTGATACACCATCGACTATTTTACAGAGAAACATATACTTAAAATGTGAGGGTTGTATTGCTAATTGTACATGAGTTTTTAACTAAATGACATTGACAACACTATCCTACTTAACAGGATAATAAGATTCTATTTCAAAACCCATTTAAATTCAACATTAGAAAAAGTCATCTCTTATATAAATCAGGGTATACCCATATCAAAATCACAAAATGGAAAGCACAGACGGCAGACGAGTAACTCGCCCATCTGGTTGGAGCTCACAGAGGAGTGTGGAGGTGCAGGAAAGTGCGATTTCCAAAGTGTCCCTTGTCACAAGAATGACGAACAGAAAAAAGGCTCTAATCCTGTTCTTCTGGTCAGGTAGTCACACACCATAAGGAAACAGAATGGCTGAGTATATATTTTCCTTTTGTTACAGAATCTGTTCCCAGCTATACCACCAAAGTGTCTTTTAGCCTTCAGCTCTGATGCCATCCATCAGAAGACCTCAGAATCTCCCTGTCTGTGCAGCTGCGAATCTTCGTGCTGTGAGCCATGTCATCTGGGAGTGATGGCTTGTGCTTAAGCAGCAAGCCTAAAAACCATGGCCATAACTTCGGGAAAATGACTTTCAAATTCCAAGTGTATGAATACTTCTCTCTGTGGACTGGGGAATTGATCAATGGGTTTATAGATGGAAATTTAAAGGCTCATTTGCATACACTTGTTTCCAAATAATGCACATTTAATAGTTTAGAAATGCATTTTTTTTTTTTAAAAAATTGTAACTTAGACCAAATTCTGAAGTTGTGTTGTTTTCAGGCATCAAGGGATAGAGGGTCAGTGAAAGAGCATTTCTATTGGATGAATCCAGATCAGAGTTTATTTTATTTTGTGATTTTGAAGGAGTTTTAATGCATTATTTCTTTTACTGAGAATAATTGTCCTTGGGTTTATACAAATTTCTATTCCCGTATGTTTTAAATTGCGAGTGTGGGTGTGGGGAAGCAGGGGACTTGGTTGGAAAATTTGTAAGGAGGAAACTCCAAAAGGTCAGAACCTCCAAGGGGAGTTGGCTGAAGGCATCCGCCCCTGCTTTGACTTTTCCAAACATGTCTGAGCCCCCCGTGTTTATTGGAATCTTTATGCTTCGTCTTTAGATGTCCTTACGTAAAGGACACAGTGTCTTCTCAAGGATGCTACCCTGCTGATAGTATCTAATAGTTAATTTTAGTTCAAGCTGTTGTTACAATAAAAGCCTGAGGAGGTAGGCAAACGGGGCTGTTTGGTTTCTCCAGCCAAGCAGTCCCTTAGCCCTCTCTTTCACAGCAATCGTATGTCAGAGTAATCATTCATCCGTTGATGATCAGGGTCTGCTGGTCAGCCCCAGCAAGTGGTGCCCCATGTGAGGAGGAACACACGAGACACAGCGGGAACCTCAAAAACAAAAGTAACGGCACAGTAAGTCCCTGGAGCCCGCTGGAGACGTCCAAGTTCGAGGGAATTATTTCTCAGCTAAGGATTCCCAATGGGCAGCAGCTGCCTGCTGAACAGCAGCAATATATGAGAGTCAAGTGGGGCCTCAGGTATCTCTGGGAACAAGTGGGCAGGAGTTTAAAAAGAAATCAGGCCCAGGGAAAACAAGTGCCCTTGTCGTCATTACCTATGTGGGTTCTTGTTCGAGCTGCACTATGCCCACTTCACATCAAGGATCAAAAGCCTACAGAACGCCAGGAGGAACTACCGCCACCCCCTCCTCCTGAAGTAGAGCCTGTAGTACCTAAAGCCCTACCGCCGGAGGACATATTTCCTGTTCCTTTCCACTGGTGTGGGAGAGTTCATCAACTAGATCTTCGGTTATGGGATCCTGTGTCAGGCAAGCCATGTTAGAAGGAGAGCTTCGGGCTTGCCCAGTTATGCAAGACCAACAAGGTAATAGGATCGATGAGCCACTCTCCTTGTAAAAAAAAAAAAATGCAATGGTAAGATATGTACACATATAATACCTTAATAAAAAAATGAAAAAAAAAAAAATGAAAAAAAAATGGTACTTTTGCACTAAAGCCATTGGAGGCCCCAGAGTTGCTGCAGTCCTGGGAACAAACTCTGGGGCCTGCTATCTCCCCACATACACACCCACCTCTTCTCCAGCCTCCTGAGAGTCATCAAGGTTACGCTATCTTTGTTATGCTTCTTAAGAATTCTATATATATAAAACCGTAATATGCAAATAGACCGAACGGTGGAACAACCGAACAACTGGTCACTATGATGTGTGTTGACCACCAGAGGGCTCACATGGAACATGGCGGGTGTCGGCCGTGGCAGGATGGTGGAGCAGGTGAGTGGGGGTGTCAGAACAAGGCGGGGTGCCAGTTGCTGTCATGAGGCAAGCCTCTGGTGGTTACTAAAAATTCTTTGCTCCCATGCACCGCAGTCCTGCCCGGCACTCACACCTGCTGCTGGTGCCTGCCCCGCTCCCCCCCTCCCCCCACTGCTGGCACCTGGCACCGGCCTCTATCGCTTGGTGCCATCAGCGGGTGCAAGCCGTGGCTGCCAGTGCTGATCGCCCCTCAGGGCTTCTCCACCTCCCCCTGCTCCTGAGGGGTGATCGGGGCTGGCAGCCGCCTCTCACACCTGCTGCTGGTGATGGCCCCGCTCACACCCACTGCTGGCACTGGCCCCAATCACTCCATGCCATCAGCGGGTGCGAGCGGGGCCGGCACCGTCAGTGCATGGCAACAGCAGCGGCGGGAGCAGGGCTGCCGGCAGAGAGGGGACTGTGGTGGGAGAGGTTGGGCGGGGGCCTGGAGGATGGGCCAAGACCCGCCCCTATGCCTACTGCAGCCTTGCAGCCCACAGTTCCTTTCAAATTGCACAAATTTGTGCACTGGGCCCCTAGTGTGAGTATATTTTCCATTGGAAAAATAAGCCTATTTCTGAAAGTAAGGGGGAGGATTTTTCCATTAAAGCAAAGGTTCTCTGGATTTATAGAAATGCAAGAAAAATCGGAGCAAAAGAATTTTATTATAGGGCTAAAAATAATTATAGTTTTGTTATTATTGTTCTCATGGCAATATGTTTGCATAAATCCAATAAGAATCTGATTTCTTCATAACAGGACATAAGTCAGTTTCCAATTGTGGTTTTATTAACCAAAACTTTACTGGAATGTCCTGTCTGAGAGAGAGACATGCCAGGAGTCTGGATGTAACCAGAAAGCTCTAAGGAATGAAGACTGACTTGGAAGCTGATAAGCCCCTTGGATAAACAGCCTGGCACCTTGCTTGGTCACATGCTCATGGCAATCTTTCCAGGTAAGGGACGAAGGTTGCTTTCCTGAAAGATAAGGACCTCAGGACACCTGTGAGGACTTAAACTGGAAGAATTTACTCCAATTCTGTAGGTATTGCAGGCAAAGCCTGATGGCAACTGTGTGGCTTGGCTTCTTTGCTCTGATGGTAAACGTTCTCATGAGATTCCAGCAAATCATATATATTTTAAAATAGCCTATATGATTAACTGTTATTCTTGTTGTGTTAATGCAAATAATCAGGCCAAATTGTAACTAGACTTCACACAGTAAATAAGTTGGTCTTAATTTGGCTCTTTAATAAAAATGAGGGTGATTTTAGGGGGAAAATTGTGTTTCAACAAGAAATTATTAGAACTGAAATGTCTTTTCCTTCCACCAGACCATTTGTCATAATTCGTGCTGTTGTAACTTTTACCCAATAATACTAAATTTTATAACACAGTTTGTCTCCACCAGGTTACAAGCCCCACTGCCACCTAGGGAATACCACCTCCAGGCACCAGTGACCCCTCCTCCTGTGCCCAGGCCTCATTTTCCCTCTGACAGGGAGCAAGGATGTCTTGGCTCTGAAAGAAATCTCCCACCCTCATAAGCAGGAAGCAGTTTCAGAAGAGACCTGATATCCCCTTTCCCTGAAAGAATTCACAGCCAAGATCCATGAGGGGGTTGTGGTAGGCAGCTAGATAGACATAAGCAGAACAAGGACGATGGGCCATCTGGGGGAGAAATAGATCCTGAGACACACTCCTCACCACTCCAAGCAATGGAGGAGCCTGTGTAGAACTGACCTTTAACTCTAATTAGAAATAATTTATAGTTTTGGTATAATAGAAGGTATAGAGATGAAGGAAAAAGAAAGGTAATAGACAAACTGAAAGGGACTGGGTAAGCTGCTGAGGGTCTATGTAAGTTACAGAGGGTTTGTAAAGAATTAGAGTTGAAGAAATAAAAATGGTGAAAAGGGATATAAAGAAAGGGATATAACAGGAAGAAAGGATATTGGAGTAGGAATACTGAATAGAAGGCATAAGGAATAGAGATGCATTTTGAAGGAAAAGAAAGAAAGTGAGTTAATGTAAGAATATTTGTAAAAATCAGAAGGATTGTGAAGAGAAATCTTAAAAGGAAATTATAGGTATACTGCGTAATAAATCTAATTAGATAAATGAATCTAAAGTAAACTAATACAGAATTTGTTTGGTTCCTTTCTAGTCTGTTGAAAGGGAAAGTTTTTTTACAAAGAGATTTACTACTATAGTACAAGTTTGGTAGATATCAACCAATCTACCTAATCAGAGGGGGGACTTGTAATCTAACTAGAGGCCCGGTGCATGAAAATTCATGCACTGGAGGGGGGGTCCCTCAGCCCGGCCTGCCCCCTCTCACAGTCCAGGAGCCCTCAGGGACGGGAGGTGACCTGGCGATCAGGGGTAGGCGACACCCCCATCTCACCTCTGTTGCTGCCACTGCCAGCAGCGCAAGCCTTGGCCGGCCCTGGTTACCTGAGCCTCAGGCGGCCCTGGGTGGCTGGGCAGCCACCATCCGAGGCTTGCCTGTGCCTTGAGCCAGCCCTGGGCAGCTGGACAGCTGCCACCCCAGGCTTGTCTGCACCTTGGGCTGGCCCTGGGCAGTTGGGCAGTCACCATCCAAGGCTTGTCTGCATCTTGGTCCAGCCCTGGGCGGCTGGGCAGCTGCCATCCGAGGCTTGCCTGCACCTTGGGCTGGCCCTGGGTGGCTGGTGGGACTGAGGGGACTGGGTGCCACCATCTTGTGGCTGTGGGCGCCGCCATCTTTGTGATGGTGTGAGGGTCAATTAGCATATTCCCTCTTTATTAGATAGGATAGATAGAACACCTGAATTAATCTGAAAAGTAATCATATTATTTTAAATCAACACATATATTTATGTGAATAGGGGGTTAAGTTTCTTATGTATAAATAGGGAGTTAAGTTTTTCTTAAAAGTTTCCTTTTCAAGACCTTTGTGAAGTGATTAAGGAGCTGACTCAGCTGTGAAGCCAGCAAGCCGAACCGATAAGCATGGTCAGGTCGACCCACCAGGAGTGAAAACATCATCGCCTGATGACTAAAGGACAACAGCTGGCATCTGTGGTCCCCCAGGCCTACACAGAGCTACATTCCTCACCCTGGCCACTTCCCCTTTCTAATTCTACCCCCTGCACCTGACTAGAAGGCAGGACACCACAGCGTATAAACAAATACTCAATTGTGATTGGGAGCATAAGCACATATGTGTCACCCCCTTAAAACAGAACAGCAGTCACCGTCAGTAGATTAATATGAAAAACCATCTGTAAAGAGTCTTTCATGATAACCTTACTAAGGAAGTAAATGCATTACAAAAGCAAATTAAAGAATCCTTACTCACTATCAATAACATGAACAGACTACTACCTGAACTACAGTAAAGGGGCATTTGAAGTAGACAGACCCCACCGCATGGGTTCCTAGAATCAATTGGCACCTGATTGGACTTACCATTACTGTCATTGTAATTGTCTGTTTTTCTTAAAGTCTGCAAAATCAAAACTCAAGCAGTAAACATGTTTTACGACCCTGACATTCCAAAGCAGAAAGTTTGCTGCCTCCCTCTGTCTTCTGCAGCCAGCAAAACAAAATAGAGGGGGGGTATGTGGGGGAAGCACGGGACTTGGCTGGAAAATTTGTAAGGAGGAAATCAGGAGTTGGCTGAAGGTGACTGCCCGTCTTGACTTTTCCAAACAAGTCCGGGTGTTTACTGGAATCTTTATGCTTAGTCTTCAGACGTCCTTGCTTAAAGGACACTGCAGACACATGTGTCTTTTCAAGAATGCTTACCCTGCTGATAGTATCTAATAGTTAATTTTAGTTCAAGCTGCTGTTATAATAAAAGCCTAAGGAGACAGGTGAATGGGGCTGTTTGGTTTCTCTAGCCAGGCAGTCCCTTAGCCCTCTCTTTCACAGAAATGTGTGCCAGAGTAATCATTCATCCATTGATCAGGGTTTGCTGGTCAGCCCCAGCACATGTGCTCTCAGGAGAGTTTAGGTGTGATCTGGGCTTTGAAGGTAGAAGAAAGGGCTGGGATGCCAGTGCATGCATCGGCCCGGTGCACTAAGGGTGTGCTGGCAGTCCTGGTGGAGGAAGGGTGGGCATGGCTGGTCATGGGAAGTCTTGGATGGCCTGCATGGATGGTTATCTTGCTCTGGGACCCAGCTGAGAGCAGGGAGCAGAGGCAATGCCTTAGGGATTCCCACTCCAAGGTGGCCAGATGTGTAGTGGGGATGACTGACCCACATTGGTTAGGGGTCCCTTGCAAGGCTTCCTCATGGGTACCATCTGCCCATGGCCAAGATGCCATGGACCCAGAGGTGAAGCATAGTAACCTCCATCTTGTGTAAAAAACTGCTGTTTGAAACTCTGTGCTATTGTTAGTCCCTAGTCCTGTAAACGCTGTCATTATAAATTCTGTCACCTTAAGACAGTCTGCTATTCTGTAAAATTACTTTTTTTTTTTTAGTTCAAATAATAGAAAAAGATACTTAACTGTCTGACCTTGCAAGCTAGCCATCCAATGTAATAGACTAACTTTGATGATAATTATGCCAAGGACAAACTCATGTATTCAAGGTTACAACTGTCTGTAACAATAACTCACACAGAGCCCTTTGTAATATCTGCAAAGAGGCTTGAAACGTTTAAATACCGAAAAGCTTCCTGTATGTGTTGCTCAGAGATTTGGAAGAGACACCTCCCTCTGGGCCACGTGCAATAAATGACTCCTAATTAATTGGCTCATTAAGGCGTCTTGCATCTCATTCGATGATTGACAATACAACAGAGGAAGCTCATGAGACTGTTTTACGTGACAAAGATTGAGTTCATTAGTTTGGACTTCCACATCACATCATAATATGGAGAAATTATACAAATATTTACATTTATACCACTGTCTTGGGCTCAAACAAACAGGATTGTGTGTTTAAGATAAGCTTAAACAAGTAGCTTTTGTGACTAAGAAGGAAAAAAATTCATGTATTCACATAGATTTCTGTACAAATCGATTGCTATTTGGTGCAGCCCAGTTCTGTCCAGTAGCCCTTCCTGCAGTGATGGCAATCTTCTATATGTGTGTCCAGTAGCATAAGAACTTGAATGTTGACAGGTGATACTGAAGAACTAAATTTTTCATTTGATTTAAATTTAAACAGTCAGAGGTGGCTACCATATTAGATAATATGGGTCTAGCCTTTGGGGTCTTTTGGGAAGTTAATCTGGGCTAAATATGAAGTGTGAATTTTATTTTCTCTTATCTGAAGAATCAGTCTGTCCCCAGAGGCATGCATAAAAAAGCTTACTACTGACACTCTAATATCTTGTCTTGATGGGTCTAATCACAATTCCAAATAATTTATCCTCAACAGGCAGAGCTTCTACAACCACAGTAGAGGAGTGCTCCAACTTAAAGACAAACTCAGGGAAGTAGGTTAAGAGATGAAAAGAAGAGGAAAATGAGAAATCACTGTAATTGAACCTTAAACAATTGGATTTTTCTTTTTAACTCTTTAACAATGTAATTTAAGTTTATTAGTTGTACTACTTTGTGGCAGGGCCACAAACAAGTTCCAGCTTGGAGGGCCAAGCCCTATTAGCAAATTAAGCTTAACCTTACAGCCCTTCCTAGGTAGCTAATGGGCTGTGGGAGGTGCAGCAAGTGCTGCCAAAACAAGGTGAAACTCACAAGAACATTGTAAACACGTTACCACTTCCCTTGTTTTGATCTGACTATAAAATAAAGCCTTGGCTGGCGGGCTGGATTTTTCTATGTCCTCATCCAGGCACAGGAGATCCACCGAGCCCCAGCTGTATTCTCCTGTCTGTCTTCTCTTTAATCCTTCACCGCCCCTCCGCAGGCTCACCAAACCCTTGGCTGTGCTGGCGAGGCACACTACTTGAATGATTTTGGAATTTTATTTCATGCCAAGGTTATGCTATATATAGTCAAATAGAAAATATATGAAATGGGGACTTTCATACAAGTTGACTGTTTAGAACTTACGTAAATTTTATTTCAATAAAACCAGTCATTTGTGCAAAAGTCTGTCTGGTGTTCATATAAATAAACTAGAGGCCTGGAGCATGAATTCATGCACGGGTGGGGTCTCTCGGCCTGGCCAGCAATCAGGGCTGATGGGGGCTGCAGAGGTTGGCGGGGAAGAGGGGGCGGGGCTGCAGGAGTTGGCTGTGGGAGCGCACTGACCACCAGGGAGCAGCTCCTGCCGTGAGCGTCTGCCCCCTGGTGGTCAGTGCGTGTCATAGCGACCGCTAGTTTGGTCCTTCAGTGGCTTGGTCACTTAGGCTTTTATATATAAGAGTACTGCATTGTTATATAATTATTGCATGTTCTATAACACCCCCAAACAAATACATTATTGAACACAATGCTTGCAGAGATACTATTTTACCCCCTGCCCCTGGCTGCCAGCTCACACGTGTCTGCGCCTCGCGCCCCCAGTTCCTTCCCACCTGCGGCCTCCAGTCCTGGGCTGTCCCGCCTGCTTTGGAAGCCCTGGCCGGGTGGGGGGGGGGGGGGGAGCGGGGGGCAACGGCCAACCCAGGAGGAAGCCAGTCAGGTAGCCCCGCAGAGAACTCGCACCTGATTGGAAACGCGAGGTTAAAGACGGAAAAGGGTTCAGCGAAGCTGTGCGTGAGGAAGCCGCCCGGCGCGGCCGGTCCGGGGAATGGGAAGGGCCGGGTTCCCTCTCCGCGCTCCTCTGCACACGGTGCGCACAGACAGCCCAGGAAGCGGACACGCCGGCCCGGGGCCACACGGGCCTTCCCGCCTCGGGCAGGCCGGCCGGCCGGGCTCATGGGCACCGCCCGTCCCTCTGCCGGCAGCTCTTCCTGGAGGGCTCCACAATGAAGAACGTCACCACCTGTTTCAAAGGTACTGCTGCGCCCCCCTCTCCCACCTTCCTCTCCCTTCGGGGAAGGCTTGGGAGGGTCCGCTCCCCAACCCCGCCCCGGGGCAGGTCCTGGGCATCCACAGCTCCGAGCCCCGCTGTCTAGTGAGGCGGGGGCGGCCCTCCGACTGCCGGCGCCGGGCGTGGCCCGGGGTAACGGGCCTGGCTGGTGAGCAGCCGTGCCCGTCGCCTCCCCAGACCTGGTCACCTTCTCCTCCCGTCTGAGACCCAACGCAGGGGCGCTGTGCGGCCTCCTTCCCCTTCCTTTCTCCCTGCGGCAGGGAGCGCAACTAGGACGGCCCGTGGTCTTCACGCACCCGCTGGCTGCAGGCCCGGGTCCCCGCGCCTCTCCTACTGCGGGGCGGCGAGGCGCTGGCTGTGCCCTTCGCCCATGGGCGCCTGCTGACCGCCCACCCCCGCCTCTCGGCACCGGAACTCGCAGGGGGCGTAGGTGTGGTGCGCTGGGCCCTGGCCTTCGAGCTCAGCGCCTGCTTCGCCTGGCAGCGCATCCGCGGTGCCCTCACAGGTGCACCTGCAGGGCCAGCGCCTCCGCGAACCATTGACCTGGCCCCACAGCTGCTCGCCGCGCCCCCCTTGCCCCGCCCTGAGAGTCAGGCGAAAGGCCGTGGGCCCCAGCGCTCCCCTTGCCCGCATCGCTGCGCAGGAGCCACCTGGAGAGCCGAGATACTATTTAAAAAAACACACACTATGTTTTTATTGATTTTAGAGAGAGACGAAGGAAGAGGGAGAGGGAGAGAAACATCAATGGAAAAGGGAAACATCCATCAGCTGCCTCCTGCATGCACCCCAACCGGGGACGGAATCTGAAACCTGGGCATGTGCCCTGACAAATCAAACCCACGACCTTTTGGTACGCGGGACCATGATCCACCAACTGAGCCACACCGGCCACAACAGTAGTATGGACACCAACCTGCTTCCTGATTTACCTGGTCTGAATATTTCACATCAGCGGGATCATACAACATATGACTTGGTGTGTCTGATTTTTTAAACTTAGCACCATGCTTTTGAGGTTCATGTAGTGATTTTAACAATCACCACCACCACCACGACAATGATTAGGATTAGAATGATTGAACAGCAGCAAATTCCGAAATTGCAGCGCATGCGATTCTGGGTGCTGTGGTAACCCAAATCCTCCCTCGGGGAAGAGACCTCAACTATGCTCTCTTCCCGGTAGTTGGTGTTTGCTCTGGGACTCTTAGCGGGTGGGTGCTCAGGATACCAGGGGTTGTGCATTACCCCTCCTTTCTTCACCCTGGTGTTCCCTGTCGCTACATCCACTATGGTGCTACTCCGGACTATGCTCTTTTCCCGGTAGTTGGTGTTTGCTCTGGGACTCTTAGCCGGTGGGGGCTCAGGAAACTGGGGGTTGTGCATTACCCCTCCTTTCTTCACCCCAGTGTCCCCTGTCACTGCATCCACTATGGTGCTATTCCTTGTGAGAGAAGGTTTATAGATGGGAACCCCAAAGGTAGATGTGCTTATTGTGGGAAGTGAAGGGGACATTGGTGGTGGTTTGGCTAGATCTAACTCACACTGAGCACAAAAGCCCTGGAGACACGCCTCACAATTGTCAGTGTCATGTGGCCCTTTAAGAGAGATATCCTTGATTGTAGGAATCTTCTCCATTGACTTAAATCCTTCTCCATAGCATTTCTTCAGAATTCGGAACACCAGGTTATTCAGGATCCTTGAGACGTTCTCTTCCGTGAATTCTGGAACCTCAAATGGAGGCTCCGAGCACTTCCGACATCTCTGGGCAAAGATCCTCATCTTCACCTGGCCCGTGGATTCCCTCTTATTCCAGTGCATGTGGCAAAGGACTTGAACGTGGGCAGAGGCCCAATTGCGAGAGCACCAGGAGCACGTGAACCTGTGGAGGCAGAAAACGAGACCCTCAGCTTGACCGAGCCGTGGGCTGTGCCAGAGGGAAGCAGGAGGGACCCATGTTACTGAGACTCGGTGGATTGGGTCCTGGATCAGTGGGGGATGAGGTGACCGCGTCCATTGTTTCTACCTCCTTTGTGCGCCGACAAGCTCGCGACTCACAGGTGTCTGTCATTGCGACAGCGGGTCACACGCTCTCAGAGCCGAAGGGATCTCGGGCACCTTCTGCGTCCCACAGGATCATGATTGGGTCAGGAGGGTGCAGCCCTGGTGAAAGGCTAAGTGCCCCTATGCAAGAGGCCCACAGCGCTCCAGCTCCTCCAGCCTGTGAGGACACCACAGGAAGTCTGCGACCCAGAGGAGGGCCCTCACCTGACCAGCGCGGACCCTGGTCTTGGACTTGCAGCCTCCAGAACTGTGAGCAACACGTTTCTGTTGTTTATAAGCCGCCCAGTCTGTGTTTGTTGTTGTTGTGGCTGTTTTTTAATAGCAGCCCCAAAGGACTAAGATCCTGAGTCATAGAGCCCAGGTTAGGGAGGGAGGGACCCTAAACAGTCCATTGTCCCATTGGACTGAAAGCATTGCTTTCCTCTCAGTTGCCCAGGGCCCCCCAATCTGCCATTATTACTGGGAGGGTGCCGTGTCCTCTCTCTCTTCATTGCCCCAAGCCATTGCTCAAAGTGATTCCTCGTGCCCTGGCCCCAGAGAGGGTACCAGAGAATGACCCTTCCTCTCAGCAGGGAGGAGGGCAATTTTCTGACCTAAGGTAGCTGTACAAATACATGTCAGCACAGATGGAGAGAGAGAAGAAGGCAGGGAAGCACATGGCAGCACCCAGGATAGGAATTACAGGTGAGCAGAGGGCTGAGCACATGAATGCTCACCAAATTATCCACGCACTCCCCCTCAGGTCCCAGCCCCGCGGGGCAGTTAAGTTGGGGCAGGGTGACCAGTTGGCTGATGGGATGTGGGCTGAAGTGATGGGCGCTGCCTCCAGATCTGGCACGGAAGCCCTCGACTTTCCAGCTCTTTCCTTTTGTGCCATGGTGAGCTTGGGGCCATGTGTTAGGTTATTTGTTCCAACAGCCAAGCCTGGCCTTGCTGGGAGCACCTCGTCTGGACGGTGAATCAGAGGGTTCTGGGAGGGAGTCAATCAAGGTTTCCCTTTTGAATCTTTTTTAAAAATTTTATTTCTGTTGTTAATCCTCTCCCGAGGATATTTTTCCAGAGATTTTTAGAAAGAATGGAAGGGGAAAGAGAGCGAGAGAGAAACATCGATGTGAGAGAGAGAGACATATCTATTGGTTGCCTCCCTCATGTGCCCCAACCAGGGCTGGGGGTCGAGCCTGCAAGGGAGGTACGTGCCCTTGACTGGAATCAAGCCTGGGACCCTTCAGTCCACAGGTTGAGGCTCTATCCACTGAGCCAAAGCGACCAGGGCTTCCTTCTGTATCTTGATTCTAGCCTCAGCTCCCTGGGTGAAGGTGAGGATGAAATGCAGGGAAGATGCCCAGGAGCCCCGACCACTGTGAGCGAGATGACCTGCTGGAGCAAAGGGCCTGGGCCCTGCTCTTCTGAGCTACAGTCCCTGCCCCATTCTGGGTCACTGCTGCTGTGTTGGTGTGCCAGCTCAGACTTTAAAAAAAAAGAAAAGGAACTGAGACTTTGCTCAGCTGCTCCTGGTGCCAGCTCCTGACCTGGGAAAACTACAGGCTATGGAGAGGAGAGCTCAGTTTCCCCTTCCCAGACCTCCCAGGAAGGGGGCAGTGGGCAGGCAACATGCCCCTTCCCCAGGCCCAGGAACCATCCTCCGTGGAGGTGGGCCCCATCCTGGGGCTCTGATTTCCCACATGGAAACCAGAGGCTTAGCCTTTGGATGCCTCTAAGGGTCCTGTTTTTACAAAGATCGCAGCAGCTCAGAGTAGAGAGGTTAAGATGGCTGCACGTGGCTCTGCCCCTCCATGAGGGGGGTCTCCTCAGTGCCCAGGGCCCCTCTTTTGTGGGCTCTGTGGTGGGTCCCTGGACTCCCCCCAACCCCCTGCCTTTGCATTTGCAACAAGCCTTGCTCATTCAGCTCTCCTGGGCCTCACTGCTCTTGCCTCACCTTCAAAGCCTGATTTCTCCATATCTGGGCATTACCCCACACCAGTGCCCGCTGCCCTGCAGCTGTTTGGGGCTCACTGTAGTAAGAAAACAATCGTTAATGAAGCTCCTTTCTTTCTATAATCTTCAGTTTACGAGTACAAACAGGAATGGAATCAGAAAGGTAACCAGTATATAGAATATGGAATAAGGAAGAATATTCTGGAACACAACCCATCCCATTCCCCACTCACCTGGCAAAGACCTGCTGCTGGTATTGGGCCCACCCTGGTTGCAGGGTGTTGGGAATGAGGCTGTTGTCTAGAGTCAGGGTCCATTGGTGCCATGGTCTCACCTGGTGAATTAATTCCTGAAACACTTTCTGCCACACCTTCACATCCTGACCCTCGGCTGCTGGCATGGTGAGCTGGGGGCACCAGTCTCTCCTGGGCTCTGACGGGTCTCTAGCCGAACGTGTGGTTCCCACTGTAGAGAGCACGGGCTCACACCTGCTCCCCTTTATGGCCCTGCACTGGGCCTGCGGACCTGGTCTTTGCCCCAAGGACAAAGGTCAGTTGAGTCAGGCTCCACAGGGAATTTCGAAAGACATGGAATGCATGGTGTCATTCTCCAAAAGCCCACCAGGAGCTCTGGGGCCCCACGTCAGGAGGGTGGATCTCAGTCTGGCTCTGCTGCTACCTCCCCTCAGCCTTTCTCTCTGGCAGCCTTTGTCGGAGCCCCTCCCACCCGCTCTCCACCTCAGTGCAGAGAGCTTACAGAGGGACGGGGCGGGGGAGAGAACCCGGGCTGCAAGTCAGGGCATCCTGGGTCTGGGGCTCTGACCAGCTGTGGGACAGTGGACAAGTCACTTCAGGCTTTGGCCGGAGGAAAGGGCACCTTTGCGGGGGAAGGGGGGCAGGCACGCCTGGGGCAGAGAAGGGCCCACGAGCCAAAGCTGCTTGGAGCGTGACAAAAACAACTTCCAGGACCTCGTTTGGAACCCTCTGGGGTCTCGCAGAGGCCCTGACCCTGGAAACAGGTGTTCACACACCTGCATGCAAGCTGGCCTCCCAGCCTCCTACCTGCCCCTCCCTTCCTCAGGGCCCGTGGCTGGGACTCCTCCCTCTTCTCTGTCCAGCCCACAGGCCATTCTGCTTGGAACAGGGCCAGGGCTCCTGGGGACTCGCTGTCACTCTCTCTGAGCAGGGGGGGAGGCGGCTCTGAAAGCGTGGTGGCTGCCGATTTGTCACCTGACACAGGGTCCTGCTGACACTGAGCAGGGCAGCTCCTGCCTTCTGGTCTCAGCTCAGACTCTGAGCAGCAGAGCATTAGTTCTATTCGTTTTATTAGCACTAATTCAGAATACCAATGATGTAAATTTTTATTTTTTACTTAAAACCACACTAGCCTGGCTGGTGTGGCTCAGTGGTTGAGTGTTGAACTATGAACCAGGAGGTCACGGTTTGATTCCCAGTCAGGGCAAATGCCTGGGTTGCTGGCTCAGTCCCCAGTGTGGGGCATGCAGGAGGCAGCCCATTGATGATTCTCTCTCATCATTGATCTCTCTTTCTCTCTCCCCCTTCCTCTCTGAAATAAATTTAAAAAATTTTTTAAAACACCGTGTTGAGTCAGAAGGAATGAAAGGGCTGGGACGAGGTCCGGAGACAGGTGCGCCCAGGGTGGCAGGACGACTCAGCCCGGTTCTTCCCACCCTGTGATGTCAGAGCAGCCCCTGGCGGCCTCTGTGGTGATGGGTCTGTGCATTCATTCATTCACCGTTCACTCCGCCGTGGGCACTGCCCCCTTCACCAGCCTGAGACAGGACGCAGGAGATGGAGGTCAGATCAGGGCCAGGAAGGCCGTTGCAGGAGGGACGACAGCTTGGACTGTGTGAGGCATCACCAGGGCTGCACGTCACCAGTGCGGACAGTGCAAGGTCCACAGAACAAAGAAAACACCCCTTGGCCTCCCTGTGCCTGTGCCCCTCACAAGGAAGCAAAGGGCACTTCTCCAGCTCTGACGGTCCAGGCTCCGGTCTCACCTTCCCACTACAGGAGCCCGGAGACCTGCCCTTCTCTCCAGGAGGGTGCGGGCGCCCCCTGGAGGCAACCAGGGGAAAGGGGCCGGGCCTCCAGGCCCCTTTAATAACAGCCTTTCTGCTTGTTGTCTCTTCAGACATCTCTGGGGTGTCACCTCTCTGCAGGGTAATACGGCGACAAAGCCACCGTGACAAAAGCACAGAGGGCCTGGAAGCTCCTGGGTTCGTGAAAATGGGGACCACACACATCAGCGGCAGTATCTCAACGGATTGGGATAATGCTCCAGAGAATGGCAGTTTCTCATCTATTTTTATACATTGCAATCAAAGGAGGGGACGTAGGTGGGTTACATGAAATCCATTGGAGATAGATGAGAAAGGCAGGAGAAAGCAAAGCGGGGAAAACTCTGGGATTGGATAAAAAGCAAAATGATAGACACATACTTAGGTGGGTGCAGGATAGTTAACAGTCAACAACATGATAGCAATCACAACGAAGGGATTTCTGGTGTCTGTCCTGGCACCAAGGCCCACTAGGTTGTGCCCCAGGGGCTCCAGAAAAAGGGAGGTTACCAGTCACCCAGACATTTCAAGGGTATGTTATCACAGATGCAAAAAGACAGATCAACTCAGTTAAGGTAAAGGTTGACCTTGTCAGTGACGTAACTGCCCACCACAACTGCGTTTAGTTAAAGTTTAATTTCAGACCATCCTTTGTGGTGACTTTAGGTCTCTGAGTTTGTAAGACCGCCAGGCAGGCCTCCCTGAGCTGTCAGGTCAGCATGTGGCCCCTTTCGTCCACATTTCCAAGGGAGGCTCCATCACCCACTAGCCAAACCACTCACACAGGTTGTAAGCTGGGTCTCAGTGAGCTCATCTGTAAAATGGGGATAAATATACTCTCTTGGTGCCACATTCTAGTCAATGTGACAATGACTAGAAAGGGTGCCGACACTTAGTAACCACGCACTAAATGGGAGCTGCTGTGGCCGTGCCCTGCCCCCTCTGTACGCCCTGCTCCCACGCCACCCACCCCGGGAAGTCCTCCCAGGCTCTCCACCCATTTCCCATTCTTTCCCCCCGCCCCCCCTCGGTCCAGCCTCAGGTCTGAGGTGGTAAAAAGGAAAGATAAGATCCACTGTCAGCTGTTGTGTGACTCTTGGCAAGTCCCTCTTGGTTGTACATGAGGTGGGGCCCTGACGGCCATTTCGTCCCCTGTGTCTAACCAGTCTGGGGTCCTGTGACCCTCATGCCTCCGCACTCCTAGTCCATCTCCGTCTGGGAGGGGTCCTACCTTTGAGAACCAAAGCTCCATCCTCCCACGGACAAGAGGGCCTTCAGGTTGGGGTTCCTGTGGGGCAGGAGGAGGCGGGAGGCAGGTGGCGGACGTGCTGAGACACCGGGTGGCCCCAGGTTTGGCTTCCAAGATCCTTCCAGCCCTGAGATTCGGTTTCTAAGACTCAGGTGGGCTGCCTCCCTCCCCTCCCCCCCCCCCCCGCCAGGATATGGGAAAATGGAGCCCCAGCAAGGTTCATGCCCCCGAGAGACGCCCTCAGTGGCAGTGACAGCGACAGTGACGGGAGGCCTCCCTTCTCAGAGCTCAGTGGTGCCCTTTTCTCCAGCCGCCTCCATCAGCACCTGAAGCTCATGCTCACAGGCCACCTGAATGGGTGCTACGAACTGAGGGAATCTTGGCTCCACCCATTGGGCGTTGTCCTATCCCAGTGGAAGCCAGTCTCTGGGAATCCCATACCTTCCTCTTTTTGGTGGAGGTTCTCTAGACCCCGACCCTGCCACAGACTTTAGGTGCACAGGACCAGTCAGCCAAAAGGCACAGCGTGCGTAGGGAGCCTTGTCTGTCTGTCTCAGGAGTCCCAGCCAACTCCAGGCGCTCCTCACAGACCCGGCTCTCGCTTTAGCAGGGAACTGTAAGCACTCACACGCCCTGCTTTTGGGAGTTCTTATTCTGCGGAACATCACCCACTTCACGTTACTGGACCCCACTCCCCTGTTGTCTCTTGATAAAGTCCAGGCCCTCAGTCCAACCCTTTGGTTCTTCGTATGCGTCTCGGTGTGGCCTGTGCTAAGCCTCCTGTGGGAACTCTGACCCTGAGAACTGGCTCCATGGTGGGCACAAGGTAGAGCAGATGGCTGTGCTCTCCTTCGCCTGATTGACGTGGTGTTTTGTGTGCTTTCTGTCTGTTTCCAAGGCAGAGACAACAGGTTAAACCACAGTAGGGCCACGGTAGTTTCCCACTGGAATGGGAGAAAAAGAAATTTTACCTTCCCATCCTTCGCTCCACTTCAAATAACACAATAGCTAGAAGAACTAGGAAAGATAGGATGACAGGGAACAGGAAATGGCCACAGGAGTTCTCTGGGACAATACACTGAGTGGCCAGATTATTATGATATCTGAACGCGTAGAAATCTGGCCACTCAGTGTGTGTGTGTGTGTGTGTGTGTGTGTGTGTGTGTGTGTGTGTATTAGAGGCCCGGTGCATGAATTCGTGCATGGGTGGGGTCCGGCCAGCCTGGCCACGGGGAGGGGACATGGGTGGTTGGCTGGCCTGCCTGCTGGTCGAACTCCTGGTCAAGGGGACAATTTGCATATTAGCCTTTTATTATATAGGATATACACTGAGTGGCCAGATTATGCGTTCAGAGATCATAATAATCTGGCCACTCAGTGTATATTTGACCTATAGAATGAATAGTGCTCAGCAAGAAAAAACATAAAGGCAATATGAGATAGGCAGAATCTTAGACAGTTAGAAAGTCAGATCTTTGGACAGATCTGGCAAATTTAGCAGACCAGATGGGCAAAGTGTCTTGTCCTTCTCTGCTGGGTGGACCATCTGAAACTCTCGAAGAGACAGGAAGGAAAGGAGAACTCAGATGCTAACAGGGAGCTGTAGGGAAGAGGAAGGGGTCAGGGCCGAGCCACAGAGGCCTTTTCTGGTTTGTTTACATACCTGGGATGGTGGTCAGAAGCCTCCTCGCCCTCATATCCTCTCTGGCTGGGATTGGTGTTTCTGTTCTCATGTCAAGTTCTGGGAGAGCAGGCAATCTAAACAATAATAAAATAATCCTATCTAATAAAAGGGTAATATGCAAATTAACCATCACTTTGTCAAAAATATGGCGGTGCCCATAGCCACAAGATGGTGGTGCCCAGTCCCCTCAGCCTCACCGGAGTCCCGAAGTCCTGGGGGGCCTGCCGCTGAGAGTGGGCAGCATGAGCTGCCTGGCGGAATGCTTGCTTCATTGCCACGGTGACGGAGGGCCTCTGGGCAGCAGGCGTAGAGTGGCTGGGGTGGGACGCGTGCTTTGTCTCCGCAGCGACGCCCCAGCCATGGAGGGCCTCTGGGGGACGAGGGGCCGGCCCGCAGCCTCCGTGGCCGAGCGCAGGCCCGGAGAGAAGACAGTGAGCCTGCCTCCCGTGGAAGCAGCGTGGCTCCATCCCGGCTCCCCTGGCTCCCGGGAAGCGGTGGGCAGCCTACCGCACACGATATTGCACAATGGGCTACTAGTAATGATTATTAAGAGGAAAAAAGACTGATGGAGGCATCGAGGAGCTCCTACTATTCAACTCTGAGGAATTAAAATCCCAAAGCAACCTGGTTACAATACATTTTAAAAATATATATATTTTTATTGATTTCAGAGAGGAAGGGAGAGGAAGAAAGATAGAAACATCAATGATGAGAGAGAATCATTGATCAGCTGCCTCCTGCATGCCGCACACTGGGGATCCAGGCATGTGCCCTGATCTGGAATGGAACTGTGACATCCTGGTTCATCGGTCAACACTCAACTGTTAGGGGCAGAAATAGAATACTGGGGACTAATTATTATTTATAAGAAATAAAATAAGAAATGTTGATCATGATCTGCTAACTGTAATTGTTTTATTAAAGAAAGCACATTCTAACCTGGCTGGGAGTTGTATGCTGCCCCCCCCCCCACCACCACCACACACACACACACACACACACACACACACACACACACACACCTGGGAGTCCACCTTGTACCTGGGAGTCAGCCTTGGAATGCGGTCCATCCCCATTAAAAAACTGCCTATTATGGAAAGATTAACAGCCTTGTTGCCTAATGGAGTCCCGCCTCAGGCCCCCCCATCCCCCACCTTGACTACTTTCCCATGCCTGTGATTCCTGCTTCCCCACGTAATCTCTGTCCTGCTCCATATGAGCAGCTGGCTGATGGGGGGCTGCAGAGCAGATGTTTGTGGATGACCTGCTGCTCTCCCATGCTGCCAGCAGGATTGGAATAAACGCTCATAAGTGATTCAACCCTGTCTCTGCTTGATTGGGCCAAGTAGTGACAGGCAGCCCAGACCCATTGATTATCCGGTTTCACAAACACTGAACCACACTGGCTGGGCTCAAAAGCATTTTTTAATGCATAAACCTAGTTGGGGGTTATCTAACCAAGTTAATCAAACTCTGCATTATTCTTGACATGACACAATGTGAAGTATACATTATTATATTCTGACAAAAAGTCCAAACTGGAAAAAATAAATAAATAAAAATAAAATTGCCAGAAATGGTAAAATGTGAATCACTAAAAATTGTAAAATATGGAAACTAAAAAATATAATTTTTTAATTTTGTGGATGAAAATGGGCCACATGCTAACCTGACTAACTGAGGGAAGGTCTGCGTGGAGGCCTTGCAAACTCAGAGACCTAACGTAACCACAAAGGATGGTCTGAAATTAAACTTTTTATATTGAAAAGCAGTCTATGGTGGGTAGTCATGTCCTGACAAAGATCAACTTTGGTCTTAATTGAGCCTATTGTCTTTTTTTGCATCTGATAACATACCTTTGGCGTGTCAGGGTAACTTGTAACTGCCCCTTTTCCGAACTCCTTAGGGCACAACCAATGCATCAGGGTGGAGACCACTATTTCCCTCATTGTTATTGTTTTCATGTTAATTGTTGACTGTTAACTATCCTGCACCCACCTAAGTAAAAGAAGCATGTGTCTATCATTTTAATTTTACCCAACCCCAGAGGTTTCCCCTCTTTGCTTTCACCCACCTCCCTAATCTATCACCAGTGGATTTCATGTAACCCACTAATATCTACTCCTTCATTGGTAATTTATAGAACTTGGTGAAAAACCGCCACTCTCCCTCAATTCATTGAGATTCTGCTTCCTGCCCATTGTCGTCCACAGCAACTGGGAGCTGAGATGAGAAGCTGGGCCAGGACGCACAGTCAAAGTCCGCACATCAGGAGAGCAATGCGGCGGAATAAGGTGAATTGCATCCATGCAAGCGGAGGGCCTGGTTGTGAGACCAAACATGAGGTGAGCTGGGGCAGGGGAGCAGGTACAGCCAGCCTGTGAGGACCAGAAGTGTGTGCCTGCACTGTTTCTGGGGTACAAGTCTCAGGTGCCAATTTAGGTGAGGGATTCCTGTGGGACTACCTTTCCATAAGCACATCCTCTAGACTGGACACGGGATTTAGGAGTGTACAGTTCTGGTCCCAGTTTACTTGAGCACTGCAAGGGGCAACCTCACAGGCTCTTGGGAGCAGAGTAGAGTCTTAAGCTTAGGTCTTTCAACAACGAATGTGGGAAGTATAGAAATGATAAGTTTATTAATAATAAAAAAGTTCCTAAGAGGTTTGTTCCGTGTTTAAAAGAACATTGCCTGTAAAGGCAGACCCAGGCTCAGATCAATGGTAGAGAATTCCCTCTATCAGAACTGCTGCAGTGACACACGAAGAAGTGCAAATGAGAAAAGGAGCGAATTTGTTCTAAAACGTTTGGAATCATTTCCCCTCTGACTGTCAGGAGACCGAACTGGGTGCCCACAGAAAAGGCCTCTGGTGTTCTCTCCACAGCAATCCAGGTTCGTACACTTTTTAACTTTCCCATGTTTTCCTCTAGTCCTTTTTTTCTAAAATGAAATGGCTCTGTTTGTTGCAGCTTACTTACACTATTCAGAATAATACAGTTAATTCAAAATCTACCACAAGAGGTAAAAACTGCTTTCATTTTAAGTACATGCCTTTCCAGACATCTCTACATGTGTAGTTTCTTTCTTCTTCTTTCTGTGGATTTAATTTACTGTTCTAGATTCCAAGAAGGATGTAAAACTTGTAAATAGTCAGCTTGTCTCTTTTCCTAATATGTGCACTTAAGACTGCACATTTTTCTGTAAGTCTTGTAATATAGTATTTTTATTATAATTCAGTTTCAATTATTTTCTGGCCCTTGGGCCCCTGCTCTGGAGCCCTGCTGACAGTGTGATGGCCTGTGGTTCAGCTCCTGTGTCTGGCATCTGAAGACTGGTGTCTGGTGTCCAGTGCCTATTAGGGACCTGGGTTCCTAAACACAGATCTGAGTTCCGGCTGCAGTGTCTGTGGTCTCGGGGAGGATTGTGTGTAGCTCTTTGTCTGGGTTCTGGGTTCTGTTTGGGTGTGGCTGGTTTCCTGCGTTCCTGTGTGGGGCCCACGTGCAGCTCTGACATCAGGGCCTGATGGAAGGTGTCCTGTGCCATTCTCTGGCACCTGGTGTCTGGCATTCATGGCCCAAGGTCTGGCTTTATGTCTGAGGTTTAGCTTTTGGTTCGTGGTCTGCTGTGGGGACCGGGGTCTGTTTCTGGGGCCCCGAGCCTGGCTCTGCTGTCTGGTATCTGTTAACTGATGGTCCTTGTCTTTAGCTCAACACCAATTGGAGTCCTTGTCATGGCTTGAGGAGTCCTGGGGTCAGGCTGCCCTGAGTGAATTCCCTTTCAGTCGACACAGTTCAGCTCCGCTCTGCTCCAGTCTATGTGTTCTAGTCTGGTCCTGGCATCTCCTCTTTGCTCAGTCCAGATGACTGATCAGTCAGTGTAATGTGGTAGGACATTTGCAGGTCACTCCCTGAATTGAGGTTTGTATGAGAAGCCCCTGTATAGAAATGAACACGAGGCTCTGTTTGTTTTTTCCCCCCTAAATTTGAGCCCAGTTATTCATCAGGAGCCCTTTATAGTAGGGATCTTTATTCTTAGCATCCATCCATATATCTGTCGTCTGTAACGTGAGTTGCACAGGAAGTCCTGGGGTAAGGGACGAGGAGAGAGCTGGAGGCAGGTTTTCTATCCTGGTTTGAATCAGCTATTAAGGAGATGAGGGGCTTATGGGGAAGAATGTGATAGACCTGGGGCAACATTTCCGTTCTGCCTTGAGATCAGTATGTGAGGGGCAGAGCAGGTGTTTGGCTAAGAGGTGAGGAGAGAACTGGAGACAAATTACTTATCCCCTTTCCACGCACCTTTAAGGGGGTCATGAGTCAGTGGTCAAGGAGAGACCTGCAGGCACATTCTCCCTCCCTGCTTCAGTCGCTGTGAAGGGCACAGTGGTTGTTGGATACGTGGCCAGGAAAGACCTTGAGCAGAACTCCGTATCACGGCTCTAGCCAGCCTGTGTGGTTACAGCAGTTGCCTGGCAAAAAGGAGGAAGACCTGAAGCTGAATTTTCATCCCTGCTTTCGCCAGGATGTGATGGGAAAGAGGACACGAGGAAAGGGGCCAGGGGACATGAGGGCCAGTGGAGACCTTGAGATGAGTTATGTGTCCCGGCTCCAGCCCAGCTCTAATGGGTGACTGGCATCGGCGAAAACAGCCAAGGAGAGACCTGGATGCGATGTCTCCGTCCTGGTGCAGGCAGTGTGGGGGATAGAGGGGGTGCCTGAGTTAAGGGTCGAGTGCCAGCTAGTGTTTGAGAACCAGAGGGGGTGCCTGGGGTGGAATGCCCTGACTGGGAATCGAATGGTGACCTCCTGGTTCGTAGGTCGATGCTCAACCACTGAGCCACACCGGCTGGGCTAAATAGACAAATTAATGAAACAGAATAGAAGGTGTAGTAATAGACTCAATTACAAAGATACATTTTGTATGATAAACATGTCTCCTCAGGTCAATAGAAAAAATGTGCATTCTATAATAAATGGTGTTGGGACATGAGGCCAGCAGCAGGTCACAGATAAAAGTCCAGCTGCAGCCCTAGCATGTTGCTCAGTGGTTAGAGCATCGGCCCTGGGACTGAAGGGTCGCTGGTTCAGTTCTGGTCAAGGGCACCATTCCCCGCCTGGTGGGCTGCAGATGGGAGGCAACCCGTGGATGTGCTTGTCTCCTCCTCTCCCTCCCACTCTCTCTTTTAAAAAAAATCAATGCAAATATCCTCCTGTGAGGATTAACAACTAAAAAAAGGCTAAGCCTTGAAGCTTTTACCTGATGGAGGGGCGGGGCTACGTTGGAATAAGGGGCTGGCCCAGACTTGAGGCTGGAGCTGGCCTGGTATTTAGGGGCGTGGCCTTGAGTTTACTGGAAACCTAAAGACCTGTGGGATGTGTGTGCAGAGTGGGAACTGATGAGATAGGCGCGTTGAACCTGAGGGGAGTCTGGTGACCCAAGTGGAGCCACACTGGGTTCAGGGTATGATCATCCGGCTGGCGGACCTGAGGTCAGTGGTGGCCTGGGAGCTGTCTGGCTGGGTCTTGTTGTGTGCGGCCAGTGGCTCAATGAAAGGCCGGCCGGGTGTGAGGCTGAGGCTGAGAGTGGGTGAGCTGCACGTGCAGGACGTGAGGAGAGCCCCCCAGGTGTGATGCAGGAGGTGACACAGTGTCCTAGACGAGCGGCGGGGCCACAGGTGAGGCCGCTCAGGCTTGGCTCCCCTTTGTGGCTGTGACTCTTATTTCTGAGGAGCCACAGCCACCCCTCAGGCTCTCCTGTGGCTTCTGTGCTGAGCCCTTTGTGTGTCACATTCCCCAGCTTAAGTGAACGTTCTCCCAAAAATGATGTGTTTTAGCTGTGACAACGTGGCCACGTGACTGGTAATGCGGTTGTGATCCCAGGTCTGGGTGTTTCCGAGGTTTTGGTATCTCCTCCCTGAGCTCGATGCTCAACCACTGAGCCACACCGGCTGGGCTAAATAGACAAATTAATGAAACAGAATAGAAGGTGTAGTAATAGACTCAATTACAAAGATACATTTTGTATGATAAACATGTCTCCTCAGGTCAATAGAAAAAATGTGCATTCTATAATAAATGGTGTTGGGACATGAGGCCAGCAGCAGGTCACAGATAAAAGTCCAGCTGCAGCCCTAGCATGTTGCTCAGTGGTTAGAGCATCGGCCCTGGGACTGAAGGGTCGCTGGTTCAGTTCTGGTCAAGGGCACCATTCCCTAAAGTCAGTGAATATGAAAGGGGGGGGGGAAGTTGTTGATATTTTAAGCTTGTAAGTTTGCAAAGACTACATAGTTAGCTTCTGGATGTAAAACTTTTATGCACTGTTCCAAAGGTGTGAAGAAAGAAGACCACAGCTTTGCACTTTGCATGTTGATATTAAACTGTTCTTTAAGTGAAGAAAGAACCTATAGTTCTCCCCCATTTCTTCCTCAGAGATTTCCATGGCGATACCTGGTGTTAGGAAGGCCTCAGCTTTAGGTCTTCAAGCTGCCAACAGGAGCCTGTTGAGAACCCCCACCTGTCCATGTGCTATTGCTTGTGGTTTTATTTTTAGAAATTCTGTCAACTGCCAAGTGTGTTGCCCTTTTCCTAAATATCAGCCTGCTTCACCATTTCCCAAAACGTTTGTATTCCAAATACCTAACTGCTTTTTGCATTAATTGTCATGTAAATTAACGGAACAGCATAGAAGTTTTAGTAAATGATCCAAAACCATCCCTAAATTTTGTACGCTTAGGAGATGTCTCCTTAGATCATTTGCGTCCACATGCCTCGTAAAATAACTGGTTTTGGGACCTGGACCCACAGTAGGTCCCAGCTAAAGGTCAAGCAGTATGAATTTTTCCCAATTGGAGAGGCGGGGTGGAGATTAGGGAGCCTTTCCTGTGGGAGCGACCACATTTCAGGAGCACGTCCTGCAGCTGGACAGCAGCATCTGGAGCACCACCTCCCTGTCCGTGTCCTGAGCTGCGCGGCCCCATCTTACAGTGTCTGTGGAGGCAGATCCCAGGCATTGCGGCTGGTTCTGGCAGCCATGAATGTTCTAAGGTAGGAAGCAGCAATGTGGCCTGGTTGGTGTGGTCATTGGTTAGAGTGTGTGCCTGCATCCAGAAGGTTCCCTTGTGTGATTCCCAGTGAAGGAGATGTTTGTGGGTTTCGGGTTTGATCCCCTACGAGTACGGGAGGCAAGCAATCATGGATGTCTCTCCCTGACATGGGTGTTTCTATCTGTGTCTTGCGTGCTTCATCCCTCCCTTCCGCTCTATCTGAAAGATCAAAGAAGAAAATATCCTTGTGTGAGGATTAAACACACACACACACACACACACACACACACACACACACAAAGAGGGCTGGTGTGTGAATTTTACAATTTATAGAACTAAGACTCCTAGAGGTGTTCAAAAGAAAATAGGCTGTCAATGTAATAGGCAGGCTCAGGTAAATTCCAGGGAGGGACCTAAAGCTTAGCAGTCCCCTCTGTCCTAAGCACTATGATTGCACATGAGGAGGCGCAGATGATGAACGTTGCTATTTTTGGCTAACTGATTTCCAAGAGTTTTTCTTGTCTTTGGACTGACAAGAGAGCATGCTTGGATGAGCAAACTCACAAGGACGCTGTCAGGCAATTCCTGCGCAAAAGCGATCCTCTGCTGCCATCTTGTGGCCATTCAAGGAGTAACACATTGTGCTTCTGTCCTTGGTGCTGAAATTTCAAGTTCCCCAAAAATCTCGACAGAAAAAAATCAAAAAAGAAACCCAGGAAATCATGGAGGCTGTCCAGGGCGGCAATGATTCCGTCGCTGAATGGACTGAAGTCACGGGTGTGGATTTCTCCCCCTCTTTCCGTCCCAGCCCTGCCAAGGGAGGCCTTGGAGACAGCTGCACTGGCATCGTGACCTGGCGGGTTCAGGATGTGAGCTCTTCACCTGGAGGCGGGTATTCTCTGGAGGCAGTCAGTCCCCAGGAGGCCGCCATTCTGGAGCAGCCAGTCTGTCCATCGAGTCGCAGGGGTATCGAGAGAACACGTTCTTCCCGCGATGGTCAGCGAGAGGCGGCCATTCTTGAGGCATCCAGTCACCTGGAGGCCGCTATGATTGAGGCAGCCAGTTCCTTGGAGGCGGCCATGGCCGAAGTAGCCACCCATCGAGCTGGAGGCCGCCATTCTGCAGGCAGTAGTTAGTTAGTTAGTTTTAGTTAGTTAGTTAGTTATTTCGTACCGGGGAGGCAAGGCGTTCCCTGATGAGGCCGTCTGTACCATGGAGACCGCCCATGTAGGGGCAGTCAGTAGTGGGTAGGCTGTCTTTCGTGAGGGTTTTGCTAGACGCTGGCAGTTTTTATCATGGGAACGTGTTCCTCGAGAAAAAGATTCTACTGAATAGGTTGGTGTTGAAACAGAGTGTTTTTTATTTGAGTAAAAGGTTATTACTTCATAAAGGAAGAGAGAGGGAGAAAGAAATATCTATGCTGCGATAGAATCCATGATGAGGGAGAATTCCCAGAAGTCACTGTTACGGCTCTGGGTTGTGCACCCCTTCCCTCTCATCCCTGCCAAGGGGGGGGGGGAGGGGTTGTCCCGGAGACTGTTGTATGGAAATTCCCTGTCAGGTGGCTGCCATCTTGACCAAGATTCTGTATTTTTGCCCTTTGTAAGTAAAGTAGAGAGTGTTGAGTTGTGTATCTTGTAAGTTGATGCTGTAACCAGTGATCACCAGTGGGATACTGCTCCTATTGACTGTTAAAGATGTAAAATTCAAACGATTCCTAGCCGCCCTGAGTAAATAAACATGTTCCCCTGTGCCTGTTTGCAGCATGTGGCATCCATAGGTGTTCCAGTTGAATTTCTCATGCGATAAAGTAGGATTGGTGTTTCATTTTCCATATCCTAAATGTGAACGTGTCATTGTTGATGATTTTTTCTGAATCCTGTGAAGTTCAAAGGCCAAATTCACTAACTGTGAAATAAAGTGATGAAAGAAAAGCGATCTTTTTTGAAAGTTAAAGGTTTGCATGGTAGTTTTTTTCTTTCACCCCGTGTGTGAATATTATGCTACAAAAATAAGATTTTTTTAAAAAAAGAAACATCCATTCGTATTGAAAATATGTTCCTTTGAATTGAATGATCTAGAACACCCTACTGTTCCAAACTTCCTCCCAGGAACCTCTCTGAGCGGTGTTGTGTCTCTGTCCGTGGTGCTGAGAGGACTCCAGTTGTAAAGCCCTTGCCCGGCTTCCCCAGCAGGTGGCGCCAAGTCCTCGCTGAGGAGAAATGTTTGTGTATGAGTTTTTGATGGAGAGATCTCCGTGTGATCCATGTCAGGATATTGACTGGGCACTGAGGCTAGAGCTGCCCCTGTGTAGTGGGTGTGTGAAAGGGGGAATCCTGTGACCGCCCCCCAGCTCAGCTGCTGCTAAGGCAAAAGGTCTGTTCGTATTTGGCATGTCCCCTGAAGCAGGTGGTCACCTTGTCCATTCTTCTGTGTAGTTTAGCCTTCCCCCCACCCAACTGTCTTAGAACCGAGCTGAGCATCCCCAAATGTTGTCACGAGCCGCCTGTGTGGAGGGTCCCTTTTTCGATTTGAAATGAAATTGGATGATGTGTGAGGTGGAAGAGACATAGTCTGTGAGTCATTGAGTATATGATGGCATTTATATGTGAAGAATGTGAACCTTTCCCTGAAATGAGTGATGGCGTTGGGAGGTGATCTCCACCACCCATGTCAGGAGGCAGGCTAGCTTCCCTGGTCCCACCCACTGTGGCCCCGCCTACACCCCCCCACCACCACCCCCACCACCAGGCTTCACGTTGGAAGCCCACGCATCCCCAGGTGTTTCAGCACCTGTGGTGAGTACCTCTCATGGGGTGTGTGGTGTATGTAAGGTTTGCACAATGAAGTGCTCGCTCACATTGGACATGTTGGCATCGCCCATCGCCAACCCCCCCACCCACCCAGGATGTGGTTTGAATCCCAGGATTGAGTGCTGCGTTGGCCTCACTCCCTGATGCCATGGAAGTGCGTTGACCCCTTTTTCTTAGGAGAAAGCACATGGGGTGTTTGTATTGTGGTGACTCGTGGATGTGTTTCCTGTATCGTTTCCAGGCAGGTTTCCCTGAGTAAGTGAGGGAAGTGCTGCTCGGCAGCCTCCCCAACTGAAGAGACCTAACTCACCCCCAAGGATGGCCTTTAAAGGAAAACCTTGAAATGCAAAGGAGTTGCTACAGGCTAGCCTTGCTTGGGCCAATCTCTTCCCAGAGAGGAGCCATTTCCATCTTTAGCGGGCCTATTGTCCTTTTGCATATGAGAGGACTAAGTTGTGAAATGTCCTTGTCACTTTGAAGTTCCATTTCTCCGGACCCCTGAGGGCACAGCCCCAGCCCCTTGGCAGCTGAACAGAAATGGCTGTATTGTTATTGTAATCCTGTGAATGGTTGACTGTTAAGTCTCCTGCACCCACCTAAGGTTTTATTTTTTTCTTTGTATCCCACCCTAGAGGTTTCTGTGCTTCGCTTTCTCCCACCTCCCCAATGTATGAGCCCTGGATTTCAAGTCATTGAGTGCCATCTCCTCCTTTGAGTTAAAATGTATTTAACCACGTGGGAAACCACCACTCATGAGAGCACTCTCTCCATTCCTGGATATTCTTCTATCTGGTATTTTTGTTGATTAATTGTAATCATCATGGAAAAGCTACATCTTAGCGTGGAGATATCAGGAGAGACGTTCATAGAAGCAGCAGCGCTGCTGTGTCAGGGGATTGCAAGATGTTTATCCTGAAGAAATGATGCAATGATATTGCTGAGAGAGGTTTGCGATGCAAGAGAGAAAACACAGAGTCCAGGCAATTAAAAAAGGGGGGAGGTTTTAAATCTTGCGCTCCCAGGCGAAATTCGCTGATCCGAGGGTGGGCCAGGGAAGTTCGTGCCAGAAAGGGGGCATAGGTACTTCTTTTATACAGCTGTTTAGTGGGGGAAGGGCGGAGGGCATGAGAGGTGTGGAATTTCTGCCTCGGGCCAGGGGTCTAGGAAGGTGCCAGTTATCTCTGTCACCATCTACCTTGCAGAGGCATGCATCAGCTCTGGACTCCCCCGCCCCCCCCCCGCCCCCGCCTCAACCTAACCATTGGCCTATCTTTATGTTCCTATTTTTGTATATTTTGTATCTGTTTTGTAGCTCTCAGGTTTTTGTGGTGGGCCTCACAATCCCAGTCCCTCCCTAGTCCTCCAGAATGGAGAAGTTTGATTGTCTCTAAAGTCATGTTCTGGGTCTTACCTTTGGCAAAGCTGTTCCCTTCTTTGTGTGTGACCCTCTTTCAATTGGGAGTTGTTAGTGTGGATGAAAGGAGTCACATGCTAACCTGACAAGCTCAGGGGAGGCCTGTGTGGCAGTCTTGAAAACTCAGAGACCTAAAATAACCACAAAAGATGGTCTGAAAATTAAATATTTAACTACAAACAGGTTATAGTGGGCAGTCATTCCTAGGCTGATATTTTCCCTGACAAAGATCAACTTAGATCTTTCCTGAGCCCATTTGCCTTTTTGCCTCTAAGATAACATCTGTGAGATGTCTGGGTAACTTGTAACTTCCTTTTTTTCTGGAGCCCCTGGGGCACAACCAAATGTGGTGGGCGCCAGGACAGAAGCCTCAAATTCCTTCATTATTATGTTAATTGTTCCTGCACCCACCTAAGTGTGTGTCCATCATTTTACTTTAATCCAATCCCAGGGGTTTCCCACCGCTTTGCTTTTATCCCACCCCCTTAATCCGTCACCAATGAATTTCATGTAACACCCACCTATGTCCCTCCTTTGATTGCATTTGTTAACGAAAAAAACCATTGAAACCTGTAAAGAATTTTAGTGAGTTTATTTGAGCCAAACTGTCGACATATGCCGGGAAGCAGAACCTCAACGAATTGAGATTATGCTCCGAAGAATGGTGGGTTACATCTGTATTTATACATTGCCATCAAAGGAGGGACATAGGTGGGCTACATGAAATTCATTGGATAAAGTCAAACGGTGGGAAACCCCTGGGATTGGACAAAAAGTAAAATGATGGACACATACTTAGGTGGGTACAGGAACAATTAACAGGATAATGAAGGAATTTGAGGCATCTGTCCTGGCGCCTACCACATTTGGTTGTGCCCCAGGGGCTCCAGCAAAAGAAGGAAGTTACAAGTTACCCAGACATCTCACAGACCTCTCACAGATATGTTATCTTAGAGGCAAAAAGGCAAATGGGCTCAGGAAAGAAGATCTAAGTTGATCTTTGTCAGGGAAGGTATCAGCTTAGGAATGACTGCCCACTATAACCTGTTTGTAGTTAAATATTTAATTTTCAAACCATCCTTTGTGGTTATTCCAGGTCTCTGAGTTTGCAAGACTGCCATGCAGGCCTCCCCTGAGCTTGTCAGGTTAGCATGTGGCTCCTTTCGTCCACACATTGTATAAATAGAAATGTAACCCGCCATTCTTCGGAGCATTATCTCAATTTATTGAGGTTCTGCTTCCCGGCATATGTCGACAGTTTGGCTCAAATAAACTCACTAAAATTCTTTACAGGTTTCAATGTGTTTTTTTTTCCATTAACATTAGGAAAAGAGGTCTTGCAATGGCAGACTGTTGTGAAAAGGCAGTGACTTAATGAAAGACTACCAAGAATGTGCATTTGGATACCTCGTCACTTCATGGAGTGTGTGTGTATCCTTTGTGTATTGTTTCTCAGTTTGACTTCACTAAAGTGTCAGAAATTGTTTCCAGGTTTGGGTTTCATTTTCTTTTCCGTGAACATAAGCATTGGTCATTCAGGAGGAAGCACTAGGCAGATTGCATGATGTTGGGAGAGAGCGAGGGCAGCATGGGACTACAAAGGAGTTCAGAGTTCTTGTTAGGATTTCAAAGGAGGAAGTGCCTGGGGTTATTTGAAAGGGATGGCCCTCTCCACTTCCTCCCTGTCCAGCGCCTAAGAACCACCTCGCAGAGAAGGTGGGCACGCGCTGTTGGCCCCACTTTTCTGACAAGAAACAGGTCCAGCCCCAAGTCACTCAGAGCCAGGACCGGACCGTCCACCAAATCCCTGCCCCCAGGCCCCACCAGCATTGCCCTGCCTGCCGGCTGCCCCGTCTCTGGACTGTGTGTGACTGCAGACCTGTGCTCACACTGCCCCTCCCCTGCTCACCTGCCCGCCTCGCCCAGATCCAGCCCAGGGAGCAGGTCAGCCATTTACCTGTGTCTCCATCACAGCCGCCTCCGTGCTCTTCAGTGTGTGGCTAAGGCTGGAAGAGATCCCACAGGTTAGAGCCGGGGGTCCTCTGGGGACCAGGTTGCGGGTGGAGAAACCAGAGCAGCTCAAGGCTACCTCCCAGGTGGACACTGCTCCTCCTCTGCCACATCGGGCCACCCTCCCGAGCGTGGAACGTCCCGGCAGCCCCAGCGCGATCGCCCTGCCCGGTCCTGTGGGTTTTCAGGGCGCAGCCTCCGCTAGTCCTGCCGGAGGAGAGGTGCATCTCCTGTTCTCCCCATGGCAGGTCCCTAGGGAGAGACCCTCCTCCAACCCTCACCTTTGACCTCCAGCCGGCAGTCCACAGACGCCTCCCCCAGCATGTTGACGGCCTTGCAGGTGTAGACCCCGGAGTCAAAGGGGCTGGGTTTCCGGATCTCCAGGGTGTAGCCGCCTTGCTCAGAGAAGGTGCAGTGTTTGGGGTCCCCCTGGATGTTCATGTTGTTCTTCATCCAGATGATCTTGGGCTGGGGAGCACGGTCACAGGGAGGCGGGAAGGCTGTGGGCTGGGACGGGCTCTCCCAGGCCATCCTCAGGCTTTGGCGGAGATGACTGCTCAGATTCCTCAGCCCCACCGCCCTGCTTGTCCTCCCCCACTCCCCAAGGCACAGCCAGACCTGCCCCTCACCTTGGGTGACGCTCGGACACTGCTGGAGAGCTGGGTGCTGTAGCCGGAGGTGGTGGTTTGATCAGCCAGTGGCTGGTTGAAGGAAGGGGCTTCTGAGAAGTCTCTCAACAAACCCTTTAAGCTTGGCAACAATATTTGGTTCACGGGAGAAAATGGGGTAAATTTGAGATTATAGGAGGAGATCCCTTAGGATGGACCTCAGCCCCTTTCCCCAGATGAGCGCCACAGCTTCCATCTAGGCTCTTCTGAGGACTGTGTCGCTGACGGCCTGGAGGACGATCTTAGCGTCCAGAGGACGATGACAATCCATGCCGTCCTGCCCCTCCCTGGAGCTCCGTGGTGGGCCCCAGGCTCCTGGCCAGTGTGCGGGGACGTAGGGACAGAGTGTCTCCCAGGGGCAGAGCACAGCTGAGACCCGGCGGCTCCGTAAGAGGAGCTGAGAGAGGGTGGGCAGGAGAGGCAGAGAGAGGAGATGATCTTGGCCAATGGTGGAGGCCAGCAACCTGGAGCTACTACATTTGATTTCTGTTTTTCTTTGGAGAAATAACCGGCTTTTCTTTTTCAAACAAAAATGTCTTCCTAGTTCTGTGCAGCTTAGGCTGCTGATAACAAGAGTGTGCCTTCCGGAGCCCACACAGACTCCGTGAGGGGGAGGGCCTTGGAGCACGCAGGGTGGCGGAGAAAAGGCCTGGGATTTAACATTCGGCGTGAGGGGTCTTGCCCCGTGTGGAGAGAGTAAAGGCTGAGTCTCTCCTGTCCATCCACGTGGAGTTGTATTAGGGTTGGGAGGTCTGTGTTATCAGCAAACTTGCCAGAGTCCACTGTCCCCACTGCCCTCATACTGGTTCCTTTGGGACAGTGCACGTGAGGCCCCGTGGCCACTATGATGTCCGCAGCCACGTGGCATCTTTGGAATAAATACAGTCTCCCTCTCCTAAGGGTCACTTCTTATTTGCATGGGACTACTCTGATGTCTTTGTTAAGTCAGTCCACCACATCCATCCCTTTGCAGTTGCGTGTGTACATATGTGTGCATAGCTGTGCATGGATGTGTGTGCATGGCTGTGCATGGCTGTGTGTGCGCATGGCTGTGCATGGCTGTGTGTGCATAACTGCATGGATGTGTGTGCATTGCTGTGCATGGATGTGTGTGTGGCTGTGTGTGTGCATGGCTGTGCATGGCTGTGTGTGCATGGCTGTGCATGGCTCTGTGTGTGCGCATTGTTGTGCATGGATGTGTGTGCATGGCTGTGTGTGTGCATGGCTGTGCATGGCTCTGTGTGTGCGCATAACTGTGCATGGATGTGTGTGCGCATTGATGTGCATGGATGTGTGTGTGCATAGCTGTGCATGGATGTGTGTGCATGGCTGTGTGTGTGCATGGCTGTGCATGGCTCTGTGTGTGCGCATAACTGTGCATGGATGTGTGTGCGCATTGCTGTGCATGGATGTGTGTGCATGGCTGTGTGTGTGCATAGCTGTGTGTGTGCATGGCTGTATGTGCATTGCTGTGCATAGATGTGTGTGTGCATAGCTGTGCATGGATGTGTGTGCATGGCTGTGTGTGTGCATGGCTGTGCATGGCTCTGTATGTGCACATAACTGTGCATGGATGTGTGTGTGCATTGCTGTGCATGGATGTGTGTGCATGGCTGTGTGTGTGCATAGCTGTGCATGGATGTGTGTGCATGGCTGTGTGTGCGCATGGCTGTGCATTGCTGTGTGTGCATAACTGCATGGATGTGTGTGTGGCTGTGTGTGTGCATGGCTGTGCATGGCTGTGTGTGCATGGCTGTGCATGGCTCTGTGTGTGCGCATTGTTGTGCATGGATGTGTGTGCATGGCTGTGTGTGTGCATGGCTGTGCATGGCTCTGTGTGTGCGCATAACTGTGCATGGATGTGTGTGCGCATTGCTGTGCATGGATGTGTGTGCATAGCTGTGCATGGATGTGTGTGCATGGCTGTGTGTGTGCATGGCTGTGCATGGCTCTGTGTGTGCGCATAACTGTGCATGGATGTGTGTGCGCATTGCTGTGCATGGATGTGTGTGCATGGCTGTGTGTGTGCATAGCTGTGTGTGTGCATGGCTGTATGTGCATTGCTGTGCATAGATGTGTGTGTGCATAGCTGTGCATGGATGTGTGTGCATGGCTGTGTGTGTGCATGGCTGTGCATGGCTCTGTATGTGCACATAACTGTGCATGGATGTGTGTGCGCATTGCTGTGCATGGATGTGTGTGCATGGCTGTGTGTGTGCATAGCTGTGCATGGATGTGTGTGCATGGCTGTGCATTGCTGTGTGTGCATAACTGCATGGATGTGTGTGTATTGCTGTGCATGGATGTGTGTGCGTGGCTGTGTGTGCATAGCTGTGCATGGATGTGTGTGCATAGCTGTGCATGGATGTGTGCGCATGGCTGTGTGCGCGCATGGCTGTGCATGGCTGTGTGTGCATAACTGCATGGATGTGTGTGCATGGCTGTGCATGGCTCTGTGTGTGTGCATAGCTGTGCATGGATGTGTGTGCATAGCTGTGCATGGATGTGTGTGCATTGCTGTGCATGGATGTGTGAGTGTGTGCATAGCTGTGTGTGGAGTAGTATCCATGAGAAGTCCTCAGAGAGGGCAGCTGACACCCAGGAAAAGGTGGAGGTGGAGGTGGAGCGGGGAAAGAATCAGCCTTGCTAGGACTGGCTTACTTCCTATCCAGGCTCAGACCTACTTGTCTTCTGGATGTGAGCCAGCTCCTTGGTGACGGCGGGCAAGTCACTGAGTCCACATAGGTTTTCCGAAAAGACCCGGAAGGAGTATGAGTTGCCCACGATGAGGTCGGAGACGGTGCAGGTGGTCGGGTGGTAGCGCTCCAGCACGGTGAACCATTGCTGCGGGGACCCGGCCCTGTCATCAGAGCCCACCCACCCTGCTCACCCTGCTGCTACTCCCCTGGGAGGCTGCAGCATCTCCCTTGGGCCTGAGGGACTTTCACTTGGGAGGAGGGGCCTCTGGGTCATTCTGGGTCATTCGGGTGACCTCTCTGGGGTCCTCAGAGAGCATCCTACCCCCTTCTGCCCCCCGCAGTCTTCACTAGGGGGGGGGGGGAACGAGGCCCAGAGAGGACAGGGATCTTGCCAAAAGCCTCAGGAGGAGTCGGGCTGGTGGCGGACGGACCTGAACTTGGCACCCGATCTCAGTGGGCTGGGCCCCCCACCTCGTCCACTTCCTCCCTCGCCCACTCACACCTCCCACCCCGGTGGCCCAGAGCCTCACCTGTGTCTTCTTGTCCGCCTTCTGCACCGTGTAGCCCAGGAGCTCAGTGTTGCCAGTGTCCTGGGGCGGCATCCATTCGAGGGCCACATTGCAGCCCCAGACGTCCACGAGCCGGATGCTGCTGGGCGGGTTGGGCTTCTCTGCAGGACCAGTGTCAGGGGGAGTGAGGGGGAGGGCTGGGCTGGCCGGACAACCCCCACCCCTAGGATCTTGCTCCTATCGCACTCCCCTGGCCTGACCCCATGAGTGTCAGATGCGGTGTAGGAGGTGGGGGTGTCCAGGCCCCGGCGAGGCACACTGCCTCCCCCGCCCCATACCAATGACCAGGATGTTGATGGCCGCCCGGGCCTCCAGGGTTTCCAGCCGCACAGTGAGCTCGTAGCAGCCTGAGTCTGAGCGCTGGGCCGAGCGGATGAAGAGGATGGAGTCCTGGTCTCCGGTGCGCACGCTCACTCTCTTGCTGTCCAAAGCGTGGCCATTGTGGGTCCACGAGACTTGAGGCTTGGGATTCCCCTGGGATGGAGGAGCCCTCAGGGTGTGCAGGGAGGTGCCAGCACCCTACAGCCACCCCATGCTGGGGTCTCTGGAGCTGTGTGCAGGGAGCTGTCCCCACCAGTCCTCCCAGCAGGGGCAGCAGAGCTGCCTCATCTTGGACAACGTGCAGGAGGGGGACATCTGGGGGTCCCAGGCAGACCCCCCAGAGATCCTGACATCTCCTGGGCTCTTCTGACCACCCCAGAGGGGCCCTGATCTCCACCCAAGCTGGTACCCTGATCTCCACACACACGAACCTGGAAGGGAATCTGCAGGTTGACCATCTCTCCCACCTGGCGGGTGTAGGTCTGATGCAGGTGGCGGGGCACACGGATCTTGGGGGCCTCTGCATCAAAGTGAGAGTCAGCTCACACAGCAGCGGGCTGCTGATTGGCGAGGCCTGTGGGCTGGGCAGGAGGGCTCTTGGGTGTGTTGTGGGGCCGTCTTGTGGGATGAAGGAAGCTTGCTCCTGAAATCGAGGGGCCCCAACGCCCCTAAAGCCCTGGGGGAACTAGGCCAGAAAGTCCCAGGAGGGCAGGGCCTCCATGGTGTGGGTGGAGAAGCATCCGGATTCCCTAGGCTCCTGGACCCTGCTGGCTGGGATTCTGCAGCTCCAGATTCCTGCGTCCAGATGTCGGGGATCTTCACCCACCGGCCTGCATTCCACAAAGGGGGCACAGCCTAGGCTTCTGAACCCAGACTCCTCCCCCGCCGCCCAAGAGCCCAGGACCTTCCAAGAGACCCAAGTGCCCGTGCTCTGCCTCCTGGTCACGTGGAGGGTTAGGAGGTCTCCTTCCTAAAAGACGCCAGAGCAGACAATTCCCTTCTTCTCTGCGCGCCGCCCCCCCACCCCCCCACCCCCCCCCACACACACACCGTCCAGTCTCTCAGTCGGAAGCCTCTCTGGAATCTGGCGAGGACAGGACACCACGGTCCTTACCATCTCCCAAACAGGTGCAGCTTGGCACCACGGGCATTCCTGCACCACGGGCATTCCTGCACCACAGGCATTCCCAGGGGAGCAGTGCAGCCAAGCCGCTGCCCCGGGCGGGGGTGGGTGGTGGCTGAGGCTTCTGGGTGGACAGGTGGCGGCAGTTGGTGGCTCTCAGGGCGGAGGGAGGAGACAGGGAGAAGGAACACTGTGTCTCCGAGGATTAGCTGTGTGGGCACTTGGCTCTGGGAGCTTCGGAGTGGAATGCTTGGCAGCTGCAGGTGGCCCAGGAGGGACAGCTGAGCAGCTGTGGAACCTGGACAGGCCCCCGCCCTGCCCTGCCCACCAGGAGGGCTGGCTGGTCCCTGTTTGTTCACAGTCTCTCCCCTCTGCTCTCCAGGAAATCCCCTTCTCGGCTGCCAGAGGAATTCTAGTTGAGTAGCAGGTGCCAAGGCTGGCTGTCAGCGCTGGGCTTCGGGCGAGAGGCCGGGCCCTGCTGCCTCGCAGAGCCTGAGCTCCCTGGGGCCCCAGGGCAGGCCCCGGGCCCTCCCTACAGGTCTCTGTGTCTGCGCTGCAGAGTCAAAGGCTGGGAGCACCCTTGGCTTTTGAAAACCAGGGAGAACATTCCTGCTCCCTGGAGGCAGGAGAGGTCCTGTGTGGAGTCAGGTTCTGGGAGGGGCTGCACCGGAGACTGGGTCTCCGAGTCCCTGACGCTGGGGCCCAGCTTGACAGCCAAGGATTCTAAGTTCCTGTGGCCATGAAAACCCCTGTTTCTGGAGGCCTTGCTCAGACCTGTGGGTCCCCCTCTGAGGCTGGAAGCGCGGTACAAGGACGGAGGTGAGAAGGCCTCAGTCACCTGCTGGCCTGTGTCTCTCCTCACTGCGCCCTGGGCTGTCCCCAGAGACCTTGGATCCGAAGGAATGACTCACGGCCGTGAACAGACTGAAACCTGACCGGCTCTGGCAGGGAACAGGGGTAGGCTTGAGGCTGGTGCACCCCACAAATAGAAATCTTAGCAAGGGAAACAGCTGGGTCCCCAGGGTGGTGTTCCCTCTGGGGATGGAGAAATCGTCATGGGCCGTTTGAGGGCCCTGTCTTCCTTCCACCAGAGACCTGGACCCCATGGGAGCCCTGGAACCCAGACCAGAGGAATGAGCAGGGATGAGCAGGGGTGAGCTTTCCTGGCTCTCGGGGGAAGACTAGACAGGAGGACGGCAGAAGGAGTCTAGCATTGGGACCTGAGGCAGGAGACCTGGGGAGCCTGAGCCTTCATCCTTGGGTCAGGAAACCCTTTTCCCAAGGCTTGGGCGATGGGCCCTCAGAGAAATGGGCTCCTGGACCTTCAGAGGGTCATTGCTGCTGGGAACCTGGAACTGTCTAAAGGCAAGATGGCGGCAGCACGTGGCTTGCGCCCACGTGATAGGGACGGGAATGACTGCCTGTCCCCTCTGCCCATCGGCCTAAGTCTCTCCATCCATCCCATGAGTGCCTGGGACGGGCTGGGCATGGGACGCAAGGCCTCACCGATGATCTCCCGGATGTGGATGGGCTGGTCCAGCGTCGCGGGGGGCGGCCACCACAGGGCTCATGGCAGCCACGCGCAGGAAGAACTTGTCTCCCGGGGCCAGGTTCCGCACGGTCTGCTGGGTCACCATCATGGGCCGGGCGTTCACGGGCACCCATTCCGAGGCTGAGGAGGGATGGCCATGGGCACCCTTCCCGCCGAGGAGCTGGGCCTCGTCCCCCTTCCTCCCGTTCCCGGCCCCTCGTGTCTGCGGCGTTGAGGACACCTGATGGAGGAGCCGGGGCGAGTGGCCAGAGGGGGTTCTCCGGCTCAGAGGGTGGGCACAGTGGCCAAGTCGCACAGCAAGGTGGGGTCAGAGACCGAGGCCAGGCCGAACGTGGCTGCCGTGGAGGTGGAAACAGGAACGTGTCCCATTTCTCCTCACCATCTCCAACTCTCCCTCTACCCCCAGCTCCTCTGCTCTGCCTCCTGCTTGCCCTCCCCCTGCGGAGTCTTCCGAGAGGCGGCCCCTCCCTCACTTCTCTGCAGAGCAGTGCCCCCGTCCCCATCCTGTGTGCTGCCACTCAGGGGCTCCCTGGAGGTGGGGGACAAGCGCTTCCTGGGGACACCCCAACCCCCCTGCCTCCTTGCCTCTCCCTGCACTGAGTGGGGTCTGGGGCTAGCAGCCCTCAAGCCCACTCCCTGGTGCATGCGGGCTTCGCCCAGAGCTCACCTCCCTCCTTGCGAAGCTCTAGCATGTAGCCCTGGAGGCCCTGACTCCCCAGCCTCTCCGGAGGCTCCCAGCTTACGGTCACCGAGCTGTTGCTCACGTCCTCGATGGTCAGCTGCAGGGGGCCACTGGGCATGTCTGCGGGAGAAGGAGGGGAGAGGACAGGTGTGTGGCTCAGAGCACCCCCATCCTCTGCCACGCCTGCCTCCCTCCTCCGCCTGCCCCACCTCTGGTTACCTTCACTTTGAGGTGCAGGCTTAGTGGCTTCGGGGGCAGGAGCCTCAGGGGTTGCCGTGGGAGCCTGCTCCTACCCCGTGGGCTCCAATGCTGCCCCTTCTCCTGAGGGCCCCGTGGGCACCGTGGGCACCTCGGAGGTGGGCTCCTCCGGACCATGGTCAGGGGCCTGCGAGGCCACTGTCATTGCCGGGCTGGCTGTGGTCAGGCTGAGCGTGCCGAGGTCAGCGTGGAGGGTCTGGCCTCCAGGGTGCTGGGACACCTAGGGCCAGGCTTATGTAGGCAGGCTGCCCCACCCCCAGCCAGATGGCTCCCAGCTGTGGGGTCAGGCCAGGTGGGGGCTGGGAGTGGGGAGGCGCCCAGGCCAGGAATAGCTCTGGGGGAGGAACGGAGGGTCCCTTGAGATGGCACTGTGTCGTCCATCACCCGGGTTGGCTCCCAGCAGCCGGGGTGCTGGTGCCCAGATGGGAGGAAGGCGCAGATGGGTGAGACAGGACACTGGCAGTGGCCTGTGCCAGGGGTCAGGGCGGTGGCAATGAGCGTCCATCTGGAGGGTGAACCCAGCTCAGGCCGCCTTGGCCTCCCGGGGTCACGTGTGCCCAGGCTCCGGAGCCCGGGGCTGGGGCCCAGACCGCCCGAAATAGCCTCCCCGGGAGCCGTGCCCCTGCCCTCCCCTGCCCGGGGGTCTCCCTTGTGTGGTGTGCGGCCGAGGGCCCTAGAGAGGGAGGAGTTGGGGTGCCAAGGTGGGTCTCTCAGCAACGGGATCCCAGGAAGGGCGTCCAGGGCCCCTGTTACTGCCTCTCTGAGGTGCTGGCAGGACCCTCTTGGGGCCTCCGCTGTCCCCCTATCACAGCGCAGCTGACAGACCCCCAGCCCTGGGGTGGGTTCATGTCAGTAAGGCAGGCGTGGGAAAGACCATGGAGGAAGCCCGCCCTCGGAACCTTCTAGACGCTTCAAAGCAGGGCCTGGCGTGGGCATTGGCAGGGGAGGAAATGAGGCAGGTACGTGTTTCCATTCCCTGGTTCATTCATCCACGAACATGTCAGATTGGTGACCATCTAATGATCCGGACACTGGGTGTCAGGGAGACGAGACACGAGCTCCCACTGCTGCTGGGCGTGTGGGCGGAGGAATCCCTTTGGGACGTGAGATGGGACCGAGCACAGTGCAGAAATCACACACTCCATGCCCCTCGGTGCCACCCCGAGGCTCTCGGGAGACAACCCTGCAGGAAACGTCCCCAGAGGATCATGCACCATAGCTGGCACCTCGGGAGAGAGCTGCCCCAGCAGTGGGGTGCGTAGGTGACTGAGTGAGTCCGCACCTACAAAGCACAAGGGTGTCATCCCACCCACATCAAATGCAAATGCAGATGGTGACAGGCTCTCTGCTCCAGATGCGTCCCCCAGTGGCGAGACCACGAGGAAGCCAGGATGTGGCTGCCCGAGCAGAGTTTCAGGAGCATTACTGAGGTCTCATTTCCTGTCTTGGGTGGTGGCTACACAAGTCTTCACTATGTAGCAATTCTTTAAATGAAAGAAATACAGGCCAGGCATGCTTAAGCATGTACGGTATGCCCCACCCTGTAAAATTAAGCACACATGTAACTTATGCAGGTCCTCAGCCGCAGGCACAGTCTTCTCCGTCCCCGGGTGAGGCCCAGCGTGTGGCTGCTCTCACTCCTGGCTGTCCTTGTTGGGGAATGGCGTGCAGGGCCTGTTCCAGGTGACTCGGGGTCCTGCCGGGCATGGGGTGGGCCCTGGAGACCGAGGACCATCCCTGCGCTGAGTCTGTAGCTATAAGTGAACGTGACTAACGGCAGGACCCTGAGTCACCCTGCCGGGCGTGTCCCAGTTGGCGGGAGGCTGGCCCCAGGGGGCAGGGTGGAGGGGGTGGCTGCCCTGGAGGGCTCATAGCCCTGGGTTTCAAAGACCCTTGTGTGGTGGGGTATAGCATCATGCGAAAGCATGCATGGCCTGTATTTCTTTCAGGCATTAGGGAAGGCTTGGCCCCACTGGCCAGCGGGGAAATGTCACATACCCCGAGGCTCTGGCCAGGTCCCTCCCTACCTTCTTTGCCTTTGGCTGAGCTGTGACCTTGAGACCAGTTGCATCTGTCCAGCTCCAGCTGGTTCAGATTTCAATACAGCCAATATGTATTTCCTTCCCCTCACCTCAAACTAGCGTCACAAACCACTGGCCAAGTCACAGAGTCCAGACATCAGGGCCTCCACCAATGAATCCTCGAGGACTTTCTCTGGCTAAACAGACATCACCCCACACGTCCCCTCCTGTCCACCCCATGTCCCAGGCCAGCCTGTCTGAGGAGCCCTGCTGGGTTGAGGGCCCAGTGTGTCCCAGGAGAGAGATGAGGGGACAGGGTTGCTATGGTGATAGAGCTGGCTACTACACCTCTCCCCTGGCAGATGAAGGGTTAGGATTGGGCGTCCCCCCTTGTTCTTCCTGCTGGCCTTACAGACACAGGGTTCTCTCACCAGGAGCTGAGTCGAGGTCTGGATGACCGTGAGTGTCAGTGGGCGCTCCCAGCCCTGCCGGGTGAAGCCACGGCAGGCGGGTTTGAAGAGGCGGCCTGCAGACAGTGCCTGGGAAGGCACACGGGCATTCTTTAAATTATTGTCAGCTGAAACCAAGGCGACAGGCAAAGCCTCGCCCTGGGAACACGCTTTGCCAAAAAGGCAAGAGTGTTATCAGCTTGGCCTTCATTTAAGCCCAGGTGTCGGATAGTGTGTTTTGATATGTAAATCCAGTCTAGCACTGGGAATGAGGGAATTAATAGGACCTTGGCCCACCCAAGCTCCTTTGATCCTACGTGTTATCAGCACTGACTCTTACCTTTGCCCAGGTGTCGGGTAGTGTGTTTGATATGTAAATCCAGTCAAGCACCAGGAATGCTCGGGCCTACTCAAGAATGCAAATGATCTCCTGTAATCCTAACTGTTGGTGAAACTTCCTGGTATTTGGGGGTATAAAATAAACTTGCTGTATTGGCTCTGGGTCCCTGTCCCTCCATCAGAGGACGGTGGTCCACCCTCCCCCCCATCCCAGCTTTTTTCCTTCTATCTTTGTGTCTTGTCTCTTTCTTTTATTTCTCAATCCCCAGCCGCCTCTATTCAGAACCGGTTCATCTCTCTTTCCGTGCTGGATGCAGAAAAGAGAGACCCCGCCATAGCGGTCTCTTTTGGGGATTCCCAAGGCCCCAGCAGTGGCCACGCTGGTTATCCCTTCTGCAAGCTCAGGGCCTCAAGCTTGGGAGAGAGGAACCAGACGAGAGGGGAGAGGTGAGCGCGTGGGCCTCAGAGACGGGCCAGTAGGTGCCAATACGGGTGCTGTGAGCTTTATTGAGCAGCGGGGAGCTGGGAGGGAGGCACAGGGACGCTCCTGGTGAAGGTTGGAAGCCGGGCCGTGCGGAGGCTATGACTTGTGTGGTCACTGCTTCCTGCTTGACGTCCGTGCTGGGGAGAGGAGCTGCTCGGGGTGTCCTCTGCCGAGCAGGCCGGGGAGGGAGCAGCGTTTTCACTCCTCAACGTGTGCGCTGTCCCTGCCTGACACTATGGGGATCCAGCCCTCACTGCCCACAAAGCTGAGGGCCGAGCTCAGAGCTGGCCCCTCTGCAGGGCCCAGGAAGGAGACTGAGGTGCAGTGGGGCAGGTGACCAGCTCATGAGCAGCAAGAACCCCGGGTGCAGTGCCTGCCCAGTGTGGACGAAAGGAGCCACATGCTAACCTGACAAGCTCAGGGGAGGCCTGCGTGGCAGTCTTGCAAACTCAGAGACCTGGAATAACCACAAAGGATGGTTTGAAAATTAAATATTTAACTACAAACAGGTTATAGTGGGCAGTCATTCCTAGTCCGATATCTTCCCTGACAAAGATCAACTTAGATCTTCTTTACTGAGCCCATTTGCCTTTTTGCCTCTAAGATAACATATCTGTGAGAGGTCTGTGAGATGTCTGGGTAACTTGTAACTTCCTTTTTACCCCGGACCCCTCAGGGCACAACAAATGGCACCGGGACATTCCCTCATTGTTATTGTTATCAAGTTAATTGTCAACTGTTAATTACGTTAAAGTATCCTGTATCCATCTCTGTAAGAGAAGCACATGTCCATCATTTCACTTTTCACCCTATCCCAGAGGTTTCCCCGCTTTGCTTTGTCCCACCTCCCTAATCTGTCACCAATGGATTTCATGTAACTCACCTACGTCCCTTTCCTTTGATTTCAATGTATAAATATAGATGTAACCCTGCATTCTCCGGAGCATTATCTCAATTCATTGAGGTTCTGCTTCCCGGCATATGTCGACAGTTTGGCTCAAATAAACTCACAAAATTCTTTACAGGTTTCAATGGTTTTTTTTTCGTTAACACCAGCGTGTGCTGGACGGAGTGCTAAGCGGCGTTCAGGGCTTCCTTGATGGCACTGGTGAGAGGGAACTTCAGGTTCTGGCCACAGAAGGTGCCCGTGAAATCGTCCAGGTCCAGGGCCCACACCACGGCTCCTGCCAGCTGCCGGTTCTTCAGGTACTGCACCTGGCGGGGAGCCCAGGGGGCAGTGCTGGGTTCCTGCCCGATGTGTGTAGGGGGGACCTGCTATCCGGGCCCCTCCCCATCCCCTCCAGCAAGTCACCCTGGGCCTCCTCTCCCTCTTCCTCCTGGGCCGTGGCCTGCGAGACCTACCTTGGTTTTGATGCTCTTCTGGTCATCATACCCCACCCACTGGTTGCCCTTGGTGGCATAGGGGACCTGCTGGTCAATGAGTTGATGCACGGTTGCTCCACGAAGGAAGTCACAGATCTGAGCAGAGGACAGTCAGGGTGAGGGGCTGCAGGGCACAGGGTGCGACTCCTCCAGCCTCTCTCAGCCCCGCAGGCACGTGCGCCTTCAGGCAGACGTCTGGCTTCCTGCTCTTGTGTGCGAAACAGAGGCCCATGTCCCCGAGCTGCCGGCTACGAGCAGCAGAGGGAGGCGGCCAGAAACCAAAGCACCTGGGGCTGGTGGCCAGAGGAAGACTGTGTGGGCCTAACTGCCCTCAGCCTGGATGCTGGTCCCCTGGGACAATGGAAAAGCAAAAGGGGGTGGGCGGCTCACCTTCCCCAGGAACTCCCTTCTCCCGAGTCACACCTCATAGTAAGCGAGGATCCCAGCCTCCTTGGTGAACTGGCCGGGCAGCCCTGGCCCTAAGCAGGGGGCGCCCACTCCGATCTGCGAAGAGGCCAGCGTGAAGCTCTTCCCGAAGGTGGGGATGCCCATGAGCAGCTTCTCGGCCGGGACCCCCAGCCTGAGTGCGTAGCTCACGGCGTAGTCCTGGGGGGGCGGGGACAGTGGATCCGTCAGTCTGTCCTACATACGTCTGGGGCTCCTCTTCCTCGCAGGGACCCATAACCTTGGTCTAAAGGGCACTGCACAGCTCGGGTCTCAAAAGCCTCCTGAGCACAGGGAGGAGTGTCAGCTGTGAACTGGGCGGCAGGCTCAGCTCCACGGGTGCAGAAGGCAGGTCTAGACCTGGTCCCAGGCATCCCCTCGTACCCCCTCGGCCTGTACGCGGCCCCCGGAACGTCAGTTGAGATCTGGCTCCTCCACAGAGGGGTGGCGGCCTCTGTTCTCAGACTGTGGGGATGCGTGGCCCCTGGGCCTCAGTCCCTGCATCTATGACCTGGGCCTGTCACCCCTGCCTAGCAGGACCCTCCCGCACTCACAACGTTGTTGTATCTGTCAGAACTGGCGACATCCTGGCCTCGGAACAGGGGGCTGTGGTGTCCTGTGATGTGGCGCCAGGCTCCATGGAAGTCGAAGGTCAAGATGCTCATGAAGTCCAGGTGTCTGTGGGAGCGGAGAGAGAGCAAGGTGGGAACTAGAGAAGCTGCCAGCCCTGCGAGATGTGAGCAGGGCAGACTAGAGAGACGAGCCATCCACCCAAACCCAGTCTTGCCCATGACCCGCTGTCCAGGCTCCCAGACTGGACCCCTCCAGCCCATACGCTCATTGTGCTGAGAGCAGATTAAAAGTGTCATCAACTTCCCGTCCGGTGTGACTCAGTGCTTGAGTGTTGACCTATGACCCAGGAGGTCAGCGTTTGATTCCTGGTCTGGGCACATGCCCGGGTTGCGGGCTCGATCCCCAGTGTTTGGCGTGCAGGAGGCAGCCGATCCATGATTCTCTCTCATCATGGATGTTTCTCTGTCTCTCTCTCCTCCCTCTCCTTTCCTCTCTGAAATCAATAAAAATATATTTTTTTCAAAATGTCATCAACAGACAGCAGGACAGAGGGTACCGGACCTGGACCCCACACACAGGTGAGGCAGCAGGTAGACTTGTGGGCCTGAGCATCAGGTGTTGGGGGCAAATGCCTGAGCCCTACCCTCCTCATGGTCCATTTGGGCTCCGAGTCTCCGCCTCCCTACGGTGGCAAAGAGAATTCTGACGTCATAGGGAAGCCCTCGTCCTTCACTCCTGGCTTCCTGAGGCTCAGGCCTAGCCCCACCGGCCATCAGGCCCATGGCTGTGTCTGCTCCTCACTTGGGGGGTCGGGGTCAGGCGGAGGAGCAGGGGGACCCGCCTGTGTGAGCCTCTCAGGTGCCCTGGCCGCCTGGAAGGGAAAAGCCCGCTCAGGGAGGAGCTCTCAGCCTCGTGCGGACAGCGCCGGGCGGGCGGCTGGCTGGTGTGTAAGCTCTTCCTGCTTCCTTTCCCACAAACTCCTTCCTAGCCACTCTGTCCACCGTCAGTACAGACCCAAGTGAAAAGGAAGGACAGGTGTTCTTATTCCCATGACGGAGGGGGAGACAGACACAGAGAGGGAGCGTGACCTCCTGGCTGCCTGTGGCTCTCACGGAGGACAGTGGCGGGACTCACTGGGCCAGCTCGGAGATGTCGTAGCCTGTGTCCAGGGCCACCTTCCCGGCGGACACCGCGGCGCTGAGGAGCAGCGGCTGGGTTTCCTTCGGGGCTTCCTTGATAAACTCGGCCTTCATTTCCTGGCAGGAGGGAGGCAGCAGGTTTAAGGGGCTCCGGGGGTGGGAGAGAGCCCCGTGGTGGGAGGCCAGCTCTGAGCACCTCACGGCCCCCTGAGGGCCCCGGGGAAGCACGGGTGGCACCTCAGCGGTCCTGTGCCCAGGCCTACCCACCTCCTCCTGGGCTCATCTCGTGCCCACCCCCACCCCGTCACCCAGTGCCTCCTGCCCTGGAGGGACCTCGAGCTCCCAGCTGGACTCCAGGGGACGGTGGCGGAATCTGGCTCTGGTCTGCGCTGTCCCAGCAGGCACCCGGGACCAGAGTGAGCGTGCCTGGTGCTGCGGGCGATCTGTCTGGATGGCCGCTCCCTGGTCCCTGGAGATGCTTGGGCTGCCCTCCCGGGATGTGCCTGTGTGCCACCCGTCATAGGACTGTGCACAGTGACACCCACTAAGTGGGCATGACACATGGGTGCTTGTTTACTGACCCCACTCCTCCCCACTGTGGTCACGGCTTCTTCCTGCTCTACGGGGTCTCTGGGCACAGACCTGCGGGTCCTCCTCTGGGGTCAGGTCCCAGGACCCTGAAGCATGGAGGCCTCAGTCCCTCTTCCCCGCCCTCACAGGACATCGGTGGGAGATAGCTCTGTCCACCCCTCCTGGTCCCGCCCGCCTCCCTGCCCCTGTCCCGGACCCGACCACACCTTGACCAGAGAGGTGAAATGCTGCTTGTCCCTTCGTTCAGGGTAGAGCCATGCCAGGTCCAGCCCGTCGAAGCCATGGGTCCGAAGGAACGGTGGCACCGACTTGATGAAAGTCCTGCGACTCTGGGGGTCAGAGGCTATTTTGGAAAATCTAGGAATGAAATCACCAAAGAAGATTGCTTAGTGCTGAGATGCTGGGCACGGTCCCCTCTGGGGGGTTTCTGTACCCCGAGGAGCTGGAGCCTGACCCCACAGCCCCAGGAGACACGACCATGGCGGGACCCACTTCTAGTCATGTGCTTTGGAGCCAGACACCCCTGGTTTCCAAGGGAGGCTCGGTCACCCACTAGCCAAGCCACTCGCACAGGTTGTAAGCTGGGTCTCAGTGAGCTCATCTGTAAAATGGGGATAAATATACTCTCTTGGTGCCACTGTGAGGATTGCATGTGAAATGGCTGGAAAGGGTGCCGACACTTAGTAACCACGCACTAAATGGGAGCTGCTGTGGCCGTGCCCCGCCCCCTCTGTACGCCCTGCTCCCACGCCACCCACCCCGGGAAGTCCTCCCAGGCTCTCCACCCGTTTCCCATTCTTTCCACCCCCCTCGGTCCAGCCTCAGGTCTGAGGTGGTAAAAAGGAAAGATAAGATCCACTGTCAGCTGTTGTGTGACTCTTGGCAAGTCCCTCTTGGTTGTACATGAGGTGGGGCCCTGACGGCCATTTCGTCCCCTGTGTCTAACCAGTCTGGGGTCCTGTGACCCTCATGCCTCTGCACTCCTAGTCCATCTTCGTCTGGGAGGGGTCCTACCTTTGAGAACCAAAGCTCCATCCTCCCACGGACAAGAGGGTCTTCAGGTTGGGGTTCCTGTGGGGCAGGAGGAGGCGGGAGGCAGGTGGTGGATGTGCTGAGACACCGGGTGGCCCCAGGTTTGGCTTCCAAGATCCTTCCAGCCCTGAGATTCGGTTTCTGAGACTCAGGCGGGCGGGCTGCCTACCCCCCCTGCCCCCCGCCCCTCCCCCTCGGATATGGGAAAATGTAGCAGCAGCAAGGTCCATGCCCCCGAGAGACGCCCTCAGGGACAGCGACAGTGACGGGAGGCCTCCCTTCTCAGAGCTCAGTGGTGCCCTTTTCTCCAGCCGCCTCCATCAGCACCCCAAACACTGCCCAGCACCTGCCCTTGTCACCGCCTCCCACGTAAGCTAAGGCCTTGGATGATCTACCCAGAGCCGGGTGCTGGGGGCCAAGCGCTGGAGCAGAGGTGGCCGGCCCTGGACCAGCCACCCTCCTCCATCCTCCCCCTCCCTGGCCCAACCTGGTCTTGAGTGTGTTCAGTGTGTGATATAGTGTCACATCGTTCCACTCCCAGGTGTTGATCTCATCGTTGCTGATGTTGGCGAAGCTGTAGATGATGTGGGTGCAGAGGAAGGGGTCTATGGCGTCTGGGAAGGAGCGCGCGGCGCCCTCTCGGTACTGGGACCAGTTGGTGAAGTAGCAGACCAGCTTGTAGGCAGCACCTATGGAAACTCGGGTGGGACCTGGGCCAGGGTTCTGCCAGGCACCCTCTCGCTGAGCCCTGAGCTCACCCCTCAGGGCAGAGTTGTGAGCCAAGTTAGAATGTGAATGAAGGGGCGGCTCCTGCGCCTCTGCCTCTGGGAGCCCCCAGGCTGAGAACGAGGAGCGAGGTCAAGGTCGGGAAGGGTTCCAGGAGGAGACCCCGGCCTTGAGGGTGGACCTGGCAGGCCCCAAGGGGGTCCTTGACCTGAGAGGCTCTGGCCGCCTCTTCTCTGCCCTCCTCTGGGCATCCTGGCTTGTCAGCCCCCAGGCCCCTCAGCCCTTCCCCCAAGCTGGGCCCCAGGGCAGGGCTCCCAAGTCCTCCTGCTGCCAAGGAAGCGTTTCTGCCCTCCTGGTCCTGGAGGCAGGACCGTGGGCATCTCCCAGCCACGCTGCCACTGGGCTCCCCCAGGCCTCACTGAACCCGAGCCGTTGAAATAGTTGTATTTTGAAAAATTTCAAATATACAGAAAAGTAGACACTAGTAAAATAAACATCAAGATAACCATCACCTCCCTTTAACAAACGTTAATCTGCCAATCCTTCCTCACCACTCCCCTCACCAACCCCGCCTCCCGGGACCCAAGGGGGTTACTTACAGCTCTGCACCGCCAGCAGGACCACAAAGCCTGTGGGAGATCCAGGGTCAGACCCTGCAAGTGCACCTGCCCTTCCTCCCCTCCTACTCCCCCTCCACTTCCTCCCCTCCTCCCCTCCTCTCCCCCTCCCCTGGCTCTGCTTCCTCTCCCTCCTCGGCCTCTGCCCCCCCACAGCGGGTCCAGGCCCCTCCGTGCAGTGGCTCTGTAGGCTGTCTGGGCCCTTCAGCCTGAACACCCACAACCCAGACCCGTGGTCAGCCCAGAGACCTGTCTGAGCCACCCTCAGACCCGTCCTGGCCGCAGCAGAGAGGGGCATGGTGTGGCCTCTTGCTGTGCTCCTGTGCCCAGCTGGGGCCTCACACTTCCTTTTATACCTGTCCCCTCCACTCCCCTGTGCCCCAAGCCATCCCGTTTATGGGAACTGACTGGCAGTGAAGGAACCAGCAGGCTGGGGAGTGGTAGGGAGGAGCACTGTCAGCCCAAGGGGGATTGAGAAACCTGCAGTTTTGAAAACTCGGGCCAGGTCTTCATGAGGCACCTGCCAGCCAAAGAGCCAACAGGGTGACGGGGCTCCCGCCGCCCAGCCTCATTTCCAGCCTCCACTCCCGGCCTCTGCAGCCCCCGCCCCAGCTCCTCCAGCAACAGTGACCAGGCTTTCCTGGCAGCCTCTGTAATCCATCCAGGTTCTCGGCCAGGTGGAAACTGTTGTGTAACCCACTGCGCCCCAAACAAGGCTGCCCTGTGTGTTCTCAGCGAGCCCAGCAGCAGCCTGCCTCGCCTACTCCTCCCCTCCGCGTTCCTTTCCCCACGCTGTGTCCCACAGCTTGGCCTGAGAGTGGAGGCCTTTCAGCAACGGATGTTCTGGCTCCGAAGGAAAAGTTGGGAAATGCCCCCCGGAAGGAGCTGAAGAGGACGTGTTGGGAGCCTGGGGCTGCAGGAGGCACCAGGGAGCAGTACAGGCTCCTGATCCCCAGGAGCAGGCCATCCCTCCTGATTTTCACAGCCGCTGCTCCTCTCTCCCAAGCTTGTCAAGGCCAGGCCCAATGACGTCACTCAGTCTCAATCCCTCTTGACCCTCATCACTCTTAGCATAAGACCCAAACTTCTGACCAAGGCTCCGCATGGCTTGGCCCTGTTTGTGGGTACATTGTTTGGCCAAAGATCCAGGACAGGCACATTCTTTGCCGGCTCTAACGTAATCAATAGGCAGTGAGAGAAAAGTTCAGAACAGCCCGTGCCGGAATGGGTCAGAGGGCTTCTCAACCAAGGCCTTTCCTTGCACAAGAACATTCCGTCCTAATCGGAGTTCGCCACATGAGTCTCCCCGCCTCTTTTATGAGTTTCCTTCTCGTCTCCCATCTGCTCCCTGCAAACCGGGAACACGTCCTCGTCTGGACTGTGAGTGGGTCCGAGTCACCCTCTCTGAATACTGAAGGGTCAGGGCTCCCCCCTTTGAGGCCTCTGACTCCTTTTGTGCCCAGACGGTTGACACACTGACCATCGATGGTCACTGTTCTTCGCCCATTTGGGTCACCGGGGATGGACTTCCTGTACTCTCTAATTGGGCTCTTACAGAGTAGCAGGCATGCAGAGCTTTTCATAATAGGATGCAGGGTTAGAAAACACCTGTTTTCACTCTAAACTACCTCATAGCCTCAGATCGACTGAAGCCAGGCATACAACTTCTCTATGACTAAGAGGCTTAGCTTATCCTTAACCAAACCCTGTCCATTGTTCCACTTTAAAACATATATATTTTTATTGATTTCAGAGAGGGAGGAAGAGGGAGAGATAGAGACATCGATGATGAGAGAGAATCATTGATCAGCTGCCTCCTGCAAGCCCCCCACAGGGTATCAAGCCCACAACCAGGGCATGTGCCTTTGACCGGAATTGAACCTAGGACCTTTCAGTTTGCAGGTCAACGCTCTAACCACTAAGCCAAACCGGCTTTTGCTTCCCTCCTCCTCCTCCTCCTCCCTCTCCTCCTCCTCCTCCTCCTCCTCCTCCTCCTCCTCCTCCTCCTCCTCCTCGGTTAACACACCTTTGTAATAAGCCATAACTAAGAAAATAAAAAAAGAAGAAGAAGGAAAAAAATAAGCAGAAGCACCCTTAATCAAGCAATAATCTTGTTAACCACCTTGTAACCCAGCCCTCGTCTGGCAAATGCAAAAAGGCCTGCAGAAGCGTCCTTCTCTGAGATCTTCCTTGTAATTGTCTTCAGTTCGACTCAGATAAATTCTTAAAAATATTTTTTGAGCCGAAACCGGTTTGGCTCAGTGGATAGAGCGTCAGCCTGCAAACTGAAAGGTCCCAGGTTCGATTCCAGTCAAGGGTATGTACCTTGGTTGCAGGCACATCCCCAGTGGGGGGTGTGCAGGAGGCAGCTGATCGATGTTTCTCTTTCATCGATGTTTCTAACTCTCTATCCCTCTCCCTTCCTCTCTGTAAAAAAAATCAATAAAATATATTTAAAAAAAAATTTTTTTTGAGGTTTGGATGTTTCTTACGTTAACAATGGGGAGAAGAGAGGCAGAGCTGGGAAACAATTCCAGGCCTTGCATCCTTTTCAAGACTCTCTGAGTTCCCTTGAGTCCAACCCTCTCTCCCCGGCCCTCCACATGGCTCTGATCATTCCTCATTTCCACCCCCTCCCAGGCGCCCAGGTCTCACCGGGTGCTTGTGAGAAACGAGGTCAGTCCCTGGGGACTGCAGGCGAGGCCCTCACCTCAGGGACAGCGCTCAGGGCAGCGGGTGGGGCTAACGTGCTCACTCTGTGGCCTGGGTCTCAGTGCCCACGTGGCTCCACTCAGTCCAGGAACTTTCTCAGTTTGGCTCCAGCCTCTCCTCCGCCTGATGGCGTGCCCCATGCCTGGTTCGTGTGAGCGTGCCCTGGGCATCCTGGCTCCGTCCTTCCTGGGTTGTGCTCTGCCTAGGTCTCTAAGGAAGGTATGACCGCATTCAAGGCTCCGCCTCAGTGCTGGCGCCTCGGTGTGAAAGCCCTCGCCGACCCTTCAGCCAGAGGTGGCTGCCCTTCCTTTGGAAATGTCTAGTTTCTACCTTTTCATGGCTCGCGGCGCACTTCCTCTCGAATCTCAAGGCCGTGTGGCATGTCTTATCTCCCCTTGTAGACTCAATACATTTGAGAAGATGAAGCCTTGAGTGTGGGTCACCTCTCATTGATCTCCATCCACCGTGTCAGCCAATAAATAAAGGACGGTTTTGTCTTCCTTTAAAAATGGGATGCGTAGTGATTCCTCCACCGCTTGCAGTGACTGGAAGCCTCAGCAGCACCCACACTTACACTGAGTGACTTGACATCGCTGTTTGGCCCTCAGATGACTATTTTTTCCCACGAGATCACTGTCTCTTAATAGAATATGGATCCTGCTATTGGATGAAAAGATTAGAAAGAGATTGTCTCCAGGCATGTGGGGCCTGGTGTTCTGGAGATCTCCCCACCGGTGGGGAGTGGAGATGGGGAAGCCGTCCAAGGCCAGACACCTCTGAGTCACTCCAGGGATTCTCTGGACTCAGCCTGGACGTCGTGCGCAGCCACTGGCTGGACTTGGCTCTGGCTGCCCCTGAAGATGAGCAGGGCAGACAGGAGGGAGCGAGCCCCATAGTCAGCTCAAGGCTTCTACTGAGAGGAGGCCTGTGGTTAGGGGAGCAGGGTGAGGGGTGACAGCGCTGTCCCTGAGGTGAGGGCCTCGCCTGCAGTCTCCAGGGACTGACCTAAGGCAGATGCAAGCTCAGGCCCTCCCTTGCTGTCCTTTTTCCTGGGAAGGGGCAGTCAGTGGCAGGTGGTGGCAGCCCATGGCTATTAGGTTGTCTAGTCCGTGTCAACCTATGAAGCAGGGGGTCACGGTGTCACGGTTCAATTTCCAATCAGGGCACAGGCCCAGGTTGCTGGCTTGATCCCCAGTGTGGGTGGCAGGAGGCAGCTGATCCATGATTGTTTCCATCATTGATGTTTCTATGTCTCTCTCTCCCTCTCCCTTCCTCTCTGAAATCAATAAAAACATACTTTAAAAATGGGTGGGGTGGAGATTTCCATGCTCACGGGAGCCCAGTTAAGGTCATGGGAACCATTGCTACAGCTTGAGGATTTCAAATATATGCCAGGAAGGAGTTCAGGGAACACAGCCAACCGGCCTGTAGGTCCGGCCCCTCAGTGCTGTGGCTGCTCTGCCTCTGAGGAAGGCCGAGGTGTGGGCACTGGGTCCTTCTGCCCCTTTCCTTACAATGCCTCCCCTTTCAGGTGGCCCCTGAGTGCTTCTTCTTGGACTGTGGTCTCCAAGGAATGAAGGAGGTTGTGGGGGTGCAAGGACTGGGAGGGTGTCCATGGCTAAGGCTGGGCCTGGGTGCTTGGCCACATCAGTTATTATTGGCCTGGACAACAGCTGGGAATGGCAAGAACCCACTGCGGGAGGGCCGTTCCAAGGTCTCACCTGCCGTCTGTGGGAGGCCGTGGAGAGGAATGCTAGGAATGGCATATGTTCTCTCCTCCCCACTCCATGGTGAACAAAATGAGACATGACCCCAAGGAAATGTAACAATGGGCATTGGAAGGAATACTTCTCTCCCAGGACACGTTTGGAAAACACTTGTTGCCTGAATGAATGAAGTATTGGAGGAATCTGGCTATTGCCTCTTTTCACTAAGCTCTGAAGATGGGGAACTGGGTCTGATGCTCAGGAAGGGATAGTGGGATGAGCACGGGAGACCAGGTGGCCTCTGGTTAAGGTGCTGAGGGACAGTAGTTGCTTGGACAGCGTAAGTACGGGGGTGGGGGTAGCGGGTGTGTGCCTAGGCATCTGCTAGCTGCTCCCCACTCCTGATAAAATACCCTCACCGACCTCTCAGAGGCAGCTCCATCCACAATGCTTGGCCATGGCTTTCCACTCTGCATCTGTGGGTGCTGCTCCCTCAGCCATGCTCTCCTGGGACAGAATCTTACAATATTGGGAGAGTGGCATTCTGAAGCTTTAGTCTTGCCTGGTGGGTTGGGGGGTCAGGGAAGAGGAAGGAAGAAGGAGCAAGTGTAGGGGTTAGTGTACTGGGCCTGGACATCCCTGGGGAACTCTGTGGAAGGAGGTGAGGATGGCGGTTCTAGATGAACAACTTTTGCAGGAGGCTCATAACTGTCCAATGGACATTAGACAACCTCGGTGGACTCCAGCAACCTCTGGGAAAATTGCAGGTTTACAGCCTGAGCCAGCCTTCTTCAGGGCCACTTGAGAAGGACAGATGGAGGGGAGAGACAACCAAGCTCCCCGACTTTATCTGAAAAGAGGGCCCTACACAGGGAACCCACATTCTGAGTTCAGAGTAAAATAGAAGAAAATTTTAGTGCTGTCGCCATCACCCTGGGACCCACTGGTGAGTAAGGGGGGGAGGGGGAGGATCTTTGGTGTGGGGAGGGGTAAAGAGTTTCAGATCCAACCTACTTAAGGAGAAATCAGAAATTCAGTGTAGTGTGGAACCTCTAAAAGGCATTGAATCAGTAGTTAGAAATAATCCCAAAACAAAACAATAAAAAAAAAAAAAATCAAGCTGAGCCCTAGCTTGATTTAGTAGATAGAGCATAGGACTACGGACTGGAAGGCCCCAGTTTCAATTCTGGTCAAGGTCACATGCTTGGGTTGCGTGCTTGATCCCAAGTACAGGGTGTGCAGGAGGCAGCCGATCCATGATTCTCTCTCATCATTGATGTTTCTATCTCTCTCTCCATCTCTGAAACCAATAAAAATAAATTTTAAAAAATACCTACAAAAAGATGAATTTGCTTTGCAAAAGGTGAATTTGTCTAACTGAATTTCAGCAACATCAAAATGAGTCACCCCTTCCAGGATCTTAGTAAATTCCAATATTGCTTCATATTTTTTCAAATTACTTCTGTGACATTAGGTTATTATTACTATTTTTTTTCTCCTAGGAAATAAGTTGTAAACACATTTTTCCTGAACATAAGATTCTAGTTAATGCTTTGGTGTTGAAACACAGTGGTTTCAAAACGTGTTCTTGTAACTCAAAGGGTTCTGCTTGATCTTTGTTTCTGTCTCTTTCAGAATGAAAGATAAAATAAACCTGTAGAAAAGTGCTAAGGCCAAGCATCCCTTATTTTGTGATTTGTTTGAATGTAAACATAGAGCAGACTTACACAGTGGTTTTATAGGATAAACACTTATATTTTCCTTCAAGTAAGTAACTGATTATACTGTACACATCTATGGTTCTATATACTTACTAGAAGCCCGGTGCACGAAATTCGTGCACGGCGGGGGGTTGTCCCTCAGCCCAGCCTGTACCCTCTCCAATCTGGGACTCCTGGAGGGATGTCCGACTGCCCGTTTAGGCCCGATCCTGGGCCTAAACGGGCAGTCGGACATCCCTCTCACAATCCAGGAGTGCTGGCTCCCAACTGCTTGCCTGCCTGCCTTCCTGATTGCCCCTAACTGCTTCTGCCTGCCAGCCTGATCACCCCCTAACCACTCCGCTGCCAGCCTGGTTGATGCTTAACTGCTCCCCTGCCAGCCTGTTTGCCCCCAACTTCCCTCCTCTGCCAGCCTGGTCACCCCTAACTGCCCTCTCCTGCAGGGATGATCACCTCCAACTGCCCTCCCTTGCAAGCCTGGTCCCTCACAACTGCCCTCCCTTGCAGGCCGGGTGCCTCCCAACTGCCCTCTCCTGTTGGCCATCTTGTGGTGGCCATCTTGTGTCCACATGGGGGCAGGATCTTTGACCACATGGGGGCAGCTATATTGTGTGTTGCAGTGATGATCAATCTGTATATTACTCTTTTATTAGATAGGATAGAGGCCTGGTGCATGGGTGGGGGCCAGCTGGTTTGCCCTGAAGGGTGTCCCGGATCAGGGTGGGGTTCCCTTGGGGCGTGGGGCAGCCTGAGCGAGGGGCCTGTGGTGGTTTGCAGGCTAGCCACGCCCCCTGGCAACCCAAGGGGAGGCCCTGGTATCTGGAATTTATTTTCTTTCTACAATTGAAACTTTGTAGCCTGGAGCGGAGCCAAGCCTGCTGCTCCCTCCAGGGCAGCAGCCATTTCTGTGGCTGTTAATTCACCTTCTACAATTGAAACTTTGTAGCCTTAAGCGGGTGAGCCCGACCAGGGTGTGCGGAAAGCTTTGCTTCCTCTGTTGCCGCCGGCAGCCCTGGCCTGCTCTCTCAAGCTCCATTCTGCCGCCATTTGTTTGAATTTGTTTACCTTCTATAATTGAAACTTTGTAGCTTGAGTGGAGGCTTAGGCCTGCAACGGCTATGGAAAGCTTGGCTTACTCTGTTACCTGAGAAACCTTGCTATCTGTGGCTGTAGCCATCTTGGATGGGGTTAATTTGCATACTCGCCCTGATTGGTTGGTGGGCATGGCTTGGCTGGTGGGCGTGTCTTATATAGCGGAGTGATGGTTAATTTGCATATTACCATTTTATTAGAGAGGATTACTCTAGCCCTCAAAAGACGCTGTCAGCCAATTTCTGCGCAAAAATAATCCTCTGCCTCCCTCCTGTGGCCATATAAGGAATAACAGTGTTCCTCTGTCCCTGGCGATGAAATTCCAACTAAAGCCCTTTGAATGCCACCAAAAATTGTGCCCAGAAAAGAAACCGTCAGAAAATCAGCGAGGCTGGCCAGGGTGGCAATCATTCCATCCCTGGATGTACCGAAGTCACGGTTGTGGGTTCTTCACCTCTTTCCGCCCCAGCCCTGCAAATGAAAGCCTGGGAGACTGCTGCAATGAGGTTCCCCTTAAAGTGACTGGTCCACCCTGGCTACTATGTTCATTGGTGCCATTTTTTAAAACTATGGATTGGAGATATGTCTGGCAAGCCAATGCTCTAACCAGTGAGCAACATCAGCTACGGATTCTATTCACTTTTAAAAGTATAAGTTTGAGCGTGGTCAAGGGTCAGAGTTCAAGGCTAGGGCTGGGTTCTGTGTTAGTTTTAGGGTGAGGGTTCATGGTCAGGGTTGGGGTTGGGTTCAGGGTCAGAACTGGAAAAGGTTAATTTGCTGTGGAAATGAAGAATTTGCTTTGCAAAAGTTGAATTTGCTTTTCAAAGGGGGAATTTGCTTTGCAAACGGTGTATTTGCTTTGCTAAAGGGGACTTTTAACTTTAAAAAGTGAACTTGTTTTGGAAATGCTGAATTTGTTTGCAAAAGATGAATTTGGGTCGCAAAAGGTGAATTTGTCTGATTGAATTTCAGCAACATCAAAATGAGTCACCCCTTCCAGGATCTTAGTAAATTCCAATATTGCTTCATATTTTTTCAAGTTACTTCTGTGATGTTAGGTTATTATTACTGAGTATTTTTTTCTCCTAGGAAATAAGTTGTAAACACATTTTTCCTGAACGTAAGATTCTAGTTAATGCTTTGGTGTTGAAACACAGTGGTTTCAAAACGTGTTCTTGTAACTCAAAGGGTTCTGCTTGATCTCTGTTTCTGTCTCTTTCAGAATGAAAGATAAAATAAACCTGTAGAAAAGTGCTAAGGCCAAGCATCCCTTATTTTGTGATTTGTTTGAATGTAAACATAGAGCAGTCTTACACAGTGGTTTTATAGGATAAACGCTTATATTTTCCTTCAAGTAAGTAACTGATTATACTGTACACATCTATGGTTCTATATACTTACTACTCCAGCCCTCAAAAGACGCGGTTAGCCAATTCCTGCACAAAAATAATCCTCTGCTGCCCTCCTGTGGCCATTCAAGGAATATCACATTGTGCCTTTGTCCATGGTGCTGAAATTACAGCTAAAGCCCTGTGAACAAGACCAAAAATTCTACCCAGAAAAAAAGAAAAAAACACAAAATCCTCGAGGCTGTCCATGGCGGCAATCATTCCGTCCCTGGATTCACCGAATTCACGGCTCTGGGTTCTTCAAGTTTTCCCACCTTAGCCCTGCAAAGGGAGGCCCGGAGACTGCTGCACTGAGGTTCCCTTTAAGGTGACCCACCATCCTGCCTAATGTTCCTTGGTGCCTCTTTTAACCAGAGAGTAGTGAGTGAGCATATGTCTGGCAAGTTGTGCTCTAACCACTGAGCAACACTAGCTACGGATTCTATTCACTTTAAGAAATATAAATCGGAGGGGCGGTCAAGAGTCCGAGGTCAAGGCTGGGGCTGAGACTAGGGTTGGAGTTGGGGTTAGGGTTTTAGGGTGAGGGTGAATGTGAGGGGTCAGGGTCTGGGTCATGGCCAGGGTCAGAAGTGGAAAAGGTGAATTTGCTTTGGAAATGGAGAATTTCTATGTATTTCAGCAGCATCCAAATGAGTCTCCCTTTCCAAGATCTTAGTAAATTCCAATATTGCTTCATATTTTTTTCAAGTTACTGCAGTGACATTAGGGTATTAAGATTGAGTACTTTCTTCTCCTAGTAAATTAGTTGTAAACACATTTTTTTTCTGAATAAGACATTCTAGTTAATACTTTGGTTTTGGAACCTGCTCTTGTAATTCAAAGGGTTCTGCTCAATACCTATACCTTTCAGAATGAAAGATAAAATAATCCTGTAGGAACATGCTAAGACTAAGCATCCTTTATTTTGTGATTTTTCAGAATGTAATAATAGAGCAGACTTATACACTGGTTTTAAGGGATAAACGCTTAGATATTTTTTCTTCAATTAAGTTACTGATTATACTGTACTTGTCTATGGGTCTATGTATTTATTATGTTAGGCCTTAAGGGACGCTATCAGCCAATTCCTGCGCAAAAATAATCCTCTGCTGCGCTCCTGTGGCCATTCAAGGAAAAACACATTGTGCCTCTGTCCATGGTGCTGCAATTCCAGGTAAAGCCCTGTGAACACGACCAAAATTTCTACCCAGAAAACCCCTCCCACAAAATCATCGAAGCTGTCCAGGGCAGCAATCATTCTCTAGTCACGGCTCTGTGTTCTTTTTTTAAATATATTTCATTGATTGTTTACAGAGAGGAAGGGAGAGGGACAGAGAGCTATAAACATCGATGAGAGAGAAACATCGATCAGCCGCCGCCCGCACACCCCCCACCAGGGATGTGCCCATAACCAAGGCACATGCCCCTGACCAGAATCGAACCCGGGATCCCCCTCGCCCCCCCCGTCCAAAGGCCGACGCTCTATCCACTGAGCCTAACCGGCCCTGGCACGGCTCTCTGTTCTTTACTTCTTCCCGCCCCAGCTCTGCAAAGGGAGGCCCCCACAGACTGCTGCACTGAGGTTCCCCTATGGTGACCCACCCACACTGACTAATATGTTCGTTGGTGCCATTGTTAACTACAGTGGTGAGTGTATGTCTGGCAAGCAAAGGTTCTAACCAGTGAGCAACACCAGCTACTAATTGAATGCAATTTTTTGTTATTATTCTGAATTTATTTTTAACTCTAATCGACATTCAGTAATACATTACTTTCTGGTGTACAACATAGTGATTCAACATTTACATTCTTCACAAAGTGATTAAGTCTAGTTCACATCTGTCTCTATTGCCTATGCTGCAGTTACATCTCCATGACTTATTTCATAACTGATGTGATGGACTTTTCCAGTTCCAGTGGGGACAACCCAGGGCTGGTGTTGTTCAAGGTGGATAGTGAGCAAGATGGTGGCAGAAGAGCAGCTGGAGGCTAATGTGTTTCAGAGGGTCAAGGGGTTGTGTCGTGGAGCAGTGTGTGTGGCTGCAACACTTGAGGGGTTAGGCTAAAGGAGCAGTGGCTGTTTGGAGCTGATTGGGGGAAGGAGGTGAGATTCCAAGTGTCCTGCAGCTGCTGTAACAAGACAGGTCCTTCCAGAAGCTCCAGGGAGAACATCCAAGCCTTTTCTATCTCCTGAGATGGGGAGCACCCTGGATTCCCCACAGGTCCCAGGGTGATTGCAGCGGCCCTTATAAGGGGGAGGCAGTAGGGTCAGAATCAGACAGATAGATGAGGCTGTGCTGCTGGCTGTGAAGATGGAGGCCAAAGGAGAGGCATGTCTCTGGGGAGGCTCCAGTGTCATTGAGGGCTTGTCCTCCCCGATGCCATGCATCAGGTCCTGCAGATTCTTGTCGAACATGCGGTTGATATGCCCTTGACCATCTTGAGGGCCCTAAGGATGGCGGCTGGCGTGCTGGAGACCCGGGATGTCCGATGCCAGATGGTGTGCAGGGACCCAGGGGCTGCCATTGCTCCCTGGGGAGCGCTGCTCAGCTGGCTGCCACCGCGGGTCCTGCAACTAGGCCAGTCCCTCGGCAAGATCCACAGGGCAGGCTGCGCCCCATTCCCTTCCCCTCACGCTTCCTCTACTCACTTTTAAAAATATAAATTTGAGGGCACTCAAGGGTCAGAGGCCAAGGCTGGGACTGGGGCTAGGGCTAGGGTTGATGTTAGGGTTTCAGGGTGAGGAATCGGGGTCGGGGTAAGGGTCAGGGTCAGAAGTAGAAAAGGTGAATTGCAATTGGAAAGAGAGAATTTGGTTTGCAAAAGATGACTTTGATTTGCTAAAGATGAATTTGAAGGGTAAAAGGTGAATTTGTGTTGCAAAATGTGAATGACTATGTATTTGAGAAGCATCTAAATGAGTCGCTCTTTCCAGAATCCTAGTAAATTCCAATATTGCTCCATATTTTTTCAAGTTACTTCTTTGTTATTAAAGTTATTATTACTGAGCACTTTTTTATCCTAGTAAATTAGTTGTAAACAAGTTTTTTTCTGATTAAAATATTCTAGTTAATAGTTAGGTGTTGCAATACAGTCATTTTAAAACGTGTTCGTGTAACTTAAGGGGTTCTGCTCGATACCTATGCCTGTCTCTTTCAGAATGAAAGATAAAATAATCCTGTAGAAATGTGCTAAGAGTAAGGACTCCTTCTTTTGTGATTTATCACAATGTAATCATAGAGCAGGGCTATACACTGGTTTTATAAGATAAACGCTTTCATTTTCTTTCAAGTAAGTTACTGATTACACTGTACACGTCTGTCTAAGGAACCATATACTTATTACCATGGACCTCAAAAGGAAGCTGTCAGGCAAAAACTATCCTCTGCTGCCCTCCTGTGGCCATTCAAGAAATAATACGCTGTGCCTCTGTCCCTGGTGCTGAAATTCCAGCTAAAGCCCTGTGAACTCGACCAAAAATTCTACCCAGGAAAAAAGGGTCACAAGATCAGAGAGGCTGGAAAGGGCGGCATTCATCCCGTCCCTGGATGGACCGAAGTCATAGTGGTGGGTTCTTCACCGCTTCCTGCTCCCTCCCTGCAAAGGGAGGCCTCGGCTGCTGTGCTGACATAATGAACTCTTTGGAAACCTAGAAGCCACCAATATTGAGGCAGCCAGTCCAAACAGAGAGGTGCTGAGACCCGCGAAATGCAGCGTGGATGCAAGAGGCGGTCTGAATTGACTCGAGCTATTCCCTGCAGGCCGCCATGACTGAGACCTTCCGTACGGCGCAGCCTCCAACCTCCTGGCTGCTTCATTAGAGGCGGCTGGCACCTGCCTGCCTACTAGGGTAAAGGCCCCGTGCCCCGTACTGGCTGCCTTGTTAGCAGGGGCCTCTGCTGTACGGAAGGTCTCAGTAATGTCGGCCTGCCCGGTATGGCCTGCCTCAATAATGGCAGCCTCTCGTGGTACTCAGCACCTCGCTGTAAGGACTGACTGCCTCAATAATGACGGCCTGCACAGTACCCACTGCCGCAATGCTATCGGGCTCCGTGTAATTGGATTCCTCGCGGACGGTGACGACACCGGTTCTGGGTGCTTCAAAAATGGCTGCCTTTAGGGTATGGACTGACATACTGAACGCACAGGTTCACAATGTCAGTGCAGCAGCCCTTTGCAGGGCTGGGCTGTGAATGGGTGCAAAATCCAGGGTAGTGACTTTAGTCCATCCAGGAAAGGAATGACTCCGGCCCTGGACAGACTTGATGATTTTGAGGGATTTTCTTTTTTTCTGGGTGTTTGTTTGTTTTGGGGTAGAATTATTTGTTGCCTTCACAGGGCATTAGCTGGGATTTCAGCACCATGGACAGAAGCACACGGTGTTATTCCTTGAATAGCCACAACAGTAACTTGGTAACTAGGAACCAGTAACCTGGTAACCAGTAAGCAGTCATCTGGTAAGCAGTCAACTGGTAACTAGTAAACCAATAACTAGTGACCCGGTAAAAGGTAACCTAGTAACTAGTGACCTGGCAACAAGTTACCTGGTAATCCGTTACCTAGTTACCAGGTAACTAGTAACCAGTAACAAGTAACCCGGTAACGAACAACCAGTATCCCATTAACTTGTAAACTATTAACTAGTAACCTTAGTAAAGGAGACCTGAATGCCGCCTGCATCATTAGTGCATAATGACGGCCTCTCGCAAGGACACTGCTTCTTGCAATCCTGCAGCACCTCGCTGAATAGAGCAGCTGCCTTAAAAATGGCGACATCCAGGGAATGGGATGCCTCAATAATGACGGCCTGCACGGTACCCACTGCCTCAATACTTGCGGGCTGCGTGTAACTCAGTGCCTCGAGGACGTCGGCTTTCAACATACTGGCTGCCTCAGTGAAGGCGGCCTGCAGCTGCCTGCCTCGTTAGCTGGAATTTCAGCACCATGGACAGACGCACACGGCGTTATTTCTTGAATGGCCAGAACAGTAACTTGGTAACTAGGAACCGGTAACCTGGTAACCAGTAACCAGTCACCTGGTAACCAGTCACCTGGTAAGTAGTAAACCAATAACTAGTGACCCGGTAAAAGGTTAGCAGGGGCCGTGGCGGTCCTTTGTCGTACAGAAGGTCTCAGTAATGGCGGCCTCTCACGAGGACGCTGTGTCTGGCGTTATTTAGCACCTTGCTATAGGGACTGGCTGCCTCAATAATGGCGGCCTTCTGGGTACCACAGCAGCAACCCGATAAAACTCCAAATAACTGGCTTCCTCGAGCCCTGTGGCCTCCAACCTGCTGGCAGCCTCAGTAGAGGCCGCTTGCACCTGCCTGCCTGCCAGGGTAAAGGCCCCAGGCCCCGTACCGGCTGCCTCATTAGGTGACGGCCTTCGCCTTATGGAAGTTCTCAGTCATGGCGGCCTGCGGCATAAGGCATGCGTCTATTAAGGCGGCCTCTCGCGAGCACGCTGCGTCTCACAGGACCTGCACCTCACTGCACGGACTAGCTTCCTCAACAATGGCGGCCTGTACCGTACACAATGCCGCAGCCCGAGCGGGCTCCGTAAAACTGTCTGCCATGAGGACGGCCGCCTCCAACCGCCTGGCTGCATGAGTAGAGGAGGCCTGCACCTGCCGGCCTGCCAGGGTAAAGGCTCTGTGCCCAGTACTGGCTGCCTGGATGGCGGGGGCCTGTGCCGTAAGGAAGGTCTCAGTCATGGCGGCCTGCGGCGAATACCTTGAGTCAATTAAGGCGACCTCTCGCATCCACGCTGCATTTCGTGGGTCTCACCACCTCTCTGTTGGGACTGGCTGCCTCAATATTGGTGGCTTCTAGGTTTCCAAAGGGTTCATGATATCCGCGCAGCAGCTGAGGCCTCCCTTTGCAAAGAGGGAGCAGGAAGCGGTGAAGAACCCACAACTGTGACTTTGGTCCATCCAGGGACGGAATGAATGCCGCCCTTTCCAGCCTCTCTGATCTTGTGACCCTTTTTTCCTGGTTAAAATTTTCGTTCGAGTTCACAGGGCTTTAGCTGGAAGTTCAGCACCAGGGACAGAGGCACAGCGTGTAATTCCTGAAAGGGCCACATGAGGGCAGCAAAGGACAGGTTTTGCCTGACAGCTTCCTTTTGAGGTCCAGTGGAATAAGTATATGGTTCCATAGACAGACGTGTACAGTATAATCAGTAACTTACTTGAAAGAAAATGAAAACATTTATCTTATAAAAGCAGTGCATAACCCTGCTCTATGATTACATGTTGATAAATCACAAAATAATGAGTACTTACTATTAGCACATTTCTGTAACTCCCTGCCAAGGAGACCGCGGCCTCAAACCCCTGGCTGCCTCAGTAGAGGCGGCCTGCACCTGCTGTTCCCCGTACTGGCTGTGTCGTTTCCTGGGGGGGTGGATTGGGGGGGAGGGCCTCTGCCGTACGGAAGGTCTCAGTAATGTCGGCCTGCAGCATTCTGCTTTCCTCAATAATGGCGGCCTCTCAGGAGGACGCTGTGTCTCACGGTAGTCAGCACCTTGCTGTACGAACTGGCTGCCTCAATTATGGCGGCCTGTACCATACCCACTCGCGCAGCCCGAGCGGGCTGCGTAAAACTGCCTATCAGGAGGACGGCGGCCTCCAACCACCTGGCTGCCTCAGTAGAGGTGGCCTGCACCTGCAGACCCGCCAGCGTAAAGACCTGTTCCTCGTACTGGCTGTGTCTTTCGCGGGGATGGGGGGGAAGGTCTCTGCCGTACAGAAGGTCTCAGTAATGTCGGCCTGCAGCATTCGGCCTTCCTCAATAATGGCGGCCTCTCGCGAGGACGCTGTGTCTCACGGTACGCAGCATCTTGCTCTACTGACTGGCTGACTCAATTATGGGGAACTGCACGATACCCACTGCCGAAACAAGAGCGGGCTTCATATAACTGCCTGCCTCGAGGACTGCAGCCTTCAACCTCCTGGCTGCCTCAGTAGAGGCAGCCTGCACCTGCCTGCCTGCTAGGGTAAAGACCCCGTGCCCCGTACTGGCTGCCTTGTTAGCAGGGGCCTCTGCTGTACGGAAGGTCTCAGTAAGTCGGCCTGCCCCATATGGCCTGCCTCAATAATGGCAGCCTCTCGTGGTACTCAGCACCTCGCTGTAAGGACTGACTGCCTCAATAATGACGGCCTGCACAGTACCCACTGCCGCAGTGCTATCGGGATTCGTGTAACTGGATGACTCGAGGACGGTGACCTCACCGGTTCTGGGTGCTTCAAAAATGGCTGCCTTTAGGGTATGGACTGACATACTGAACGCACAGGTTCACAATGTCAGTGCAGCAGCCCTTTGCAGGGCTGGGCTGTGAACGGGTGCAAAATCCAGGCTAGTGACTTCAGTCCATCCAGGGAAGGAATGACTCCCGCCCTGGACAGACTTGATGATTTTGAGGGTTTTTCTTTTTTTCTGGGTGTTTGTTTGTTCGTTTTGGGGTAGAATTATTTGTTGCGTTCACAGAGCATTAGCCGGAGTTTCAGCACCATGGACAGAAGCACACGGTGTTATTTCTTGAATAGCCACAACAGTAACTTGGTAACTAGGAACCGGTAACCTGGTAACCAGTAACCAGTCACCTGGTAACCAGTCAACTGGTAAGTAGTAAACCAATAACTAGTGACCCGGTAAAAGGTTAGCAGGGGCGGTGGCGGTGCCTTCGCCGTACAGAAGGTCTCAGTAATGACGGCATGCTGAGTATGGCGTGCCTCAATTACAGCAGCATCTCGGGAGGGCGCTGCATCTTGCAGTACTCAGTACCTACCTGTATGGACTGGCTGCCTGAAAATGGCGGCCTGCACAGTACCCATTACCGCAACCTGAGCGGCCTCCGTTTTTCTGCCTGCCTCCAGGAAAGCCGCCTCCAAACTCTTGGCTGCCTCAGTAGAGGAGGCCTGCACCTGCCTGCCTGCCAGGGTAAAGACCCCGTGCCCTTTACCGGCCTGGTCGGTAGCGGGGGGCTTCTGCCGCATGAAAGGTCTCAGTAATGTAGGCCTGCCACATTCGTCCTGCCTCAATAATGGCGGTCTCTCAAGAGGACAGTGCTTCTCATGGTACTCAACACCTTGCTGTACGAACTGGCTGACTCAATTATGGCACCGGCACGATACCCACTAGCAAAACCAGAGCGGGCTTCGTATTACTGCCTGCCTCGAGGACTGCAGCCTTCAACCTCCTGGCTGCCTCAGTAGAGGTCGCCTGCACCTACCTGCCTGCTAGGGTAAAGGCCCCGTGCCCCGTACTGGCTGACTTGTTAGCAGGGGGAACTGCTTTATGGCAGGTCTCAGTAATGTCGGCCTTCAGCATTCGGCCTGCCTCAATAATGGCGGCCTCTCATGAGGACGCTGTGTCTGGCGTTATTTAGCACCTCGCTATAGGGACTGGCTGCCTCAATAATGGTGGCCTTCTGGGTACCACAGCAGCAACCCGATAAAACTCCGAATAACTGGCTTCCTCGAGCCCTGTGGCCTCCAACCTGCTGGCAGCCTCAGTAGAGGCCGCTTGCACCTGCCTGCCTGCCAGGGTAAAGGCCCCAGGCCCCGTACCGGCTGCCTCATTAGGTGACGGCCTTCGCCTTATGGAAGTTCTCAGTCATGGCGGCCTGCGGCATAAGGCATGCGTCTATTAAGGCGGCCTCTCGCGAGCACGCTGCGTCTCGCAGGACCTGCACCTCGCTGCACGGACTAGCTTCCTCAACAATGGCGGCCTGTACCGTACACAATGCCGCAGCCCGAGCGGGCTCCGTAAAACTGTGTGCCATGAGGACGGCCGCCTCCAACCGCCTGGCTGCATGAGTAGAGGAGGCCTGCACCTGCCGGCCTGCCAGGGTAAAGGCTCTGTGCCCAGTACTGGCTGCCTGGATGGCGGGGGCCTGCACCATACAGAAGGTCTCAGTCATGGCGGCCTGCAGCGAATACCTTGAGTCAATTAAGGTGGCCTCTCGCATCCACGCTGCATTTCGTGGGTCTCACCACCTCTCTGTTGGGACTGGCTGCCTCAATATTGGTGGCTTCTAGGTTTCCAAAGGGTTCATGATGTCCGCGCAGCAGCTGAGGCCTCCCTTTGCAAAGAGGGAGCAGGAAGCGGTGAAGAACCCACAACTGTGACTTTGGTCCATCCAGGGACGGAATGAATGCCGCCCTTTCCAGCCTCTCTGATCTTGTGACCCTTTTTTCCTGGTTAAAATTTTCGTTCGAGTTCACAGGGCTTTAGCTGGAAGTTCAGCACCAGGGACAGAGGCACAGCGTGTAATTCCTGAAAGGGCCACATGAGGGCAGCAAAGGACAGGTTTTGCCTGACAGCTTCCTTTTGAGGTCCAGTGGAATAAGTATATGGTTCCATAGACAGACGTGTACAGTATAATCAGTAACTTACTTGAAAGAAAATGAAAACATTTATCTTATAAAAGCAGTGCATAACCCTGCTCTATGATTACATGTTGATAAATCACAAAATAATGAGTACTTACTATTAGCACATTTCTGTAACTCCCTGCCAAGGAGACCGCGGCCTCAAACCCCTGGCTGCCTCAGTAGAGGCGGCCTGCACCTGCTGTTCCCCGTACTGGCTGTGTCGTTTCCTGGGGGGGTGGATTGGGGGGGAGGGCCTCTGCCGTACGGAAGGTCTCAGTAATGTCGGCCTGCAGCATTCTGCTTTCCTCAATAATGGCGGCCTCTCAGGAGGACGCTGTGTCTCACGGTAGTCAGCACCTTGCTGTACGAACTGGCTGCCTCAATTATGGCGGCCTGTACCATACCCACTCGCGCAGCCCGAGCGGGCTGCGTAAAACTGCCTATCAGGAGGACGGCGGCCTCCAACCACCTGGCTGCCTCAGTAGAGGTGGCCTGCACCTGCAGACCCGCCAGCGTAAAGACCTGTTCCTCGTACTGGCTGTGTCTTTCGCGGGGATGGGGGGGAAGGTCTCTGCCGTACAGAAGGTCTCAGTAATGTCGGCCTGCAGCATTCGGCCTTCCTCAATAATGGCGGCCTCTCGCGAGGACGCTGTGTCTCACGGTACGCAGCATCTTGCTCTACTGACTGGCTGACTCAATTATGGGGAACTGCACGATACCCACTGCCGAAACAAGAGCGGGCTTCATATAACTGCCTGCCTCGAGGACTGCAGCCTTCAACCTCCTGGCTGCCTCAGTAGAGGCAGCCTGCACCTGCCTGCCTGCTAGGGTAAAGACCCCGTGCCCCGTACTGGCTGCCTTGTTAGCAGGGGCCTCTGCTGTACGGAAGGTCTCAGTAAGTCGGCCTGCCCCATATGGCCTGCCTCAATAATGGCAGCCTCTCGTGGTACTCAGCACCTCGCTGTAAGGACTGACTGCCTCAATAATGACGGCCTGCACAGTACCCACTGCCGCAGTGCTATCGGGATTCGTGTAACTGGATGACTCGAGGACGGTGACCTCACCGGTTCTGGGTGCTTCAAAAATGGCTGCCTTTAGGGTATGGACTGACATACTGAACGCACAGGTTCACAATGTCAGTGCAGCAGCCCTTTGCAGGGCTGGGCTGTGAACGGGTGCAAAATCCAGGCTAGTGACTTCAGTCCATCCAGGGAAGGAATGACTCCCGCCCTGGACAGACTTGATGATTTTGAGGGTTTTTCTTTTTTTCTGGGTGTTTGTTTGTTCGTTTTGGGGTAGAATTATTTGTTGCGTTCACAGAGCATTAGCCGGAGTTTCAGCACCATGGACAGAAGCACACGGTGTTATTTCTTGAATAGCCACAACAGTAACTTGGTAACTAGGAACCGGTAACCTGGTAACCAGTAACCAGTCACCTGGTAACCAGTCAACTGGTAAGTAGTAAACCAATAACTAGTGACCCGGTAAAAGGTTAGCAGGGGCGGTGGCGGTGCCTTCGCCGTACAGAAGGTCTCAGTAATGACGGCATGCTGAGTATGGCGTGCCTCAATTACAGCAGCATCTCGGGAGGGCGCTGCATCTTGCAGTACTCAGTACCTACCTGTATGGACTGGCTGCCTGAAAATGGCGGCCTGCACAGTACCCATTACCGCAACCTGAGCGGCCTCCGTTTTTCTGCCTGCCTCCAGGAAAGCCGCCTCCAAACTCTTGGCTGCCTCAGTAGAGGAGGCCTGCACCTGCCTGCCTGCCAGGGTAAAGACCCCGTGCCCTTTACCGGCCTGGTCGGTAGCGGGGGGCTTCTGCCGCATGAAAGGTCTCAGTAATGTAGGCCTGCCACATTCGTCCTGCCTCAATAATGGCGGTCTCTCAAGAGGACAGTGCTTCTCATGGTACTCAACACCTTGCTGTACGAACTGGCTGACTCAATTATGGCACCGGCACGATACCCACTAGCAAAACCAGAGCGGGCTTCGTATTACTGCCTGCCTCGAGGACTGCAGCCTTCAACCTCCTGGCTGCCTCAGTAGAGGTCGCCTGCACCTACCTGCCTGCTAGGGTAAAGGCCCCGTGCCCCGTACTGGCTGACTTGTTAGCAGGGGGAACTGCTTTATGGCAGGTCTCAGTAATGTCGGCCTTCAGCATTCGGCCTGCCTCAATAATGGCGGCCTCTCATGAGGACGCTGTGTCTGGCGTTATTTAGCACCTCGCTATAGGGACTGGCTGCCTCAATAATGGTGGCCTTCTGGGTACCACAGCAGCAACCCGATAAAACTCCGAATAACTGGCTTCCTCGAGCCCTGTGGCCTCCAACCTGCTGGCAGCCTCAGTAGAGGCCGCTTGCACCTGCCTGCCTGCCAGGGTAAAGGCCCCAGGCCCCGTACCGGCTGCCTCATTAGGTGACGGCCTTCGCCTTATGGAAGTTCTCAGTCATGGCGGCCTGCGGCATAAGGCATGCGTCTATTAAGGCGGCCTCTCGCGAGCACGCTGCGTCTCGCAGGACCTGCACCTCGCTGCACGGACTAGCTTCCTCAACAATGGCGGCCTGTACCGTACACAATGCCGCAGCCCGAGCGGGCTCCGTAAAACTGTGTGCCATGAGGACGGCCGCCTCCAACCGCCTGGCTGCATGAGTAGAGGAGGCCTGCACCTGCCGGCCTGCCAGGGTAAAGGCTCTGTGCCCAGTACTGGCTGCCTGGATGGCGGGGGCCTGCACCATACAGAAGGTCTCAGTCATGGCGGCCTGCAGCGAATACCTTGAGTCAATTAAGGTGGCCTCTCGCATCCACGCTGCATTTCGTGGGTCTCACCACCTCTCTGTTGGGACTGGCTGCCTCAATATTGGTGGCTTCTAGGTTTCCAAAGGGTTCATGATGTCCGCGCAGCAGCTGAGGCCTCCCTTTGCAAAGAGGGAGCAGGAAGCGGTGAAGAACCCACAACTGTGACTTTGGTCCATCCAGGGACGGAATGAATGCCGCCCTTTCCAGCCTCTCTGATCTTGTGACCCTTTTTTCCTGGTTAAAATTTTCGTTCGAGTTCACAGGGCTTTAGCTGGAAGTTCAGCACCAGGGACAGAGGCACAGCGTGTAATTCCTGAAAGGGCCACATGAGGGCAGCAAAGGACAGGTTTTGCCTGACAGCTTCCTTTTGAGGTCCAGTGGAATAAGTATATGGTTCCATAGACAGACGTGTACAGTATAATAAGTAACTTACTTGAAAGAAAATGAAAACATTTATCTTATAAAAGCAGTGCATAACCCTGCTCTATGATTACATGTTGATAAATCACAAAATAATGAGTACTTACTATTAGCACATTTCTGTAACTCCCTGCCAAGGAGACCGCGGCCTCAAACCCCTGGCTGCCTCAGTAGAGGCGGCCTGCACCTGCTGTTCCCCGTACTGGCTGTGTCGTTTGCGGGGGGGTGGGATGGGGGGGGAGGGCCTCTGCCGTACGGAAGGTCTCAGTAATGTCGGCCTGCAGCATTCTGCTTTCCTCAATAATGGCGGCCTCTCAGGAGGACGCTGTGTCTCACGGTAGTCAGCACCTTGCTGTACGAACTGGCTGCCTCAATTATGGCGGCCTGTACCATATCCACTCGCGCAGCCCGAGCGGGCTGCGTAAAACTGCCTATCAGGAGGACGGCGGCCTCCAACCACCTGGCTGCCTCAGTAGAGGTGGCCTGCACCTGCAGACCCGCCAGCGTAAAGACCTGTTCCTCGTACTGGCTGTGTCTTTCGCGGGGATGGGGGGGAAGGTCTCTGCCGTACAGAAGGTCTCAGTAATGTCGGCCTGCAGCATTCGGCCTTCCTCAATAATGGCGGCCTCTCGCGAGGACGCTGTGTCTCATGGTACTCAGCATCATGCTCTACTGACTGGCTGACTCAATTATGTGGAACTACACGATACACACTGCCCAAGCAAGAGCGGGCTTCGTATAACTGCCTGCCTTGAGGACTGCAGCCTTCAACATCCTGGCTGCCTCAGTAGAGACGGCCTGTACCTGCCTGCCTGCTAGGGTAAAGGCCCCGTGCCCCGTACTGGCTGCCTTGTTAGCAGGGGCCTCTGCTCTACGGAAGGTCTCAGTAATGTCGGCCTGCCCAGTATGGCCTGCCTCAATAATGCCAGCCTCTCATGGTACTCAGCACCTCGTTGTAAGGACTGACTGCCTCAATAATGATGGCCTGCACCGTACCCACTGCCGTAATGCTATCGGGCTACGTGTAACTGGATTCCTTGGAGACGGTGACCTCACCTGTTATGAGTGCTTCTAAAAGGGCTGCCTTTAGTCTATGGACTGACATAGTGAACGCACAGGTTCACAATGTCAGAGCATCAGCCCTTTTCAGGGCTGGGCTGTGAACGGGTGCAAAATCCAGGGTAGTGACTTTAGTCCATCCAGGAAAGGAATGACTCCGGCCCTGGACAGACTTGATGATTTTGAGGGTTTTTCTTTTTTTCTGGGTGTTTGTTTGTTAGTTTTGGGGTAGAATTATTTGTTGCGTTCACAGGGCATTAGCTGGAATTTCGGTACCATGGACAGAAGCACACGGTGTTATTTCTTGAATGGCCACAACAGTAACTTGGTAACTAGGAACGGGTAACCTGGTAACCAGTAACCAGTCACCTGGTAACCAGTCAACTGGTAAGTAGTAAACCAATAACTAGTGACCCGGTAAAAGGTTAGCAGGGGCGGTGGCGGGGCCTTAGCCTTACAGAAGGTCTCAGTAATGACGGCATGCTGAGTATGGCGTGCCTGAATTACAGCGGCATCTGGCGAGGGCGCTGCATCTTGCAGTACTCAGTACCTAGCTGTACGGACTGGCTGCCTGAATAATGGCGGCTTGCACAGTACCAATTACCACAAACTGAGCGGCCTCCTTTTTTCTGCCTGCCTCCAGGAAAGCGGCCTCCAAACTCTTGGCTGCCTTAGTAGAGGAGGCCTGCACCTGCCTGCCTGCCAGGGTGAAGACTCCGTGCCCTTTACTGGCTGTGTCATTAGCGGGGGGCCTCTTCCGCATGAAAGGTCTCAGTAATGTAGGCCTGCCACTTTCATCCTGCCTCAATAATGGCAGCCTCTCGTGAGGACAGTGCTTCGCGTGATAATCAACACCTTGCTGTACGAACTGCCTGACTCAATATGGCGCCGGCACGATACCCACTAGCAAAACCAGAGCGGGCTTCTATAATTGCCTGCCTCGAGGCCTGCAGCCTCCAAACTTCTGGCTGCCTAAGTAGAGGCGGCCTGCACCTGCCTGCCTGCTAGGGTAAAGGTCCCATGCCCCGTACTGGCTGCCTTGTTAGCAGGGGACTCTGCTGTACGGCAGGTCTCAGTAATGTCGGCCTGCAGCATTTGGCCTGCCTCAATAATGCCGGCCTCTCACGAGGACGCTGTGTCTCGCGTTATTCAACACCTCACTGTACGGAATTGCTGCCTCAATAATGGCGGCCTGCTGGGTACCACAGCTGCAACCCAATAAAACTCTGTATAACTGGCTGTGTCCAGGCCTGTGGCCTCCAAACTACTGGCAGCCTTAGTAGAGTGAGCCTGCACCTGCCTGCCTGCCAGGGTAAAGGCCCCGTGCCCTCAACTGGCAGTCTCATTAGCGGGGGCGTCTGCTGTACGGCAGGTCTCAGTAATGTCGGCCTGCAGCAGACGGCCTGCCTCAATAATGGCAGGCTCTCGCCAGGACTCTGCGTCTCGCAGAATTCAGCACCTCGCCTTATAGACTGGCTACCTCAATAATGGCGGCCTTCTGGGTACCACAGCAGCAACCCGATAAAACTCCGAATAACTGGCTGCCTCGAGCCCTGTGGCTTCCAACCTGCTGGCAGCCTCAGTAGAGGCCGCTTGCACCTGCCTGCCTGCCAGGTTAAAGGTCCCGGTCCCGTACCGGCTGCCTCGTTAGGGGGCGGCCTTCGCCTTATGGAAGTTCTCAGTCATGGCGGCCTGCGGCATAAGGCATGCGTCTATTAAGGCGGCCTCTCGCGAGCACGCTGCGTCTCGCAGGACTCAGCACCTCGCTGTATGGGCTAGCTTCCTCAACAATGGCGGCCTGTACCGTACCCACTGCCGCAGCCCGAGCAGGCTCCGTAAAACTGCCTGTCATGAGTACGGCGGCCTCCCACCCCCTGGCTGCATGAGTAGAGGAGGCCTGCACCTGCCGGCCTGCCAAGGTAAAGGCTCTGTGCCCAGTACTGGCTGCCTGGATGGCGGGGGCCTGCGCCTTAAGGAAGGTCTCAGTCATGGCGGCCTGCGGCGAATACCTTGAGTCCATTAAGGAGGCCTCTCGCATCCACGCTGCATTTCGCGGGTCTCACCACCTCTCTGTTGGGACTGGCTGCCTAGGTTTCCAAAGGGTTCATGCTGTCCGCGTAGCAGCCGAGGCCTCCCTTTGCAGGGAGGGAGCAGGAAGCGGTGAAGAACCCACAACTGTGACTTTGGTCCATCCAGGGACGGAATGAATGCCGCCCTGCACAGCCTCTCTGATCTTGTGACCCTTTATTCCTGGGTAGAATTTTCGGTCGAGTTCACAGGGCTTTAGCTTGAATTTCAGCACCAGGGACAGAGGCACAGCGTGTTATTCCTGAAATGTCCACAGGAGGGCAGCAAGGGATAGTTTTTGCCTGACAGCTTCCTTTTGAGGTCCAGTGTCATAAGTATATGGTTCCATAAACAGACGTGTACAGTATAATCAGTAACTTACTTGAAAGAAAATGAAAACATTTATCTTATAAAAGCAGTGCATAACCCTGCTCTATGATTACATTCTGATAAATCACAAAACAAGGTGTACTTACTCTTAGCACATTTCTATAACTCCCTGCCAAGGGGACGGCAGCCTCCAAACCCCTGGCTGCCTCAGTAGAGGTAGCCTGCACCTGCCAGCCCACCAGATTAAGGACCCCGTTTCCCGTACTGGCTTTGTCGTTTGCGGGAAGGGGTGGGAGGGCCTCTGCCATACGGAAGGTCTCAGTAATGTCGGCCTGTAGCATTCGGCCTTCCTCAATAATGGCGGCCTCTCGCGAGGACGCTGTGTCTCATGGTACTCAGCATCTTGCTCTACTGACTGGCTGACTCAATTATGGGGAACTGCACGATACCCACTGCCGAAACAAGAGTGGGCATCGTATAACTGCCTGCCTCGAGGACTGCAGCCTTCAACCTCCTGGCTGCCTCAGTAGAGGCGGCCTGCACCTGCCTGCCTGCTAGGGTAAAGACCCCGTGCCCCGTACTGGCTGCCTTGTTAGCAGGGGCCTCTGCTGTACGGAATGTCCCAGTAATGTCGGCCTGCCCGGTATGGCCTGCCTCAATAATGGCAGCCTCTCGTGGTACTCAGCACCTCGCTGTAAGGACTGACTGCCTCAATAATGACGGCCTGCACAGTACCCACTGCCGCAATGCTATCGGGCTCCGTGTAACTGGATGACTCGAGGACGGTGATCTCACCGGTTCTGGGTGCTTCAAAAATGGCTGCCTTTAGGGTATGGACTGACATACTGAACGCACAGGTTCACAATGTCAGTGCAGCAGCCCTTTGCAGGGCTGGGCTGTGAATGGGTGCAAAATCCAGGTAAGTGACTTTAGTCCATCCAGGGAAGGAATGACTCCCGCCCTAGACAGACTTGATGATTTTGAGGGTTTTTCTTTTTTCTGGGTGTTTGTTTGTTTGTTTTGGGGTAGAATTATTTGTTGCGTTCACAGGGCATTAGCTGGGATTTCAGCACCACGGACAGAAGCAAATGGTGTTATTTCTTGATATGGCCACAACAGTAACTTGGTAACTAGGAACCAGTAACCTGGTAACCAGTAACCAGTCACCTGGTAACCAGTCAACTGGTAAGTAGTAAACCAATAACTAGTGATCCGGTAAAAGGTTAGCAGGGGCGGTGGCGGTGGCGGTGCCTTCGCCGTACAGAAGGTCTCAGTAGTGACGGCATGCTGAGTATGGCGTGCCTCAATTACAGCGGCATCTCGTGAGGGCGCTGCATCTTGCAGTACTCAGTACCTACCTGTATGGACTGGCTGCCTGAATAATGGCGGCCTGCACAGTACCCATTGCCGCAACCTGAGCGGGCTCCATTTTTCTGGCTGCCTCCAGGAAAGCGGCCTCCAATCTCTTGGCTGCCTCAGTAGAGGAGGCCTGCATCTGCCTGCCTGCCAGGGTAAAGGCCCCGTTCCCCGTACTGGCTGCCTTGTTAGCAGGGACCTCTGCTGTACTGAAGGTCTCAGTAATGTCGGCCTACTGCATATGGACTGTCTCTATAATGGCGGCATCTCGCGAGGACTCTGTGTCTCGCGGTACTCAGCACCTCGCTTTACGGACTGGCTGCGTCAATAATGGCGGCCTGCTGGGTACCACAGCAGCAACCCGATAAAACTCCGTATAACTGGCTGCCTCGTGGCCTGTACTCTCATAACTCCTGACAACTTCAGTAGAGGCTGCCTGCACCTGCCTGCCTGCCAGGGTGAAGACCCCGTGCCCCGTACTAGCTGCCTTGTTAGCAGGGTCCTCTGCTGTATAAAAGGTCTCAATAATGTCGGCCTGCAGAATATGGCCTGCCTCAATAATGGCGGCCTCTCCTGGTACTCAGCACCTCGCTGTACGAACTGGCTGCCTGAATAATGGAAGCCTGCACCATACCCATTGGTGCAACCTGAGCGGGCTCCGTTTTTCTGCCTGCCTCCAGGAACGCGGCCTCCAACCTCTTGGCTGCCTGAGTAGAGGAGGCCTGCACCTGCCTGCCTGCCAGGGTAAAGGACCCGTGCCCCGTACTGGCTGTCTCGTTAGCGGAGGCCTCTGCGGTACGGAAGGTCTCAGTAATGTCGGCATGCAGCATTCGGCCTCCCTCAATAATGGCGGCCTGCACGCTACCCACTGCCAAAACCAGAGCGGGCTTCGTATAAATGCCCGCCTAGAGGACTAAGTCCTCCAACCTCCTGACTGCCTCAGTAGAGGCCGCCTGCACCTGCCTGCCTGCCAGGGTAAAGGCCTCGTGCCCGATACTGGCTGCCTTGTTAGCAGGGGCCTCTGATGTACTGAAGTTCTCAGTAATTTGGCCTGCAGCAGACGGCCTGCCTCAATAATGGCAGGCTCCCGCGAGGACACTGCGTCTCGCGGAATTCAGCACCTCGCTGTATGGACTGGCTGCCTCAATAATGGCGGCCTTCTGGGTACCACAGCAGCAACCTGATAAAACTCCGAATAACTGGCTGCCTCGAGCGCTGTGGTCTGCAACCTGCTGGCAGCCTCAGTAGAGGCCGCTTGCACTTGCCTGCCTGCCAGAGTAAAGGCCCCTGCCCCGTACCGGCTGCCTCATTAGGGGGCGGCCTTCGCCTTATGGAAGTTCTCAGTCATGGCGGCCTGCGGCGTAAGGCATGCGTCTATTAAGGCGGCCTCTACGAGCACGCTGCGTCTCGCAGGACTCAGCACCTCGCTGCATGGGCTAGCTTCCTCAACAATGGCAGCCTGTACCGTACCCACTGCCGCAGCCCGAGCAGGCTCCGTAAAACTGCCTGCCATGAGTACGGCGGCCTCCCACCCCCTGGCTGCATGAGTAGAGGAGGCCTGCACCTGCCGGCCTGCCAAGGTAAAGGCTCTGTGCCCAGTACTGGCTGCCTGGATGGCGGGGGCCTGCGCCTTAAGGAAGGTCTCAGTCATGGCGGCCTGCGGTGAATACCTTGAGTCTATTAAGGAGGCCTCTCGCATCCACGCTGCATTTCGCGGGTCTCAGCACCTCTCTGTTCGGACTGGCTGCCTAGGTTTCCAAAGGGTTCATTCTTCCGCGCAGCAGTCGAGGCCTCCCTTTGCAGGGAGGGAGCAGGAAGCGGTGAAGAACCCACAACTGTGACTTTGGTCCATCCAGGGACGGAATGAATGCCGCCCTGCACAGCCTCTCTGATCTTGTGACCCTTTATTCCTGGGTAGAATTTTCGGTCGAGTTCACAGGGCTTTAGCTTGAATTTCAGCACCAGGGACAGAGGCACAGCGTGTTATTCCTGAAATGTCCACAGGAGGGCAGCAAGGGATAGTTTTTGCCTGACAGCTTCCTTTTGAGGTCCAGTGTCATAAGTATATGGTTCCATAAACAGACGTGTACAGTATAATCAGTAACTTACTTGAAAGAAAATGAAAACATTTATCTTATAAAAGCAGTGCATAACCCTGCTCTATGATTACATTCTGATAAATCACAAAACAAGGTGTACTTACTCTTAGCACATTTCTATAACTCCCTGCCAAGGGGACGGCAGCCTCCAAACCCCTGGCTGCCTCAGCAGAGGTGGCCTGCACCTGCCAGCCCGCCAGCGTAAGGACCCCGTTTCCCGTACTGGCTGTGTCTTTTGCGGGGAGGGGTGGGAGGGCTTCTGACTTACGGAAGGTCTCAGTAATGTCGGCCTGTAGCATTCGGCCTTCCTCAATAATGGCGGCCTCTCGCGAGGACAGTGCTTCTAGGGTACTCAGCACTCTTTGTGCAGACTGTCTGCCTCAATAATGTTGGCATGCACGATATCCACTGCCAAAACCAGAGTTGTCTCTGTTTAACAGCCTGCCTCGAGGCTGCGGACTATAACCTGCTGGCAGACTCAATATAGGATGGCTGCACCTGCTGGCCTGACAGGGTAAAGCCCCGTGCCCCATACCGGCTGTCTTGTTAGCAGAGGCCTCTGTTGTACAGAGGTCTCAGTAATGTCAGACTGCAGCATACGGCCTGCATTAATAATGGCGTCTTCTCTCGAGGACTCTGCCTCTCGTGGTACTCAGCACCTTGCTGTACGGACTGGCTGCGCCAATAATGGCGGCCTGCTGGGTACCACAACAGCAACCTGATAAAACTCCGTATAACTGGCTGTGTCGAGGCCTGTGGCCTCCAAACTCCTGGCATCCTCAGAAGAGTGAGCCTGCACCTGCCTGCCTTCCAGGGTGAAGGCCCCGTGCCCTCAACTGGCAGTCTCTTTAGCGGGGGCCTTTGCCATATGGCAGGTCTCAGTAATGTTGGCCAGCAGCATACGGCCTGCCTCAATAATGGCGGCCTGCACGATACCCACTGCCAAAACCAGAGCGGACTTCGTATAACTGCCTGCCTCGAGGACTAAGGCCTCCAACCTCCTGTCTGTGTCAGTAGAGGCCACCTACCCGCCTACTTGCCAGGGTAAAGGCCTCGTGCCCCGTACTGGCTGCCTTGTTAGCAGGGGCCTCTGCTGTCTGGAAGGTCTCAGTAATGTCGACATGCACGATATGGCCTGCCTCAATAATGGCAGCCTCTCACGGTACTCAGCACCTCACTGTAAGGACTGACTGCCTCAATAATTACGGCCTGCACCGTACCCAGTGCCGCAATCCTATCGTGTTCCGTGGAACTGGATGCCTCGAGGACGGCGTTCTCACCAGTTCTGAGTGCTTCAAAAATGGCTGCCTTTAGGGTATTAACTGATGTAGTGAACGCACATGTTCACCATGTCAGTGCAGCAGCCCTTTGCAGGGCTGGGTTGTGAAAGGGTGCAAAATACAGACTAGTGACTTTAGTCCATCTAGGGAAGGAATGATTCCAGCCCTGGACAGACTTGATGAATTTGAGGGTTTTTCTTTTTTCTAGGTGTTTGTTTGTTTGTTTGTTTTGGGGTAGAATTATTTGTTGCGTTCATAGGGTATTAGCTTGAATTTCAGCACCATGGACAGAAGCACACGGTGTTATTTCTTGATATGGCCACAACAGTAACTTGGTAACTAGGAACCAGTCACCTGGTAACCAGTAACCAGTCACCTGGCAACTAGTAAACCAATAAATAGTGACGTGGTAAAAGGTAACCTAGTAACTACTAACCTGGCAACTAGTGACCTGACAACCAGTTACCTGGTAACCAGTTACCTAGTTACCAGGTAACTAGTAACCAGTAACATGTACCCTTGTAATGAGCAACCAGTATCATATTAACTTGTAAACTAATAACTAGTATTCTTAGTAAAGGAGACTGAATGATGAAACAGAGGGCCGGAGACCATTGGATACCAGGATACAGGCTTTATTGGAGATCACCCTGCTGGCCGCCTTCCAGAGGGGAAAGAGAGCATGTGTCAGGGTAAAGGCACCTTTTAAGGGTAGCATAAGGAAGGGATGGGGCTTATGGTACTCAGCACACGCTGATTGGTGGTTTCATGTAAGGTATATGATTAGGCACCTAGGGGCTTAGGGTATTTTGCAGGTGGTGATTGGTGGTTCAATGTACAGTCCATATAAGGTGTTCAGGAATGTCTGGCTGCAGGTGTAGTTTACGTCATACTCCATCCATCAGTTGGGGGAAGGGAGGATCTATCAATAGCCAAACTTCTGACCAAGGCTCCGCATGTCTTGGCCCTGTTTGTGGGTACATTGTTTGGCCAAGACCCAGGACAGGCACATTCTTTGCCGGCTCTAAAGTAATCAATAGGCAGTGATTGAAAAGTTCAGAGCAGCACAAGCCTTATTGGGTCAGAGGGCTTCTTATCCAAGGCCTTTTCTTGCACAAGAACCTTCGGTCCTAATCAGAGTTCACCACACGAGTCTCCCAGCCTCTCTTGTGAGTCTCTTTCTCGTCTCCCATCTGCTCCCTGCAAACCGGGAACACGTCCTCGTCTGGACTGGGAGTGGGTCCGAGTCACCCTCTGTGAATACTGAAGGGTCAGCGCTCTCCACTTTGAGGCCTCTAACTCCTTTTTTGCCCAGATGGTTGACACACTGACCACCGATGGTCACTGTTCTTCGCCCATTTGTGTCACCGGGGATGGACTTCCTGTACTTTCTAATTGGGCTCTTACAGAGTAGCAGGCATGCAGAGCTTTTCATAATAGGATGCAGGGTTAGAAAACACCTCCTGTTTTCACGCTAAATTACCTCATAGGCTCGTATTGACTGAAGCCAGGCATACAACTTCTCTACGACTAAGAGGCTTATCTTATCCTTAATGAAACCCTTTCCAGGGTCTTAGTAAATTCCAATATTGCTGCATATTTTTTCAAGTTACTTCTGTGATATTAGGTTATTATTACTGAGTGTGTTTTTTTCTCCTAGCAAATAAGTTGTAAACACATTTTTCCCCCTGAACATAGATTCTAGTTAATGCTATGGTGTTGAAATGTGGTTTCAAAACGTGTTCTTGTAACTGAAAAGGGTTCTGCTTGATCTCTGTTTGTCTCTTTCTGAATGAAAGATAAAATAAACCTGTAGAGATGTGCTAAGACCAAGCATGCCTTATTTTGTTATTTATTTGAATGTAAACATAAAGCAGACTTATACAGTGTTTTTATAGGATAAACGCTTATATTTTTCCTCAAGTAAGTAACTGATTATACTGTACACATGTATAATTCTATATACTTATTACTCCAGCCCTCAAAAGACGCCCTCAGCCAATTCCTGCGGAAAAATAATCCTCTGCTGCCCTCCTGTGGCTATTCAAGGAATAACACACTGTGACTCTGTCCACGGTGCTGAAATTCCAGCTAAAGCCCTGTGAACACAAACAAAAATTCTACCCAGAAAAAGAAGAAAACCCACAAAATCCTCGAGGCTGTCCATGGCGGCAATCATTCCGTCCCTGATGGACCGGAGTCACGGCTCTGGGTTCTTCACCTCTTCCCACCCCAGCCCTGCAAACGTAGGCCCCGGAGACTGCTGAACTGAAGTTCCCTTTAAGGTGACCCACCATCCTGCCTAATGTTCCTTGGTGCCTCTTAACTAGAGAGTACCGAGTGAGCGTATGTCTGGCAAGTTGTGCTCTAACCACTGAGAAACACCAGCTACGGATTCTATTCACTTTAAAAAATATAAATCTGAGGGGCGCTCAAGGGTCCGAGGTCAAGGCTGCGGCTGAAACTAGGGCTGGAGTTGGGGTTAGGGTTTTAGGGTGAGGGTGAACGTGAGGGGTCAGGGTCTGGGTCATGGCCAGGGTTAGAAGTTGAAAAGGTGAATTTGCTTTGGAAATGGAGAATTTCTATGTATTTCAGCAGCATCCAAATGAGTCTCCCTTTCCAAGATCTTAGTAAATTCCAATATTGCTTCATATTTTTTCAAATTACTGCAGTGACATTAGGTTATTAAGATTGAGTACTTTCTTCTCCTAGTAAATTAGTTGTAAATAAATTTTTTTCTGAATAAGACATTCTAGTTAATACTTTGGTTTTGAAACATGCTCTTGTAACTTAAAGGGTTCTGCTCAATACCTATGCCTGTCTCTTTCAGAATGAAAGATAAAATAATCCTGTAGGAACATGCTAAGACTAAGCATCCTTTATTTTGTGATTTTTCAGAATGTAATAATAGAGCAGACTTATGCACTGGTTTTAAGGCATAAACGCTTATATATTTTTTCTTCGATTAAGTTACTGATTATACTGTACATGTCTATGGATCTATGTATTTATTATGCTAGGCTTTAAGGGATGCTATCAACCAATTCCTGCGCAAAAAAATCCTCTGCTGCCCTCCTGTGGCCATTCAAGGAAGAACACATTGTGCCTCTGTCCATGGTGCTGCAATTCCAGGTAAAGCCCTGTGAACACGACCAAAATTTCTACCCAGAAAACCCCCTCCCACAAAATCATCGAAGCTGTCCAGGGCAGCAATCATTCTCTAGTCACGGCTCTGTGTTCTTTTTTTTTTTAAGATATATTTCATTGATTTTTTACAGAGAGGAAGGGAGAGGGACAGAGAGCTATAAACATCGATGAGAGAGAAACATCGATCAGCCGCCCTCCGCAAACCCCCCCCCCACCGGGGATGTGCCCATAACCAAGGCACATGCCCTTGACCAGAATCGAACCCGCCCCCCCCATCCAAAGGCCGACGCTCTATCCACTGAGCGAAACTGGCCCCGGCATGGCTCTGTGTTCTTTACCTCTTCCCGCCCCAGCTCTGCAAAGGGAGGCCCCCGTAGACTGCTGCACTGAGGTTCCCCTTTTGGTGACCCACCCACCCTGCCTAATATGTTCGTTGGTGCCATTGTTAACTACAGTGGTGAGTGTATGTCTGGCAAGCAAAGGTTCTAACCAGTGAGCAACACCAGCTACTAATTGAATGCACTTTTTTGGTTATTATTCTGAATTTGTTTTTAACTCTAATCGACATACAGTAATACATTACTTTCTGGTGTACAACATAGTGATTCAACATTTACATACCTTACAACGTGATTACCCCATAAGTCTAGTTCACATCTGTCTCTATTTCCTATGCTGCAGTTACATCTCCATGACTTATTACATAACTGGTGTGATGGACTTTTCCAGTTCCAGTGGGGACAACCCAGGGCTGGTGTTGTTCAAGGTGGATAGTGAGCAAGATGGTGGCAGAAGAGCAGCTGGAGGGAGGCTAATGTGTTTCAGCGGGTCAAGGGGTTGTGTCGTGGAGCAGCGTGTGTGGCTGCAACACTTGAGGTGTTAGGCTAAAGGAGCAGTGGCTGTTTGGAGCTGATTGGGGGAAGGAGGTGAGATTCCAAGTGTCCTGCAGCTGCTGTAACAAGACAGGTCCTTCCAGAAGCTCCAGGGAGAATATCCAGCCTTTTCTATCTCCTGAGATGGGGAGCACCCTGGATTCCCCACAGGTCCCAGGGTGATTGCAGTGGCCCTTATAATGGGGAGGCAGTAGGGTCAGAATCGGACAGATAGATGAGGCTGTGCTGCTGGCTGTGAAGATGGAGGTCAAAGGAGAGGTATGTCTCTGGGGAGGCTCCAGTGTCATTGAGGGCTTGTCCTCCCCGATGCCATGCATCAGGTCCTGCAGGTTCTTGTCGAACATGCGGTTGATATGCCCTTGACCATCTTGAGGGCCCTAAGGACGGTGGCTGGCGTGCTGGAGACCCGGGATGTCCGATGCCAGATTGTGTGCAGGGAACCAGGGGGACCCCCAGCTCCCTGGGGAGTGCTGCTCCGCCTGCCGCCACTACTGGGCATGCAACCAGGCCAGTCCCTCGGCAAGATCCGCTGGGCAGGCTGCGCCCCATTCCCTTCCCCTCACGCTCCCTCTACTCACTTTTAAAAATATAAATTTGAGGGCACTCAATGGTTAGAGGCCAAGGCTGGAACTGGGGCTATGGCTAGGGTTGATGTTAGGGTTTCAGGGTGAGGGGTTGGGGTCGGGGTCAGGGTCAGGGTCAGAAGTGGAAAAGTCGAATTGCAATTGGAAAGAGAGAATTTGGTTTGCAAAAGATGACTTTGATTTGCTAAAGATGAATTTGAAGGGTAAAAGGTGAATTGAAACGTGTTCGTGTAACTTAAGGGGTTCTGCTCGATACCTATGCCTGTCTCAGAATGAAAGATAAAATAATCCTGTAGAAATGTGCTAAGAGTAAGGATTCCTTCTTTTGTGATTTATCACAATGTAATCATAGAGCAGGGCTATACACTGGTTTTATAAGATAAACTCTTTCATTTTATTTCAAGTAAGTTACTGATTACACTGTACACATCTGTCTATGGAACCATATACTTATTACACTGGACCTCAAAAAGAAGCTGTTAGGCAAAAAAAGTATCATCTGCTGCCCGCCTGTGGCCATTAAAGAAATAACACGCTGAGCCTCTGTCCCTGGTTCTGAAAATCCAGCTAAGGCCCTGTGAACTCGACCAAAAATTCTACCCAGGAAAAAAGGGTCACAAGATCAGAGAGGCTGGGCAGGGTGGCATTCATTCCATCCCTGGATGGACCGAAGTCATAGCTGTGTGTTCTTCACCGCTTCCTGCTCCCTCACTGAAAAGGGAGGCCTCGGCTGCTGCGCTGACATCATGAACTCTTTGGAAATGAGAAGCCACCAATATTGAGGCAGCCAGTACAGGGCACGGGCCTTTACCCTGGCAGGCAGGTGCAGGCTGACTCTACTGAGGTTGCCAGGAGTTTGGACGCCACAGGCCTCGACACAGCTAGTTATACGGAGTTTTATCGGGTTGCTGCTGTGGTACCCAGCAGGCCACCATTATTGAGGCAGCCAGTCCGTGCAGCGAGATGCTGAGTACCGCGGGATGCAGAGTCCTCGTGAGAAGTCGCCATTATTGAGGCAGTCCGTATGCTGCCGTCTGACATTACTGAGACCTTCTGTACAGCAGAGGCCCCTGCTAACAAGGCAGCCAGTACGGGGCACGGGGCCTTTATCCTGGCAGGCATTCAGGTGCCGGCTGCTTCTACTGACGCAACAAGGAGGTTGGAGGCTGCAGTCCTTGAGGCATGCAGGTATACAAAGCCCGATCTGGTTTTGGCAGTGGGTATCGTGCAGGCGCCATAATTGAGGCAGCCAGTTCCCTGTAATGGCTGTGTCGTTAGCGGTGGGCCTCTGCCGTAGGGAAGGTCTCAGTAATGTCGGCCTGCAGCATTGGGCCTGCCTCAATAATGCCGGCCTCTCGCGAGGACAGTGCTCCTCGTGGTAGTCAACACCTTGCTGTATGAATTGGCTGACTCAATTATGGCACCTGCACGATACCCACTGCCTAAACCAGAGAGAGCTTCGTATAAATGCCTGCCTTGAAGACTGCAGCCTTCAACCTCCTGGCTGCCTCAGTAGAGGCGGCCTGCACCTGCCTGCCTGCAAGGGTAAAGGCCCCTTGCCTTGTACTGGCAGCCTTGTTAGCATGGGCCTCTGCTGTAAGGAAGGTCTCAGTAATGTCGGTCTGCAGCCTAAGGCCTGCCTCAATATAGGAGGCCTCTCGCAAGGACGCTGAGTCTCGAGGTACTCAGCACCTCGCTCTTCAGACTGGCTGCCTCAATATTGGCAACCTACTGGGTGCCACTGTTGCAATCCAAGGAAAGTCCATATAACTGGCTGCCTCAAGGCCTGTGCTCTCAAAACTCCTGGCAACCTCAGTAGACGCTGCCTGCACCTGCCTGCCTCTAGGGTAAAGGCCCCATGCCCCGTACTGGCTGCCTTGTTAGCAGGGGCTTCTGCTGTACAGAAGGTCCCAGTAATGTCGGCCTGCACGGTATGGCCTGCCTCAATAATGGCAGCCTCTCGTGGTACTCAGCACCTCGCTGTAAGGACTGACTGCCTCAATAATGACGACCTGCACCATACCCACTACCGCAATGTTATCGGGCTCCATGTAATTGGATCCCTCGAGGACGGTGACCTCACCGTTTATGAGTGCTTCAAAAATGGCTGCCTTTAGGGTATGAACTGACATACTGAACGCACAGGTTCACAATGTCAGTGCAGCAGCCCTTTGCAGGGCTGGGCTGTGAACGGGTGAAAAATCTAGGCTAGTGACTTTAGTCCATCCCGGGAAGGAATGACTCCCGCCCTGGACAGACTTGATGATTTTGAGGGATTTTCTTTTTTTCTGGGTGTTTGTTTGTTTGTTTTGGGGTAGAATTATTTGTTGCGTTCACAGGGCATTAGCTGGGATTTCAGCACCATGGACAGAAGCAAATGGTGTTATTTCTTGAATGGCCACAACAGTAACTTGGTAACTAGGAACCAGTAACCTGTTAACCAGTAACCAGTCACCCGGTAACCAGTCAACTGGTAACTAGTAAACCAATAACTAGTGACCCGGTAAAAGGTAACCTAGTAACTACTAACCTGGCAACTAGTGACCTGAAAACAATAACCTGGTAACCACTTAACTAGTTACCGGATAACTAGTAACCAGTAACACATATCCTGGTAACAAGCAAACAGTCCCTATTAACTTGTAAACTAATAACTAGTAACCTTAGTAAAGGAGAGCTGCATGCCTCCTGCATCATTAGTGCATAATGACTGCCTCTTGCAAGGACACTGCTTCTTGCAATCCTGCAGTATCTCACTGAATAGAGTAGCTGCTTTAAAAATGGTGACATCCAGCCCTAGCTGGTTTGGCTCAGTGGATAGAGCATCGGCCTGCAGACTGAAAGGTCCCGGGTTCAATTCTCGTCAAGGGTACATGCCTGGGTTGCGGGCTCAATCCCCAGTAGAGGGCGTGCAGGAGGCAGCAGAGTAATGATTCTCTCTCATCATTGATGTTTCTGTCTCTTTCTCCCTCTCCCTTCCTCTCTGAGGTCAATAAAAGATGAATATTTTAAAAAAATGGCGACATCCAGGGAATGGGATGCCTCAATAATGACGGCCTGCACGGTACCCACTGCCGCAATACTTGCGGGCTGCGTGTAACTCAGTGCCTCAAGGACGTCGGCTTTCAACATACTGGCTGCCTCAGTGAAGGCGGCCTGCAGCTGCCTGACTCCTTAGCAGGGGCGGCGGCGGGGCCTCCGCCTTACAGAAGGTCTCAGTAATGACGGCATGCTGAGTATGGCATGCCTCAATTACAGCGGCATCTTGCGAGGGCGCTGCATCTTGCAGTACTCAGTACCTCGCTGTACGGACTGGCTGCCTGACTAATGGCGGCCTGCACAGTACCGCAACCTGAGCGGCCTCCGTTTTTCTGCCTTCTTCCAGGAAAGCGGCCTCCAACCTCTTCGCTGCCTCAGTAGAGGAGGCCTGCATCTGCCTGCCTGCCAGGGTAAAGGTCCCGTGCCCTCTACTAGCTGAGTCGTTAGCGGGGGGAGGGGGCCTCTGCCGTACGGCAGGTCTCAGTAATGTTGGCCTGCAGCATTCGGCCTGCCTCAATAATAGAGACCTCTCGCAAGGATGCTGTGTCTCATGGAACTCAGCACCTTGCTGTAAGAACTGGCTGTCTCAATTATTGCGGCCTGCACGATACCCACTGCCTAAACAAGAGCGGGCTTCATATAACTGCTGCCTCGAGGACTGCAGCCTCCAACCTCCTGGCTGTCTCAGTAGAGGCGGCCTTCACCTGCCTGCCTTCCAGGGTAAAGGCCCCGTGCCCCGTACTGGCTGCCTTGTTAGCAGGGGCCTCTGCTTTATGGAAGGTCTCATTAATGGCGGCCTGCCTCAATAATGGCGGCCTCTCGCAGTACTCAGCACCTCGCTGTATGGACTGGTTGCCTGAATAATGGCGGCCTGCACCGTACCCATTGCTGCAACCTGAGCGGGATCCGTTTTTCTGACTTCCTTCAGAAAAGCGGCCTCCAACCTCTTGGCTGCCTGAGTAGAGGAGGCCTGCACCTGCCTGCCTGCCTGCCAGGGTAAAGGCCCCGTGCCCCGTACTGGCTGTCTCGTTAGCGGGGGCCTCTGCTGTACGGCAGGTCTCAGTAATGTCGGCCTGCAGCATTCGGCCTGCCTCAATAATGGCGGCCTCTCGTGGTACTCAGCACCTCGTTGTACGAACTGGCTGCCTGAATAATGGCGGCCTGCACCGTACCCATTGCTGCAATCTGAGCAGGCTCCGTTTTTCTGCCTTCCTTCAGGAAAGGGGCCTCCAACCTCTTGGCTGCCTCAGTAGAGGAGGCCTGCATCTGCCTGCCTGCCAGGGTAAAGGCCCCGTTCCCCATACTGGCTGCCTTGTTAGCAGGGGACTCTGCTGTATAAAAGGTCTCAGTAATGTCAGCCTGCAGCATTTGGCCTGCTTCAATAATGGCGGCCTCTCGCGAGGACGCTGTGTCTCGCGTTATTCAGCACCTCACTATATGGAATGGCTGCCTGAATAATGGCGGCCTGCTGGGTACCACAGCAACAACCCAATAAAACTCCGTATAACTGGCTGTGTCGAGGCATGTGGCCTCCAAACTCTTGGCAGCCTCAGTAGAGTGAGCCTGCACCAGTCTGCCTGCCAGGGTAAAGGCTCCATGCCCTCAACTGGCAGTCTCCTTAGCGGGGGTCTCTGCCGTACGGCAGGTCTCAGTAATGTCAGCCTACAGCATACGGCCTGCCTCAATAATGGCGGCCTGCACGATACCCACTGCCAAAACCAGAGCAAGCTTCGTATAACTGCCTGCCTCGAGGACTGCAGCCTCCAACCTCCTGGCTGCCTTAGTAGAGGCGGCCTGCACCTGCCTGCCTGCCAGGGTAAAGGCCTTGTGCCCCGTACTGGCTGCCTTGTTAGCAGGGGCCTCTGCTGTACTGAAGGTCTCAGTAATTTGGCCTGCAGCAGACAGCCTGCCTCAATAATGGCAGCCTCCTGCGAGGACACTGCGTCTTGCGGAATTCAGCACCTCGCTGTATGGACTGGATGTCTCAATAATGGCAGCCTTCTGGGTACCACCCCACCAACCCAATAAAACTCCAAATAACTGGCTTCCTCAAGCCCTGTGGCCTTCAACCTGCTGGCAGCCACAGTAGAGGCCACTTGCACCTGCCTGCCTGCCAGGGTAAAGGCCCCGGGCCCCATACCGGCTGCCTCGTTAGGGGGCGGCCTTCGCCTTACGGAAGTTCTCAGTCATGGTGTCCTGCGGCATAAGGCATGCCTCTCACAAGCACGCTGCGTCTCGCAGGACTCAGCACCTCACTGCACGGACTAGCTTCCTCAACAATGGCGGCGTGTACCGTACCCACTGCCGCAGCCCGAGCAGGCTGCTTAAAACTGCCTGCCACGAGGACGGCGGCCTCCAACCCTCTTGATGCATGAGTAGAGGAGGCCTGCACCTGCAGGCCTGCCAGTATAAAGGCTCTGTGCTCAGTAGTGGCATTTTGGATGGCGGGGCCTGCGCCGTACGGAAGGTCTCAGTCATGGCGGCCTGCAGCGAATAGCTTGAGTCAATTAAGGCAGCCTCTGGCTTCCAAGCTGCATTTCTCGGGTCTCACCACCTCTCGGTTCAGACTGGCTGCCTCAATATTGGTAGCTTCTAGGTTTCCAAAGGGTTCATGATGTCCGCGCAGCAGCCGAGGCCTCCCTTTGCAGGGAGAGAGCAGGAAGCGGTGAAGAACCACAACTGTGACTTTGGTCCATCCAGGGACGGAATGAATGCCGCCCTGCCCAGCCTCTCTGATCTTGTGACCCTTTTTTCCTGGGTAGAATTTTTGGTCATGTTCTCAGGGCTTTCGCTGGAATTTCAGCACCATGGACAGGGGCACAGCGTGTTATTCCTGAAATGGCCTGAGGGCAGCAAAGGATAGTTTTTACCTGACAGCTTCCTTTTGAGGTCCAGTGTCATAAGTATATGGTTCCATAGACAGACGTGTACAGTATAATCAGTAACTTACTTGAAAGAAAATGAAAACGTTTATCTTATAAAAGCAGTGCATAAGCCTGCTCTATGATTACAGTTTGATAAATCACAAAATAAGGTGTACTTACTAAGCACATTTCTATAACTCCATGCTAAGGGGTTGGTGGCCTCCAAACCCCTGGCTGCCTCAGTAGAGGTTGCTTGCATGTGCCGGCCCACCAGTGAAAAGACCTCGTGCCCGGTACTGGCTGTGTCGTTTGCAGGTAGGCGGTGGGAGGGCCTCTGCTGTACAGAAGGTCTCAGTAATGTCGGCCTGCAGCATTTGGCCTTCCTCAATAATGGCGGCCTCTCGCGAGGATGCTGTGTCTCACGGTACTCAGCACCTTGCTGTACGACCGGCTGCCTCAATTATGGCGGCCTGCACGATACCCACTGCCGAAACAAGAGCGGGCTTCGTATAACTGCCTGCCTCGAGGACTGCAGCCTCCAACCTCCTGGCTGTCTCAGTAGAGGCATCCTGCACCTGCCTGTCTGCCATGGTAAAGACCCCGTACCCTCAACTGGCTCTCTCATTAGCGGTTGCCTCTGCCGTACGTCAGGTCTCAGTAATGTCGGCCTGCAGCATTCGGCCTGCCTCAATAATGGCAGCCTCTAGCGAGGACGCTGTATCTCGCAGTACTCAACACCTCACTGTATGGTCTTGCTGTCTGAATAATGGCGGCCTGCACTGTACCCATTGCTGCAACCTGAGCGGGTTCCATTTTTCTGGCTGCCTCTAGGAAAGCGGCCTCCAACCTCTTGGCTGCCTCAGTAGAGGAGGCCTGCATCTGCCTGCCTGCCAGGGTAAAGACCCCATGTCCCATACTGGCTGCTTTGTTAGCAGGGGCCTCTGCTGTACTGAAGGTCTCAGTATTGTCAGACTGCAGCATATGGTTCCCCTCAATAATGGCGGCTTCTCGCGAGGATTCTGCGTCTCGCAGTACTCAGCACTTCCCTGTATGGACTGGCTGCGTCAATAATGGCGGCCTGCTGGGTACCACAGCAGCAACCCCATAAAACTCCGTATAACTGGCTGTGTCTAGGCTGTGGCCTCCAAACTTCTGGAAGCCTCAGTAGAGTCAGTCTGCACCTGCCTGCCTTCCAGGGTAAAAGCCTCATGCCCTCAACTGGCAGTCTCGTTAGCGGGGTCCTCTGTCATACGGGAGGTCTCAGTAATGTTGGCCTACAGCAGTGATGGCTAACCTATGACACGCATGTCAGCACTGACACGCGTAGCCATTTCTGATGACACGCAGCCGCATCTCGAGGATGAAACATTTGCTGCTCCTGAGGATGAAACATTTGCGACTAGAGTCTTGGAGTTAGTTTTTTCCTCAAAGTGACACACTACCCGAGGTATGCTCAGTTTTCTGGTGAAGTTTGACACACCAAGCTCAAAAGGTTGGCCATCAGTGGCCTACAGCATAGGGCATGCCTCAATAATGGCGGCTTGCACGACGCCCACAGCCAAAACAAGAGCGGGCTTCGTATAACTGCCTGCCTCGATGACTAAGGCCTCCAACCTCCTGGCTGCCTCAGTAGAGGCCGCCTGCACCTGCCTGACTGCCAGGGTAAAGGTCTCGTGCCCCGTACTGGCTTCTTTGTTAGCAGGGGCCTCTGCTGTACTGAAGGTCTCAGTAATTTGGCCTGCAGCAGACGGCTTGCCTCAATAATGGCAGGCTCCCGCGAGGACACTGCGTCTCGCGGAATTCAGTTCCTCGCTGTATGGACTGGCTGCCTCAATAATGGCGGCCTTCTGGGTACCACCCCACCAACCCAATAAAACTCCGAATCACTGGCTGCCTCGAGCCCTGTGGTCTCCAGCCTGCTGGCAGCCTCAGTAGAGGCCGCTTGCACCTGCCTGCCTGCCAGGGTAAAGGCCCAGGGCCCCATACCGGCTGATTCGTTAGGGGGCGGCCTTCACCTTACAGAAGTTCTCAGTCATAGCGGCCTGCGGCATAATGCATGCATCTATTAAGGCGGCCTCTGGCGAGCACGCTGCGTCTTGTGGAACTCAGCACCTTGCTGCACGGGCTAGCTTCCTCACCAATGGCGGCCTGTACCATACCCACTGCCGCAGCACGAGCGGGCTCCGTAAAAATGCCTGCCACGAGGACGGCGGCTTCCCACCCCCTGGCTGCATGAGTAGAGGAGGCCTGCACCTGCCGGCTTGCCAGGGTAAAGGCCCTGTGCCCAGTACTGGCTGCCTGGATGGCGGGGGCCTGCACCATACGGAAGGTCTCAGTCATGGCGGCCTGCAGCGAACAGCTTGAGTCAATTAAGGCGGCCTCTCGCATCCACGCTGCATTTCGCGGGTCTCACCACCTCTCTTTTTGGACTGGCTGCCTCAATATTGGTGGCTTCTAGGTTTCCAAAGGGTTCATGATGACCTCGCAGCAGCCGTAGCCTCCCTTTGCAGGGAGAGAGCAGGAAGCAGTGAAGAACCCACAACTGTGACTGGTCCATCCAGGGACAGAAGGAATGCCGCCCTGCCCAGCCTCTCTGATCTTGTGACCCTTTTTTCCTGGGTAGATTTTTGGTCGAGTTCACAGGGCTTTAGCTGGAATTTCAGCACCAGGGACAGAGGCACAGCGTGTTATTCCTGAAATGGCCACAGGAGGGCAGCAAAGGATAGTTTTTGCCTGACAGCTTTCTTTTGAGGTCCAGGGTAATAAGTACATGGTTCCATAGACAGACGTGTACAGTATAATCAGTAACTTACTTGAAAGAAAATGAAAACATTTATCTTATAAAAGCAGTGCAGCCGAAACCGGTTTAGCTCAGTGGATAGAGCGTCGGCCTGCGGACTCAAGGGTCCCAGGTTCGATTCTGGTCAAGGGCATGTACCTTGGTTGGGGGCACATCCCCAGTAGGGGGTGTGCAAGAGGCAACTGATCGATGTTTCTCTCTCATCGATGTTTCTAACTCTCTATCCCTCTCTCTTCCTCTCTGTAAAAAATCAATAAAATATATTTTTTAAAAAAAAGCAGTGCATAACCCTGCTCTATGATTACGTTCTGATAAATCACAAAATAAGGAGGACTTACTATTAGCACAGGTCTATAACTCCCTGCCAAGGGGACGGCGGACTCCAACCCCCTGGCTGCCTCAGTAGAGGCGGCCTGCACCTGACGGCCCACCAGCCTAAAGACCTCGGGCCCGGTACTGGCAGGGTCGTTAGGGAGCGGCCTTCGCCTTACGGAAGTTCTCAGTCATGGCGGTCTGCGGCGTAAGGCATGTGTCCATTAAGGCGGCCTCTCGAGAGCACGATGTGTCACGCGGGACTCAGCACCTCGCTGCACAGACTGACTGCCTCAACAATGGTGGCCTGTACCATACCCATTGCCGCAGCCAGACCGGGCTTCGTAAAACTGCCTGCCACGAGGATGGTGGCCTCCCACCCCCTGGCTGCATGAGTAGAGGATGCCTGCACCTGCCGGCCTGACAGGGTAAAAGCTCTGTTTTCACTACTGGCTGCCTGGATAGCGGGGACTTGCACTGTACAGGTCTCAGTCATGGCAGCCTGCGGCATAGCGCATGCGTCCATTAAGGCGGCTCTCCCGACGACGACGACGCCGCCTCTCTCGGGACTCAGCACCTCGCTGCACGGACTGGCTGCCTCAACAATGGCGGTCTGTACCGCACCCACTGCCACAGCAGAGCGGGCTCCGTAAAACTGCCTGCCACGAGGACGGCGGCCTCCAACGCCCTAGGTGAATGAGTAGAGAAAGCCTGCATCTGCAGGCCTGCCAGGGGAAAGGCTCTGTGCCCAGTACTGGCTGCCTGGATGGCGGGGGCCTGCGCCATACAGAAGGTCTCAGTCCTGGTGGCCAGCGGCAGTCGACATGCGTCCATTAAGGCGGCCTCTCGCGAGCACCCTGTGTCTCGCGGGCCTCAATACCTCGCTGGACAGACTGGCTGCCTGAAAAATGGCGGCCTGCGCCGTACCCACTACCGCATCCCGAAAGGGCTCCCAATAACCGCCTTCCAAGAGGACGGCGGCCTCCAACCCCCTGGCTGCATGAGTACAGGAGGCTTGCAACTGCCGGTCGGTCAGGGTAAAGGCCCCGGCCCCCTACTGGCTGCCTCGTGAGGCGGGAGGGGGGGGAGGGGGGCTATGCTGTTGGGAAGGTCTCAGTCATGGCGGCTTGTGGCGTATGGCAAGCGTCAATTAATGTTTCTCTCTCATCAATGTTTCTATCTGTCTATTCCTCTCCAGTCCTCTCTGTGAAAAATCAATAAAATATATTTTTTAAAAAATAAAAAAATAAAAGCCGATAGATGTAATCCCATCATTCAAAATCCCATATATTGATCTCATCAATAAAATCCCATCACCCTAAACCCATCAACCAAAGCCCATCACCCTAACCCCATCACCATAAACCCATCAACCTAATCCTATCAGCATGAACCCATCAACCTAATCTAAATGATGGGGACAAATGATGGGGCCAGGTGATGGTGCCAAATGATGGGGCCATATAATGGTGCCATATGATGGGGCCATATGATGGTGCCAAATGATAGTGCCATATGATGGGAACAAATGATGGGGACAAATGATGGGTCCAGGTGATGGGGCTAAATGATACATTTGGTTAATCCTCACACGAGCATAGTTTTTCCATTGATTTTTAGAGAGACAGCGGTAGCGGGGAGGGTGACAGAGAGAGAGAGATGATTTGTTTGCCTCTTGCACACACCCCAACCGGGACAGGGATCGAGCCTGCAGCCCAGGCACATGCTCTGGCCCGGGAATCGAACCGGAGACTCTTCCATGTACAGGATGCTGTAACCACGGATCCACACCGGCCAGGGCCAACACCAGTTTTAAAAGTAAGTTAGGGAGTGTGGACAGGGGCGCAGCGCATTAGGGTAGCCCTGCATCCCAGGACTCTATCGAGGCGACGGCCCCTTGCCCTCAAGTTTCCTTCTGGCCACGGTCATGTCCTCACGGGAAGCCCAGGGATGCCCCACCCCCGTCCCAACCCACCCCATCCGGACCTGGGAGGCCAGCCCAAAAGTCTGGGACAAAGTCCTTTTGAGGAGAGCGACTGAGGAACATTCTGGGAGCTTCGCGGGGTCTGGAACTTACCTCCTGGTCCACCTGGGAGGCATTGGCAGCCCTTAAAATGGACGCGAAGCCTGAAGTTCCCTTTCGGGGACACCTGACACCCGGTGGACCATCGGCTGGTCGCAGGCCCTCCGGCAGCCGGTGTGGAAGCATGGGGCCGTGTCATTGGATGGTGACCAAGACCCAGGCTTCCCGGGAGGCATACAGACTCGCCCGGGAAGGTGCTCTGGAGGCTTTGCCACTGGAGGTGTGGGCATCTACCTGACACTGAGCCTTGAGTGGGGCCCAGTGGCCTGTGTGAGCTCAGATCCAAAGGTTGAATACAGTGACCAGGTGTGGGAGGAAGGAAGAGGCAGCGCCACAACTGGGCGTGGCATGTGCAAAGGCCCTGGGGCAGAGCAAGCCGGAAAGAAGGCAGGTGGCCGGGCATAGACAGTGACGGGTGTGTGCAAGGGCGGGCGGAAGCCAGACCCCACTGGAGTGTTTTGCTTCATATGGGGAACGGGATGTAAGCTGACACGGTGCTTGCATCTGTAGGGGCTAGCAAGCCTGGCACCCTACCCGCACAGATTTCCCAGGCCTGTTTGGATGTCAACTAATCAGTATAACGAGAGCAGCCCCTGCCTACAGAGCTTTCCCAGGGTTTGTTTATATTATTGCTATCAGTAGGATAAGAGGCACTTTTATGGCTTACCAAGAAATATGTATCCAACTAGTGAGATTTATTGTCACAAGAGACCTGTCCTTCAACTTATCCCTCCAGTAGTGATTTTAGAGAAACAAAAAATGTTTTCCTTGTGAGTGGTTCCCTGCTTAGTGTCTTATGTATAAAAAGCACTGTATTACTAATAAAAGTCACCAGAGCTCCCCGAGAGTTTGTGGACCTCCCGAATCCCGCTGTCCTGTCTTCCTTTCTTTTCTGAAATCCCACCTCCCTACCTCAGCCCGGTTCAACCCGTCAGGCTGGACCTGACAAAAGATGACTTTGATTTTCTAAAGATGAATCTGAAGGGTAAAAGGTGAATTTGTGTTGCAAAATGTGAATGAATCTGTATTTGAGAAGCATCCAAATGAGTCGTTTTTTCCAGGATGTTAGTAAATTCCAATATTGCTCCATATTTTTTCAAGTTACTTCTTTGTTATTAAAGTTATTATTACTGAGTACTTTTTTATCCTAGTAAATTAGTTGTAAAGTTTTTTTGTGATTAAAATATTCTAGTTAATAGTTTGGTGTTGCAATACAGTCATTTTGAAACGTGTTCGTGAAAACTAAGGGGTTTTGCTCGATACCTATGCCTGTCTCTTTCAGAATGAAAGATAAAATAATCCTGTAGAAATGTGCTAAGAGTAAGGACTCCTTCTTTTGTGATTTATCACAATGTAATCATAGAGCAGGGCTATACACTGGTTTTATAAGATAAACGCTTTCATTTTCTTTCAAGTAAGTTACTGATTACACTGTACACGTCTGTCTATGGAACTATATACTTATTACCCTGGACCTCAAAAGGAAGTTGTCAGGCAGAAAACTGTCCTTTGCTGGCGTCATGTGGCCATTCAAGAAATAACACCCTGTTCCTCTGTCCTTGGTGCTGAAACCCCTGCTAAAGCCCTGTGAACTCGATCAAAAATTCTACCCAGGAAAAAAGGGTCACAAGATCAGCAAGGCTGGGCAGGGCGGCATTCATTCCATCCCTGGATGGACCGAAGTCACAGTTGTGGGTTCTTCACCGCTTCCTGCTCCGTTCCTGCAAAGGGAGGCCTCAGCTGTTGCGCAGACATCATGAACCCTTTGGAAACCTAGAAGCCACCTATATTGAGGCAGCCAGTCCCAACAGAGAGGTGCTGAGACCGGCAAAATGCAGCGTGGATGCGAGAGGCCACCTAAATTGACTCATGCTATTCGCTGCAGGCCGCCATGACTGAGACCTTCCCTATGGCGCAGGCCCCTGCCATCCAGGCAGCCAGTACTAGGCACAGAGCTGCAGTCTGACATTACTGAGACCTTCCATACAGCAGAGGCCCCTGTTAACAAGGCAGCCAGTATGGGGCACGGGGTCTTTACCCTGGCAGGCAGGCAGGTGCAGGAAGCCTCTACTGAGGTTGCCAGGAGTTATGAGAGTACAGGCCTCGAGGCAGCCAGTTATACGGAGTTTTATGGAGTTGCTGCTGTGGTACCCAGCAGGCCGCCATTATTGACGCAGCCAGTCCATACAGTGAGTTGCTGAGTACCTTAAGATGCAGAGTCCTCTTTAGATGCCGCCATTATTGAGGCAGTCAGTATGCAGTAGGCCGACATTACTGAGACCTTGTTATAGTAATAGTAATAAGAATAATATAGAATAAGTATTAAAGTGTAGAATTATAATGTGATATTAAAGTATGATGTTAAAAAGTATTGAATGTAATGTAAATAGGTTGATTAAATATTTTTGAGTGATTTGTATGTAGAAAAAAATAAAGTAATTTGTTTTTTATATGTAAAATTAAATATGTAAGGTTTTTGGGACCTGCTGATAAGATATACACTAAAGATACCCATTTAAGTATATAAAAAGAAGAAGTACTAGAAAAAGATTTAAAAAACTGTTTTATTTTTTAACAGACGGTTACTTTTTATTTCCTTTTTTACAATTTACTTAAGTTTTGTTGTAGACTGTGAATTTAAATAATAAATTAAAAACTGAAATTTTAAACAAGACACCAAGTTACAGTTACAACATCTAACATCCAGTGTGTGTGTTTGTCAGTGTGGATCCTCGGGTAACCTACCAAAATCTAAAAACCACTAAAATTCTAATAAATAAACTGTATATGATTTGTGCATTTCATATCTATTTCCTGTATAATTTATATTCAATTAATATTAAGTAAATACCTTAAATCGTACATGTCAGTTTAGAAACTGACTGAAACACCTTTGGTCACCTATACTTACATCCCTGAAGGAAAAATTAGGACAGACCTTCAGTACAGAAGAGGCGCCTGCTAACAAGGCAGCCAGTACGGAGCATGGGGCCTTTACCCTGGAAGGCAGGCAGGTGCAGGCCTCCTCTATTGAGGCAGCCAAGAGGTTGGAGGCCGCTTTCCTGGAGGCAGCCAGGAAAATGGAGCCTGGGGCCCAGACTTCGCTCTCTGACCTGAATGATCCTCTCAGAAACCATTTCTCTATCCGGGGCTCAACCTACATCTGGGTCCCAGACTATCAGGGCAGTTCCGAGAAGATTTTTCCGGGGCCCAGGATTCTAACAAAGAATCCAGTCTTGTATTAGGGGTATAGTTCTCTATCTGTAACCCAGACCACCATTCCATAACCCAGATGTCCAAGTGAGGTACCAGACCGCCCCCCGGGGCCCAGACCTCCCTTCCCTGGCCTGAACTGCCCTCATAGGACCCAGACCTCCATCCGGGGCTCAAACCTACATCCGGGTCCCAGACCATCAAGGCGGGGTTGAGAAGATTATCTCGGGGCAAGGCCTCAAACACAGAATCCAGTCTTGTATCAGGGGTGTAGTTCTCCATCTGTAACCCAGACCATGATAACACAATCCAGATGTCCATGTGAGGTACCAGACCTCCCCCGGGGCCCAGACTTTGCTCCCTGGCCCGAACGATCCTCTCAGAACCCATTCCTCTATCCAGAGCTCACACCTACATCCGGGTCCCACACCATCATGGCGGGTCCGAGAAGATTATCCCAGGGCCCAGGTTTCTAACACAGAATCCAGTCTTGTATCAGGGGTGTAGTTCTCTATCTGTAACCCAGACCACCATTCCATAACCCAGATGTCCAGGTGAGGTACCAGACTGCCTCTGGGCCTAGACCTCCTTCCCTGGCCTGAACTGCCCTTCCTCAATCCGGGGCTCAGACCTACATCCGGGTCCCACACCATCATGGCGGGTCCGAGAAGATTATCGCGGGGCCCAGGTTTCTAACACAGAATCCAGTCTTGTATCAGGGGTGTAGTTCTCTATCTGTAACCCAGACCACCATTCCATAACCCAGATGTCCAGGTGAGGTTCCAGACCGGGGCCCAGACCTCCCTCCCTGGCACGAACTTCCTTCCTAGGACCCAGTCCTCCATCTGGGACTCAGACCTACATCCCGGTCCCAGACTATCATGGCGGGTCCGAGAAGATTATCGCGGGGCCCAGGTTTCTAACACAGAATCCAGTCTTGTATCATGGGTGTAGTTCTCTATCTGTAACCCAGACTACCATTCCACAACCCAGATGTCCAGGTGAGGTACCAGACCGCTATCCTGGGCCCATACCTCCCTCCCTCCTGAACTGCCCTCCTAGGACCCAGAAGTCCATCCGGGCCTCAGATCTACATTCGGGTCCCAGACCATCATGGCGTGTCGGAGAAGATGTTTCCGGGGCCCAGGTCTCTAACACAGAATCCAGTCTTGTATCAGGGGTGTAGTTGGCCCCATCTTTTTGCTCCATCATTTGTCACCTTCATTTGGCCCCATCTTTTGGCCCCATCATTTGGCCCCATCACCTGGCCCCATATTGGCGTGTACACAGCGAGGAATGCTGATGTCGCCTTGTCTGCACACTTTCTGTGCACTCGCCCTGGATTGGAGAGGCGCGGGGTGGAGGGGGGTGGTCAGGTGCAGACCCTTGTTCTGGTGGGAAAAGCTTCCCTTCCTCAAGTGGCAGCATCAGGGCGTGCTTCACATGAACGTGAGGCGTGGAGCAGATGTTTAGGGTGCGATGGCGGGCGGGGAGGAAGGTACAAGGCTGGGGTTGGGGACTCAATGGAGAGGTCGTTGCCATATCCAAGGGAGAGGTCCCGAGTTTCGGAGCTTGGGTGGCGTTAGAAAGGAGCCGGAAAACACTGAGGAGGTGAAGTCTATGAGCCGGGATATCGCCCGAGGGGGGCGCTGGTGCGAGGAGATGGAGGGTGAGGATAATTCTGGTATCTGCTGGGCCAGCAGCTGGTACCCAGGGTCACTGGCGTAGGGGGAGGGGAGCAGACCAGAGCCGCATCGTAAGGAAAACGGGGGCCCATTCTGCTGGCGAGCTGTGATCAGCCAACTGCTCCTGGCCACACATCACTCCCCGCGACTTTAAGTCTTGGTGACAGAGCTGAGCGCCGGGGGTGGCGGGGGTGTGGGGGGGAGGCTCCCCCGTGCGGGCAGGTTCAGGCGGATGGCCCAGAGCACATGGCCTCTCTGTGGGAGCCGGCCCGCCGTTTCTGAGGGTTGTCAGCGGGTCTGTCTGTGCTGCCCTGCAAGGTGGCATTCTTGACGGCGGGTAGGATGGGTGCTGTACCCCCTGGATCCAAAGGAACTGTTGGCTCAAAGGGAGACTCCGCCCGACCTCCCGCTGCAGGTAGTGGAAGTACCTTCTTCAGCATACACTGGCCGAGGGCTCTGTGTATTCCACCGGCTGGGAATACAGTCACAGGTTTGTCGCAAAGCAGGCTGATGGTATGGGGCATTCCATAGAAACTTCCAGAACACATGAACTGTGCATCTGCTATGTGCCGGGCACTGTTGGAGGGACAGGACACTAAAAGAGATGGAAGTTTCCCTGCATCGTGGTGCCCACATTCCAGCCACAGGGACAGCCGGCGACCCGTGAACCCATCAGCGTGATCACTAGGAGACAGCGGCCTGGACATCCGGTGGATGGTGAAATGGGGCGAGTTCGGGGTGGCCCCAACAGCCGCTGAGCAGGTGACCGGTGACAGGTGCAGTGTGTCTGGGACTTTTCGCTCCTTGCACCTCAGGCGCAGGAAATCGCCAATGAATGAAACTGACCGAGCTGCATGGAGCCGATGGGAGGGAAGGAAGCTGCAGTGACCACCGCCTGATACATACATTGTAGTGAGTGCTGGGCAGACCACATGCAGGGCCACATGGAACATGGACACGTGTGGGGGAGTTGGGGGGCCGGGAGGAAAGTCCTGAGGGCCGCGGCCACGGGCTGGGGCAGCAGAGGGCGGGCCGGCCCATCAGAGTGAGCCTGCGGTGACCGCTGAGCAGAGGCCAAGGGTGGAGCCGCGTGGACGTGAGTGGCGTCGTGTCCCCGGTTCGCCAGATCCAGGCAGCCCCAGGGCTGTGAGGGTCATGACCCGGCTTCCGTGGCCGCCATGCCAGGATTGTGATGGGATTATGGTTTATGGGATTAGGGAGATGGCTTTAGGTTGATGGGTTTATGGTGAGGGGATTAGGGTGAGGGGATTTTACTGATGGTATTAGTATATGTGGTTTTTACTGATGGGATTAGATAAATTGGATTTCCTTTTTTTTCTTTTTTTTAAAATATATTTTAATGATTTTTCACAGAGAGGAATGGAGAGGATAGAGAGATAGAAACATCGATGAGAGAGAAATATTAATTGATGCATGCTGTAGTCCTTAATTGACGCAAGCAATACGCCGCAGGCCGCAATGACTGAGACCTTCCCTATGGCGTCGGCAACCCCCCTCATGAGGCAGCCAGTACGGGGCCCGGGGCTTTTACCATGACCGACTGGCAGTTGCAAGCCTCCTGTACTCATGCAGTCAGGAGGTAGGAGGTCGCCGTCCTCATGGTAGGCAGTTTTACGAAGCCCGCTCTGGCTGCGGCAGTGGGTCCGGTACAGGCTGCCATTGTTGAGGCAGCCAGTCCATGCAGCGAGGTGGTGCTGAGTCCCGCGAGTCGCAGTGTGCTCGCGAGAGGCCGCCTTAACGGACGCATGCCTTACGCAGCAGGCCACCATGACTAAGAACTTCCGCAAGGCGAAGGCCACCCCCTAACAACGCAGCCAGTACGGGCCCGTGGTCTTTACGCTGGCGGGCCGGCAGGTGCAGGCCGTCTCTACTGAGGCAGCCAGGGGTTTGGAGGCTGCCGTCCTCTTGGTAGGGAGTTATAGACCTGTGCTAATAGTAAGTACTCCTTATTTTTTGATTTATCAGAATGTAATCACAGAGCAGGGTTATGCACTGCCTTTATAAGATAAATGTTTTCATTTTCTTCCAAGTAAGTTACTGATTATAGTGTCCATGTCTGTCTATGGAACCATATAGTTACTAGAGGCCCAGTGCACGAAATTCGTGCACAGGGGGCAGCAGGGAGGGTGTCCCTCAGCCTGGCCTGCACCCTCTCCAATCTGGGACCCCTCATGGGATAACCAGCAGTTGGACATCCCTCTCACAATTCAGAACTGCTGGCTCCTAACTGCTCACCTGCTTGCCTGATTGCCCCTAACTGCTTCTGCCTACCAGCCTGATTGTCCCTAACTGCTCCCCTGCTGTCTTGATTGTCCCTAACCACCTCTGCCTCGGCCCGCACCTGGTAGTCAGCATTCCCTCCTCCAGCTGACCATGGGCACCCAGGATCCAGGCTTTCCTCCCTCTGGTCAGCCATAGGCACCCAGGCTGGGTACAGCCTCAGGGGATGTTGGATAGGGGGCTTCACCTGTGCTGCAGCTGCATGTGCTGGCGCCCAGGACCACAGGGTGGGAGGCTTCTTTGTCTCCCAGGCCACAGCCAGCCACAGGTGCTGGTTCTCGGGACTGCAGGGTGGGCGGCTTCTCTGTCTCCTAGGCCACAGCTAGCCGCAGGTACTGGTGCCCAGGACCGCAGGGTGGGCGGCTTCTCCTGCAGGCCTGGTTACCCCCAACTGTCCTCCCCTGCTGGCCATCTTGTGGTGGCTATCTTGTGTCCAAATAGGGCAGGATCTTTGACCACATAGGGGCAGCCATCTTGTGTGTTGGAGTGATGTTCAAATTGCATATTACTGTTTTATTAGATAGGATAGGATTACACTGCACTTCAAAAGGAAGCTGTCAGGCTAAAACTATGCTTTGATGCCCTCCTGTGGCTGTTTAAGGAATAACACGCTGTGCCTCTGTCCCTGGTTCTGAAATTCTGGTAAAGCGCTGTGAACTCCACCAAAAATTCTACCCAGGTAAAAAGGGTCACAAGATCGAGAGGCTGGGCAGGGCGGCATTCATTCCGTCCCTGGATGGACCAAAGTCACAGTTGTGGGTTCTTCACTGCTTCCTGCTCCCTCCCTGCAAAGGGAGGTCTCGGCTGCTGCGCTGACATCATGAACCCTTTGGAAACCTAGAAGCCACCAATATTGAGGCAGCCAGTCCAAACAGAGAGGTGGTGAGACCCGCGAAATGCAGCGTGGATGCGAGAGGCCGCCTTACTTGACTCAAACTATTTGCTGCAGGCCACCATGACTGAGACCTTCTGTACGGCGCAGGCCCCCGCCATCCAGGCAGCCAGTACTGGGCACAGGGCCTTTACCCTGGCATGCAGGCAGGTGCAGGCCTCCTGTACTGAGGCAGCCAAGAGGTTGGAGGCCGCTTTCCTGGAGGCAGGCAGAAAAACGGAGGCCGCTCAGGTTGCGGCAATGGGTACTGTGCAGGCCGCCATTATTCAGGCAGCCAGTCCGTACAGCGAGGTACTGAGAACTGCAAGATGCAGCGCCCTCGCGAGATGCTGCTGTATCCACTAATGATGCAGGCAGCATGCAGGTCTCCTTTACTAAGGTTAGTAGTTATTAGTTTATAAGTTAACTAGAGGCCCGGTGCACAAAATTCGTGCACGGAGGGGGGTTGTCCCTCAGCCCAGCCTGTACCCTCTCCAAACTGGGACCCCTCAAGGGATGTCCGACTGAAGGGATGTCCGACTGCCCGTCCCTCTCACAATCCAGGACTGCTGGCTCCCAACTGCTTGCCTGCCTGCCTTCCTGATTGCCCCTAACCGCTTCTGCCTGCCAGCCTGATCACCCCCTAACCACTCTGCTGCCAGCCTGTTTGCCCCCAACTTCCCTCCTCTGCCGGCCTGGTCACCCCTAACTGCCCTGTCCTGCAGGGTTGATCACCTCCAACTGCCCTACCTTGCAGGCTTGGTCCCTCTCAAGTGCCCTCCCTTGCAGGCCAGGTGCCTCCCAACTGCCCTCTCCTGTTGGCCATCTTGTGGTGGCCATCCTGTGTCCACATGGGGGCAGGATCTTTGACCACATGGGGGCAGCTATATTGTGTGTTGCAGTGATGATCAATCTGCATAGTACTCTTTTATTAGATAGGATAGAGGCCTGGTACAGGGATGGGGGCCAGCTGGTTTGCCCTGAAGCATGTCCCTGATCAGGGTGGGGTACCCTTGGGGCATGGGGCGGCCTGAGCAAGGGGCCTGTGGTGGTTTGCAGGTGGGCCACGCCCCCTGGCAATGCAAGCGGAGGCCCTGGTGTTACTGGTTACTAGTTACCTGGTAACTAGGTAACCGGTTACCAGGCAACTGTTTGCTAGGTCACTAGTTTCCAGGTTAGTAGTTACTAGGTTACCTTTTACCAGGTCACTAGTTATTGGTTTACTAGTTACCAGGTGACTGGTTACCAAGTTACTGGTTCCTAGTTACCAAGTTACTGTTGTGGCCATTCAAGAAATAGTACCGTGTGCTTCTGTCCATGGTGCTGAAATTCCAGCTAATGCCCTGTGAACGCAACCAATAATTCTACCCCAAAATAAACAAACAAATACCCAGAAAATAAGAAAAACCCTCAAAATGATCAAGTCTGTCCAGGGCAGGAATCATTCCTTCCCTGGGTGGACTAAAGTCACAAGTCTGGATTTTGCACCCGTTCACAGCCCAGTCCTGCAAAGGACTGCTGCAGTGACATGGTGAACAGGCAGCCCTTTTTGAAGCACTCATAACCAGTGAGGTCACCGTCCTTGAGGCATCCAGTTCCACAGAGCCCGATAGCATTGCGGTAGTGGGTACGGTGCAGGCCGTCATTATTGAGGCAGCCAGTCCTTACAGTGAGGTGCTGAGTACCATGAGAGGCTGCCATTATTGAGGCAGGCCATACCGTGCAGGCCGACATTACTGAGACCTTCCGTAGAGCAGAGCCCCCTGCTAACAAGGCAGCCAGTACGTGGCGCGGGGTCTTTACCCTGGCAGGCAGGCAGGTGCAGGCAGCGTCTACTGAGGTTGCAGGGAGTTTTGAGAGTATAGTCCTCGAGGCAGACAGTTATATGTACTTTTCTTGGGTTGCGGCAGTGGTACCCAGCAGGACGTCAATCTTGAGGCAGACAGTGTGAAGAGCAAGGTGCTTTCCAAATACGTCAGTGGTTTTTTCATTCATTGTCATGTAAGTTAATGGATCAGCATAGAAGTTTTAGTCAATGATGCCAAACCATCTGTAAGTTTTGTCTGCTGAGGAGGATGTGTCCTTAGATGATTGTCTTCCACATGCCTTGTAAAATAATTTTTTTTGGCACTTGGAAATATAGTAGGTTCTAGATAAAGGTCCACCATGATGAATTTTTGACCATTGGAGAGGCGGGGTGTAGATTAGGGAGACTTTCCTATGGTACTAACCCTATTTGAGGAGCACGTTCTGCAGCTGAAGAGCAAGGAATCCTGGATGTGTGTCCCTCCCATGGATATTTCTGTTTGTTGTGCGCTCATCTTTTCCCTCCACTCTGTCAGTAAGATGAGGGAAGAAAAATTGTGTGAGTATTTTCCACTCCAAAGAGGGGTCGGTGTGTAAATGTGACAATTAGTTCAAGTAAGATTCCGAGAAGTGATGAAAAGCCAATAGGCTGTCCATGTTGTAGGCAGGCTGAGGTCCATTGCAGGGAGGGACGTAAAGCGGAGGAGACCCCTGCGTCGTAAGTCCTGTGATTGCGCATGATGCAAGGCGGCCTTTTTTGGTAACGGATTTCCAATAGTTTTTCTTGTGTTTGGACTGACACGAGAGCACGGTTGGATGAGCAAACGTGCCATGACGCTGCTTGTCCGTGAAGTCCTGCGGCAAAGGTTTCCTGTGCCACCGTCTTGTGACCATTCATTCCATGAATGAGAGATTGTGCTTCTGTCGTGTCTAAAATGTCAGGACTTCAATATGTCACCAGCAAAAAAGGCCAAAAAGAACTCCAGGCAATCCTGTAGGTTGTCCAGGGTGGCCGTGATTCCATGGGTGAATGAATTTAAGTCACAGGTGTGGATGTGTCACCTCTCTCTGCTCCATTGCAATAGCAGAGAATTTGAAAGAGTAGTTTTATAAAATAGGGGTTTTTCCTTCTCACTATTTGTTGTGACACCAGGCTAGACCCTCAGATCTGTCTTGGAGACCCACCTCCAACACCCGGCGGCCTTCTTGCAAGGCCCGTGAAAAGGATGGGAAGCGTCATGTATGTTGTTGGTGAAGTATGGTAGCAAGCATAGTTGTTTAAAAAATGGTGTTTTAATTTGCACCCTGCTATTCTGGCTTCTGCACACACTTAGTTGCTTTAAGAGTAGGGTCATTCCCTCGGCTTCCAGACTGAGACCTGAAAAGTCAGCAAGGTCCTTTTGCTGTGCCTGTGGACCAGAAGTGCAGGAGATGAATTGCCACTGACTCGGTAGGTGCAGGAGTTGAAATTGTAGGTAACCTTTCGAGATGAGTCACTGTGCTTGATTGTGCTTTTGCAAGAATGGGCCCTATTGCTATGTCGAGCAGGATGTGTGTGGGAACCCCCCTGAGGTCTGTTGCCAGCGTTCTTAATTGAGAATATTGAATCAAGGAAAATGTGGTTTAGAGCTTTTAAAGGCCCGCCTCCATCTGGCACATCGCGTTCATGATTGTGTCCCCCACTTGCGTGTGGTGCTCTCGCGGCCGTCCCGGCTAGTTCAGTAAATATTTGCCTTATTTTTGTCATCCATCCGCAGCCTCCGGTGGTCTTCTGACTGCAGGGTTTGAGCCCACCACAGTGGGGGAAAGTTGACAGGGATGGACATGTAAGGGTGGGGGTGCCCATGCGTGTTTCTCTATTGAGATTTGGAAGGCCGTTTCCCGAGTTGGCTGGCGTTCTTCAACAGTGTTCCTCCTCTGTCCTCAGAAGCGTCCTTGGTCCTGTAGGTTGTCTGCAACCCAAGAAATGTGCATGGTTCGTTGGAATCCATGATCCGGGAGAATTTTCAGAAGTCAACGTGAAGCCTCTGGGTTGTGTAGGCCCTCCCTCCCATCCCTGCCAAGGGGTTTGGGGGTGGTGTCCCGGAGACTGTTGTATGGAAGTTGTGTGTTCGATGTCTGGCATTCTGAACCCGATATTTTTTGGCCTTTGTAAGTAAAAGAGAGTTTTTTGAGTCGTGTATGTTGTAAGTTGATGCTGTATTAGTGAGCACTAGCGGATACTGGTCCTGTTGACTGAGAAAGATGTGACATGGATCCAAAATGGATTTTGTTCAGTGGATAGAGCGTTAGCCTGCGGACGGTGGGGTCCCTGGTTTGATTTCGGTCAGAGGCACGTACTTTGGTTTTGGGCGCATCCCCGGTGGTGGGTGTGCAGGAGGTAGCCGGTTGATGTTTTTAACTCTGTATCTGTCTCCCTTCCTCTCTGTAAGAAAAAAAAAAAAATTAAAAAAACTTTTTAAGAAAAAGATGTAAAATTGAAACCATTCCTTCTCAATCGCAGTGAGTGGAAATTCACACCTTGTCTTGCTCATCATGGTCTTGTTTTATGCACGTGGTATTCTTAGGCATTAGATTTGGAAATTTCATTTGATAAAGTATGATTGATGTGTTGTTTTCTGCATGTGACATGTAAAATGCTCGTAGTTGATGAACTTTCAGAATCCTGTGAAACTCAAAGGGCCAATTCACTAAGTGTGTCAAGTGTAAAGATGAAAGAGAAGCGATGTTTTTTGAAACCGAAGGTTGTCATGGTAGTTCATTTTGTTTTACTCCATGGGGGAATTGTCTTGTATAAAGATAAGACTTTTTTAAAAGAAAACATGCCTTTGTATTGAACATCTGTTGCTTGGCATGAAATGATGTAGGAGAGTCGAACCCCTTCTGTTTGCAACGTTCTTCCCAGGAACCTTCGTGCATGTGAGCCAGCCACTGTGTCTGTTTAAGGTGATGAGAGGATTCCAGTTGTGAAGCTATTGTCCAGCTTCCCCAGTAGGTGGCGCCAAGTCTTCGGTGAAGAGAAATGTCTGTGTATGAGTGTATTTTTCCCCCCCCTAAATATTGTATTTATTTTTTATAGAAAAGAAGGAAAAGGGATAGAAAGTTCGAAACCTCGATAAGAGAGCAATGATCAGTCGCCTCCTGCACCCTCCTGGGTATGTGGCCGCCCCCAAGGTCCTGTCTTTTACTGGCAGTGAACCCGGGATCCTTGAGTCCGCAGGCTGTTGCTTATCTACTGAATGAAAGCGGTTTGGGCTGTGTTTGAATTTTTGATGGAGGGATTTCCTCTTGATATATGATGCCAGGATCCCGGTAGGGCAGTGAGAGTGGATGTGGCCGTTTGTAGCGGGTGTGTAAAAGGTGGGATCCTGTGAGCGCCCCCCAGGTGAGGCGTTTGTAAGGGAAAAGGCGTGTTGGTATTTTTCACGTCTCCTGAGGCACATGGCGACCCTGTGCCTTTTTTTGTGTAGGTCACAGTTGCCTGCCTCCATGCAAGTGTGTCTGAAATGAGCCGAGCATCCCGAGATGTTGTGAGGAGTGGCTTGTGTGAAGTGTTTTTTTGTGTGATTGTGAATGAAATGTGATGATGTGTGAGTTGGAAGAGCTCTAGTTGTAGTGTGGTATTCTTTGACGATGTGATGTCATTTTTATGTGAAGCGTGCGAAGCTGTTTCCCCGGCATGAGTTTTGTGTTTCTTGGAGGTGATGTCTGTCAGCCATGTGAGGAGGCCATCTCCCCCGGTTGCACCCACTGTGGCCCCTGTCCCCTTCCCCCGCAGGCTTCCCGTTGGAAGCCCACACATCGCAGGTGGTTTAGGGTCCCTTAAGTCCCCCCCCCCCCCCCCCCCAAGCATTGCCTTCGAAGGCAAAGCTTGAACTGCCATGGAGCTGGTGTTGAGTAGGTAAGTCCTCGGGGCATGTTTTCCCTGAGGACGAGGCATTTGTATGTTGATGTGGCTATTGTCCTTTTGTGTATGAGAGTAAGTATTTGTGAAATGTCCTATTTTTTTTTTGAAGTTCCGTTTTTTCGCCCCCTTGAGGGCGCAGCCCCGGCCTCCTGGCGCGCAATAGAAGTGTTTGCATTGTTGTTGCGATCCTGTGAATGTTGATCGTGAAGTCCTCTGAAGCCATCTATTTTTTTTTATTCTTTGTAGCCCCCCCCGCCCCCCCGAGGTGTGTGTGGTTGTGTTTGTCCCCCGTCCCCAATGTCCATCTCCTCCTTTGAGTGCAAAATGTGTAAAGTAAGAGGTGAAACCCCCCTTGTGGAGAGCACTTTTTGTTGTGTGATTGTGATGTTCGTGTCAAAGGTAGGTGTTAGTGTGTAGATCTCAGGGGATACGTTGTTTGAATGTTAATGTCGCCGTGTAAGGTGATTGCAAGGTTTTTGTCCTGAAGAAATGCCATGAGATTGGCCTATGTATTTGTATTTGTGTAAGTTTTGTATCCGTTTTGTAGCTGGCATGTTTTCTCAGTGTGTCTCCCCGTCCCAGTCCCTCCGTAGTCCCAGTCCTTCCGTAGTGTTTGATCATGTGGAAGTTCAACATTGTGTCAGTTGTGTTTTGGGTATTGTTAATGAAAAAAAACCATTGAAACCTGTAAAGAATTTTGTGAGTTTATTTGAGCCAAACTGTCGACATATGCCGGGAAGCAGAACCTCAATGAATTGAGATAATGCTCCGGAGAATGCAGGGTTACATCTATATTTATACATTGAAATCAAAGGAAAGGGACGTAGGTGAGTTACATGAAATCCATTGGTGACAGATTAGGGAGGTGGGACAAAGCAAAGCGGGGAAACCTCTGGGATAGGGTGAAAAGTGAAATGATGGACTTGTGCTTCTCTTACAGAGATGGATACAGGATACTTTAACGTAATTAACAGTTGACAATTAACTTGATAACAATAACAATGAGGGAATGTCCCGGTGCCATTTGTTGTGCCCTGAGGGGTCCGGGGTAAAAAGGAAGTTACAAGTTACCCAGACATCTCACAGACCTCTCACAGATACGTTATCTTAGAGGCAAAAAGGCAAATGGGCTCAGTAAAGAAGATCTAAGTTGATCTTTATCAGGGAAGATATCGGACTAGGACATGACTACCCACTATAACCTGTTTGTAGTTAAATATTTAATTTTCAAACCATCCTTTGTGGTTATTCCAGGTCTCTGAGTTTGCAAGACTGCCACGCAGGCCTCCCCTGAGCTTGTCAGGTGTGCATGTGGCTCCTTTTGTCCACAGTATGTATAGATTTTGTGTAACCCTTTCCTTTGTTTGTGTGTGACGCCGTTTAAATTTGAAGTCGTCCGGAAAAGCGTTGTTGCACCTGCAGAGAAAAGGCAGAGTTCCTGTAACGCTTGCAAGAATGTTGACGAGCATGCTGAAATTGAGAGCGTGTGTGCCCTGCTTTGTGTCTTATTTTTCATTTTGAGTTTTGGAAAGTGTCCTAAATGGTTTCCAGGTTTGGGTTTCATTTTGTTCTCCGTGAACACAAGCCTTTGCCATTGTGGAGGAAGGCGGAGTCCTTTAGCATGCTAATGGGAGAGAGTCTGGCCTCTAGGGGGAGTTGTTGTCAGATTGTGGAAGGAGGAAGTGCCCGGGGTTGTTTGAAAGGGCAGGAAGGGGGTGGGATGACTTCCATTTTGGTCTAGTGAGGGACAGCATCCCCAAGAATGTCAGGTAGTGTGTTGAGGAAAGTTTTGGAAAGCTTGTTTTTTCAGGTTGAATGTGTTGTATTTCTGAAGTAGTTATCGATTTTCTAGGAGATTTTTGGCATCCGTCCATGTGTTTTGAGTTGAGTTGCCTTGTCTTTAGAGTAGGGATATGGTAGTATTCTCTTTCTATAGTTTGTGATCATGGAGGTAGTTTCTGGATCTTTTTTCCCTCATGTAGGTTAGAAGGGAGTGTGTGTTTATTAGGTATGGATGGAGGTAGAGGGAGAGAGCGAGAGCGAGAGCGAGAGCGAGGGGACAGTTTAACGCTGATGTGAGAGATACATGAGTTGTGTTTCGTATGTGTGTAGACATGTGTGTATGCTGGTATCCTTGCGTTTTTAAGGGTTTCATTTGGGAGCCTTTTGGCCCTTCTCCCCCCCCCCCCCCCCCCCCCCGCCGATTCTCTCGTTCTGTGTTGCTTTGTTTGTTTTAGTGGCTTCCTAATGAAATGTCTGTTTTGATGCTAAGCAGCTGTCTTGGTGAAGTCCCGGTGATTGGTTCCTTGGAGAAGTGTGATTCTCCCAGTTTCAGGGGTTTCTTGTTAGGTTTGCTTGAGCCATGGAGCAGATAGCCTTTTCCGGAGAAGTGGCTTTTGAAGTCACTTGACCTTGGATAGTCCCTTTGTTGAAGACCAGTTCTCATTGTCGGTGAGCACATCCCGTTCTTTCCCCTCCGGGTATGCATGATGAAGTCTCCGCCCTTCACCATCCCGCCCAAACCCATTTTGAAACGAGTGATTGTTTTCGTTGTTTGCCGGAGCCATTCCGGCTCAGCTGTGTGGTGTGTGGAGGATGGAATGAATGCGTCCTCCCTCAGCTACCCGGTTTTGTGATTTCGTCTCTCAGCAACCTAAATCCCCCTGGTCGTATTCCTTCCCCAGGACTATGTCCATCTGTTGTAGTAGGGAGCCGTGGTGGATTTGTTTGTTTGAGCGGCTCCGTGGAGATGTCTTTGTGTCGGGTCGGACAAGCCCGCGTGTGGTGTGTATGCTATGTTTTGGCTTTCTGCCATGTGTTTAGAAGTTTGTTCTCGTAATGTTTGTTGTTGTTTGTTTTTTGCAGGCCAAGTCCTTCCAGGCGAAGTGTCTGTCCAGCCATGTCAGCCTGCCCTTGTTTTTGCGATGGCCATTGTGTTTTTCTGCATATGCGTTCCTGTTGTCCACAGGTAAGAAAGTGTCACGGTCAGTTGCATGAATGATCGACTTAAATGGATATTTAGATTAGAGATGATGAGTCCTTGTTCTAATGGTAGTGGGGTATTAAGAGAAAAGAATTAAAAAGAAGGAGTAACTATTGCAAGTGAAGTATGGTAGGAAGCATACTTGGGTAAAAATAGGTGTTTGCATTTTCACCCTGCTATTCTGGCTTCTGCATGCAGTTCCTTGCTTCAACAACAGGGTAGTTCCCTCAGCTTCCAGATGGAGACTTGGAAACTCCCCCCCACGCCCCCATTACAAAGGTATTCTCCTTTGCCTGTGGACCAGAACCACAGGAGATTGATTTCTATTGACTCATTCGCTCCAGGAGTATAAATTGTAGATCACCTTTCTAGAAGATGAAGTTTGCTTCGTTGCACTTCTTCATGTCAACGTCCAGCAGGATGTGTTTCCAGAATTTAGAACAACTAAAATTTCTTGTGGTTTAGACTTTTAAAAGTACCTCCTACACCTGGGACGGCGCGTCGTTGAGGGTGGCCACCTGCGTGTGGTGCTCTGGCGGCCGTCCTGGCCAGTTCCCTCAATCCTTTCCTGGTGTTTTAATGAATCGGCAGCCTCCGGTCATCTTATTTTTGAGTCCAGGGTGGACCCTCGAAGAAGTGCATTTTGTTGATAGAGTTTATGAGCACGGAGTATTTGTGGACATTTTTTCCATCATGTCCTAGATAGGGTCGAAGGGAGTGTGTGTTTTTGAGGGCGGGAGGGCGGGAGGGAGGGAGAGAGAGAAATGGGGGAGATGAGAGAGCACGCTCATGTGATAGCTACATGAGCTGTGTTTAGTATTTGTGTTTGTAGGCTGGTATCCTTGCATTTTTAAGGCTTTCATTTGGGAGCCTTTTAGCCCCCACCCCCAGGTCCTCTCTGTTAGTGTTTTTATGTTGTTTTTTGTGGCGTCGAAATGAAATGGTGGTTGTGTCGAAGATAATCAGCTGTGTTGGTGAAGTCCCGGTCATTGGTTCCTTGGCGAAGTGTGAGTCTCCCGTTTTCAGGGTTTTCTTGTTAGGGTTGCTTGAGCCATTGAGTAGATATTTTTTTCACGAGAAGTGTCTTTTCAAGTCACTTGACCTTGGATAGTCCCTTTGCTGAAGACCAGTTATCATTTTCGTTGAGCACATTGCCTTTTTTCCCCTCCGGGCATGCATGAAGCAGTCTCCGCCCCTCCAAAGCTTGCTCAAAGTCCTTTCTAAGCAACTGAGTGTTCTCCGTGGGTGCCGGAGTTATCCCGGCTCAGCTTTGTGGTGTGTGGGTGATGGAATGAATGCATCACCCCTCACCCCTCACTTGTCTGGCCTCGTGAGTTCCTCTCCCAGGAACCTAAACCCCTCTCCTCCTAGTCCTTGGATAGGACCGTGTCCTGCTGTTGTATGTAGCTGGGGTGGATTTGTTTGAGGCGGACAGCCCCCATTTGGTTCTTGTGCAGGCATGTGAGGCTCCCCTCGTGTCGTGTGTATGCTATGTTTTTGCTCTCCCATCCGCCTTGAAGTCTCCTCTCTGTATTTTCTTTTTTTTGTAGGTGAAGTCATATTAGGCGAAGCGTTTGTTTGTCAAGCCATGTCAGCCTGCCCTCGTTTTTGCGATGGCCATTGTGTTTTTCTGCGTACGCGTTCCTCTTGTCCACAGGTAGGCAAGTGTGACGTTTAGTCTCATGAATGGCCGAGTTACAGTGACATTTTGATTAGAGATGATGGGTATTTGGTGAAATGCCAGTGGACTGTTAAGAGAAGTGTTGAGTGTCCTGATGTTTGTGCAAGAATTCAACAGAACGAGGAAGAGAACAATGGAAAGCGTATCCCAGGATGATGTGCTATGTGTGTTGAGAAAAAGGCTGTTTGAGCTCTCATGGCTGTTGAGTTCCATTCCCTGCAGTTTCCTGTTGACATCTATGTGAGTTTGAATCGCTGAAGCCGTGCCCTTTGTTTCCTATGTGAAAGAGAAGAGTGAAGAAGGTCCGTGTCCATTCAGCATTCCCTATAGCAGGAGGTTTGGCTATTCCTTTGTTTTTAGTTTGAGTAGGTTGTTGCCTTTGTGCTCTGCCTTTTTTGTGATGAGATGTAATGTTTGTATCAGGGTACAGAGAGGCCGCTTCATCCCTGAAACCTTGTCGTCTCCCAATGTCTCTAAGATGTCTTTGAAGGTAGGAATGTGACCAGTTCCATTGTCTTTATTTTTTTTAATAGTAAGTGTGTGATGGTTCTTACCCATTGCGTCTCCTATTGCATGAGATGGCCAAGGTATTTAGAAATTTAAAATAACATGGATTCCTATCCTTTGATAGTTTATGTCCCCCTTTGGTTAGCCGATGCACTGGGGGTTTGTATCCTTGTTTCCATGTCATTCATTTTGTGTCCTGCAGCTTCCAAGTCTATGATTCACGTAGTGGGTCCAGCAGGAAATGTTCCACTCTGATGCTGGTCCGTGACTATCGTGGAGCCATGGGTGTATTTTTTTGTCTCTGATTTGTTGTGTCACGATAGGTGTAGAATCTGGTTTATGTCTGTAAGTAAGTGAAAGAAGAAACAATTTTGGTTTTGTCCTGAGTTGTGCCAGAAGTCCCTGCCTGTATTGTAGCTGGAGAAACTGTGATTCTGTGCTTCCTTTTGCCCCTCGCTGCACTCCATCGGATGAAGGTTGGTTGGAATTGTGCAGGAGCCTGTGTTGTAGTCCTTTGTGCAGTATGTTAGATCCACAGGTCAGCGTGAGACATGTGGCGTGTAGGCGAGTTGAAGTCAGTCGTTGATGGATCCAAACGAGAAAGGGACATGAACAGAACCACGTCTTCCCTAATTTGTCCATTCTCCTGAGTTGTGAAAGTCATTTTGATAGGCCATGGCTCCGTTCTCAGTGGGATAGAGGGAAAGGGAGATGTTGATGTGCCCATTCAAAGTAGGCACGGTGAAGGATCTCAAGGGCCTTTTGTGGAAGCATCGATGGCCAAGGGTTTTGAAAGTCATGGGTCAGGATTGTGTTTTCGTGCCATGTAGTGTATTTGTTTACGTGGTGGTCTTTTATGGAAGCATGAAGATGTTACAGTTTGATCAGATGTTTGTCAGAAAGCCAGTGCCGTGCATTTCCTGATGGTTTCTAGTGCCCGTGTCCATAGGATGGATCTGAGCCAATGTGCCTTGCCCGTGTCCTTAAAGTATATTTTTCTGTGAGTCAGTCATAATGGAATATCTTGTGAATTTTTAGTGTGCATGACACCATGGCCAGTGTTGATGTGTTACCCAGATGTGTGAACGGTGTGTGATGTGTTGAGTTTAGTATGTAGTCATGACGTTGTAGACAAAGTTTCTGTTTGATTCATTTAAAAAAGAAGTCAATGTGTATTTTCTGTAGCGCCTGTATTATTTTTTCTGACACTTGTGCTGAGTATTGCTTGTATGTATTTCTTTTGTGGCGTCTGAATCGTTAGCTGTGTAGTATTTTTGCCTCGTGATGGATGGCTCCAGCGGTGGTTGATGTCCCAGCCTCCTGTGAGGAGTTTGCACCCCAGTGACTGCCTTTTCCAGGTGTTATCGGATGTTTGCGGCACGGCTGTGATCGAAGGAAAGCATCTTGTAGAACGTCGATGTCCTTTTCGATGGCGTTTCATCTTACCACCGTCTTTTCTGCCCCTCAGAACTGCCACTTCCTCTGAAAAATGCACATCTTCCGTGACAAGCGAGCGTCCCACACGGCTCCTTTTGTGCAAGACCTGCGAAGCGACTATGTGGAGTTGTCAAAGAATGAAGGTGAAGGCTGCTCATGGAAACGTATGGACCGTTGAAGTCCGAACGGCATCGTAAGTGTTGTTCTATCTCGGTAGCTTGTGTTGTTGAATGTGCTTCTGTGTTCATGGATGGAGGCATTTTGAGATTTCTGAAGTGTTCCATGGGTCTGGCCATTGGAAGGAAGCATGTGTGTCCTTTTTAATTGTGATTGTGTTAGCCAGCTACTTCTGCTCCTCAGAGAAATACAGGAAATTATTAGAGGAATGATTTTTGAAGGGTAACGCCTGTGGGGACTGTTGAAAAAACCATGCATGGTGTTCTTAATTTGCCATGGTCCTTAGAAAAATGATGTATTTCCCTGTCCATTTTTACTCCTTCATCGGTGTCGGTGTTTGTCCATGTACCGTGTTGTAGGTCCCCACGTTGTAGGTTTTATTCATTGCCAAGGTGCTGTCCAATGCATTAGGTAACCGAAACGAAGTTTTTCTCTCCCATCTTTTTTTTATTTTTTTTTATCGTCTTTCTTCGATTGCAGTATCTGTAAAAACCAGTTGAAGAAGTGTTTTTTGTACAGGAAATATGTTTGTATTGTGTTATTTTATTTTTATACTTTGTAAATGTGTTTGTCATTATAGAAAGATGTCAGGAAACACCGTTGATGTGATGAGTCTGTTTGGAAGTGTATTTTTCAGATTTGTTTTGATGACATGTGTTTCAGATGGAGAGATTTCCTTTGACGGAGCAGCAGCGGGAGTGTCCGGACGAGGCAGCCAGCGGCCGTGCATCTGTGTTAGCTGATTCTTGGGAGGTCTCACGGAGTGGCCACTCGTTCCCCGGCTTGTATACGATCATCGCTACACTCATCGTTGCCGTTTGTTTGTAGAGCACGACTCAGAGCACGAGCATCAGGTAACGTTTAGAGTGTTCACGTAGGCGTGTCCCGCGATTCTGCGTCCAACAAGGATCTCTAAGACATCACGGTTTATGCAGCCCTGCCTTGTTGTGCAGGTTGGGTCCTTTTCTGCACAGTGCCAGGTGAAGTCATAGGATTTGTTTATGGAAAGGAATTGTCATGTTATAGTACTTTTAGGAAACAGAAGCTTATGTGATACAATGTAAAGGCATCTGTCCAGCATGATGGGTCATCCCATGCACGGTTCTTGGAATATTCCCCCCAGGTGTGGAAGTGCCATGCACGATGTTTTTATGTTTCAGTGACTATGTTCCCTGTGGGAAATCAGTATCGTGAGGTGCATTGCATTTTGTAGGCTGTTCGTTATGGTGTTATTGTCTTCCTGTAAGGTGGTTTCGGGATTGTGGCCCGAGCGTCTTTCTAGGAAGATTCGTACCTACTGAGTTTGAATCATGGAGTCGTTTTTAAATTGTTTGTTCAACCTTGGGAGCTGCCAAGCAATTTTCCAAAATCGGTCCATTTCTTGAGTGAGTGTGTGCTCAGCAGTGCCTGTTTATGGTCCTTTTGGAAGCTCCTTTTCCAACGTGTCGTCATGAGGGCCTGTCATTTGCACCGTATGGGTGATTGTATTCCATTGTATTTTTTGGATGCTGTTCTTGTTCCCCTGGGCCCCTCATGCCATGCCATGCCCCTTCCCCTGCCCCTTGCAAGGCGCGTCTGAGTTGTTTATTTACTGCAAATGCACGAGTGCACCTGTAATTTAGGAAAGAATTGTCAGCGCCTCCTAGGACATGCATGTCTTGTTGGATGGCAGGGGCCGGTTGAGGTTTTCAGTAGGCACAGTGCTTTCAAGGTTCGATAGTGCATGAGACAGACAGCTGTGATAGGCTTTTGAATAGTCCATGTGAGATTGGACTAGGCCCGGTCTTCAGTGCACATTTTTGGTATTGTCTGTGAGTGTCGTTTTTTCCCATGCCTCTCTGTGCCGTTGACATCTTTTTAGTCCCAGGTCTTGTTTCATTGTAGCCCTTGGGACAGAATAAGGGCATGTGTGGTGTGTGTGTCTTGCAGGCCACAGAGTATCCTTTTAGCAAGAAAAGTTGTTCCAGAGGTCCCTGTTTGAGCGTGATTGAGGTAGAGTCCTTTAGGATGTCAGTCATCAGTGCCAGTGGGATGTTGGGCAAGGTCCTAGGGGTAGCCGTCGCAAGTCTCTTGTGTTATGGATCGTGCCTGCTATGGAGGAGCCAGTCCATGTGATGTGTTATGGTGTATGATTTGGTCTTTAAGAAGCAGCCTACATGGCTATATGGTTCTATCTGTAGCTGAGAGCAGCGTCCCATACCGTTGTGCAGTCCTTGAAAGTTAAGGTCATTGCATGGAAGGCAGCGTAGCTGTCAGGTGTGCAAGGTCATCTCGGTAGCCGTAGCGATTCTCCAAGGGATGATCTCATTGTATATTAGCTCTAAGGGGTCTGAAGCATTCCTTATTGGTGTTGTTAAATGTTAAGGCAATTGTAGTGTAATGTATGTCCTTGTAGTCTTGTAGAGTTTGCTTGAGGCTTGTGTGTAAGTGTTATTTGTGTATATAGCATCCTGAACTCCACATGTCTGGTGGTTGGATGGATGGGTGGATGGGTAGATGTGTGGATGTATGGATGGGTGGATGTGTGGATATATGGATGAATGGATGGATGGATCGATGGATGGATGGATGGTTGGGTGTGTGGCTGGCTCATTTATGGGCCTATAGTGTCTTGAGTCTTGTTATCCTGTTGCTCATGGATGCCACTAACCCATTTTTATTGTTTTTTATAGTTTTTTTCTTGTCCTGGTGTCTACGTCCTCAGCACTCATGGTGCTGTTGTCCTGGAGGGATCCGCGCCTTCCCGTTTACTTTCTGTAGTGACCTCCTCCATATGGAACTATGTTTGGAGTGTGTGTGTCACATCCTAGCCCCATGTCATGGTCTTGCTTCCTTGAAAAGTCATTTTTTGTGTAAATTGTGAATCTGTGTGCCGATCCCTGTGAAGCCCTGGTGTTTGTGTCTTTGCGGTGGGTGCCTTGAAGTGTGTCCTTCAGTGTGTGGGCTACGTGTCGTGGCTCCGTGTTCCCAAAGAAATGGTGCTGTATCCTTGAATAGTGATCTGTAAACTGTCCTGTGTATCCAACGTTTCCTTAGTCATTGTATTCCTCCTACCAATCCCCCCTTACTTACTCAGCCTCCAATCATCTCCTTTCACATTCATTCTTTTTGTGTCTTACCTCATCTGTTGGTTGTTAGTTTCATTAGGGAGTTTCATTAGGGTACTTATCTGTCGTTGTCTGTGATTCAGGAAGCAGACATTTGTGAATAGTTTAAAGTTTTAAGCTAGGTGACATTCTTCCTGTTGTTGGTATCCTGCAATGGTTTTTTTTTTTTTTTTGAGTTTCATGAATTGTAGGCAGATAAACTAAAGGCAAATATCCTAAATGTCAGCTTAACCCTTTGCACTCGCTTGCTTTTCTCTCGATTCCTTCATTCTAATGGTAACCGTGTCGAGTCACACTCGACATCCGAGTGCAAAAGGTTAAGTTGGCATGCTAACTTGTATTATTTTCTTGGTGTGCACAGTGATTGCGTAGTGGTATACCAGTAGGTCCCATCCTGTTTTCCGATGTTTATAACTGAATGCAACCCCCCTCCGCTACACACACACAGATATACACACAGACACACACACTGCCATGTTTCCAATGAGCAGCATGTACTGTCAGGGCCAGGAAGATTTGTCACCCACCCAATGCCTAGCTCTATGACACCTGTGAGGATTTAGTTGTATGTAACTCCCTCCCTTCTAGTGTGATGTCATCTGTAAGTGAAATATGCAGTGGAGCTGACAGATGGCAGTTTTATGTGTGCCAATGAGTGCATTGCCGAAATGGTGAAAGCAGCAATACGATCCAAGGAGGGACATGTGAAACAGTTTTCTTTCAGTTGACTTTATTGGCGTGTGGTCTGGGTTCATGTCACTGATGCTTTTAACAGGCAGCCAACTTGTCTCTCCCCTCCCCCTTCCACCCATTTCACTTAATTTGATCCAAGTCAGGTCTGTATCATTCAACCTTTATCCTCCTCACCACTCAGTCAATGCAACCCATCTCCTTCAGACCCTGTTTTCCCTCAGTCCATGAAATGTTAAGAAAATGTGAAAGATGTGGACATCTTCCTTTACTAGTGGTCTTGTTTTATGTTCCTTATTACCCTTTCTTGAAGGAAAAAAAAAAGCATTTGATCAGATGGAAGCACAACTTATGGGAATCGTAGTTGTGATTAAGTTAGCATTTTACTTTAGAAGAGGTTTCTGTGTCTATTTTTTACTTGCTTTCCCAGCAGTAGCTTCCCAGCCTAGGTTGCACATAACTCTTGTCTGCTTCCCACCCCACTCCTGCAAGTTCATGTGTGTGGTGCTTAAAATATTCAAAAGCGTGATTTCCTGGTCGTCTTTTGAGGGCTGCCATCCTCATGGTCTATGTGGTACTGTGCAGATGCTGTAGTAGGTGAATAAGTGCAGGTATGTCATCTGGTGCTGTTATAGCTTCACTTCCTTTTTCTAGTTTCCACCACCCACCACTGTGTTTTCTGAGTATTGGAAGTCTTTTTGCTGCTCTGTATTTTCTCGTTACCCCCTCCCCCTGCACAGTCCATGTTTGCTCACGTCGTGAGCTGCAGGTCCTGAATGATTGGATCATCATGAGGCCACATCGTGGAGGCAGGACATGCAGCTTTTGTGCTCGTGACAGTGCCTTGTGCATCGCCCAACCACCCCCTTTTGGAGTTTGTTGTCAGCACCGTGTTTGGCAGCATCCATAGGCTCTCAGGTGTGACCGGCATGTCCACTCCACATGGGCCTACAAATGCCTGCCGGTTGTTGTTTTAAGAGTCGTGCACTGTCTCTGCTATTTCACCATCTCTCACATGGGTGCTGTTTGTTTCTCTTTGTGACTACCAGTGGTTGGAGTTTGTTATGTTGCTTTGATATGTGAAAAGCATGAGAATTGTGAAAGCACTGCTTGTTGTAGTTGCATGTTACAGGACATTTCTCACACACTTGTGCATTCAGATGTGTGACCATAAAGGCCTGTAAAGTATTCACAACCCACCTGTCGTTATACATGCTGTGATGATTCTTTTCTTTTGCTATTGCCCACATGAGTCTGCTCTTATTCTCTTCCTTTTCATGTTCTCCCTCGCGTTCTTCCTGTTCTTTCATGACTGGTTTCTTGTTTGCTTTATTGCAATGGAGTGTAGTGTTGGAGACGTGGTGTGGCAGTAAGTTAGTAACTTGTTGTGCATTCCCAGGTGTGTCACCACCCGCTTGGTGCAGTTGCTGTGCCATTCCAGGTACGGTGTGCTAGGGTATCCTAGTTCCTCCCCCTCTTTTCTCTCTTTGTAACCTTCCACACTGTTGAGTGCTCTGCCCCTTTCCCTCCAGTAGAAATGAATGGAAAGTATGCTCGTCTCCTGGCTGCTGTCGCACTAATGGGATGCCACACACGTATGTGGCTGTGCAGGTGCATGGAAAGCCTATTTTCCTAGTCATGAGCTATCAGTGCTGTATGTGTGCTGTGAGTCGTGCACGGTTGGTCTTTGGTCTGCTTTTCATCCTTTGAAGTATTACGCTAGTCTATTTTTTTCCATGGGGACCTTTTGCTACTGGAGTATGCAGATGAGAATGAGCTGAGAATCTGCAGTTGTATGTGCCGTGCTAGATCGTAGCAGCATTTGTGCCGGCAGCAGACTTCTGGTCATGTCCCTTATTCTCTGTGACCAGTACGTATCTTGCAGTGAAAGGCTAACACCTTTTCAAAAATTAATGCTTTTTACAGTTGTATGGGCCTGGATATTTCTGCTATGATTCCGCATCAGCAGTGTGTAATCCTAAATCTTGTACAGAATAACTCCCATCATATGGTACAAGAATTCTTTTGTTTCCCAGCCATGTCCCATGTGAGTACTCCCTTAGTGGAGCATGTATGTGTGTGGCTGCAGTTCAGTGTATTGGTTTGTACAGCCGCGGGTGTTAGTGTTTCCTTGTTGCAGTTGCTGTGCTGTTCTAGCTGTGTGGTGTCAGTGTGCTGCCATATCCTAGCCTAGTCCCCTATCCCCACTGCAACCTCTGGGTTACTTTTTCCTGCAGCTGAGAGGAGTGGCAAGGATGGCCTCTTGGCTGGTTGTCCAGCAGTAAGAGATGGCCTATGTCCATCTGCATGGTCTTATTGCAGGGGAAGCTTTTGATATGAAGTGCAGTTTTGCCCCTTCCTACATAAGTGTGTCAAAGTGTGCGCCCCTACCACCATTTTCTTACTCTTGGAGTATCACCAGTATGTATGTTGCAGTGAAAGGGTAATACTATATGAAGAAGCACTGCTTTTTCCAGTTGTATGGGCCTGGAGATTTCTGCTGTGATTCCGCATCACCGGTGTGTAACCCTAAACCTTGCACATAACAACTCACATCTCATGGCAGAAGCATTCTTTTGTTGCTCAGCCATGTCCCATCTGAGTACTCAGTGGAGCATGTATGTGTGTGTGGCTGCAGTTCAGTGTATTGTTTTTGACAGCCCCAGGTGGTAGTGTATGCTTGGTGCAGTTGCTGTGCTGTTCTAGCTGTGTGTTGTGCCTATTCTCCCACCCGCACTGCAACTTCTGGCGTGTCTTTCCCTGCATCTCAGCGGAGTGGCAAGTATGGCCTCCTGGCTCCATGTCCTGCATCAAGAGATGGCACATGTCCATCTTCATGGGCTTATTGTTGCTGCGTAGTTGCAGGGGAAGCTCGTGATATGAAGTGCAGCTTGTCTCCTTCCTAGATAAGTGTGTCAAAGTGTGGTCCTCCCCCAGTACCATTTTCCTAGTGTTGCAGCATCATTGCTACTGTTGTCTAGTCACTCTTTCAAACCTTGTCTTTGGACTGGTTTTCATCCATCAATCATCCCGTCACAGGGTGCAGTTTGTCCCCTGGGTACCTGCTGCTGTTGCAGTATGCAGGCCGAAATCAGCAGCAGCCCAGAAACGGTAGTTAGGCGTGCATTGGTGTCTCGTTGCAGTGGTCGTGCTGGCAGCAGCGTCCTCCTCCCTTCAAGCTGTATGCCGGCAGTATCTGTGGTGTCCTCGTCTTCAGCTGCACCTGCCCGCCTGTCCACCTGCCTACTGTGCATTGTGAACCACAAGTTTGTAAAATGTTGGTTTCAGGACATGTCATCTTCCCTAGCATTTATGTTTATTCTGGCGATGTGTGCATCTTATGAGCCACGTTCACTTTCCCTGGGGATCTCTGTGCCTTGCTGTCATCGGTTTTCATTCATGACCTGGGGAACTTGGGAGACCCTGTTTGAACCGGTACTCATGGTTGTATTGATATCGGAGATAAAGCTATACAACTTGCAGTATTTTCAGGTGTTGGGGTGTTGTAGGTCAGCAAGTGTATGGATTTCTGGCAGTCTCTGTGGCTGATGGGTGAAATCATAGGCTAACCTGCTCCTCTCCATGTTAATTGTGGCCATACCACTCCGTTAGACCTAATTGACTGCATCACACTGCTGTCTGCTCAGTGGCAGGTTATTTTCTGTGCAAGCTGAGAATCCCGGAGTACTGAGTAGTATTTCAAGGTGGGGCATGTCCTTTCAATTGGTGTCTTTCCTTTTCCCAATTTGTGGTTGCCTATTGTGTTTGTGTATGGATGTCTTAGGCATTTGTGCTATCACAGGGCCCCCCCTCCCCACCCCTGGCCTACAATCTATGGAGCTTTTGCTGATGAGTTTTTTCCTTTCCTTCCCTGTTGTAACCTTCCCCAAGTCCTCTCATCGCAGTGTAGTGTCCTCCTCCTGGGTGCTCTTGAAAGGGTGTGCGAGCTCTCCCGTCGGTGGAGCAACGTGCTGTCTAACCTCTATGCTCATGGGCTCTGTGTTGTGCTGTTGCCGCAGCATTGTGGAAGTGTCATGTATGGCTGAGTGAGCATGCTCTCCATGTCCCTCCGTTGCTGCTGCAATTACTATCAATACCTGCCTGGTATTCTGAGTCCTGGAATTCTCCCTGCCTCTCCTCAACACTCGGTCTCCATCACCCACCACCCCTCAACCCCCTACTCCATGGTCCTACGGGAGCAGCAGATACCTGATGATGGGATGAGAATCAGCACACATTGTGGATGAGGACATGCAGCATCAGGCTGAAGCAGGTCTTGGCTGATGCCTCAGTCTTCTTCAAACCCCTCTCATCCAATGATTTTTATGGCAGTAGTACCTTTGGCAGTGCCCGCAGGATCCTCTGTGACCCACATCATGTTGTCCCCCACTCTTGTCCCTAATGCAGTTGTGTGACACCTGTATAATGCTTTGTGTTCCAGTTTTTCAGTGTTGCTCACCCATGGCAATGACTTTTGAATGTGCCCCTGCCTTTCCAATGCCAGTCCCCACGTTCCACCGAAAGGATGCTGTTCTATAAATGAGTTTATGGTCCTGGATATTTCTGTCATGATTCATCATGTGTGGTGTGTAATCCTGTATGAAATACTTTTTCCATGCTGCAAGCCTTCCTTTGTTTCTAATTCATCTCCCACCTGAGTCTTCACTTGTATTTGGTGGTCTGTTCCTGTTCTGCCATCATGCCTGGCTTGTTGCTTTCTGTATGTCAATTGAACGGATTGGAGTATGTAGGTTGTGTGGGCCTTTTTTTTTTGTCGGCAGCCACAGGTGTTAGTGTATGCTTGGTGCAGGTGCGCTACTCTTCCAGCTGTGGTGTGTCATTCCCCTACCATGTCCTACCGTACTTTCTGCACGCACCCCCCCCCCCCCCACCGTAACCTTCTGTGCTGATGTGTCCCTTTCCATGATGCTGAGTTGAATGGCAGGTATGCTTGCCTAATGTCTTCTTGCCCATTACATGCAGATGGTGCATCCTCATGGCTTTCCGCTTGCTGTGCACTTGCAAGGGAAGCTTTTGACCCTAAATCCAGCTTGTCCGCTTCCTCAGTGCAGCAAAGTTCATTTCCCCCCGATCCCAATTATTTTCATAGTCTTGAGCTATCAGTGGTGCCCTTGTTCTGAGTTATGCATGCCTTATGTTTAGACTGCATTTCATCCTTCAAGTGTTGTGCCATTGCAGTTTCTCCTAGGGGTACCTGCTGCTACTGCATTTTGCAGAGCAGAATCAACCTTGCATCTGCACTATGATGTCTACTGAAGATCATTGTGTCCCTCTTATTCCCAGCTGTATGATTGGCTAATGGTAGCATTTGTTTTGGCCTCCCTCATCTGCATGCACTTTCTTTGCAGTGTGCGCAAGGAGAGGTACCTAAAAGGGCTGTTTCATAGTATGTCCCATTCCTTTGTGCGTATTTTGGCCATGTGTCCATCTTGTGATGTGCCTTCACCTCCCCTTGGGAGTCCATGTGTTGTGACCCCATCCTTCCCTATTCCTCCACCTGATGCACCCAGGAGGTCGTCATTGAAGCTCTCATGTTTGCATCGCAAGTCTGGTACATGTCAGTGATTCAATTTTTTTTGGTGTTTTTGATTACTGTTTACATTTTTCTTGGGAGTTTGTGCTGCTGAAGTGTGGAATCTGCTCCCACCCACCCACATCCTCCTCCTCACCGCCTGTAGTCCTTCACCCCTTTCTCAGCCTTTATTGCGTTTATGACACTGCTTTGGGCTCATTATGGGTATCTTTTTTTGAGCTGTGGACCCTTGAGTACACATCTATATCTTAACGTGTTGCTTGCTGTTGCAAGTGGTGTGCTTTCCTGTTTGTATTCCTTGTCTGCCCATTGCTTTTGTATCTCTGTCTGAGGTATGTGTGCTCACAGCTTCAACCCCCCAAACTTCAGTGTAACCGTGTTTCTGCTGTGCAGGTTTCCCTCGTTTTTCCTGTTCCCTTTCCCGAGTGCTACCATGAGTGTAGTAGAACCCCCCCCCCCCCCCCCCCCGCCGTGTCTCCACCACCAGCATTCTCCCATTCACATCTCACTGCTGCCCCTGCCCTGTGAGTCATGCAAGATTGGTCTTTGGACTGCTTTTCATCTCTCAGGTATCCTGCCATGGTCTGTGCTGTCACGGGTAGGTTCTGGTGCTGTTGTCCTATGCAGGCTGGAATGAGGGCAGAATCTGGTGTTGCATGTGCTCTGCTGCAGCTGTATGTATGTCGTGGTGGCAGCAGCCTCTTCCTCCCCTCCCTGAAGAGTCGCATACCAGAAGCATCTGCAGTGTCCTCATCCTTGCCTGCATCATCAAGTCTCTGTCCCCTTCAGCAAAGCAATGCTGTTGGTGGACCCCATGTATCATGGGACTTCTTTTTCATCACTTGGCAGTCCCTCTACTTTTCTGCCATCACTCATCACTGGTACTGAATTATGATTCTGCCCCGTTTTCTCTGATGCCAGTCCCCATCATCCAATGAAAGCACGCCATTCCAAATAGTATTGCTTGTTCAAGGTGTGTGGTCCTGGATATTTCCAATTGATTTTTGCATCCACTATGTACAGTCCTAAACCCTGTATCTAAGACTTTGTATGCATGCTGCAAGTACTTTGTTGCTGAGCTATGTTCTGGAGTCTTCAGTTGTTGTCGGTTACTGGTCTATTTATTGGGTTTATTCCAATTGAGCCAAGTGCAATATGTGCAATGTCTGTGGCAGCAGTTCCTTGCTTTTTGTTGGGTGGACCGACCCAGGTGTCATCATATGCTTGGTGCAATCACTGTGCTGTTGTATATGTGGTGTGCCATTCCCCATCCCCAGTGCAGTCTCTGGGCTGCTGTGTTCCTTTCCTTGCAGCTGAGATGATTGGCAAAGTATGCCTGGCTCTTTCCCCAGCACACTAATGGTCTACAACTTCAGGGGCTACCAGTTGCTGTGTAGCCGATCCCCTACATAGCTGGACTAAGGAGTCCCCCCACCCCAATTTCCCTCAGTCCTTATCTGCCATTCCTGACGCCTCCCCTCCCCCCACTGTGTTGTGAGTGAAGCGTATTTGGGCTGCTTTTTATCCCTCGAAGTATTCTGCCACGGTCTGCAGTTTCTCTCATGGGGACCTGCTGCTATTGGAGTATGCAGACCGAAATCAGAAGCAGCCCAGAAACTGCAGTTAGACGTGCATTGCTGTCTCGTTGCAGTGGTCATACTTGCAGCAGCCTCTTCCTCCGTCTGAGCTGTATGTCAGCAGCATCTGTGGTGTCCTGTTCCTCAGCTGCACCTGCATGCCCGCTTGTTCATCTGCCCGCCGTGCATTGTGAACCATAAGTCCCTAAAATGTTGGTTGCAGGACATGTCATTTTCCCTAGGATTTGTGTGTATTCTGGTGATGTGTGCATGTTCTGAGCCACCTTCACCTGCCCTGGGGAAGTCTGTGCCTTGTTGTCATCCTTTCTTAACCATGAGTGATTTGTTGAACACTGGAGACCATGTTTGAAGCTCTAGTCATGGTTGTTTTGATATTTGGTATGAAGGTCTACAGCTTGCTTGCAGTGTTTTCCAGTGTTGGTGTGTTGCAAGTAAGCAAGCGTATGGATTTCTGGCAGTCTGTGCGGTTGATGTTTGGAATCAGAGCCTAACCTCCTCCTCCCCACCTTCATTGCCCCCTCAACCTTCCGTTGGTCCTAATTGGCTGCATCCCACTGCTGCCTGCTCAGTGATAGGGTATTTTGTATATGAGCTGAGAATCCGAGAGTGCTGGGTAGTATCTCAAGGTGGTGCATGCACTTTCAATTGGTGTGATTTATTTTCCCATTCCGTGGTTGCCCACTGTGTTTGTGTATCGATGTTTCAGGCATGTGTGCTAGCATAGGCTCCCCCCCCCCTCCCCCGCTCTTTGGCCTGCAGCCTATGGAGCTTTGGCTGATCATTTTTTCTTTCCCTTCCCTCCTGTAACCTTTCCCAAGGCCTCCCACGACAGTGTAGAATCCCGTCCTCTTGGGTTCCTTTGAAAGGATGTGTGAGTACCCCTGTTGGTTGAGCAATCTGCTGACTGACCTTCCCTATACTCATGTCCTTTGTGTTGTGCAGGTGCCACACTAGTGTGTGTCATGTCTGGCTGAGTGAGTATGCTCTCCATTTGTCCCCCAATTGCTGCTGCAATCATGTATCTAATAATAGAGTAATATGCAAATCATCACTCCGCTACACTCACCAGCCACGCCCCAGCCACGCCCACCAGTCAATCTGAGTGAGTGTGCAATTAAACGGAAAACATGGCGGTAGCCCCGCCCCCCAGCCTCTCCAGGTGTCTGGGAGTCGGAGAAGTCAGGCGCCAGCGCCTGAGGCTGGCTGGCTGCATCCACAGAGACCAAGAAGCCGCCTGCCCCATGATCCCAGGCTGCAGCCAGCTGGAGAAGCCGTCCTCCCCACGTCCTGGGGGAGACAAGAAACCGGGTGCCAGTACCTGTGGGTGGATGTGATCTGGGAGATGGAGAAGCCGCCCACCCTGCAGTCCTGGGCGCCAGCACTTGCAGCTGCAGCACAGGCGAAGCCCCCTGTCCACCATCCCCTAAGGCTGCAGCCAGCCTGGGTGCCTATGGCTGACCAGAGGGAGGGAAGCCCGGATCCTGGGTGCCTGTGGTCAGCTGGAGGAGGGAATCCTGGGTACCAGGTGTGGGCCGAGGCAGAGGTAGTTAGGGGCAATCAAGCCAGCAGGGGAGCAGTTAGGAGCCAGCAGTTCTGAATTGTGAGAGGGATGTCCAAATGCTGGTTATCCCATGAGGGGTCCCAGATTGGAGAGGGCGCAGGCCAGGCTGAGGGACACACTCCCTGCTGCCCCCGTGCACGAATTTTGTGCACTGTGCCTCTAGTTATTACTACCTGCCCGGTATTCTGAGTCGTGGAAATTTCCCTGCCACTCCTCAACAGTCACTCTCCATCACCCAGCACCCCTCAAACCCTTACTCCATGGTTCTATGGGAGTAGCAGACACCGGATGATGGGAATCGGTACACATTATGGAGGAAGACATGCAGCATTAGGCTGAAACAGGTCTTGGCTGATGCCTCAGTGTTGTTCAGCCCCCTCCCCCCCAATGAGTTTTTCAACAGTGCTGACTCTGTCAGCATTCATAGGCTCCTCTATGTGACCCACATCATGTTGTCCCCTACACTTAACCCCAACGCAGTTGTGTGGCGCCTGTAGAGCATGAGTTTGTCCTCCAGTTTTCCATCATTGCTTGTCCATGGTAATGAATTTAGATTGTGCCTCTGCCTCTCCAATGCTACTCCTCATGTTCTACCGAAAGGACGCTGTTCTGAAAAGCAGTTCATGGTCCTGGATATTTCTGCCATGATTCTGCATGTGTGGTGTGTAATCCTGTATGCAATGCTTCCCACATGCTGCAAGTGTTCCCTTGTTGCTCATTTATCTCCCACGTCAGTCTTCACTTTGTTGTAAGTGGTCGTCATCTGTTTATGTTGTACGGGTCACGCCTGGCTTGGTGCTTTCGCCTGGCTTGGTGCTTTCCGTATGCCAATGGAACGGATTGGACAATGTAGTGTGTGTGCCGTCAAATTTTTTTTTTTGGCAATTGCAGGTGTTAGTGTATGCTTGGTGCAGTTGCTGTGCTGTTATGTGTGGTGTCAGTCCCCCATCGTGTCCTAGCCTCGTTTCCCTCTGTCCCCCCCCCTTGCAGCCCTCTGGGCTGCTGTTCCCCTTTCCATGCTGCTGAGCTGAATGGCAGGTATGCTTGCCTTATGCCTGCTTTCCCAGTACATGGAGATGGTGCTTCCATATGGGCTTCCTTTTGCTTTGCACCTGCCAGGGACGCTTTTGATGCTAAATCCAGGTTGTCCCCTTCCTCATTGCAGCAAAGTGCATTCCCCTCCACCCTAGTTATTTTCATGGTCTTGAGGTATTGCTGGTGTTCCTGTCCTGAGTTCTGCAGGCCTTATGTTTTGACTGCTTTTTATCCTTCCCGTGTTGTGCTGTTGCAGTTTCTCCCAGGGGGACCTGCTGCTACTGCATTTTGCAGAGTAGAATCAACCCTGAATCTGAATTATGATGTGTAGTGAAGATCATTGTTCCCCTATCATTCCCACCTGTCTAATTGCCTACTGGCAGCATTTGTTTTGTCGTCCCTCATCTCCATCCACTTTCCTTGCAGTGTGAGCAAGCAGAGCTACCTAAAAGGGGTCTTGCATAGCATATCCCATTCCTTTGTGCGCATTCTGGCCACGTCTCCATCTTGTGAACCGCCTTTACCTGCCCTTGGGATTCCATGTGCTGGGGCCCCATCCTTCCCTATTGCTCCACTTGATGTGCCCAGGAGCTCGTCATTGAAGCTCTCATGTTTGCATCGCAAGTCTGGTACATGTCAGTACTTTAATTTTTTTGGTGTTTTTGATTAGTGTTTACGTTCTTATTGTGGGTTTGTGCTGCTGAGCTGTGGAATCAGCACCCACCCTGTGGACATCCTCCTCCTAACCCCCTGTAGTCTTTCACCCCTTCCTCAGCCCTTATTTTTATGGCACTGCCGTGTGCTTGTCATGGGTATCTTGTTTTGAGCTGGGGACCCTTGAATGCACATCTCTGTTAACATGGTGCTTGCTGTTGCAATTGGTGTGCTTTCATGTTTCTATTCCTCGTCTGCCCATTGCTTTTCCATCTCTGAGGTATGTGTGGTCAAAACTTCAAGCCCCCCCAACTTCACTGCATCCGTGTTTCTGCTGTGCAGGTTTCCCTCGTTTTTCCTGTTCCCTTTCCCGAGTGCTACAAAGAGTGTGGTAGCCCTCCCCTCCCCCCCCCCCCCCACCCCGCTCCCCGGTTGCTCTTCAAAGGTTGTGACAGCACCCTTTTTGTCATAGAAACCAGCTTTTGCTGATCTCTATTCTCGTGGACCTCCCTCAGACCTGGGCATCTGCAGGAAGTCTGTGTGCAAGAAGTGCATTCTCTGTTTGCACAGTAGGGGAGCAAAGCCCTCCACCTCCCCAGCCCTGATGGATGGCTGTACAGCAGCTGCAATCTTGGCACAGCTTTGTGTTCCAAGCACCCCACCATTTTGCCTAAAGGGGTGCAGAGTTAGTGGTAGTTAGTGCTCGCTGTATGTCATGGCAGTAAAGCCAGACCTCTTAGATCCTGCCAGTTCTCCTGCAGTACTGCTGCCCATCAGGCCCCCACCCTTGGTTGCACTGCTGCCACCCACAGGTCCTGCTGTGGGAACCATCCCTATACCTGCATTGCTTGCGTGTGCCTGCTGACATAGGTCAGTGATATTTGGTCACCTGTCAGTTCTGTCCACTGTTGAGTGCCCTGCAAACTGTGATTGTGTCTGCATGTGTCCTGTGTGCTACCGGACAGTCCTGAGTGTGCTCCCCTGCCCTGGCGAAAGGAGCCACTTGCAACAGCATTGATCCCTGTGAAGACAAGTGCCAGGGCTGTTTTAACCAGCTTTTCATATTCAGTGTTGACTGGGTTTCCACAAGAGGGGTATTTTGCTCGTTACTGTGCACCCATCTGTGCAGGAATGATTTTTCTCACTCCCTCCCACCTCTGGTTATTCCCCCAATTCATCTCCCCAGTGTATCTTTCACCCCGCTCCCCATGGAATTTCATGTGAGCGTGTGCTCGCTGTGACTGCTTGTGTCATATCTGTGCATTCCAATAAATCTTCAAATGCATGCGTGCAAAGTGATTGAGTCAAGTTGTGCCCTCATCCTTTACCTCACAATTGGCTGCACAGTGTGGGGATCCAGTAGGCACCCCATTTTCGTCATCCAGTTTTCTTGGGTTCTCTTCCAGGGTGCCCTCGACATGAGTGTGTTTGCTTGTCCTGCCATCATCCCTTAGCTCCCCAGCTGTTTGCCTGTGTGTGTGTGTGTGTGTGTGTGCGCGCGCGTGCAGTCTTTCCCAATACAAACTCCCAAGCACTCTTCCCACCCTGCCACAAACCCAGAGACATGTCATCAGGGAGTCCAGTGTTGGTGTCCCGCTCCCTGAAGGGTGACTCTTGGTGTGTGTGTTTCATGAGTGTTCCTTTTTGGTAGCAGAGATCTGCCACCTTTTTGTTATGATTCAACCCGTGTTCTACTGGGTCTTTCCTGAGAGCTCTTGCTTTTGTCTGATACCTTTGCCCACTCTCCACGTGTGCCCCTGCCTTCCCCCAAAACACGCACTGCATTCCCAAGGCCTCCCACGACAGTGTAGAATCCCCTCCTCTTTTGTGCCTTTGAAAGGGTGTGGGAGTACCCCTGTGGGTTGAGCAACCTGCTTTCTGACCTTCCCTATACTCATGTCCTTTGTGTTGTGCAGGTGCCACACTAGTGTGTCATGTCTGGCTGAGTGAGTATGCTCTCCATTTGTCCCCCAATTGCTGCTGCAATCATTATCAATAACGGCCCTGTATTCTCAGTCCTGGAAGTCTCTCTGCCACTCCTCAATACTCAGTCTCCATCACCCAGCACCCCTCAAACCCCTACTCCATGGTTCTATGGGAGCAGCAGTCACAGTGATGGCAGGAGAATCAGCACACATTGTGGAGGAAGACATGCAGTATCAGGCTGAAGCAGGTCTTGGCTGATGCCTCAGCGTTCTTCAAACCCTTCTCCCCCAATGAGTTTTCCCACAGTACTGACTTTGGCAGCACCCATAGGCTCCTCTATGTGACCCACGTTATGTTGTCCCCTACTTTTAAGCCAAACGAAGGTGTGTGACATCTGTGGAACATGATTTTGTCCTCCAGTTTTCTAGCATTGCTCACCCATGGGAACGAGTTTTGATTGTGCCCCTGCCTCTCCAATGTTCCACTGAAAGGATGCTGTCCTCAAAAGCACTTTGTTGCTCATTTGTCTCCCATGTGTCAACTGCACAGATTGGAGAGTGTAGTGTCTGTGGTGGCAGTTTCTTGGTGGGGCAGCACCAGGTGTTTCTGTATGCTTGCTGTAGGTGCGTTCCTATTGCAGCTGTGGTGTCATTCGCCTACCTTGTCCTAGCCAAGTTTCCCGCCCCCCACTGCAACCCTCTGGGCTGCTGTGCCCCTTTCCATGTTGCTGAGATGAATGACAAGCATGGTTGCCTGCTGTCTGCTTGCCCATTATCTGCAGATGGTTCATCTTTATGGGCTTCTGTTTGCTCTGTGCTTGCAGGGAAAGCTTTTGGCACTATATCCATCTTGTTCCCTTCCTCAGTGTGCCCAAATGCATTACCCCCAAACCATTTTACTAGTCTTGAGCTATCAGTCTTGCCCTTGTTACGAGTCCTGCAAGCCTTATCTTTGGACTGCTTTTTATCCTTCAAGTATCGTGCCCTTGCAGTTTCTCCAAGGGGGACCTGCTGCTACTGCATTTATCAGACCAGAGTCAACTGTGAATCTACAATGCCATGTGTAGTGCAAGATCATTGCACCACTCTCACTCCCACCTGTAGAATTAGCTAGTGGCAGCATTTGTGTCCTACTTCTTCTGCACCCACTTTCTTTGCAGTATGAGCAAGCAGAGGTACACAAGAGGGCTGTTGCATTGCATGTCCCTTTCCTTTGTGCACATTCTGGCCATGTGTTCATCTTGTGAGCCGCCTTTATCTTCCCTTGGGATTCCATGTGCTGTGGCCCCATCCTTCCCTATTCCACCATGTGATTCACACAGGAGCTCGTCATGGAAGCTCTCCTGTTTGCATCACAAGTCTCCCAACTGTCAGTACTGTCATTCTTTTTGGTGTTCCCGATTAGTGTCTAGATTCTTGAGTTTTTGTTGCTGAGCTGTGGAATCAGAGCCCACTCTGTGGACATCCTGGTCCTAAGCACCTGTATTCCTTCACCCCCTTCCCTATTGACTCCCTGACAATGTTTTCGTGCTCAGTATGGGTATCTTTGTGAGCTGGGGACCCGTGAGTAAGGATGGCTATGTCAAGGTGGTGCTTGTCGTTGCAAGTGTTTTCCTGTTTCTATTCCTTGTCTGCCCATTGTCTTTGGATGTCTGCCTGAGGTCTGTGTGCTAGCGCCTCCAACCCCTGCCCTTATGTGTATCCGTGTTTCTGCTGTGCAGTTTTTCCCTGCTTCCTTTTCCTGAGTGCTCCCATCAGTGTCGTGGCTTCTCTTCTCTTCCCCCCGCCCCCGTGTCCGTCTCCCTGCTTGCTTTTCAAAGGTTGTGCCAGCACGCTTGTGGTCACAGCAGCCATATTTTGCTGGCCTCTGTTCCCATGGACTCCTCAGGTCTGGGCATCTGCAGGAAGTCTGTGGGCAAGAAGTGCATTATCTGTTTGCACAGTAGGGGAGCAAAGCCCTCCACCTCCCCAGCCATGATTGATGGCTGCTCTTGCTGCTGTTCAGCAGCTGAAATCCTGGCACTGCTTTGTTCCATTACCCCACACCCATGGAGGCTTTGTGTTCCAAGCACCCCACCTTTCCGCCCAAGGTGTGTAGAGGCATTGGGAGTGCTTGCGGCATGTTATGGCAGTAAAGCCAGACCTCCCCATCACGCCAGAGTTTTAACACTAGTGGTGCCCCTTCTGCCCCTACCCTTGGTGGCACTGCTGCCACCCACAGGTCCGTCTGTTGGAACCATCCCATATACCTGTGTTGCTTGCCCGTGCCTGCTTTGGTAGCTTGCTGATATTTCAGTGATCTGTTATGTCCAATGTCTACTAACCTGGCATCTGTGATTGTGTGCATGTGTGCTGCCCTCCCCTGGCGTAAAGAGCCACTTTTAAAAGCATTGATCATTGTGAAGACAAGTGGCAGTGCTGTTTTAACCTTGTCTTTTACATTCACAGTGCTGACCTAGTTTGCAGAAGAGGGGTTATTCTGCCGTTTAATTTGTGCCCATCCGTGAAGGAATGTTTTCTGCCACTTCACCCCCGCCCCCCCCTCGTTGTTCCTGCAATACATCCCCTCAGTGTATCTTTCCCCCCAGACCCCCATGGACTTTTTTCTGAGCGTGTGGCCGCTGTTGTTTACTGCTTGAGTCATGTCTGCGCATTCAAATACATGTGTGGATGCATGTGTGCAAGATGATTGACTCAGGTTTTCTGAGTGCCCTCAACCTTCACCTCACCACTGCCTGCACACTGTGGGGAGTTACCAGGCACCCTTTTTTCATTATGCAGTCTTCCTGGGTTCCGATACAAACTCCCAAGTACTATTCCCACCCTGCCACAAATCTAGAGACATGTCATCAGGGAGTAGAGTGTTGGTGTCCCGCTCCCTGTAGGGTGACTCTTGCTGTGTGTGTTTCATGAGTGTTCCCTTTTTGTTAGCAGAGAGCTGCCATCTTTTTCTTATGATCCAACCCCTCTTCTGCTGGGTCTTGCCCGGGAGCTATTGCTTTTGTCTCATTCCTTTGCCCACTCACCACGTGTGCCCCTGCTTCCCCCCAAAACACGCGCTTCATTCCCTTACTATTTTGGCTGCAGTAGCTCCCTGTTTCCTCCCAGTGTCCACCCTGTCACATGCCGTGTCCCCCTCCCCTCGCCATGTTGTTCGGAGTCGCTCATACACAAAGAAATCATTGACACTCGCCACACCAGGGTGCTGGGGCCGGGTACAGGGGGACAGAAGAGCACTTGTGGCGCTAGGTGGTGTGAGGGGGGCATGGAAGGGAAGGTCATGCAGGGCTAGGGATTGTGGAGAGGCTGGGCAGGATGAATGGGTCCTTTTTTGTCCATGTGTTTTGCTGTGAGCTCTTGAGCGGGCGGGTATTGTGTATGAGCTCTTTGGATTCCGTGCCTTCAGTTGGATGTTGGTGCGTGCTGCTGTCTGTCTGTGTGTATGCCCCTACACAGTCAGGTTGGTCGGCCATGATGGATGTGGTGTCCTAGTCCGAGCAGGGTGTGATTCCACAGCCCGTCCTCCAGTTATTTGTCCCCAGCAGCAGCAGCAGCAGCAGCAGCAGCAGCAGCATGGTCTCCTGTCTTTCTTTTTCCTGTGTAGTGGGTGAGCGTTTCATGAATATCATTGATTCATGGCAATGCCACTCAGCTTTTCTCTGAGGGGCTCCCCTTCATCTCACCCACAGTCTGCCTTCCTTTTCCCATCATTGTTTTCTTGTTTCCCAGGGAGACAAAGGGTATTTTCCGGCTGGATGGAAGTATCTTGGTCCACCTGTCTGCTTTGTTTGCCTAGCGCCCCTAGCTGTACACCTGGATACTTTCAGCCCCACCGTCCCCCCAGCTAGTAGCAGAGCTCTTTGTCTGTCTCCTGCCCTGAGGGGATGCTTCCGCTCTGTCTTTACAGTTGGCTACCCTCCTCCACCCACTGGCAGACCTGGGCACATGTTCTTTTGTGTTCCCGCTGAGGCACTCACCTCTTAGCGCTGCAGCTCCTGTTTGCTGCAGGGGGTTTTCATCTTGTGCTGCCTCTGCAGATAGCATTGCCAGGGAAGCCATTCCATGTGCGCCGAAGGCATGTCTTTCTTGCTCTTCCCGGTGATATCAGCCTGCGGAAACGAAAAGGCAGCATTGTCCATGTGTCTTTGCAAGGAATGGCTTTGCAATTTCCCTGCTTGTTCATAGGTCAAAGGAAGGATTGTCTGCACTTGCCACTCCAGGTTATGGCTTTGCCCTGGGAACATGTCCTATTCTTACCTCCCGTCCCTCTGAGTAAAGGCTGCGCCCTTAACTGTAGCTGCTGCGGTTCCCCACTCACATTTCTCAGACTTAGTCTCCCCATTTCCCGTGACATCATTAGGCAGCATCATTACAGCAGGCATTGAGGGTGTAGGAAATTAGGGGGATGGGTGCAGTGAGTTGGAGAGAGCACAAGGAATTTCCGGCAGAAGAGAGCGCAGGTGGAGAGCACAAGGTGGGGCCCTGGGGTTTGTTTTCACTTACTGGTTTCCGAAGCCTTTCCTCGGTGTCACGCACTCCTGTGGATCTTCTCGGTGTTGCTCGGGGCTGAAGTGCTTCCCAACAAGCTGGAGCCTGCAATTTCTTCTCTTGACCAAGGAGCGCTTTTGTGTTCCTGAAAGACTCCCTGCCTTTCCCATAGCAATTTGAATTCATGTGTGTCCTGCCTTTTCACTGTTGCGCTTACAAGGGTGTCTACTTTGGGAATGGATCCACAGGTATCATTCCTGGGGCAACATTAAAGGTCTTTCATATTTCCTCTGTGCTGTTTATTGCTATTACTTTTTCCCGGGGTTCACTGCTTTCTGTCTAGATTTCCAAGGGTTGCCATGGCGTGCTATCAACAGTGTGCTGCTTCAGGGCTGAGCTCCGGGAGGCTTTTGCCCCTCGCGTCGCCATTCATCCCTGGTACTTGCCTTGTGTTCTCGGGCAGCTGTCTGAAACCGCCACCCTGTGTGCTGGAGCTGGCCTCATGGGCCTTATTTGCGCTCCTCATGGTCACACAGTCACCAATACCTCACGAGAAGGGCCATGTGCGTCCTACTTTAGGCCTGGCCCTTCACTCCCTCCCTTCCAGAGGTTCCCTGTTCCCTATGGGCACGCGGGAGTCGCCCACGAGAGAGTATGTGGTCCTTCCTCCTTCGGAGCTGACCTCTTTCAGCCCTTATTTTTGGGCTCTCACTGCTTTCCCTGCTCCCACCATCACCGTTTCATTCCCATTTCTCTGCCCCCACTCAGCCACAGCCACCCATGTCTCCTCCACATTGGCCTTGCTCCGGTTTCCCCTCCCTCTTCCTCTTACTGGTGCCCCGAGTCATCATCTAGCGTTAATCCCGATCACAGGGAATGCCGACATTCCACCGAAAGAAGGGAATGTCCTGCCTCACACAGGCAACTCACCCAGGTGCATCGCACGTAAGGTGGGTTGAGGATTTGTGCCTCTGGGAGAGGAAGGGCAGTTTGCGCGCCTCACTTATATCTTCTCCTCCAAATGAGGCTGCGTCACCGTTTTCCATGGAATTCATTGGGTGCCGCAGTCTGGGTGTGGGGCAGGCCTCCGCTCACAAAGCGCAGCGATGGGGTCCGCAGCGGGGGTGATGGGCATTGCCTTCTCTTGCAGGCAGGGGCGGGGCGTGCTTCAGCTACCTGATGGTCGGCTATTAGCTTGATAGCCATGACAAAGAGGTACAGCTGCAGGGCCACGGAAAGAGGGAAGTCACTCCCTGCCCGCATATCTTGGAGTTGCAAGGTCTCTGCTGGCAGAAGACAATTGCTCGGCCCAGCTCTTTGTGTAGATGCAGATTTCAAGCATTCCTCCCTCAGGGCATTTCCAGGAGGGGAGCTAAGAGTTGCGCGGAGAGCGTAGAGCTGCCTGAACTCTGCTGCCCAAACAGTAGTGCTCACCTGTGGTTCGCTTTCCGGTTCACATTCCACAGTCTCCAGGCAGGCCTCTGTGCTCATTGCCTCTCATCGTCCTGTTTTCGGCATGATTCCTTCGTGCGGCGCTTGAGGATATGGAACCTTCCTGGGGGATCGTCTTTCTCGCATTCACCCGTAGGATCTTGGCATCGCGCTTGCCTTCCTGACTCCTGAGGTGAGATGGGTAGGGAACCTGGGGAGTGCGGTGGCCAACTGCGGGTTGGGTGTGACTTGAAGTGCGTGTGTCCTGTTGACTGCCTTAGCCAAAGTTTGCGCTGCTTTGGTTGCGCCTCATTTTTCCCTTTTTTAAGAAAATATATATTTTTCGTATTTTTGGTATAGGACAGGGAGAGGGTCACATAGGGAAATCCATGAGAGACCAACATCGATCAGTTGCCTCCTGCACACCCGTTGCTGTGGTTGTGAGTTCTGCCAAGGCATGGGTCCTTGAGTGGTGTCGCACCCCGGACCTCTCATTCCGCAGGATGACGCTCCATCCAGTGATACCAATTGGTTTTGGATGCGTGTTTTTTTTTTGTTTTTATTTATTTATGTATTTTTGTTTTATTTTTTTCCCTGGGAGTGGTGTTATCCTTTTTGCGACAAGGTGGCCTATTCCTTTGCTCAGCCTGCGCGGCCGTTCGCCACTTCAGGGGTCCTCAGTTACTTGGGCTTGGCTGAGCACTTTTTCTTTGCCGTTTGTGGGTTCCCTGTATACGTCCTTTCCTTTACTGATGTTCCCGTCTCTTCTTCCTTTGATCGTGTACATGTGATGTGTTAGGTTCTGCTGCCACCTTGTGGCTATTGCTGCAAGTCTTGGTCCTGTCTTTCCAACTTTGCAACGTCTTCGTGTGATGTTTGATCCTTTGCTGCCACCTTGTGGCTACAGTTGGAATGGCACGCGTTTTCACTAAGGATGTGTGCCTGTGTTGTTTCTTGTAGTGTTGTTGGCAATCACTCCTTTTCAAATTGCCATCTGCTGTTTTGGGACTCGGGATTCTGCTACGAGGCAGAAACACTACTTTTTGAAACTCGCAGGTGGGAGCCGGTCCTGTTTTGATTTGTGTGGTTATTGGGAGTTAGTGTCGTGCTGCCCAGCTGTCTACTTTGCTCCGGCGACATGATGCTCATTTGTATCATGTCCACTGTTTGATATTGCTGCTTCTTTCTGTGCTTTGTTAAATTTTGGTGTTGTCTGCACAGGATTGTCAGGTTGCATGGTTTGGCGGTAAGATGTTAAGGGTTCAGGTCACTGAGGTTTTGGTGCCATTTACACTGTGTGAGGGCATGTTGTTTACCTCCTGTGTGCGTAATGCGGTGATATGCCTCTGTTGTGAAGTGGCTGACTAGGTACCTGACTGCCTGTATGCAGACCTCAGTTTTGATTGCGGTATCCGTGATCTCTGTGTGAATGGTGGGAAGGTATGCCTTGGTCTGTTTTTTTGAGTTTTGACTGGGCGTGCCTTGTTTTTTGCATTTGTTTTTGTGTGCTGTCCATGTGCACCTGTGGGTTCAGGTCCTTATGTAAAGTGTCCTGTGCCATTCTCTTTGGCCAGCTGTTTGGTGGTTATGGTCCGCGCTCTGGCTTCATGTGTCCTGTTTGCATTTGGTTCTTGATCTGCTGTGTGTGTTCTGTGCCAGGTTCCTTTTCTGGGGTCCTGAATCTGCCTCCACTGTCTGGTGTGTGTAGCTGATGGGTCATGTGTTGACCTCTGTGCCGCCTGCAGTGCTTGTCATGGCCTGAGTAAGTCCTGGGCCCACGATGCCCTGACTCAGTTCTCTTTCCCGTTGTGCAATTTTGCTCCGTTGTGATTTACTGAGTGTGTTCCATTTTGATCTTGTGTCGGTGTAAACCATTTAGCGATCGGTGTCCTGTGCCACCATACTTCTCAATTCCCCATTTGAGGTTTGTGAGGGAGGCCCTTGTGTAGAAATTCAGATGAGGCATTTTTTCCCCGGTGTGTTTGAACTAAGTTATTTCTCAGGAGCCCTTCACAGTAGGTGTCTGGATGGTCATTGTCCATGCCTGTTGTCTGCTGCCTTATTTGCATGGGTAGTTTTGTGGCAGGCACGGGATGAGTATACAGCTGGGGGCAGCTTTTTGGTTGTGGTTCCAGCTGCCTATGAAGGAGTTGCGGGGGTCTTTGGAAGGACTTAGCAGACCTGGGCTCACGTTTCTGTTTTGCCCTGATGGGCATCACCGGATAGGTGGAGCCAGGGTTCCTCGAAGGTGTGAGGAGGCAGTAGGAGAGTAAGTTCTTCCATTTTAACATACCTCTCAGGGGTCCTCAGTAAGTGCTCAAGGAGACATATGTGGCCATGTTCTCCCTCATTGCTTCGCCTGTTGTGAAGGGCACATGGTTTTCTGCTACATGTCCAGGGCAGGCCTTCAGCATGATGCTGTCTCAGGATTCCGGGCAGCCTGTGTGCTTGCAGCAGTGCCTTGTCCAAAGCACAAAGGCCTGGAGCTGCATTTCCCTTCCCAGCTCCATTCCCTGACTGGCGGCTGCATGTGGGAGGCTACCAATGCATGTGTTTGTCTCTGCCCATGCCTCTCCTTTGCACTCTTGCTCTCTTTTGTAACACAGTGGGTGCTTATTGTTTTTAGAGAGGAGGCGAGAGTGTGTTAGGCAGAAGCAACCATCATTACAGGCATCCATGCATTGGTTGCCTTCTGCATGGTGATGCTGGCTATGCAGTTGGAAGCCTCTGCGTGTGAGCCCTTCCCGAATCCGTCTGAAAGGTTTGCGACGCAGGAAACAAGACACAGAGTCCAGGCCATGGAAAGGGGGTGAGGTTTTAATCTTGCGCTCCCGGACGAAACTCACCGGTCCGAGAGTGGGCCAGGGGAGTTCGCGCCAAAACGGGGGCTTAGGTACTTCCTTAAAAACAGCTGTTTAGCTAGGGGAGGGTGGAGGTCATCAGAGTTGTGGAATTCCTGCCTCAGTCAGGGGTCTGGGAAGGCGCCAGTTATCTTTGTCACCATCTACCTTGCGGATGCTTGCATGGCTGTGGTCTTTCCCCCCTGCCTCGACCTAACACCGTCCTCAGCTCCTTCCTTCTGTCCACTGACCTGCACCTTGTTGGGTTCCCTGACTCTTTCTCTTATAAGCTCAGTTATAAGTGTCCTCCATGAGGATTCACAGCAGAGAGAAAGCATAAGCAAAAAAATTTTTCGTGAAGCAGGCGCTTGGCCAGCTTGGCATGATTGCCTGTGTCAGATTCCGCGCCGGAGGTGGCCTGGGATTGACGGGCGAGGTTTCGCTGTGTGTCCCAAACCAAAGACCTGTGTCATGTGCGTTTTTGCCACGGCAGGGACTGGGGTGATAGAGCTGTTGAGCCTGAGGGAATGAAGGTGAGGAGCTGAGGAGAGGGCGTGGCCCAAGTGCTGCCTCCGGGGGGGGGGGGGGGTTTCAAGGACAAGGCAGGTATTGGTGGGCCTGAGGCGAGTGGTGACCTGGGAGCAGCGTGCTTGTGGCTTCTGCTGTAAGGCCCTCTACTGAGGGAGAGGGCAGTGGCCGCTAGGCTGTGGCTGAGGCTTGTTAGGTCGAGGCAGGGGGGAAAGACCACAGCCATGCAAGCATCCGCAAGGTAGATGGGGACAAAGATAACTGGCGCAAGGTAGATGGGGACAAAGATAACTGGCGCCTTCCCAGACCCTCGCCAGCCTTTCCAGACCCCTGTCCGAGGCAGGAATTCCACACCTCTCATGCCCTCCACCCTCCCCTCACTAAACAGCTGTATAAAGGAAGTACCTAAGCCCCCGTTTTGGCGCGAACTCCCCTGGCCCACTCTCGGACCGTGAGTTTCGCCCGGGAGCGCAAGATTAAAACCTCCCTCCCTTTCCATCGCCTGGACTCTGTCTTGTTTCCTGCGTCGCAAACCTTTCATCTGGTGCCGAACCCGGGTGGGGATTGAGTGTGTATCCCATTTGGGGTACCCCTCCCCACTTGTCTCCCCGGAACCCTCAGGCTTCTTTCCAGCTCGGCAGCGTCAGTTGGTGAGTCCCAGTCCCTATTGACTCCTAGGGTCCTCAGTCCGCGTCTCTGTCCGTAAATCGCGGTCCGCGTCAGAGATTGCTTTCCGGGCATAGCCCTCCGGACCTTTCCAGGAAAGGTTCTGACCCTGGGGGGTAGTGAAGACGTTTCTACTTCCCCTCGGTCTCCGGCCTTTTGGCCTCATTCCGGATCCCAGGGGGTCGGCGAGAGACGTCTCCCACCATCCCTCGGATTCCCGTCCGTCTGTAGCCTTGGCTCAACGATTGGGACGCTGATCCTTGGGCCTCTGTTACTGACCCTAGGTTTCAAAATGGGCAATCAGAAATCCAAAATTGACTCGCAGGCACCACTCGGGTGCCTGCTCACCAATCTGGCTAAGCTGGGCCTGTCCCAGGATCTGCGTCCTAAACGCCTCATTTACTTCTGTACCGTGGCATGGCCTCAGTATGAATTGGACAATGGGTCAAAATGGCCTGAAAATGGGACTTTTGATTTTAACATCCTGACCGACCTTAATAATTTCTGCCAACGAGCTGGGAAGTGGCTGGAGGTTCCATATGTCCAGGCCTTTTTCAGTCTGCGCTCCCGTCCCTCCCTCTGCTCCTCCTGTTCCACTGCCCAGGTCCTCCTAGCTCGCGAGAAACTCCCTCTGCCTACCGACACCCCTCCACTTTCCGCCTTATCTGAACCCCCTGAGAATCTTTCCTCCCCTCCTACTCGCCCGCCTCCCTACGACAGGGCTCCTCCTGCCCTGCCTCCTTCTGCCCTGCCGTCCATTCCCTCCCTTCCCCCATCCTCACTCCCCGACCTCCCTCCGCCGCCCCCTCCCGCAGAGCCTTCTCCCTTTCCTGCTGACCTTCCCCTTCCCCCACCCCCGCCTGCTTCCCCAGTCAGCAGGCACACCCGCTCCCGGGCCCCTCCCCTCCTCTGCCCCCTCCGGGAAGTTGCAGGGGCTGAGGGAGTGGTCAGGGTCCATGTTCCCTTCTCTCTGTCGGATCTCTCCCAGATTGAGAAGCGGCTGGGGTCCTTTTCCGCCAACCCCACCGCATTCGTCAAGGAATTCCGATACCTTTCTCAGGCCTATGACCTCACCTGGCATGACATCCATGTCATTCTCTCTTCTACCCTAACATCAGATGAGAGGGAAAGAGTCCTAGGAGCGGCGACGGACCATGCAGATCAGATCCACCTTACAGATGCCTCTATGCCGGTGGGGGCCCAGGCCGTTCCCCGTCAGGAACCGGGCTGGGAGTACCAACTAGATACCCCCGAAGGGCGGGAGGGGCGCCGACGTCGCGACCAGATGCTCCAATGCCTAATAGCCGGCCTACAGGCCGTCTCCCACAAGGTAGTTAACTTTGACAAGCTGAGGGAAGTTACTCAGGGACCAGATGAGAACCCTGCAGTCTTCCTTAACAGGCTGACTGAGGCTCTGACCTTGTATACTCGGCTAGACCCTGGGTCCCCGGCCGGAGCAACAGTTCTAGCCACTCACTTCATTTCGCAGTCAGCCCCAGATATTCGAAAAAAGTTAAAAAAGGCAGAGGATGGCCCTCAGACCCCTGTCCGGGATCTGGTGAATATGGCATTTAAGGTTTTCAATGCCCGTGAGGAGCAGGCAGAATCAGATCGGGAGGCCCGCCTTCGACAAAAGGTGAACCTGCAAACTCAAGCCTTGGTAGCAGCCCTGAGGCCGACGACAGCCACGCATGGTCCAAGGGGGACTGGTGCGTGGTGGGGGTGCAACGAGAGGAAGAGCGCCACCTGGAGAATGCTTCAAGTGTGGAAACGAAGGCCACTGGGCTAGGCAATGCCCCCAACCCCGGGCTCCAACCAAGCCCTGCCCGACATGCGGTCAAAGCGGCCACTGGAAAAGTGACTGCCCCTGGAACAGTGACGGGCCCTCTGCGTCTCAACGTAGAGGGGCCGTCCTTCCAGGTCATGACCCACCGCTGGCCATGCTGGGACTGGCTGAAGACTGAAGATGCCCAGACTCGGTGACCCCTATCACCCTCGTCGAGCCTCGGGTAAAGCTCCAGGTAGCGGGTAAGCAGATCTCCTTCTTGATCGATACAGGGGCTACCTTTTCTGTTTTGCCCTCCTTTTCCGGGCCACTGTTCCCTTCCACGATCTCGGTCATGGGTATTGACGGTAAATCAACCTGCCCACTGGCCACCGGGCCCCTTCCCTGTCTCCTCGACAATACCCCCATAACCCACTCATTCCTAGTCATGCCTTCATGCCCCGTGCCCCTTTTAGGACGAGATATACTCACCAAACTAGGGGCCACTCTGCAGCTCACTCGGAGTCCTTCAGCCTCCCTGCTTCTTCCGCTCCTGGCTCCCTCCTTTCACGGGAACACTGATCCCCCACTGCCTGCATCCCTTGTCAACCCAAAAGTATGGGACACCTCTACCCCAGTGGTTACTAGACATCATACCCCGGTCAGGATCAGACTTAAGGACCCCACCTCATTTCCCTCCCGTCCCCAGTTTCCTATCTCCCTAACTCATCGCCGAGGCCTCAAACCTCTCATTACTCGGCTTCTGGGGCAGGGTCTCCTCATACCTATTGACTCTCCCTGCAACACCCCCATCCTCCCCGTAAGGAAGGCAGATGGGACCTACCGGCTGGTGCAGGACCTCCGACTAATCAATGAAGTGGTGATCCCCATCCACCCGGTGGTCCCCAATCCTTACACTCTCCTTTCCCGCATCCCATCTGGTACCACCCACTTTTCCGTCCTTGACCTCAAGGACGCCTTCTTCACCATCCCTCTAGATCCAGACTCTTACCATCTGTTTGCATTTACTTGGGAGGACCCAGACGAGCAGGTATCCCGCCAACTCACCTGGACAGTTCTGCCCCAGGGATTCAGAGACAGCCCTCATCTGTTTGGCCAGGCCTTAGCCAGAGACCTCCAACAATGCTCATTAGAACCCAGCACTCTTCTCCAGTATGTAGATGATCTCCTTCTCTGCAGTCCCTCTTTAGACATTTCTCGGAGGCAGACAGCTAGCCTCCTCAACTTTCTAGGGGACAAAGGATACCGTGTGTCTCCTGCCAAGGCGCAACTGTCGGCCCCCACCGTCACTTACTTGGGAATCTGTCTGACTCCCAATTCCCGAGGACTGACAGTTGACCGAGCACAGGCAATACGAGACCTACAGCCTCCCACTTCTGCAGAACAGATCTTGTCCTTTCTAGGGCTGGTAGGATTCTTCCGCCATTGGGTCCCAAATTTTGCTCTCTTAGCTAAGCCTCTATACCAGGCAGCTAAAGAAACACCAATAGGCCCCCTCTCCTCACCCTCCCTCATTCGCCAGGCTTTTTCTAAGCTCCGGGATGCCCTTCTGGCCTCTCCCCCTCTCTCTCTCCCGGACATCTCTAAGCCTTTCCAACTATTTACTGATGAGAAACAAGGAATAGCTATGGGGGTTCTCACCCAGCCCCTAGGGCCAGCCTTCACCCCCGTAGCCTACCTGTCCAAACAGCTTGATCCCACGGTTCGGGGATGGCAGCCCTGCCTCCGGGCTCTGGCTGCAGCCGCTGCTCTCACCAAGGAAGCCCAGAAGATCTGCCTCCAGCAACCCTTACAAGTCTTCTCTACCCATAGGCTACAGGATCTTCTGTCACACCGGTCCTTATCTCTCCTTGCCCCCTCTCGAATGCAGGAACTCCATCTCCTGTTCCTCGAGAGTCCTGACATCTCCCTAACTCAGTCCCCAGCCCTGAACCCAGCCACTCTCCTTCCTGCTGCCTCCACCCAACCTGTGGCAACGCACTCCTGCCCCGAGGTCGTCGAGGCCCTCACTCAACCTCGGGCGGGACTCTCAGATCTTCCTCTCTCTAATCCTGACTTAACTCTGTTTGTGGATGGAAGCTCGTGCCTAGACCCCCAGGGACGTCGGAAAGCCTCCTATGCAGTAGTAACACTCGAGCGGACCCTGGAGGCAGCCCGGCTCCCAGAGGGTACCACATCTCAAAAGGCTGAGCTCATTGCGCTGACCAGGGCCCTGCATCTGGCCAAAGGGAGGAGGGTAAACATATATACAGACTCCAAATATTCCTTTTTGATAGCCCATTGCCACGCGGTTATTTGGAGAGAGAGGGGCTTTCTTTCTACTAAAGGCTCACCTATTATCAACGCTAGACTCATAACCCGCTTACTTGATGCCTTACAGCTTCCCTCCCAGGTAGCCATCGTGCACTGCCGAGGCCATCAGACTGACTCCTCCATGGTTACGCGGGGAAACACCCGAGCAGACGCGGTGGCCAGAGGCTTAACTCAGGGTGAAGGGTCCCCAGCCCCGGTCCTGTTCCTTTCTCTTCCCTCCATTACCCCTCAGTATACAGAAGAAGAAAAAAATAAACTCCTACAACGGGGAGGCTCTTCTGGTCCTGAGGGATGGATCTTCATAAATAACAAGATTGCCCTTCCCAAGGCTCAGGTAGGAGTCATTGCCCAACAGGTCCACCAGTCATTGCACATTGGACCACTGGCACTTTGGAGGTTCCTCGAACCCCTCTTCACCTCGCCCACACTGCGAGAGGCAGTCACGAATACCTGCTCCTCCTGCTCCACGTGTGCAGCTGTCTCACCCCAGGGAGGAATGCGCCCCAACTTTCCTACCCATCAAATGAGGGGACACCTCCCAGGGCAGGACTGGCAGGTAGACTTCACCCATATGCCTCCCCACAAGAAGACCAAATATCTGCTTACCATGGTAGACACCCTGACAGGATGGGTAGAGGCCTTCCCTACTCGCAAGGAAACTGCTGAGGTTGTGGCTGAGATCCTAATAACACACATAATCCCTAGGTTCGGCCTCCCCAACTCCATACAATCAGACAACGGCCCGGCTTTTATATCAAGGGTCGTTCAGCAGGTTAGCACCTCACTTGGCATCTCCTGGAAACTGCACATACCCTACCGCCCACAATCATCGGGTAAGGTCGAGAGGGCCAATGGCCTCCTTAAAGACCATCTAACAAAACTCTCTCTAGAAATTCGCAGCTCCTGGCCGGATCTCCTGCCCATGGCCCTGACCAGAATCCGGGCTACACCAAGGAGCCCCACCTTCTTAAGCCCTTTTGAACTCCTATATGGGAGACCCTTCTTGCTCAACCATCGTCTCCCTACTGACCCTCCTCTCCTGGCTACTTATCTCCCATACCTGTCTCTACTCAGGCAGCTGCTCCGGGAACACGCTGACAGGTTTCTGCCCAGGCCAGAACCAGCTAACCAAGGCTCGCGAGGACCACCCCTCCAGCCCGGGGACTCAGTTCTCCTTAAGAATCTACATCCCAAGGCCTTGGAACCCAGGTGGACGGGACCTCACACAGTAATCCTCACAACCCCCACTGCAGTCAAACTACTTGGAGACCCATCGTGGCACCACCTCTCCAGACTCAAGAGGACCCCGGAGCAGCATGACTTCTATAAATGTGAGGTGTTGGGCCCCACTAAGGTCCGCCTTAGCCGCTCTCCCCCTCCTCCTTCTCCTCCCAGCCCTGGGCAACCTACACCCTCCCACACCTGCTTATGTGTGGAGGTTCAAGGTCCATGAAACCTACGACCAGGACAGCACACAAGTCACCCGGCAGGTAGGATCTCAGGACTGCCCTCTGGTCGGATGCCAGGCGGAGATCCTGATTGCTGTCGACCTCCGGTCAGTGTCCAATGGTGGCCGACCATACGCCTGCTTTGCTTACGATCAGCGGAACCCAGATAGGTGTAATCGAGACGTCAACACCTATGGGGGTTGCCGCTGGTCAGGCTGTGTCATCCATGATGCCTACAATGAGGTCAGGTCTGGTCCCTTTTTCTGGAAGGACGGGACCTTCAACATAAGGGTCCGGGACCCCTGGGACCAGCGATGGGTTGCGGGCGTTATGGGAAAACTATATGGGGGTGGTTGGAGCTCAACCCCTTCAGGGACAATCTACATCTCCCGGGAATATGTCATGGCCCAGGAGGCCCAAATCCAGGTCTCCAAAAGCATCCTACAGGCCGAACATTCCCTTAAAGGGAAGCTGCCTGATTCCCCCCGGGTAGAAGTCCTGTCTTCTTGGCTCCAACTTATCCAACACACTCTACTATTCCTTAACGAGACCCGCACCCTGCCCAATGTCTCGCACTGCTTTTTATGTGTCTCTCTCCAAAGACCTTTGCTGACTGCCGTCCCACTCATGTCTCCTCCAGGAACCCAAGGACATGGTGAATGTCAGCCTCCCCTGACTGGCATTCCCCTTTGGGAACCCGAAACTCCAGAGCCCACCTTGCCCCCACGGATATGCTACCAGACCAGCAACCCGGTAACTGTGGGACGGGTCACTTGGAACTGTACCCAAAACCACACTGCAGCCAGTCCCACCAAGGCCAGCCCGGGTACCTTCTTTTGGTGCAACGGCACCTTAAGCAACTGCATAAACTCCTCTGACCCCGGACCTTGCTTCGGGGTCACAGTAGTTCCCCAGCTAACCTTGTATGGAGAGTCGGAGCTTGCCTGGTTGCTCCCTCCATCCCACCCCCGGGCCCGCAGGGCCGCCTTCCTCCCGGTCATGTTGGGGGTAAGTATCGCTGCCTCGATAGGCCTCGCTGGGGGGGCCCTCGGGAACAGCATAATCTCTGCTCAGGATTTCAATGACAGACTCCAGATAGCCCTGGAGTCTACTACTACCTCCTTAGCCTCCCTGCAGCGGCAAGTAACATCGGTAGCCCAAATAGCCCTGCAGAACCGAAGGGCCCTAGACCTTCTTACTGCGGAAAGAGGAGGAACCTGCATGTTCCTTCAAGAAGAATGCTGCTACTACATCAATGAGTCCGGAGTGGTGGAACAGAACGTGCAGACCCTGACTAAGCTGAGTGAAGAATTACGTGCAAGACACTCCCAGGACAACTCTCTTTTCGGCTGGCTCCAAAGCCCTTTAGCCACCTGGATTTTACCCCTGGTAGGGCCCCTAATTCTCATCTGTGTCTTTTTTTCCTTAGCTCCCTGCCTCCTCAAATTCATCCGTTCCCGGATCGCAGAAATGTCTCGGGTGACTGTGAACCAGCTCCTGCTCCATCCCTACACTCGGCTGCCCCTCAACCCGCCTCTGCCTGACCCTGGCCTTTAACATCCCCCACCTTCTTCGCCCCTGGTCAGCAGGAAGTAGCCAGGACGATTTCGGCGCCCCCTATCACCAAAAAGGCCGGGATGTTAGGTCGAGGCAGGGGGGAAAGACCACAGCCATGCAAGCATCCGCAAGGTAGATGGGGACAAAGATAACTGGCACAAGGTAGATGGGGACAAAGATAACTGGCGCCTTCCCAGACCCTCGCCAGCCTTTCCAGACCCCTGCCCGAGGCAGGAATTCCACACCTCTCATGCCCTCCACCCTCCCCTCACTAAACAGCTGTATAAAGGAAGTACCTAAGCCCCCGTTTTGGCGCGAACTCCCCTGGCCCACTCTCGGACCGTGAGTTTCGCCCGGGAGCGCAAGATTAAAACCTCCCTCCCTTTCCATCGCCTGGACTCTGTCTTGTTTCCTGCGTCGCAAACCTTTCAAGGCTGAGGTGAGCCCCGTGGTGCCCGTGAGCAGAGGCTGCTGGGTGAGGTGTGTGGCAAGTGTGCGGCGTGAGGCGCGAGGCGTGAGGCGTGCAGCGTGGGACGTGCAGCACATGCGCGAGGCGTGAGGCGTGCAGCGCATGCGCGAGTCGTGAGGCGCAAGCGTGACCCGTGAGGAGTGAGCCGGGAGGCGACATATTGGTGGGGAAACCAGCTGCGGCTGCTCATGCTCGGCTCTACGCTCTTGCTGGGACTTTTGCCTTAGGAGCCACAGCCCCCTCTCAGACGCTCCTGTTGCTTTGTCTGTGCTGAGCATTTTCACGTGTCGCTGTCCGAGGCTGAAGTGAGGTTGTCTTCCAGAAAGAACAATATTGCGCCGCTTTCATGGACCTTCTCTGAGGAAGGGCAGTTTTTCTAGCCGAAGTATTGTGGTGCCCTGCCACGGTTGTTCGCGCAGGTAATTATGCTGTTTGTTTGGACCTACGTCGTGGTGTGTCCAGGCTTTCTCTGTCTCTGCATCCTCTGAGGTCAGTGAATCTGAAAAGGGAACAACATCCATGGTTTACTTTCTCAGGTTTAGCTCCTGCATGTACAGATTTTCTTTTCCGTGTGGAGGTTGAGGTAAAGAGTGCCAAGCCTCTGCGATTGTCTGTGGTGCTGTTACACTGCTATTTGCACAAGGGTCCGCACTTTTCCTGCGAGTTCCGTGCAACTGTCTGTTTGGGAGGGAGCTTTAGCATCATAGCCTGTACTTCAGTCCTTAAAGTTGCAAAGAGGAGCCTGCTGGCACCGCCCCCCCCCCCCCCCCCCCTAAATGTCCTATTGCTTTGAGTTTTTATGCACACCTCAACTGTCCCGTGTGCTTTACTTTTCCTGATTCTCATACTGCTTCACCGTTTTTGTGGGAGCACTTTCGCCGCCAGGGGGCTGCTCCTGTAGATACCAAGCAAGAGGGAAACATCAATCATGAGGTAGACATGGAGTCATGGATGTGCAGTGGTGTTGTTCATTTTCAGTCTTGCCTTTTGCCTTCCTTTGTTTTGTGACATGTTCTCCTTATTTGCTTGTGTTTGCTTCATGTATACTTTTTCAATTCTTTTCTTTGGATGTCCTTGAGCCATTGTTTCAGGTCTCTTTTAGTTTTACTGATATTTATGAGTGAAATGAATTGATTTCGCTTCCATGCTTTCCCCATTTCCGTAGTCTAGCACTACTAATAATGGCATTGATATTTTTCCTATGTGTTAAGGAGGGATTTTCAACATTCCAACTTTCCCTTTGTTTGCCTGTTTGTTGCTGTGCTTTGCAGTATGTTCCCTCAGCTTCCGGTTTTTTTTAAATTTCTTTATTGATTGAGGTGTCACATACTTGTTCTCATCCCCCCATTCCCATCAGCTTCTGATTTTGTATGGCTTTACCCTGGTTTCCCAGTTTATTTGCTTGTTTATCTGCCTAGTTGTTACTTTATTACTTTGTTTGCTCATGTATTTGTGGAATTGCTTTTTATTTCTTTTCTGGCTTCTTAAGTTCCTCATATGGTTTTCATGTACTTTCTTATTTATTGGTTTACTTATTTACATGCCTACTCATTCAGTTGCTTAGGTGATTACTTTTTCATTACTTATTTCATGTATTTACCTTCTTATGTACATCATAATTCACTTTTTTACTTCATTACTCATTTACTTACTTACCTACTTACTTACTTACTTACTTACTTACTTTGTTAGTTATTGACCTATTTGTTGCCTTGTTCACTTTTTTCCTTTTTCCTGGTTCATTTATTTATATTTAATTTGGCTTATTTTTTTAATGATATAGGTATTTCTTCATGATTTCTGAATACTTAATGTCTCACTTTAAACATTGCTTATTTAATTTATGCATTTGTTCATTTATGTGTTTTCCAATTTACTTCTTTATTGATTTATTTGCTTATTTATTTCCTTCATTATTTGCAAAATATTTTCCTTTTCTATTATTTACTTGGTTTTGATTATTATTGATTTCTTCTTTCATGTTATTACGCTGTTTGTATTCCTTTGGCATTTATTTTTTACTTACTTGGCCATTGTTTATTACTGCCTTTCTTGTTACTGTCTATTATTCATCTTTTCTTTATTATTTATTTAATCATTTATATGTGATTTGTACGTAGTGTACATTACTTCCTGTTCATTTATTAGTTACTGTTTTCTTAGTATTTACTTTCGATTTATTATTTATTACTTACTTGTTATTTTCCATTTTCTTCCTTATACTTTCTTAATTACTTCCTTGTGCATGACTTGATGTGTATTTGCTCATGTGTTACCTATCTCTTATTCCCTTCTTTGGTCTTTCCTTGTTACTTAATTGCTGGTTTCCACTGTACTTGCTTGCAAATTTATTTAAGTAAATGCTCTTTGCTTGTTTATGTGTTACTTTAACTGTCATTTACTTACTTATGTATTTTAATAGTATTTCCTTACTTAGTTATGATTTTAGGTATTATCTACTTATTCAGTTTCTTACTTATTATTCGGTAATTTTTAAAAATAGTTATTTACTAACTTAGTTGCTTAATTAAATTTTTTCCTGTAGGTTTTTAAAATAACTATGTAATTTTTGCTTGTTTTATTCTTTACTTACCTAGGATTTGCTGTTTATTTGTCAATGTATTATTTACTTCTTTATTATTTATTGTTTACTTATTAATTTTTTGTTATGTACTTACTTATTATTTACTTACTTATGTATTTATTGCCTTACTTATTTTCTTAGTCATTTATTTGCTTATGAAATTGTTAACTTATTTTGTGATGTAACTTATTTTGTGATGTACATACTTATTTACTTATTCATTTCTTTATTGACTTTAATATTTGCATGCTTATGTACTTAATTAAGTATTTACTAACTTTTCTACTTACCTAAGTCCTTTTCTTTTTTTGGTCTACTTAACTAATTACTTTTCAACTTACTAATTTCTTATGTATTGATGTACTTATGTGTTTACGTATTTGTGTGCATATTTATTACTTTACTTACTTTTTCAATTATTTATTTAACTTTTTATTTATCTATTTATTTTTCTGTTTATTTACTTTCCTATTCGTTATGTCACTTGATAATTACCGTTCTTATTTGTGTGTATCTGGTTTTACTTTTTAATTTTTTCCCCCATTCCGTTATTTAGTTATTTACTTTCTGCATGACTTAGTTATTTCTTTGCTTGCTTGCTTGCTTGCTTGCTTGCTTGGTTACCTACCTACTTATTTCTTTGCATTCTTCTTTGCTTTTTAGAGTACTTTTTGATTTTCTTTTCCTTTACTTCTTTATTCACTAATTTCTTTGCTCTTTCACTTATTTATTTAATTATGTAATTAATAATCACTTAATTAACTTATTTACCTACGTTTTCTTTTTTTGTTCACTTATTCATTTCTTTACTTATTTATTTAACGTTCCATTTGTGTATTTATTTACTTGTCTTTGTAGTTCATTAGCTGTTTATTGGCTTTTCATGTACTTAATTATTCATTGTGTACTTATTACCTTATCGCGTTATTTATTTCCTTGTTTATTTAATTAATTCTTTCAATATTTATTTGGTTTTTTATTTACTTATATATTTACTTGCTTATTTCCCTATGTCTCTTGTTACTTATTTCCTAATTCAGTTAGTTATTTACTTATTTCTTTACTTATTTGTTTAATTAGGTCTTTATTTTTTGGTCACTTATCAAGTAATTTATTTAGTTGCTTATTTGATTTCTTTCTCATTAATTACTTAATGAAATTACTTACTTATTTGTGTACTTACTCATTACATGATTAATTTATTTACTTGCTTGTTTAGATATCGATAAATTAAATAGCTAATTTGTTTGTTTTGTTTCCTACTTAGTAATTTATTTACTTGCTTGCTTATTTATTTCCTTATTTACTTATGTGGTTGGTTAGTTATTTATTTGTTTATTCACTTACTGAGACACTCGTTTGTTTATTTCATTGACCTCATTACTTATTATCGTTTTTATTGACTGACTTGTTCATTCATTCATTAATGTATGTAATGATGTATTTACATATTCATCCATTAGATTTACTCACATGTTTATTTGCATAATTACGTATTTATTTACATAATCATTTATTTACTTAGTTAATCATTTATGTAAGTGCTCATTTGTTCATTCAGGGATTCCTTTATTTACTTATCTAATTATTTATTTATTTCTTTTTTAGGTTACTTATGTTGTACGCTATTTATCAATTTGAGTATTTAGTGAACTATTTTTGTTTGCTTTTTGATTGATTTACATTTTTACTGATGTATTCATTTCCATATGTGCTTATTCAGTTATTTACCTGCATACCTATTCATTTACTTATGTATGCATGCACTTATTCATGTACATGTCTGTTTTCATATTTAATTGTTTACATATTCATTTCCTTATCTTTGTCTTTCGTTTATGTATTATTTACTTATCTACTACGTATTTGCTAATTTCTTAATTTACTTATTTACTGATTTGTTTCTTATTCATTATTTACCTCCTTGTTAATTAATTCTTATTTACTTTGTTATTTCTTATTTCTAATATTTTTATTAATTACTTTGTATTTGTTGTTTATCACTTACTTTGTGTTTATTATTTATTTCTGAGTAAGCATTTATTTTCTCAATTATTATTTATGTTTTATTTGCTGATGTATTTCTTCTTTTTTTATTATTATTTTGTTACTTGCTTATGTATGATTTCCTTATTCCTTTTGTGCTTATTCATTTACTTATGTATCTTTTCAGTTTCTTTTCATTTACTCGTGTAATTATGTTATTATTTGTTTAGTTATGTATAATTTTCTTAGTTATTTCTCTACTAGAGGCCCGGTGCACGAAATTCGTGCACGGGGGGGGGGGGCAGCGGGGAGTGTGTCCCTCAGCCTGGCCTGCACCCTCTCTAATCTGGGACCCCTCATGGGATAACCAGCAGTTGGATATCCCTCTCACAATTCAGAACTGCTGGCTCCTAACCGCTCACCTGCCTGCCTGATTGCCCCTAACTGCTTCTGCCTACCAGCCTGATTGTCCCTAACTGCTCCCCTGCTGGCTTGATTGCCCCTAACTACCTCTGCCTCGGCCCACACCTGGTACCCAGGATTCCCTCCTCCAGCTGACCACAGGCACCCAGGATCCGGGCTTCTCTCCCTCTGGTCAGCCATAGGCGCCCAGGCTGGCTACAGCCTTAGGGGATGGTGGACAGGGGGCTTCGCCTGTGCTGCAGCTGCAAGTGCTGGCGCCCAGGACTGCAGGGTGGGCGGCTTCTTTGTCTCCCAGGCCACAGCCAGCCACATTTACTGGTGCCCAGGTCCGCAGGGTGGGTGGCTTCTCTGTCTCCCAGGCCACAGCCAGCCGCAAGTGCTGGTGCCCGGGACTGCAGGGTGGGCAGCTTCTCTGTCTCCCAGGCCACAGCCAGCCACAGGTACTGGGGCCCAGGACCGCAGGGTGGGTGGCTTCTCTGTCTCCCAGGCCACAGCCAGCCACAGGTACTGGTGCCCAGGACCGCAGGGTGGGCGGCTTCTCCATCTCCTGGGCTGCAGCCAGCCTCAGGTACTGGTGCCCGGTTTCTCCGTCTCCCCAGGACATGGGGCGGGTGGACCTGAGGCTTCTGAGGCTGGCTGCAGCCTGGGATCATGGGACGGGCAGCTTCTTGGTCTCTGTGGCTGCCGCCAGCCTCAGGTGCTGGAGCCCAGTTTCTCCGTCTCCCCAGGACGTTGGGCAGGCGGACCTGAGGTGGCTTCTTGGTCTCTGTGGCTGCAGCCAGCCTCAGGCGCTGGCGCCTGACTTCTCCAACTCCCAGAGACCTGGAGAGGCTGGGGGGCGGGGCTGCCGCCATGTTTTCAGTTTAATTGCATACTCACTCAGATTGAATGGTGGGCGTGGCTGGGGCGTGGCTGGTGGGCGTGGCTTGTGAGTGTAGCGGAGTGATGATTTGCATACTACTCTATTATTAGATAGATAATCTGGTGTTTATTATGTATTTACTCTTTACTTAGGTATTGTTCATTACTTTGTTATTACTTTGTATTTAATTTTTATGTAATTTTTGTGTCTCATTTACTTTTGATTTACTGTGTATTTATTATTTTTTGGTATTTATTATTTAGTGTGTACTTCTTCTTTATCACTTATTTTCATTTACTATGTGTTATTTAGCCTTTATTTGCTATGGATGTTTACTTTTTATTGATCAATTTTTAACTGATTTACATGTAACTTGTTCAATTAGTTTTTATTCATTGATTATTAATTTCTGTCTTTACTGAATTCTTAAATCATTGACATTATTTATTTAGTTATGTATTAATCATTTATTTGTTTATTTCTCACCTATTTGTTAATTTTTGTTTTTTCTTTATTATTTATTCAATTGTTTGTTTAGTGATGATTTATATTTTCTTGATAGTTCATTTATTATGTATT